>NW_027526460.1:142664321-143339321 GCF_048455015.1 Haemaphysalis longicornis | reverse complement strand
GATACGGCGAAGACCCCAGCGCCCTATATACAGATGCTACCCCCTACCCTGGGCGCGCCGGCCACGTAGCCTGCGTAGTTACTCATACTGGCCAATTCGTCACTGCCGCCACTACTACCACAAGCTCAATCGATGTCGCCGAAGAAATAGCCATTGCCCTGGCCGCCATTTCCCGCCCTGACCAAGTAACTATCCTCACCGATTCGCAGACAGCCTGCCGAAATTACCAAATTGGCCGAATTTCTTCATCAGCACTTCACATCCTCAAAAACTGCTCAACGACCCCTGACATCCGCATCGTCTGGGCTCCTGGACACGCCGCCATCCCCGGCAATGAAGCGGCTCACGCCGCGGCTCGCGATATGATACACCGAGCCATTGCCGACGGTGGCCAATGTTTACCCCCTCACGATCAACTCCACCCACTCAGTGGCTACACGGAGATTCTCGCGCATTACCGGCAAACTCGCCGTCGTCTCCCACCACCACACTGCCGCCTCTCCAGAGAGGACGCTACAACTTGGCGGCGGCTCCAAACGAATACCTATCCACATCCCACCCGCCTCCACCTCATCTTCCCCACCCAACAACCTTCCCTCTGCGCTTAGTGTCCCCAGCCTGGCACCCTCTACCACATCATATGGGAGTGCCAACGAACTCCAGACTTGACCCCCCTTTCCAACCCAACCTTCGAGCAGTGGAGGGCTTCCCTGGCCAGCCCGGATCCGGATATCCAGCTTAAGTTGGTGACCCGAGCACGGACGGCCAGCCGAAGACAAGGCATCCCGGACTAGGCACGCCTTCCACGGGGCGACGCCGACACCTCAGCCTCTGCCGGAGAAATAAAATGTTTCTCTCTCTCTCTCTTGTTGAACAAAGTTGGCAAGTATGAATATATAAACCGGGCTTAGACGTTTGCATGTGGCTGTGAGTATATAAGACTATTGCGCAATATCAATTTTACTTTGGCCGGGTGGCTGAATTGAGTCACAGACAGACAAACAGACGGACAGACAGACAGACAGACAGACCAAAATTTCTGGGCCTAAGTAGCCCAAGAAAGACTGTTTAATAAACATAACGACGCGTAGCGCCCCTGCCCTGTTCCGTTCTCGCGGCGGGACCCCCCTCTTGGGCTTATCGCGCGCTAGCCGGTTTTTGTTTTTGTGTTTATCTCTTATTTCGCGGGCTGGCGGCGGCGGCGCGAGGTATGGCTGCGCCATGTTCGCAGCATGCGTAACAGTGGCGGCAGCGTCTCTCTGTAGCTAATTTTTAAGGAGATGTCTTTCTTTGGCTACTCGAGCGCGACAATGTTAGCTTGTCTATCTGTCTGTCTGTCTGTCTGTCTGTCTGTCTGTCTGTCTGTCTGTCTGTCTGTCTGTCTGTCTGTCTGTCTGTCTGTCTGTCATAAAGATAATTTATTATTGCAACTTATATCCCGCCCCGCTGTATACATGGGAGGTTCCTGCCCCGTACGTTTTTGATGATTGTAGGGTTTAACGGGCCTACGCAACGCAGGCGATCAGGCGCGCCGTAGTGGAGGGCTCCGGATTAACTTCGACCACCTGTTGATCTTCATCGTGCGCCGAAATCTCGTACATACGGGCGTTTTCGCTTTTCGCCTCCATCAGAAAAGCGGCCACCGCGGCCGGGAATCGAACCCGTGACCTCGTGCTCAGCAACGCAACGTCTTAGCCACTGAGCCACCGCGGCGGGTCCCCCGTACATTTTCTTGCATTGCTTGAGCGATAGGTCACGTTGAAAAATCTTTGCTGGTGTCGGTGTAATAATAGTGGTCCTTCAAACTCTCTGGCATACTAAAAATTTGCGCTATGACTAGGTCGTCCGCTGAGTGCGTGTTGCAGTCAGCCACAGCTGGGCTTACAAACAATAGTCAGAGCAACAACTTTTCACTGACCTCCACGGTCCGTATCCTCATACTGCGCATACCTGGAATTTCGGGCCTTTTATATAAACCGTGGTGACTGCTCTTTTTTTTGTTTTTGTAACAACTCCTCCTCCGAAAATTTGTTCCGTATCCTCCTCCCACGCAAAAGAACAACACCAAATAGAACACAAGACCACGTTAATCGTACAATGATCACTTATCGATTTTCGGCTTCAATAATGCCATTGAATGGCAGTGGTCATGTTCTACAGTGTGTCAGAGGAGTAATTTTGAAGTCGCAAAACGAGTGCTCACCAACCAGTCACTCAGATGGATTACTTGCCTAGCAGGTGTTGCGAAGAGCCAGCGAGGATGACGCCACATTGCATGATGCAACATTGCGTCAGCTGTACCACTTCGCATGATGCAACGTTGCGTTAACCGTAACTGAGGTTATTGGTTAGATGTAGCCGATACGGCTAGACGGAACATCGGGTCCTACTATATTTATTCTCTACAGTGTGCATCCACGCTTGGTTTGACGTCGCATGACCGATGAAAACTTATTCTCAATAAGAAACGAATTTTTAACACGATATTGAAATCAAATGCAAACAATGACAATCGCAGAAAGAAACACATGCTGATGAAAGTTGAGCTACACAATGTGCCTCGAGAGCGCTAAAATATTTGGCAACTTTGGTTCCCTGTTCAGGGCTACAGTTTTCTCATTGGTGGAGTTTATTTGCATTGCGCGAAACGGTAGCGATGATATTTGTAACAATGACATCTAACAATGATAACGATGATATCTGTGTAACGATGATATTTACCACCTTGCCTAATTGACCAAATTAGTACAAACATTGTTGAATAAAATCAAATGTTCGTGCAGATTATGTACAAGGAAATACAGGTGAGTACATATTGAGTAGAAGTTAGTACTGTCAGTAAGCTCCGATGATTCGCAGAATGTCCGCGCACCGCGACACGAAAACCTACGAGAAAAGCTGCCGCCAGAAGACACGCATAGAACCGCAATTTGCGGTCATGGAAGCACCGAGAAGCCCCGATCCCCACGACAGCACGGCTCTGGCCGAAGGACGGCATCGGAGGACGAATTGCTCTGGCAAAAGGACAGCATCGTTTCGCGTCTTCTAGTGGACAACGAGCAACGTCACCAACTCTCGAAACGAACGAGTGCGCCAACGATACTTCAAACTGGTTACGACGACAAACGGCAGAGGAACTTGCAAGCTGCGCTGTTTGTGAGGAAGATACTGCGTGAAGAACGAGAAAGTTTTCTGAGACAACTGGCGAGAGTTAGGCACACTTTTGCCACAGTGCCTGAAATGCACAAGATTCGGACACAGACAGCATGCACGACAGCACGCACACGAACTAGACGACGCATGCAAAACTGTGATTTCCTGCTCACCTGACCTCTCCCATATAATCGCTACGATTACAAAAACGAAAGCGCTCAGTGCATTTCTGGCGAAATCACGAAGACACGCTGCTCTAACACCTGGCTATTCGACGAGGTACATCGCCCGCGCGCAAGCCATTCCAGCAACGAGCAATGAGGCGCGCAACGTACGCAGCTCGCACGAGCCAGGAAGCACCACGTGCCTGGCACCCGCTCTTCCGGTCCAGACGCACACGAACGAAACGCTGAAAGCGCGGAAGTCAACTGGGCCAGTAGATAGAGTTTTAGGACAACGTACGCAACCGTACACAAACAGCGAACGCTATTTCTTTGCGTCGTTCTCACTGCGCATGCGCCGTACGGTAATCCGCTTTTTGCGTTTAGCGGACGGAAGCCGAGCGGACGCTATTTCAACGAAATAGCGTGCGTACATGAGGCCGCTTGCGTTTCCGACATGGCGGCAAGTAGCCCGGCAAGCGTCCACGATTCCGCTTTTCTGTCGACAGTAATTTGCTCCCGATGAACCAAGTTCGTTACCGCTGTGTTTTTAAATACGTCGAGTGCTAAACACATCGCCCCTCGCGCAGCTCCGTATCGTTGTGACATCGCTGACTGCCCGAACGAAGCTTTGTAGCCAGGCCAGCGACCGAAGCGGTGTGTGTGTGTGTGTGTGTGTGTGCGTGTGTGTGCGTGTGTGTGTGTGTGCGTGCGTGTGTGTGTGTGTGTGTGTGTGTGTGTGTGTGTGTGTGTGTGTGTGTGTGTGTGTGTGTGTGTGTGTGTGTGTGTGTGTGTGTGTGTGTGTGTGTGTGTGTGTGTGTGTGTTGTGGGCGCATTCGCGATGAAATGCGACGTTGTGTTTCTGCGGGTGGACAGTGCTTCCCATGCTCTGGATCATCTTTGTCGAGCGACGTACGACTCAACCTCGCTTCGGGTATGTACAGTGTGCGAGGCTAAAAGCCATCTCGGCTTGAGCGCCAGAGTTCGTCAAACGTGCCTATTTAAGTGCACTTTCGCCGAATGCACTCGGGCTTCCCAAGTGACACTTAGACTGCGCGCTGCTAAACGACGAACTAAAGTGTCCTTGGCTGTGATGTCAGTGATGATAGCCGACGTAAATATTACGCAAAATTACTTGAAATTCCCCCTCTTTTTCACGTGAGGAATAATGCAAACGTTTCGTTGTGTTTGAATTGTTTAAAATCGCAATCGGCGCCTCGCAGAAGTCCACAAAAAACAGAGTCAGGATGGCGACTGAACACCGGCGCTGATATCTGTACTGTTATTCACTGTGCAGTGAATGACTTCAGCGTTATTTTTTGGAGGAAATTATCTGAAAGCGTAGGATACAACAGAAATAGGCTGAAGCAGGAACACAATCACAGGGCCACAAGAAACCACCTACGAGAAGTACGAGGACGCCGCAGAGAACGGCTGCCATTGAGCGAAACACCCACCAGGCGGTGCTGGCACGTTGCTGAGAGAGAGATTTTTTCCTTATTTTTCGTCGCTGCTTCAATTCTTGTGAAAGTAAATAAGCAATATAACTATAATCACCTTTTAACGTTACTTATTATCATCTAAACGGTCACGGTTTTATGTTAATTTTTTCTAATTTCGGACTTCTGCTCACGAGATTACTCACTCGGCGAGCTGGCCCCGGTAAAGTGTGTTTGGGGGCCACACTCAGCTTAAAGTGCGTTCCTTTTAAAGTGTCATTCGCGTTTGCCGTTTAGCTGCTCCTGAATGACATTTTAGCCGAGTGCACTCTGTTCTAGTGCACTTAAATAGACACGTTTGACGGGGGCATGACCTGCTGTTCTACCCCGCAAACCTCGCTCGTGGTGAGTGCCCAATTTACGACGGGCAGGAGGAGGCAACCGATCGCCGGTCGATCGCAGTTCAGAATTGCAACGCATGTCGTGACATTGTGTTCGTTTGAAACGCCTCTCTGAATTGTTTTGATTGATTGATTGATTGTAGGGTATAACGCGCCGACGCAACGCAGACGATGAGGCGCGCCGTAGTGGAGGGCTCCAGATTAATTTTGACCACCTGGAGATCATTAACGTGCGCCGAAATCTCGTACACACCGGCGTTTTTGCATTTGGCCTGCATCAGAAAAGCGGCCGCCGCGGCCGGGAATCGAACCCGCGACCTTGTGCTCAGCAGCGTAATCTCTGAATTGTTTTGCATTTGAATAGCATGTATTCGTCAAACCCGGCCTTCGGTTCAGGGCGTTCTGTGCGATTGCACGAAAGAAGTTCCGCGGGACTTCGACGGTGTCTTTATGGAACGTTGAGTATTGAGTTGAGTATTCGGGAGTAATACAAATTGAGTACTCACGAGTACAGATTGAGTACTCATGAGTACAGATTGAGTACGAATACTCGTGAGGAAAAATGAGTTTGAGTACAAGTGAGTACGATTTCAAATGAGCATGTGATGAGTGAGTATGAGTGATTTTGAGATTAGACGAGTTTTTGGAGTCTGAGTTTGATTGAGTACAGCGTAATGAAAAAAAATTGTGATTGAGTTTGAGTGATTTCTTTCTGTTTTGCCGACCTATGCTATCACCGAGTCAACAATCCGTTTCCAACAACTCGAGGTTCAAAATACCCTTGAGGAGCTCATCGAGCCGCACTTCACCAGCCAAACAGAACGCCTAATCCTAACAACCATCGGTCGCTCAATATTAAGTCGTCTCCGCTATCCCTTCCACCCCCCTCCCCATGACATTCTCTTCAACGCATCCACCAGCTATCCGCCGCCTCATCACTGTATGCGCTGTACCCCGCCATATGCGCCCAACGTATAACCAAATCCGCCGCAAGGCGCGGGATGCCCACCTTTATGTCAAGTACGAATCTCGGGGCAACACTCGATAGGTGGATGCCTCTCCATACTCCTCTCACTTAGAGCACACGTCGGCCGTCGTCCACTCGAAGGGACGTCTTGTGAACTCAGTTACCACCTCTACCAACAACAAAACAACAGCGGAAGAAATCGCAATCGCCTTGGCCACCCACACCGATCCAAAGTACTTGACAGTCCTGACAGTCTCCCGGACCGCTTACCGCCACTACCAAGCTGGACGAACCTCGGCCATTGCCCTTGGCATTGTTGCCTAAGGATCGACGCCAATTCCCAATATCCGCATCGTGTGGATACCGGGTCACACGGCTCTCCTTGGGAATGAGACGGCCCACAGCTCTGCCCGCGCCCTCATACACCGGCAACCCTCGGAAACTGACGACTCAGGGGATTCTCCGCCCATACCCCTCCGCTATGCTGACATCCTAGCCCATTTACGCCGACAACGCCAGCACTTTTTTCCACTCATCGGAACCTTCCCAAGACCGACGAGTGCATTTTACGGTTGCTGCAAACCAACACATTTTCTCATGGCACACGCATTCGTGCTATCTATCCTGTACAGTACTCGGCAAAATGCAAATACTGCCCATCCCCATGCACCCTATACCACATTGTGTTGGAGTGCCAGCTAACCCCAACCCTCTCCCCCTTCCCAACCCCAACCCTGAGCAGTGGGAAGGCCAGCTGGCTAGCGGCGACCTACCTGACCAGCTAGAGCTGATATCCCTAGCGCAACTGGCTGCACGTTCCCAGCAGGACCGCTGGACGGAGGACGCCCCCGCAAGAGAGGAACGGCTCAACTATCTCCGTTCCACCTCAAAAAAAAAAAACATCTTCACCACCACCAGTGTTCTCACTGATGGCGTCTGTAACGCGAAAATGTCATGCAGGAAAGCGAAGTTTCTTTGGCGATGGTGATGAATGGTCGTGTCTGAAGGGAAAGAAAAACACGGTTTGGCCGCAATCGAGACTGCGTCTCTCGCGTTGTGATGCTGGCGTCTATTCGATGGCTGCATTTCCTGTTTTTCTTTGTTGCATAAAAGACTAGACCGAAAAGCTTTAAAGTCACACCTTGATACAATAACAGTACGTTCAATTAGACATATTTTAAAGCTCAGGTAGGCACATACACGCCAGAAGAAGATGCAATCAGTCCGGCGGTGGTAAATACGTCGCATAAACACTGTACACAAGGGAACATTGTTCGAGGAAAATTCACTTTGTTCCCCAAGGTTCCTCCGCATTGCGGTCAATCATGCGACACTTCTTTAGGCTAAACAATCCGATCAGCACGAAAAGGTCGTAGGGCGTGGAACATTTCTTGATCACTTTCATTCTGTACCCGGTGATGTATATGTTCTTTTAAGAGTCCGCTTCAGAGCATACCAAAAAACACAGCATCCCGACATAAAGCAGTGATCAATTCTCTTAGGATGGTTACACAAGCGACAGTTAACACACCAAGGCACATATACACCTTTACAATTGAGCCATGCAAAAAAAAAAAAAAACAACGCTGATGTGTGCAACTTAAAAAAAGTTTTTGCAGCTGCATTGATGCACATTTTCTTGACTCGCTTCAATGAACTGTATTAAAAATCACCAGATATGGTTGGCGGCAAATAGGCACTGGAAATAACTTTTCAGTAAAACGCCTTCCAATTCCTTTCTTGGGAGACCGCACAGGTACTCGAGAGAAAAACGCACAATAAGAAATTTCAAAGTGTGAGCAACCTCTTTAAGAAAGCCTGAAGGCGGCTTAGGATTTGCGTGGTGGGTAAGAGCAAGTGATAAAGCAAATGCGCTGTCAATTTATGCTGAATTAAAACCTGAAGAAACGGATGATCAGCCGTTTTGAAAATGAACAGTGAGACGAGGTGATGTACAAGCAAATGCACCAATCAATGCCACGAGACCTCAACCGCAGGAAAAGGTAATGGCGATGACTGGTCTCCCAACTGGACCGCCATGCGAAGGCAGTGAACACTCTTTTAAATGCTTGAACCTTATTTTGTGCATAGCCAAGGACCTCAGAAACATAAACAAATTTGGGTAAGAGAAATACATTACACAGTTCTGCCTCCGCAAGTGTAGACAACTCACGTCCCATCTATTCCTGCGTTTTACAGTAAGCGCAGAAGACCAATCAGCTGCACTGTTTCGAATCTGATGTAGAGGAACCCGAGGTACTGTATTGTTTCAGAGTCCTATTTTATGCCTCCATATTGACGCGGCTGCATACCTCACCAGCCCTTCCAAAAACATCTCGATTTTTTAGGATTCACCTTAGCTTTACCTAAATCGCGAAGCCCCTGTGTCAGCGTCGTTGCTTCCAGAACACTTTTCTTGTGCGTAGAAAAAAGGCAATTGCCCGATGAATGAGTCCGACACCGTGAAAGGATGTATTAGCTGTATTTGACATTAGACTGAATTCCCAATACTAGCAAATACAATGGCATCGGCTCATCCTCGTCTTTCTCATCTTCGTTCTTCCTTGGCGTCATCGTGTCGTGTCCTCTTCTTAATCTGGGTTACTTTGCTATGTGCGACGCAATAAGTCCTACAGAAAGGTCATCCGCATAAACTACAACTTTAATTTTATAGTTTTCCAGGGAGAGACTATCGATGACACTGCTTTAGAGAATACTAAGGCGCAGGGGCTCAAGGTACAAACCGAATAGAAAGGGTTATAATGGGCAACCTTGCCTTAGAGAGGATCTAATGAGGATAGGCCTAGAGAGTTCGCGGTTTATGATAGACCGGGTCATACAGCTTTTTTTACCGAGAGATATGCCTTTATACAAAGCTTCCCCAAGCCAATATGCCTCCAGAACAGAAAAAAAGGAAAGGATGGCTAACTCTGTCAAATGCTTTAGCAAGATCAATGTTAACGAGGGACCTGCCCAGCTCAATCAGATGCGCACTGCTGTACTGAACGAGCAATAGGGATGTTTGTATGAATCCCGCAAGTCTAGTGCGAGCATATTAAACTTGTGATTACAATCTGGTGCCTGCATGCCAGCACCTTCGCGAATATCTTGTAATCCATTTTACAGAGGGAGATCGGCCTGTAGCCATCCACACTTTTCAACTTTTCTGCATTGTAGCTTTTAGGCATTACTGCGGTATAACCTCACTAATATGTAGGAAGCAGAGCGTAAAGTTCGTAGCTTTTGTAAATACTCCCTGTAAGGCAGGGTCGAGAACGCTTCGAAAATTTTTAGTAGAGCTCCTAAGTGGGGCCAAATGGCAACGTTCAATTCTTCCAGCGTCATTGGTCCTTTTGTAAGAGCCAGCTCATCGTCACGGAGCTCAGGAAAGCACGGAGCTTAGGAAAGGACTGGAGGAATACATTGAACTCAGGTGTACTACGGGCATACCTCGGCAAAGTTGGCGCGGCTCACTCAAACTCACTCACAATTTTTTTTTTCGAATCACCACTCACTCAAACTCAGACTCAATGCTGAGCGGCACATCTGCGCTCACTCAAACTCAAACTCACACTCAGCACAAAACTCAGAACTCACTCGGACTCAAAACTCAAAATGTACTCAGAACTCAAAATGTACTTGAACTCAAAATGTAATCAAAACTCAAAATGTGCTCAAACTCAAAATGTACTCAAACCCAATATGGACTCAAAACTCAAAATGTACTCAAAACTGAAAATGTACTCAAACTCAAAGTGTACTCAAACTCAAAATGGACTCAAAACTCAAAATGTATTCAAACTCAACGGGAACTCAAAACTGAAAATGTACTCAAAACTCAAAATGTACTAAAACTCAAAATGGACTCAAAACTCAAAATGTACTCAAAACTCAAAATGAACTCAGAACTCAAAATGGGCTGAGAACTCAAAATGAATTCACAACTCAAATGGCCTCACAGAGATTGAGACATTGAAAGAGTGAGAGCGTGAGAGTTAGTGTAAGACTTAAAGTGAGTGTGAGAGTGAGAGTGTGAGTGAGAGTGTGGGTGAGAGTGAGAGTGAGAGTGTGAAAGTGTGAGTGTGAGTGAGAGTGTGAGTGAGAGTGAGGGTGTGAGTGAGAGTGAGAGTGAGAGTGTAAGTGAGAGTGAGAGTGTGAGTGAGAGTGAGGGTGTGAGTGTGTGACTGAGAGTGAGAGTGTGAGTGTGAGAGTGAGTGAGTGAGTGTGAGTGTGTGTGTGAGTGAGAGCGTGAGTGTGAGTGTGAGTGAGAGTGTGAGTGGAGTGAGAGTGAGAGTGAGAGTGAGAGAGAATGAGAGTGTGAGTGTGAGTGAGAGTGTGAGTGAAAGTGTGAGGGAGTCTGAGTGTGAGTGTGTGAGAGTGAGTGTGGGGGTGTGAGAGTGTGAGAGTGAGAGTGAGAGTGACAGTGAGAGTGTGAGTGTGAGTGAGAGTGAGAGTGAGAGATTGAGTGTGAGTGAGAGTGAGTGAGTGTGAGTGAGAGTGTGAGTGTGAGTGAGAGTGTGAGTGTGAGTGGGAGTGAGTGAGTGAGTGTGAGTGAGTGAGTGTGAGTGACTGAGTAAGCGTGTGAGTGTGAGTGTGAGTGTGTACCTTTTGCTATATACCTTTTGATATATCCTCATAATTATGACGAAAGAATTTTTATATTTGTCCTCCGTGATCCCCTCGACAAGACCTTTAATTTGACACCCCACAAATTCTAGCAGGGTCATATGGAATTCATACCAGTCAAAATAACCATGACTTTCATGACTGTAACCAGGACGCATTATTTAGGTGTCCCACGTGATTCCCCTAAGTGGAACCTTCAATTTGACGCCCCACATGCTTCAGCGGCCTCACCTTGAATTTAACCCAATCTATGACTCATAATGACTATCTCATGATTCGAACTACGAAGCCTTTTGTATTTGTACCACATGATTCCCCTCGTCAAGACCGTAAATTTGATACCCTACACGCCCCAGCGGGGTCACTTCGAATTTTACCCTAATATAAGACTCGCCATGACAATCTAATGGTTATAACCAGGAAGCATTTTCGTATTTATCCCACGTGATTCCGCTCATCAAGACCATTAATTTGATACCCATCACGTCCTAGCGGAATCAATTTGAAATTGAACCAATCAATGACTAACCATGACTATCTCATGATATAGCCCTACCACATTTTTTTCACACGTGATTTCACTATCAGAACCTTCAATTTGATGCCCCGGACACCCAGTGGCATCATTGTGAATTTTAACCTAATTTATGACCCATTTTGACTATGTCATGATAATAATCAGGATGCACGCGATTACCCTCATCGAGACCTTTAATTTGATACGCCACACGCCCTAGCGTCATGAACTTGAATTTTAACCGAATCTATGACTTACCATGACAACGTCGTGATATACACATAACTCATTTTCGTCCCGAATGATTCCCCACATCGAGACCTTGAATTTGATTCCCCACATGCCCTCGCAGCGTCATTTTGAATTTTAACCCAATATATGACTCATTATGACTGCATGATGACTACAATCAAAAACATTTTTTTATTTACCGTGCTTGATTCCGTTAATCCGGACCATTCATGTGATACCTTACACGCCTTAGCCTCATCAGTTTCACTTTTCACCCAATCTAATGTGGTCATTATTCTGTCTTAAGGGGCGCTGCCCAGTCAATTCAGCTAATTCATTTAAAACAGCACAAAAGGACAGCCCCCGCCCCCATTTCCCCCGGCTCTCACCTCTTCCTTTGTGACCCCTAGTATATCAAGCCGTTAACAGTAGCAGGCGAACAACCAGCACGCCAGCTCCCCCGTGTGCTTTCCCACCACCCTTTCCCACGCTCTTAGTGGATCCGTTAGGAGGAAAAGTTAAGACAACCTTTTTTTATGACCTCACCAGTCAATTATCACTCATGCGCCCAGCCGCGAAAATTAGGTATACAGCAAGTGCTTATGGCAATGAAAATTCAACAAGAAACTAAAAAAAATAAGACACCCCCTCCCTCCCAACCGATCACGCAGATCGCGATTGGTACCGTACCCGCAGGTAACCTGAATTCCGAGCCCACAGTGACGCATGAAACTTAACAGCCAACCATAGCTGCCTGCTAGGCTACTCATATGTACTCAAACTCAAAATAGATTCAAAACTCCTATGTACTCAGAACTGAAAATGTACTCAAAACTCAATATGTAATCAAACTCAAAATATACTCAAACTCAAAGTGTACTCAGAACTCAAAATGGACTCAAACTCAAAATGTACTCAAACTCAAAATGTACTCAGAACTCAAAATGGACTCAAACTCAAATTGTACTCAGAACTCACAAATGGACTCAAACTCAAAATGGACTCAAACTCAAAATGTACTCAGAACTCAAAATGGACTCGAGCCCAAAGTGTACTCAGAACTCAAAATGGACTCAAACTCAAAATGCACTCAAAACTCAAAATGGACTCAAACGCAAAATGTACTCAGAACTCAAAATTGACTCAAACTCAAATTGTACTCAAACTCAAAATATACTCAGAACTCAAAATGGACTCAGAATTCACTAGCTCTCAGGCGTACTCAAACTCAATCCGACTCAAACTCAGTCGGGATCACTCAGCTCAAACTCACTCAAGCTCAAACTCACCATGCCCACTAGCCTCGCGCTCACTCAAACTCAATCTCACGCGTGAGTTTGAGTCCAAATGAGTCTGAGTGAGTGGACTCTTGAGTGAGTTCGTCGACCTCTGACTACGGGTACCCGTGTTGCCATCAAAGAATTTTTCATAATGGGAACAAAATGCCCCAATTATACTGCGGGTATCAGAAGGCCTTTGGCCACCATACTCGATTTCTACTGAAACGTTTTCTAGTGCTGACTGACTTTCACCCCCAATGCGCATCGTGTTGGCGGCTCCTGCAAAAACCTGCGCGTTCTTGATCGAACAAGGGCTCCCCGATATTGTTCAGTCATATGCTGCTGCATCTGAGTGTGAGTGGGAGTGTCTTTTGCGGTATTGCACAACGAATGGCAACACCTGCGGCTCCGCGCGCAATAATTTAACATTACATATTTCATCAAAAAATGTCCCGGCCTCAGCTCTTTCATCAAGGTACTGCGGAGTTCACGCATGTGAAGTTGCTTCAAAACGGATGACCAAGCTGACGCCTCTATAGCTAAGTTTTTAATCTCTTGTTTAAAAAGGTCCCATTTTTGGAAAATACTAAGGCTTGAAAGTTGGAATGTATCTCTCAAAAAAGCCGTTACTGTGCGTTGAAATACTCAGTCGAAGCCTACTATTGTTCAGTTTCCGCAGTTCCCAAGAGATGGGAGGAGCACGCCAGCCCGGTGGACCGATCCGCGCATGAGATGATGCAGTGATCAGTAAAAATATTGGCCTAACAACATAATCACGCACAATGGAGCAGTTTCCAGGGGAAACAAAAATTCGTTCCAGGCGGGCACAAGGAAAACGATTCGACATGGTCGAAACTCAGTCCAAACTCAGACGACAACCAAATACTTTTTCACGAGAAAGCTTTGCGTTTAACCAAATTCTTCGTTATACGGATGGGGCATGATTATTTTGTTTGTGGCCTTTTCGGCTGTATTCATGGCGCGAGGTGCCTTTAGAAGCGCAGAAACTGCACAGGGCTAGGCTCTGGAAGAAATAGCGTTTCAAAAAAGAGCTCATGCCTGTGTTTTTTAAATGTGGCATATTTTGAGATTGTGCCCTTGATTGTGTGCTGTTGAACTGCATCAATTATGTAATGATCTCGGTTGTCCTCACGGAGGCTGTGTTTTGGATGGAGGCGGAAAGCGAAAACGCCATATATTCGAGGCGTCAACTTTCAGCTCACCAATTTGTGCATTATCGAAACGAAGGGGTGTCGGGGCTTCATCACGAGCGGCGAAATCTACGACAGTAGGCGCAAAATTTTAGCAGCCTTCCAAATGAGCTGCTAAAGCAGCCTTCTGCAATAAGCTGCTAAATCAGCCTTCTAAAGCAGCTGCTGAAGCAGCCTTTTTGCAGCCTTCCAAATAAGCTGCTAGCAGCAACAACCAAATAAACCAATTGCTTTATCTCGTAATAGCTTGTTAAGAAGTGTTGCTTCATTTAAAATACTAAAAACACAGGAAATTTAAACAATACCATCCTCTCCTAGGAGGAGTCTGGGGTGAAATGGAATGGGCTCGTTGTAGTACAACCTAACATGTTTTTCTCTCAAGGCCTCAAATTTCGCACGTTAGAGTAAGAGGTGCTTTGCTGTAAATTCCTGGTAACATTCTTCAAATCTCGGTTTGTCTTTTTTCATAAAAAGAAAGTTATATGTAAGATGTGTGTGTCCAATATGGAAACGACATAAAATAACTTCTTTAACTTCTTTGAAGCATTCTTCATGTCTGCTTGATTCCCACTCTGCTATCATGCTTTGTGGAGTTTGTTGTCGGTTTCCTTATCCCATGGGGACTGCCAAGTTTCTCTCAGTTTACTCCGTATAAATCTCACTCAGTCGCTTGGAGAAATCTGTACTTGCTCTATTGTTCCGTTGCCTGTGCGGCTCATGCCCCGGATCTCTCATTTCCCTTGATTCCAACATGACTGGGGACCTGGCACAGCTTAATTTCCTGTCGTTGTGTTGCGACTGTAACTAAATATTGTGTTACTGTAACTAAATAGAGGCTGAGCTGCATTTTTGGAATGTAGGGCTGTGACTGCGGTGGGAGAGTCGTTATATAATGCAACGAAAGAGGACTAGCGTCTGGTTTCCGATGTGGTAATCGAGTAGATTAGTGAGGCAGTGCGCGCACCTCCGATCCTCCTCTTCCTCTTCGCCTACTGTACGTCGCCCCCTGCCTGCGCTTCTTTATTTCTCAACACACTTCCGCCGCCGCCAAGTTCGTTAGGAGCTAGCTGGCAGCGGCATGGGCAACGAGCGCTTGCTGGGGTGTTAGGTGAAAGTGACACATTTAAAAGTGAAGTCTACGAATGTTCGTATGGTCATCCGGGATAACAAGCTGTGCTCACGGTTTTCGGCCAGAAGGCAGCCGCCAGGATCGAAAAGAAACAGATGATGCGGGCAACCAAGTGCCCAGAGAACATCCAGCGAATGCAGTATCACTGTCGCTGTGCTCATATCCTGTCCGGCCTCCACGAATCGATCGATGCGCTGAAGTAACAATGCTGTTTCATCGGCGGACAAGGAGACTTTACATTGGTCGGGCGCGTAGGCGTAGCAGAAAGGCGCGTCCAGCATGGAATCGTGCTCGCCAAAGAAGGGGTCGTAACCATCGAAGCAACCGTTCTGTGTCGCCGCGTGGATTCGTCGCCATCATGATAGTATGAGAGCGGCCGCTGCTCGCCTCTGGAGTCGAACCTAGCTCACGGAGCGCCGGAGAAGCATCCGCTTCGTTATCCCCTGAAGCGGGTCTACTTTCCCCACGAATCGCGTTTTCGTTGCCGGACCAAACGAAACGGTCGGCGAACCGTAGCAGGGCTGCTGAAATATTGCAGAAACGAGAGCTGCATCCCCAACGAAACGATCGCAACAGGGTTGCAGGGGCGCCTCCAAAGCGGGAGTTGCATCGGTGATTCCAAGATTATGGAAAGCCCGGTGAGAGGTCTCCAGACCGGAAATAGAGTCGTCGATGCGAAGTTTGTGGGAGAGCTGTAATGACGCCTCGGACGTGAGAGCCGCATCGGTGACGACAGCGCTGCGGCAAGGCCGGTCAGACGTCTCGGAAACGATTGTCGTGTCAGCGACGGCGAGGTCTCGGCAGGGTCCCTCAGATTTCTCCACAACGGAAATCTCGGCAACACTAGGGTTATGCGGTCGCTGGAGCCACTCTCCCAGGCTGAGCCCATCGGGGTCTTGCTTGGCGTCCTGAAAGGCTGCAGCGCCTCCTTTGTCGTTGTCCTGTTGTTCTACCGCCGCACCAGTTATTTCCCGAACGGGCGGCACGTCACCCGGGACCAATGTCCGCCGGGCCTCCTCGGGAAGCGAGCAAATAGTCAAGGTTGCGATGCGGGTGGTGAACAGGGCCGCTTGACGTTGAAGGACGGGGCTTGCGGCAGTGTATTGAAATGCAGAGAAGCGTACACGCGTTCACAGGACGCAAATAGGCTCGTCGTAATCGATGGCTTCCGAAACGTCAGCATCAAATTCTTCATCCATCAGGTTCTCCTGAACTTGAGCGTCGAGTTGGTAAAGGCTCACCTGGTCACGCAAGATGAGGTCGAGGACATATTGTCTGTCAAGGGCCGTTGCTACCTGGCTCCGCAGCAAGGCGTCGGGGACTGTCATGGTCCCGGAGACGGTCGCTCGCAGGACATCTCGCCGAATACGAAGAGCGTCCATGGCACCAGTCGATGAAGGAAGACGCTAGGGGTTCGAATACTAGGGGTCAAGGGCGGGCTCGGGCACGAGCCGAAAGGGGCGGCGGTCGAGGGCAAGGCTCCCAGGATAAAGCAGTACGAAGGTATCCTAGCCTCGCGTGCCTCGGAGCCGCTGCGACGTGGAACGTGGGTCCGCTCGTGCCTCGTTTCCCGGATTTCGGCACCAGAAAGTGTGTAACGAAAGAGGACCAGCATCTGGCTTCCGATGTGGTGATCGAGTAGATTAGCGAGGCAGTGCGCGCACCTCCGATCCTCCTCTTCCTCTTCGCCTACTGTACGTCGCCCCCTGCCTGCGCTTCTTTATTTCTCAACATATAATACTGTTCTTAGTTTTTAGATGCGAAGCAGCTTATGGTCGAGCCTTTGCCCTCCCTCCGCTGTTGTGTTGGCTTGTTGAGCCGCGTCCACACCCCCACTGCGCATGTCTGGTCAGGCACCGCTCATGATGATTGTGCCAGGAAGTCCGTAGGGATTGGCCAACCAAAGAATCCATCACGAGGTAGCTTCGTGTTCAACCACCCTCGTCATCTTCCCGTTGGGAACCCTGAGTACCAAACCTCCACTGCGCATGCCTGGATAGGCACCGCTGATGATGATTGTAGTAGGATGCCCCGAAGGATTGGCCAACCAAAGAATTCATCACGAGATAGCTTCGCATTCAACCACCGTCGCCATCTTCAAGTAGGGGAACCCTGAGTAGTATGCGAGGCATTCCTCCTCTCCTCTACGGCACTCCTCATGTCCTCTCGAAGCTACTCTCTTTTGCGGGATTGCATAACGAATGGCAACACCTGCGGCTCCGCGCGCAATAATGCGAAGCCGCTTAGGGGTAGAAACGCGACGGTAGCCACTGCATACTCCGCGGGGGGCGCCACTGTAGCTCCGCGGTATAAATGACGCGCGCGCGCGCTCCGCTCCCTTATTCTCTTCCCGCAACGCCGCGATCGAACTTAAAACTAACTGGAACTTGAGTAGATCCCATGGCTGCTTCGCATACTACTCAGTGTTCCCTACAGGAAGATGGTGTATTTTTCTTCATTATCGTTTCTACTGCCACAGCAATAGTATAACATTCCGCTGTGTTAACCGAAGCACACTGGGGTAGCCTGATCAGCTTTTCCCATTTCCCGTGCACTGCTGCAGCACCAACATAGTGTGATGCTTTAGAACCGTCGGTGTAGGAAGCCGTGTAGTCCTCATATTTTTCGTCGAGGGCCAAAAATGTCTGTACGATATGTTCAGGTGGTGTCTTCTTTTTTTGAAGGTGTGTTAAAGTGAAGTGCTGCTGAGGAGGGAAACTGTACCAAGGTGGTAGCAGGTCGCATCTTTGAGCAATTTCAGGTTAAGTGTCTAGCGTTGTCAGTTCTTGGAAGTTTTCTTCCAAACGGAGAAGCTATGGCCTGATTGCTTGACTTTTTTTAATAAATAGTTCCCTAGATGGGCGTTTTGTAACTATTAGGTAACACAGATGTTTTGGCAGTGAACCGACCTTTGGAATGTATGAGAATGTCGGCATGGTTCTTCTCAGTGTTTGTATGACAAAACTTTAAGTAAAGATCGTCTTTCCCCTTTCGGGGCTTCATCTTATCAGCATTCAACCACCAATAGCTAGAAGTCCCTTTTTTCCATCGACAGTTATTGCCGACAACTCCTTGCCTCCACAGCCATACCGTGACGAGTCAATCTCGTCTGCTGAGAATGACTCAGCCGGCCAATGATTTCACGCGTGGCGACATGTCACCCATAAAGGGACGCAACGAACGCTTTTGGCGTACCGTGTGCTCCGCTTACCGGAGGGCTCCAATTGCTTTTGAGGCTGCACCACTCCGCAATCATCCTGACTTATGCACGTCATTTTGTGTAGCACACATGCGTAGGACAGGCATTGAGTCATGAATGTTTCTACTAGCATTACGTTCGAAGGAGTGACGTACCAGGCATTAAGCCCGGCCAGCACCACACTCCCCCCGGCTACACCACTGGACCCTCCCCCTGACACTTTTGCCCTGCTTTCATTCTCAGCTTTCCTATTCACTGTACCATCGGTGGCCATTTCGTTCTCTCGGTTATAGTGATGCCGACGTGAGGGACTACGCGAAACCGCAGGAGCGTGCGCTTAAGACCTGCGCTCTAAAACATTGCTCTACGCAGGCCCTGCGGTGCCGTGACGCCTTGTGATTAACTCCTTTCACGACCGGGGACCGGCCGCACCTCGTCTCCAAATAATGCATCCTTGCCGAAGTATTGTGGCAGGCAGGCATGCAACCTCCTAGCCATTGGGCAGCGCCCTGGTTCCGATCTCCGCCTCCCCGGCGCTGGCGGTCGCGCCCGCATTCAGGGCTTACTTTCCCGCACCTAACCCTGATGGACGAAATAACGTATTACCTTTTCTTTGGTGCCTCTGATGCCCTCCCCCTATCCTCCCCGTTGTGGCACCCTCGTCAGAATCTTCTGGTAATGGGCAGCGTCCCTGCAGGCTGCCTATTGCCCCGTCGTTCCACTAAGCAGACTACCCGTCCGTCCATCGTTTTTTGATAACATCGAGAGAAAGAGAGATAGAGAGAAAACTTTATTTGAGCCACGGTTACTGAGGAATGGTGGCGGCTGGGCGGAGGCCAGTCACGACTTCGCTAGCTCTGCGTACCAGAGCGTCCTGAATCTCCTGGCTATAGCTACCCAATGCCTCTCTCCATAGCTTGCTCCTGGAGATTTAATGGAAGGGGTCGTAAGGGCAAGCCCACATGGGATGTTCTAGAGTGGCACGTTGGCCGCATTGGGGACAGTTGGGAGACGGGAATGATGAGGGGTAGATGTGGTGTAGACGAGCTCTGCATGGGAAGGAGTCTGTTTGCAAGAGTCACCAATAGCGGGTTTGGTGAGGCGTGAGGGAGGAATGGGCGGGGGAGAAAGTACGACGAGAGAGTCGGTAGTGCTCCACGATGTCTTTGAACGTGATGAAGCGTTCTTTGGAGCAGCGCGCGCCGTGTCTGGGGACGACGGTCACACCAGCCCGGAGTGTGAGATTGCGGGCAATGGCATGGGCAAGTTCGTTCCCCGGCAGGCCACTGTGGGCCGGGGCCCACACCAACTCCACCATCTTTTGAGGTGGGTTACTCTGGATGATACGGAGGGCTTCAGAAGAGATAGTCCCCCGTACAAAATGCAGCAGAGCCACCTTGAAGTCCGTGACTATCTTGGGTGGGGTTGGACATTGTGTGAGGGCCAGCGCACTGGCCGCTTCCCCTACAGTCGTGGGGGAGGTAGTTAGGATGGTAAGCGTGCTGAGGGGGTGCAAGCGGAGTTGCGCGTTACCACCAGAGCGAAGCCGTTGTGATGGCGGTATTCCGCCGCATCACAGTACACCGCTTCCAGCCATTTTGCCAGTTCTTGGTCCAAGGCGCGTGTACGGGCTTGGCGGCGTGCTGAGTTGTGACGGGGTGCCTGTGCCGGCGGAGGAGCCTTGGGAATATGTTTTGCGGAATCTCAAGTGGAATATGCATGGCACTTTTAGCTTGTTCACACATCGGACTGCCTTGAGGAGCGAGAATAGCCTTGCCCGTTTCCGTTATTTCTAGGCGATTTTTCTGGGATCATAAATGGGCTTCAACTAATTCGGTGGCGTTGTTAAAAACTCCGAGCTGGAGCAGACGATCAATGGATGCGTAAGGGGGTATCTGCAGGGCGGCGCGGTAGACCTTGCGGGTGAGGCCATCGATCTTGTTCAGCTCTACCTTGGACGCTTGTATATATGGCAGAGTATAAAGGAGGCGGCTGATAAAAAGGAGTGCACTATGTGAAGGCGATTCCTTTCATCTAATCCATGGTATCGGTTGCTTACCTGCCGAAGGAGTGCAATAATATGGTCGACATGAAATCCGAGTTGTATGAAGAAAGCATTGGATCGATGCTGCTGGATAGGTAGGCCAAGTATTCTGAGGCGGGAGACTTTAGGGACTGTATGGCCTTATACCGTTATTTCAATTTAGGGATTTGCAGGAGTACGTGTACGAGGAGGGAGGAATAACTGCTCGCTTGGAAGAGGAGCCGGTGTGTCCGGCCAAGGCTCACTGAAAGCTGACCGCATCAGCGCCTCCTTGGAGAATACTTTCAATATGTTCATCATTACCTCCTGGTACCCAGAGTGTAATGTCATCCGTGTATATGCCAAAACGAAGGTGCGGGATCTGTTTGAGAGATTTGGCAACATGCAGGAGGGCGAGATTTAAAAGCATAGGGGAGAGGACGTCCCCTTGGGGAGTACCTCGGCTGGCCAGATGGTATGGGCCGCTAGTGTGTGGGCCCAGGCTAATGGTGGCTGTTCGGTCACTCAGGAAAGCTCTGATATAGTTATACACCCTCAAACCGGGGAAAATGGCTGGCCGGCCATTATTGCCTAGTGAGTGACCATGTCGAAGGCGTTTTTAGGATCAAGCGCCAGCACGGCTGCGTTGTCCACTTTGCTGGGAGTCTGGATAAATTCATTAGATACTTGTAGTAGTACATCTTGAGCAGAGAGTTTAGGTCTGAATCCAAGCATTTCTTGCAGAAGGGCTTCGGTTTGAATTACGTGGTGGGTAAGTCTGGCTAGGATGACGTGTTCCAGCACTTTGTCAACCCAGGAGGTAAGCGATATGGGGCGGAGCTGATCGAGGGCTACAGTTTTGCCGGGTTTTGGGATGAAAGAAATTGCTGCTGTACGCCAGTCTGGGGGGAGAGTGCCACTTCGCCAGTACTGCTTGTAGTACTCGGTTAGTTGTATGATGGAGGCGTCATCTAGGTTGCGGATCATCTTGTTGGTGACAGAGTCTGGACCGGGAGCTGAACCAAGTTTGATGGTTTGAAGAGCCATCCTTACTTCTGCTTCGGTGATGTCAGCGTCGAGTTGGTCGTTATCTTCTCCGCGATAGGCTGGGAGCTGTTTGTGGTCCACCCAGTCCACCAGACAACGCACTCACCGCACCCGAGCGCACGCTCCATGGGCTTCACCCCACCCTCCATTCTCCGATCGCGCGATGCCGATGCCACTCCGATTTCTGGTGGGCTTTCTCCGCTTGATCACGGTGCCGCTGCCGACCTGTCGATCGACTTCCTGCCCCTTCACACCCACATTACGGCGTAAAGAATGGTCTTGAAAGTGAACATTCCAATCGACTGCACGCTGGTCACTGAAGAGGCTGGCCCCGAAACCAGGCCACTCGCAAAGCTGCGCAGGAGAATCTTAACGACACATTTCTGCTCGCGAAAACATTGGCCACTTCGCCGGCTATACTCATCCTTCGACTCAAGAATCGCAAGAAATATCACTACCAATTAGACCCAACCATTACACGTGTGGACAAGTACTATATGAATATCGTACAACTTTCGCTGTATGCAACCGAACGAATGGTTTGCTTCAACCGCCACAGCATTGTATCGTTAAAAATTGCCGCACACAGCCAGTCTGCAGGATAAGCATTTAGATGATGACGCAATCGAGTGCACGCTTTTTGTATTGCATGCAAGAAAGATGGACACATTGCCGTCAACCCGTTATGTCCTAGCAGATTGTTTCGCAGAAATCTCAGTAGGGTCTCAAAGTAAACTCACAGCATGGCAACACAGAACTGGGAATTCTTAAATCAACATGATACGTGGGAACGGCTGGGCTTCAAACACATCCAGTCAACCTGGCAAGCAGCCTCAAACTCGGTCGCCCTTCGCGAACGATGGTGCTATCTGTCAAGCTAATAACGCTCAGCTAGAAGGTTTACGGCGTGAAATGCATCAGCTACGGGAGGTAAAACCGCCGCCTCAAAGAGGATTTGGTGGCACTATGGCTGGTACAACCGCATCCGCCGATAGTGCCACTGGCACCTTTAGCAGACACTGCCAGACAACCTACTATTCGTAGGTCTCCCCAAAAAAGTACTTCGCGGCCTAGATGTAGCAAGGGGTTAAGCGTACACCTGCTTTTCAGAACACGAAAAGGCAGAACGTCGACGCGCCCGCGGTGATGCATGTCGTTTCACTTCACTCATACGTGGTGACGTCAACAGGAACGCCTCTGTGGCCAAGAAAAATGGGAATATTCCAGTTCCGTAGGCACAACAAATTATACAAGCCACAGCTGATTCACTATTTTACTGGCCAGCTACCTGAGTCGGAACACTCTGAGGAACCACCACGAACGGTTGCTTATAACAATATTGTTAACAATGGAGCACTCCCTCCATATAATGTACTTGGAACTTGAGCAGCGGTTTTAATCACTCCGCACTTATGTTCCCCCTTATTATACTTCTTTAGGAAACACACTATCCAGCGCATATCGGCGTATGCCACCTACAGTGATCCCACTATTACCCATTCCAACCGCGGAGCTTCGTCGCCTCCTGTATCGGGCAAGCAGTGGTTTTTTTTCGATCGGAGATTGCTGGCCTCCGACTCAAAATTTCCGGGCAATGTGTTGAAAATCACAAAGCCGTCACTCTGCACACTTCAATACTAGATCAAAACCCCCTCATAGTGGTTTAACTGATTGACTGATTGTGGGGTTTAACGCTCCGACACAACGCAGGCGATGATCTCGCGCCGTAGTGGAGGGCTCCGGATTAATTTTGGCTACCTGGGGATCTTTAACGTGCGCTTACATCTCGAACACACGGGCGTTTTTGCTTTCTGCCTGCATCAAAAAAACGGCCGCCGTAGCCGGTAATCGAACCCGCGACCCCGTGCTCAGCAGCGCAACGCCTTAGCCACTGAGCCATCGCAGCGGGTACTCGCTTAACTCTATTATCGTCCCGTCTCAGCTTCCCAGGGAAGGATCACGCACCGCTAACTCTCTGCACCAGCCGGTTGCCCAGTTTACGTTTACCCGCACTCAAATCATCGCGAGTGGGGACCTCACAGCTAAGATGGAGAGAAGAGTCTTTAATTTGGGCTGGACAGGTCCGCTATGCTGGCGGTAGTGCTTGCTATGCCAGATGGGGATCCTTACAATGCAGTGAGATGAATTCGAAGGATTAGGAAGACAACAATGAGAGAGAAAGCAAAAATTTAATAGAAAGAGACACGCAATGAAATGCAGGAAACAAAACTCTAAATAAATTTGAGTAGAAAAGTTGAGCAAATCGTGGCGAGGAAATGCAGAAGGCTCTACAACAAAAAGAAAAAAAAACGTACATGACGAAGCAAACCCGTGCAGATGCATTCATGCGGAGAATTCATGAACGGCAAAATTTTCTCCAGTTCAGAATCCCTCAAAAATGCGACAGAACCTTTGCTGCGTTAAGTGCTAAGAGAAACATTGGCTATGGTTACAGAAAGATAGATGTACGCGTCCCGAATTCATGGCTGAGGCATTTAATGTTGGATTCTTCGATGATTCAGGCTCATTCACCCACACAGGACTACATTCTCGTTGACGCAACAGTACACTGACCGCACCTCCGCGACCCCGTGCGTTTCTCGTGACTGGAGCCCATAAAACACCACGTGGGGCACCGACCACTTTCCAATACTCATCATCATCTGTGGATAATGACTCCGGACACAAAAATAAATTTCTCATACAAACTCGCAAACCTTTTGAGTATCCACCCCATCGCCTATCGACCCCAGTGATGCTCGAAGAATTCATCGCCACCCTAACAAGGTGTCAATGCTCAGCCTGGAGAAGTCCTCAAATGTAAAGAAACAACGGTCGCCCATCTTGATCACTTGCGGAACGCTGCGCGCCCCCACACAACTAGGGCCCTCAAAAATGAATAGATACAAGCATTTCTTTAAAAACCGCTACCAATATTAGATATTACGCAAGTATCAACACTCTCTCGCTGATGAGAGCTGGCATAATCCGTGTTCCGTCCTCTGCCGTTAACGTGACCTCAACAAAATATGGACGGCCTGCGAACGTCTCGCCGGAAAACGAAAACGTCGCGCTACGTTCTTCGCTACACTCCCTCTGAAAAATTTCTCTGACATTTTTCAACATGACCATATCACCACGTTCTGCTTAGACGCCTCCGCACATGTGCACCATTTCCGTAATATGGACGGGAGCACTCAGCTGATGCTCCTTGAAATCAAAAACGACGTCAGGGCGACACGAACCGTTCTTGCAACACTCAAGTTGACCTTGGTTAGCCCATTCGGAAACCCAACAAGAATACAGCCCAGATCTCTAAACAGCCCCCTATGTCCCTCATCCCACCTCCGTGTAAACTTACCGAAGGACTAATCAACGAACGAATGCAAACTACCTCAAATACTTACAGCCGTAGTTCTAACCGTCCCAAACCGGCTATCTTCCGCATCTAAGCCCGCTCCCCTCGACTGGTTGTGGATCTTCCACAAGGTCATTAACAGCACACCGCGTGCAGGTAAGCAGGACTGCCCTAGCCACAGGCATTGAAAAGGTCAGTGAAGCAGCCATTTATAACGAAGTAGCTGCTGCAGTTCCGAGACAGCGTTCTGGAACTACAAATAATCCCTTATAAAGATCGGCCCATTCAGGTTCGTGAGATGCACCCCGGATGATGCCCTCTTTCTTGGCCATGGAACCATTCTCGGGACCATGCTTTCCAATTTGGCAATGACTCGAATTGCTTGTCAGCAAGAAACCGATGCCACACCTCGTTTTGCAATTTACCCTGATGACCGTACGGTGTGAACTGAAGCAGCTGACTACCCAGGAGTCGGGAGTGTGTTTATTGAACATTAAGCTGCTGCCGCTAGTCTTGCCTGAAGCGGCCCTATACTTGCTTTAGGGCGGGGTAATGATAAGGCAGTTTTCGTTCTTTTATGGGTTACATAATCCTTCATCTCATTTCCATTAAGTTGTTTACCTGGTTGGAACCCCGTTTCAAACAAATTGCAACCAGATTACGTCTTGTTAATTTTATTGGATAGGCAAAATAGTTCCAGACGTTGGATCACTCCATTCAGGCACAACTGAATACCAGTGTTCCATATGGTCTCTCGAATGTCTAATAGTTATGGTAGAGCCAGACAGGCTGCTTCCCTCGCGCTAGCATGAGCAGTCGCCCTCGGAAGATTTCTTTATGGGGCCTCGTCTGCAGATGATCTCCGCCCGGCTCACATGAAGCAATGACTTTTCCACGTCACGCTTTCCTGCGAAGAATCACATACATTCTAGGACGCACTAGGATCTGCACTTTAGGATCTGCGCTGGTCCTCTACTCCCTCCGTCATTCCTGAAGAGATTCGAAAACATCATCAACTCCGGCGCACGCCCTCTATCCAGAGAGCTGCTATTATTCCCTAGGACTCTTAAACCCGCCCAGACGGGCTTATGCCATCTGCTCCCCCGAATTCGTGCGCTCGCAGAAACCAGCTTTCCCCGCAACGGTCTGCTTTCCCTCGAGCTAGCGTCGTCCCCAGCCAGCGTGCTCCTCATGGATGAATGGCACAGAACTACCCAGCCGGGTTGATATATTTACAGATGCCAGCATACAGGACATCTCTATCGGGTTAGCATGGCATTGTGAAGACAGCACAGATCTTAGTGAAACAATACTACAATGGCCTCGTCAACTCTTCACGCTGACTCTCCGGTCTTCTACGAGCCCTGCTTCAAATGACCTCGGTGACTTGTGCACCCAATCAACCAGAGTCTGTCTTCTCCCACGCCGCTATCAGAGAATTCAGTGGGGCTTACTGGGATCAACCTACCGTTTATCACGTCTAAGTATGGTAAGAGTACTGGGCCAAACAGAACGAAGGTCTGTGTCAACTGGATATTAAATCATTTGACCCAGGGGGTCTGCAATCTAGCCTCTCACAACTCAGCGCAGGAGAGCTTTCAGTCGAATCTTTCATTGACCGCTCCCTATCTTGCAAACGGCCCAGGCGTACATCCATGCTTCCATAAGCATGATCTAGGCATTTTCGCGGACAGCGGCTCGCCGAAAAGACTCCGAACAGTTACTTCTTTGGTGTCGCCACCCTACCCCGCTCCGCAGGAGTCTCTGTGTGAACAAGACTATTGCTCATGTGCAGGTTCCCCGCTCATGGAAAGCCTTTCAACGGTGATTACTCTGTTGTTTTTTAGCGATATGTAAGATATTTTCGCGCAGCTAATATTGTAGGTGAAAACTTGCTTTGTGCAGAGTTTCAAGACGTGGGCATTGCACGACTAAGCTCCAGAGCCATGGAAACTATCCTATACAAATATACATGGGGAGTAAGATCCGACAAATAGTTACACAAAACATATTCAGAATACTGGAAACATAATACAAAGTCTTCATCTCCACGTTGAATTCTTGCTTTATGTCAAATGACTTTTATCAAGTGTTTTTGCTATGGTCCTGAGAGGTCGGAATTTTGAGCGAGAGAGCCGGGTATGAATGCTGCCCTGTACACCCGCCACACTGCATAAATGGTTACACTCAGCCCTTCAGCCCCATCGTACTGTCCCCATTGTCTCCACAACATTTTTTCAGACCTGGAACGCTTGACTTTCCACCGTGCAGCTTCCGTCTTTTCTCTTGATTCTTTGCTCCGTGCTCTGCCCCCTAACGAGACTCCTGACCCCCCTTTTCACGAATACCCTCATTTCTATATGGCATTAGGTATTATCTAATGAAAAGGATAGTGTGAGATGACGTCTACACTATCCCTCCAAAACTCTCCAACAATGCCTAATCAGGCCTCTCTGAATGCCATATCCGCTTCCTTCTTTTCCCTTCCCAACTACGGCTCCGCCATTTCAAAGAACGTTATTGATATCAATTCCTAAAACAATATAGTATTCGTTCAAGATGAACTACAAAGAAAATATTACGTAAAAAGAAGTAATCAAAACAGCAATTTAATTGTTAAGACTCCCTCAAAAGCAAACGTAGTGACTTGCAAAGAGGAAAGCTGTGGTCCACAGGTATACTGCTGGCTCGTTGATTTTCATTCCTGCCGCGACACGCAGTTGAACGGATAAATTGGCGTAGGAGGCAGGCCAGGTGGTTGTTTAAAGAAAGCAGTGCAAGTGCTCAGTGTGCCAGTTCTCAGTGAATATTCAATCCAAATTAACAGGAAAAAGTAACCCTCGCTAGTTTTCCTGGAGCTTTCATGTCAAGTGGAGTGAACACTAACCTCGCGTGTGGACGAACTGCACCTAATTGTTTCGCGTTGTTGCCTAAACGCCAGGTGCACCCAAGTTAAAGTAATTTTGTACGTGCTGTGTTACTCATTTGTGTGGTTTTATGCGTAAGGGTTCTTGTCTGAGTGGCTTCACAGCGCCGTCCGTGTAACGGCCGGCATATGCAGAAAAATGACTGCATTTTACTAGCGAAAAATAGACGCGGACGAAGAAGTACACAGGACACTCGCAGTTTCTTGCTGACACGCAATTCGAGTCATTGCCAAATTGGAAAGCACGGTCCCGAGAATGGATCTATGGCCAAGAAAGAGGACATCATCCGGGGTGCATCTCACGAAGCTGAATGGGCCGATTTTTATAAAGGATTTATTGTAGCTCCAGAACGCTGTTTCGGAAATGCAGCAGCCACTTCGTTATGAATGGCTGCTTGACTGACCTTTTCAATGCCTGTGGCTAGGGCAGTCCTGCTTACCTGCACGCGGTGTGCGGTGTGTACTTCTTCTTCGTCCGCGTCTATTTTTCGCTAGTAAAATGCAGTCAGATAACCAGCTAGCTCAACTTTATGCCTTAGCAGAAAAATGAACAAGTAGCAAAGTTAAGACAAATATTCGCGGTAATTGTACACACAAAGACAAGTGGTGGAAGGAATTTTTTAAAACCAAGAACTACAAAAAATGAAAGAAAAGGTTGGCTGGCCATGACGATACTCCTAAATCCGAAATTTGGTCGCAGCCTAAAGTGCAGCCTTTTCGGTGATGGCGTATAGCTGCTGCGTCTCAAGAAGCGATCGCGTCATCAGCTAACGCACGATGGCGTGTGCTACGCAGGTGTTATTTCGTAGCGTGTCGCCGCCACCGAACATGTCTCGCGCGGATTCGGCATACCAGTGTCCCCGTCATACTTTCACAACACTTTCCTCCTCCACTTTCCAGCTCGACTATCTTGTCTTTCTTCGGTTTTCTATTCGTTCGCTCAGTTACAACGCGGCCGGGGGCAATGCGAAACCACAGGAGCGGACGCTCACGAGCTCCGCTCTAAAACTTGTGTGTAATAGACCACTGTCACACGACGAAGACAAAATTTGAAAGCCTTTGAAAAAACAAACCGAAAGACAAGTAAAGCAAGGAAGGACGTAGACGGAAGGCAGGAAAGCTGACCTGAATAAAGCCTATCTATTTATTTATTTATTTATTTATTTATTTATTCACGTTACCTTACAGGTTCCCGTAGGAACATTGAGTAAGGGGGGCGAGAAAAGCTGGGACAGGAAAAATAGGCAAAAAAGAGAAAGTAAGTTGGGGCAGACAGGTATGCCCAGCCCTAAATGTTGAAGGTTAGTGATTGCCACTGAAGGCTTTCAGTCTATAGTCTCAAGTTTATTTCGTCACCCGTAGAAAGCGCAAGAATTCCTTATTCGGCTTCTGAGCGCATGACAGAGAAGACCAGTGACACAGAATTCTCTCCTCCGAAAATGGCAGCCGAGGGTCCGAGTTCCTCAGCGCTGACGACAGCTTCTTGATTTCAGGCGAGTAGCGTGGGCACTCGCATAAAACGTGGCGAATCGTCCACGGTGTGTCACATGTTTCGCACTCCTTACTTGCTACCATTTCTATTAGGTATAAGCATGCATTTATTAATGCCTTCCAGAGCCGGAAACAGCAAGGAGTGGTTGCGTCAGACCGTGGGAGGCTTAGTGGAAGGGGACGTGACAAGAGCGGGTCAAAGGCACCAATACGTGCGCATATGAATTCTTCTATATACCACTGAGAAATTGTTGTTTGCCGGGAACGTATGCCGAGGGCCGTAGCTGCGTCCGTCCTAGACAATGGAATGGGTACAGTCCTCGGTGTTTGATGCGTCAACCGGGCGACAGCGTGCTCACTTTCGTTGCCGCAATTGCCGCGATGACTGGTAAGCCACTGCAGGGTGACGTTATGGTTCACCTGGGCATGCAGCACGGTGATACACCATTCTTATTTCTGTCAGTACGTCTTCGTGAGGTCCCCGGCACAGGGCGGAGTGTTGTGCAGGCAGTGCAGGCTTCAAATCATAGCAGAGAGCCCTTATCTGGCATAAACGTCCTCGATGGTGTGAAGAGCGCTGCGGATGGCCTTCAGATCTGTAGCCGTGTAGGTTTTAGGATTGGTTACATTTAATTTGCTGCCCAGCGACATTCGTGGTAGAGTAACAGCGCCAGCAGAACGCAACGATGTTACCGAGCCATCGGTGTGTATATGGGGTCGGTTACTGTATGTCTTATGCAGGTACCTCAAAGTTGGCTGCTGCAGGGCCGGTACTGGAAGATCACGTGTTTCTTTACTCCTGCAACAT
The DNA here is from genome assembly GCF_048455015.1 of Haemaphysalis longicornis. Classification (NCBI taxonomy): domain Eukaryota; kingdom Metazoa; phylum Arthropoda; class Arachnida; order Ixodida; family Ixodidae; genus Haemaphysalis; species Haemaphysalis longicornis. Next base: position 143,309,354 of record NW_027526460.1, on the reverse strand, counting down.
CTAGGCGCACTCGTGGCTGCATTACGCACCACAGTGCCGGCGTCACGTTTGATATGCTGGTGTTGTGCGCAGCTACTATCCTTGCGAACGACATTTGGGAACGGGTCGCTGGTATATTCGCGAGGTGGTGATCAGATAGGCGGGTGAGGTGCCTGAGTATTTAAATTTCCACAAAGGTTGCCAAAGGTTGATTCTGAGCCAAGGCAATGGTCGCTGCTGTGGACGTATACCGTGGTAGGCCAAGACAGTTTGGCACGGCCTGAGCTTGTATACCCTGAAGTGACCGAGTCGTTGTGCGGCCCGCTTCAGAAAGGACGTGAGTACTGTACCGCAAACAGCCCAAGAACCGTGCTTTTCAGAGCTGTAACATCGACTCCATTGGTGTTCCCCACGTCTTGCCACCGATGAGTTTAAGTAGATGTGCCACTGCAGAGAACCTCTTCTTTTTAACAGTTACGTGAGTGCTCCAAGAAAGGCTTATCTCGACAACAATGCCATGAAACTTGTGAGTGCTCACGTAAGACACCCTTTTGCTATTAATATACAAAGAATATGCATACATTACCTTTTTACTAACGCAATCACTAGTCATTTGCGGGTGGATATTTTCAACTCTTGTAAATGTAAATAGGAGATCATCAAGTCTGCGGCATCTTGCAGTTGGGCGCGCACATGTCAATGAGCCATGCCATCTGTCCAAACGTATATACCGTCCGCGTATATCTCAACGTGAAGCCTCCTTGGAAGCGAGTAAGTCAGTCCAATAAGTGTAATGTTGAACAGAGCACGGCTCAGGACGCCTGCTTGGGGGAAAAGCAGTAAAAAAATGTGAAAAGCCCCAACGAGTAGCGTTCTGCAACTGCACATTTGAAGAAACAGCAAAGTTCGCGAGTTTTATCTCCAGTTTTCTGCAAAAGAAGATAATCGGTTTGGGGGAATAAAAAAATACCAGGAATAAAAAAGCTTCGTAGTTTTATGCTCCATATTAAAACAGCTAAAGTCCCTGAAGTCCCCGCTAAAGTGTATGTGGTAGCAACACGCATTTTTATTTACAAAGGGTACAAAGCTGCCATGGCACACTTTGGCAAATCTCGGTGTATTGGGGAAGGAGGGTAGGTGACGGGTCTGGCAGCACTACTTATTGTGGCAGACACATAGGGGGTGCTAGGAGTTTTTGGCAGCACAAAAACAAGAGCGCAGGGAAAATTTTGGCCTGTCACCGCAAAATGGCAGGTTGCTAGGAAAAGAATGCTATGCATTAATACCAAATCAAGATAAGTGTATTCCGGTGACGTAACTGTAGTAAAAGAGCTCCATGCAATTAGCGGGGAAACAAAAATGTTGTTCATGTCGTAATTCACGCCGCTGCATACCAACATGAGTGAATCTTCTGTGCCGTGCTCCTTTACGTTGCGGACGCAGCCAACGAGAATTTCGTGGCTACACTTCTGGCGCGGCAGCTTTCCTACTCAATGAGCAATTCAAAGTTTTGGTATTAGCACAACTCTGAAACTTCAGGCTACACGACCAAAAGGCCACCCAATGGATGGCCGGCACCTGTGCACGCCGTGCACACTGAACTGCTGAGAAATGAAAATCAAACACCTTTTCTTAAGAGAAAGTTATCTAAAACTGGAAGTTTTCTGCCATGTTACCTGAGTTTACGTCCGAAATTAAAAATGCTTCGATTGTGTTGGAATGGTGAAAGCGGATAGACGCCGGCTTCATAATGCGATGGACCCAGGTTTGACGCCGACCATGGCGAGGGATTTTAAGGCGCTTGATGTGGCATCTCGTATTATCACCATCGTTTTATGAGGGGTGGTTTTTCTACAGTGCTTTTTGTTGGAGGGACAGTCGCCATCAGTGAGTCAAAGGTCACTGCGGAGACGTACGTCTTACCCCGCCCGCTACACTGACATTGTCTGGACTCCAGCTCACTCAACGCTGGCGAGCGGCAACAACACCCACCAGAAAGCACACGAGGGCAAGGTGTCGGAAAAAAAGGAAAATGGAAACGAGTCTGCTCACGCCGCGGCGCGGCCACCACCTCTCCGCGCCGCCGACAACGAGGCACATGCCGAAAAACTCTGGTACCGCACGAAATACAGAATGGTCACCTACAACAAGATCACGAAGGCGTACCGACTGGCTCGAAGGAAGCTCCCTCCACCCAGCGAAACGCTGGCCAGAGCCCAGGCGGTAAAATTGCGACAACTATGTCCCGAAACCTACCATGCAGCAAGTGCAAGGTCTGCCGCAGGGAGACGGCGTCTCTCACGCACCTGCTGTCAGACTGCAAGAAGCATTCCCAAAAGGCAAAAGCAGGAACTCTGCCGCCGCGACTTAAAGCGGCGCTGCCGTCGTGCGATCAAGACGACAAGCTCTGGGCTGTCCAGCAAGCACGAGAGGCACCGGCTCGACAGGATCAGGACGCTCCCTCGAAGGCGAGCTAGGGTCGGTCGACGTGCGTGACGCGGCCGAGCGCCTCGCGTCGCGTCGGTTTTACAGGCTCAATAAACGTTTCTTTCACTCCACTCCACTGGCCCAGCTAATTCCCAATGGGGCACGGGTACTCGGCACAGAAAGACTCAGGAGTGAGCATTGAAGGTATCAGAAATGACGGTGAAATCGACTAATGGACTGTTCATTTGGGCTTTCCCCAACAGATGATGATGATGATGATGATATCCTTTTGGGTACGTACCCAAAAGGCGGGATTGGCCAGGGCTAAATCGGTTGTTGAAATACATGGTGACCTCAAATTACTAAATTATTTCTGGGAACAAGCCATAAAAGGAAACTTATTTATGAATAAAACCCGAATTGCCAAGTAATTAGCCCTATTCAGCAATTCAAGCGACCTTACGCAGAAAGAAAATTTTGAATGCAATTCTATAGATATCCTTTTTTTCAAAAATTTGATGCGCCAATAGATAATATAAGTGGAATCGAAACAGTCAACTCCAAATGCTCGACTGGGTCCTTCAAAAGCAGTTTTCTAGGTGTTGAGAGACGGCGGCAGGTGGTAAAAAAATGTTGGTCCCATTCTTCACGAGACATTTTAATTTCTTTCTCTTTGTCACCCATCGCTACGTAACCACTGGACATCAAAATCCCCTTACAGGATTGACCTCTTATACATGACAGAGGGGTTCGGCCTGCCATCGAGGCACAGCACTTCTCAAGATCTTCGCAGTAGTCATGATTTTTTTCACTTTAAAGGGACACTCAATTGACTAGTAAGCATTGCGGATTTACTAGCAAAAATGGTAGTCTGGGGTCTCTAGGCTATGTTTCGAGCACTGTTGCTGCGTTTCGGCGAGTTTATTCACTAGAAAAATCAATTGTAAAGAACTGTCCTCCTCTCTGCATACATCTTGCCGATTTCCTATGACGTTTCGGATGACGTTCAAACTAGATGACTTGGCTTGACTGTGCTGCTGCATTGCTCGTCGAACCTCGGACGGAGTGAGTCGTCCCAGTGTTTCGTCGGCCGGCCCAAGGCGGGTCGTCACAATTCGCTTGCTCAGTTGAAACTATGCCGCGACACGTTTGTGCTTGGAAGAATATGCCTTTAGTTGGTTTGTTTGTAGTCTATATTAAGCGCAAAATTCAAGTAGCTGCACTCAACCGCACATGCGAAGTTTCGCTGGCTGGTACGGTAGATAATTGTAACGCCAATTACAGGAGGGAGAATAGTCAGTAAAGTTTATATAGGGAGAAAGGAATTAAAATGAACTGAAACCTATATTTACAGCGTAAACCCAAGGTGCCGGAAACAGTTTTTGTGCGGGGTGAGCTAGCACAGCGGGACCACACGTGAGATTGCTTTTGTCCCTAAGTAATGCAGCCACTAGAGATGAGATATTTGTAGACATTTATGGGATACTTACTGCACGAGCGTTATTCAAGTAAAATTGGTCGAAGTTGCTTGGAATTCTAAAAATATAAACATATATAAACATGCTATACAATACATTTCTTGTATTGCCATTTCTGACACTGCTGACTTAAGGCCGAGTTCAATATAAAGTAGGCTTTTGTCCGAGTGGTCAGGAGCATTACGTTCATTGTATTGCTATTAGCAAGTTCTAGTCCCCGATAGCGCAAGTTCCCTTTTTTGCCTAATGTTTTCTCTGTTGAATTTACCATTTTTGCAATGTAACGTTCATGGCTCCACGAGCCAGTTCACAGAACGCGTGCAGACTGACACTGACGCGCTGGCCAGTTCTCGTAGGTGTGGTGTTGCCATGAGCTCCAACTGCGTGCGGGCTAGTCCCGTATCAGCCGACCCTTGGCCTGGTGCGAACACGCCTCTTACGATACAGGCGCGACGAAGGCAAACTACAAAGTCGCGGGCCAAGCGCCTCGCAATTTAGCGTCTCCGGTAACGCGGAGGGCGTTCATCCGCTGCGTACGCCTCGGCTAGTGATAGTTATGATTGAAAGCCGTGCCTGCAGGATAATCTTATCCATTTTACAGCCCACAACATGACAGAATCGCGGTATGCCGATTACTGACATATCTAGAATGCCCAGCCAACGAGAACGTCCAATGTCAAGCATGTTGTTTTACAGAAGCGAAACCGAAACCGGTTGGAATTGCAATCTTGGACATCGTCCAATCACAGTAGCACCTCGAATGGACCTGATTTCTTTAGTTGTGACGGCCGCTGCAGACCTGGCATGGTTGTTTTTTTGTTTAGTTCAAGATTTATAAAATGAATATCGCCTTATCGACCGGAGAAACGACGAAAAGTGCGTTTATTTGAGCCAGTCTCCGCAATGTAAGCAGAAACAGAATCTTGACAAATTCACTTCAGTGTTGCCTAAGCATGTTCTGTTGACTGAATTCTACGCATTCGTACTGTACATAAGGGTGGTTTGATGTCTGTTAGGTTGCTTTAGGGGCAACTGCGTAACTAGACAGGTTGGCGCCCATGGCAAATAGATTTTCATGCGCCTCCCGATGTGGATGATAGTGATTATTATTATTATTATTACTATTATTATTATATTATTGTCATCTTTTATGTGCAAAAATAGTCCATCTCGCAGTTTTGGACAAGAATTCGGGGTTTCTTTTTTTATTGTGCACTGCAGTTTACTTTTATTTACTTTATTTACTGCAGTTTACTTTTAGTTCATTTAAAACCTAGGAACACTCGCACCGTCAGGGGTAGCCATGCGGGCCAGTTTCTCGCAATTAATGCCAGGGTTGACAGTTTTAAATATTCGTTCCTACCGAGAACAATAAAAGACTGGAATGCACTTCCACAGGCTGCAATTTCCGCAGTCACGGTTAATCAGTTTGAGTCGTACCTGCTTCGTCATTAGTCACTTATAACTGATTGATAGCTGCTGTAACGTTTTATTCGTGTGTTCTTGCATTTCCGTGTGCTTCTGTCTTGCGCACGCGCTGTACACATGTTTCTTGGTGTAGTTATTGCGCATTCCATTGCAGAACACTTGCTGGGCCGCTTGTATGCGGGGATGTTGCTTGGCCGATGAGACCCCGTTGTTGAACACGTGTTGCTTGTTTTCATTGTCGCTATAGCTTGCCACTGCGTGCAAATGGTATCTGTGCTCAAATTTGGTCTTGGTTTTGTGTATAAAAATGCGTCTTTGTATCGGGCGGAAAAGCTTTGTTAGTGTTGTTTGTTTTGTTGTCTATTACCCTGTAACGGCCCCACTGCGGCTAACAGTATCGTTAAATAAATAAATAAAAAAATCTACAGCCGCGTTAGCACATCCCAGCATTGTGCTACACTCCAGAAGACCAGAAGGTTAGAAAAAAATTTACCTTGCCGATAACCTGTTGTTGTTTGCTTGACACGAAATAAACGAAGCTCATAAATTACGCACAACCTTAAGGATGGCAACGGCCAAGGAAGCGGGTGAACTGTTCTTATCGTTTTTTTCTGCAATAAGATGAAATGTATTTCTAAAATTTATTTATTTCATGCTTCAAATATGCATATTAGTCCTGAAAAAGGGGCGATGCTCTGTAGGATTACCAAAAAGATTTGAAATTTACCGACGTCAATAAAGTCGCTCCCTCATGGCGGGAAGAACAGCTGCCAGCAGCGGTTTTATAGAGAGGCGAGAGTTTATTGTACGCCGCTAATCATACACAGCTGGAGGTGCTGTGCAAGTGACGGCACTGCTGGTGGGTGAATGTTCATTGGTGAAAGATAACGTTAACAATTTTATACGAAAACAAAAAAAAAAACATCAACCAACAAAAAGAAATTACAAAGAAAGCACCCACAAGTGATTGACTCGAGTTTGTTCGTCGTGGACTTCTGAAAGCCGGCAAAATGTTTTGTTAAGGCTAATCTCCAAAGTTTTTCATACCACCTCTAAATGACCTGACATCGTTTGTTGGGAAACGCAAAAAACCCGATCACCCCAAAATGGCTATTATATGTCGCAGCGAACGTCTTCAGCCGCGAACTGCCCGTTTTAGAGGTTGAGATAGGAAGGCAACCTAAATTTAGGCTGATTCACACAGGAAACATATTTTAACTTAACCCCCTTTTTGCCGCTTGAGCACTTTTTACTGTCAACACAACAACATCTGGAATTTTTTACCAGATATGTTCTGTGATGAAACACATCAAGTGCCTTTGAGACTCTTCCCTGAACCAAAATTGACTTTCCAATAAACAATAGCTATGTCAATTTAGAAGTGAGGGACATAAGGCATCTAAAAATAAAAGTTCACGTTGACGAGGATTTCCCATTGAGGTTGAAAATTTTCACTCTCTTAACGCCCCGAAGCTATATCTAGGCTAAGAGGCGTGCCGTAGTACAGGGCTATGGAATATATTTAAACCACCTAGAAATCTTCCGGTGCTCTCTTCAACGTCTATTGCAAAATATCTTTTTTAGGATGAAAGGCTTTCATCTCTATGTTGGAGCAAGCGCGTTGTGAAGTACGAGAAATAAGTGGTCGTAAAGTTGCAGTTGTTCGAGCGGGGAATCGCGCGAAACGAAAGGCAAACACCATTGCGGGATGAGGGAAGTAGGAGGGCTCTGAGAAAGGACGACGCAGGACGGGCCCTGAAAGGGAAGCAGCAATGCCATAGGCGGGTAGGGCACTGGCGCGGTGCAATAGGAGCCGCCATCATAGGTGAAGGTTCCAACGGGAGTGAACGGGATGCTCCCGGCAATGGCTAGTGAGCGGGATGAGAGAGGGAGTAAACCGTTATTTCGTAGCCCGTGTCAGGGTCGGCGCTCTATGAGGTTGAGAACAAACGACCTCCCCGCGTATGGCCCGCAGGTGGTCAAGAACGGTTGTCAACGAGGAGGTCGTCTATCCAAAGAGAGCAACGAGGCTCGGAGGTGCTGTCCACGGGGCTGGTGAAGTGGTGACAGACGCGGCCGCAAAGTCCCGCAGAAGCTTCAACAGCATGTCAACGGATGGTCCAACTAGGCTTTCGCCTTTACACTCTTAGTATCCCCCGTAATTGTTTTTCGTGGATAATTGGTTTTATAGTTATTCTGCAGTTTCAAAACAAGGTGTTGTTGCCACCGTTGCAGCATGGGCTACATGCGATTCAATGGTCAAACCGTCAGCAGTGTATAGCGGAAAGACAAGGTCATCTTAAAAACACTTTTGGTTCGCTTTAACGTGCTGCGAAAATCGATGCAGATGGGTGTTTCAGTGTTTCATCGTCAACAGAAAAATAACCGGTGTGGCTGAAAACAAAATTCAACCGCGAGCTCAGTTGCGCTATGGTTTCCACATAGCATTCGCAGCGGGTAGTTTTTGATAAAATATGACCATATGACCAACATAAATCAAGAACCATACAGTGCACTGCACGTGGTTCACCTCGGCTAGTAAGAATGCCTGCAAAGTGGTAATCGAAATATCTGGGCGCAAATTTTAAGCCAGGTTCCCCCGCTGCTGGAATACAAACCACAACAGATGAAAACACAAGCATGCAGCGAGCACGCACGCACACTGCATGGATATCATCGGGGGTAGCCTTCTGGACTCCTTGTTCCGGGCATCCCTGGGAATTCAGGCATATAGAGGAGACGCTTCACGACAAGGGCAGCAGTTTAACTACTTGAGCAGCGAGGTTGTGACAAAATAATAGCGCTGAAGAAGACAAGGACGACAAAAGGGGGACACACATGGCGCCGTGTAGAGGATGCGCAGAGCGCTAGCGCTATTGTGTGTTCCCCGCCATAGCGTTTCGCCTCTATCCCCCTCTCTGTGGCATTGTCTACTTCATCGTTATTCTTCCGTTACAATGTCGTTCCAACAGGCCTAAGTAGCACTCTTTTCAATAGCGACTTTTGCGGCTTTGTCAGCCTGCTGCAATTTTTCCCCCGAGCGCATGTTGGGCGGACTCGCCTGAGTTCCCCCTCCGAAGTGGCCCTCGGGGCACTGGTACCCCGTCGCCACCCTAGTTACGCCACTGTTTAAGGGAAAGACATGGTATATCAGCACTTGTAATATAATTCTGCATTGCACCAGGAGTGCGGGGACTGGGCATATGCCCACAGGTACTGCTGGGCATATGCCTACAGGTACTGGGCATATGCCCACAGGTGCCCCTGCCCACAGGTACTGCTCCCTGAAACCCACAGTGTGCAATCTCCGTTTTTCTTGCTGTAGGAGAGGAGTGAGAGTAGTAAGAGCAGTGACAGTGTCTTGCAATGCTACTGTCGCTCACAGCACGGAGGCGTGTCACTGGCATCTTCAAGTAATTTATTCTTTCTTTTCGGGTTTTAACTGAACGCCCCGCAAAATTGTCGCATTGCTTAATTGCTCAAACCTATTTGTGTGCATCAAGTCACGTTGGCTTTTATTAACCTTGTAACTCAGGTCGCTGTATGTTATGTGGCGCCTTCTTCAAGCTAATTCTGTTCCGAAGTAAAAGCCAAACTCGGGCTTCATATGGCCGACTAATTCTCAGAGGTTAGCAGACATTTTCATCGAAGCAAAAGTCATCACCGTGCTAATTATCATCATCCTTTAGGGGTGAATAGAAGAAAGAAGAGGCTGCGAACACGCGATACCTGTCTTCGCTTCTAGGCGACCACTGCAAGCCGAAACTGCTTCGTCCAACCTTATAGCCCACAGGGTCAGCGGTCAACGGGTTTCTCAGGTTTCAGGAAACGAATACACCTGCTCCGGTGCAGCCGTTATGTCCGCAGCAAGAGGCCAACGGGGAGGAGACAAGGGCACGCACACCGCGGCACCCCACCGGCGACCCCACGCAGAGCTGTGGCAGCCTCCGGCAACTCACGAGGCTTCGATCACGGTAAGCACATGCCGTCGTCCCGTATCGCCTGATTACGCCGCGTCGCCTAACGACAGCTGAAGGGAGCTTTAGTTCGTGCGCTGCCTGAGGTAAAGGTTATTTAGGAATGTCTAATCGCGTCATGTCTTGCGGGCTCGTCTGCGGGCAACAAAAGAAGCTGGGGCATCCCCAACGAATGTCGATGACCACCGGGCCCGGGACGACCAGAACACGCCAGTTCACCCGGCCACTATCCATGAACCAAAGAGCCATGCAAAGGTAGCTCATTTTCATACTTGTGCTGTGTCCTTATGCACCTGATTTTCAATTGTTTTGCGTGCCGAGGTATTAGCTCAATCCGATGCGCGCAGTTGGAGCAGCTGGAAGTCAATGCGAGAGGCCTTAATGGTGAAGAGGCAAATAGACTGAAAATGCACAGAAAGGAACTAAATCAGTCTAGAGAGAGAAAGAAAAAAAATTAAAGGGAATTCGAGGAGATCGGCCGCAGTAATGGTAGGCATTGGTGCTCCAGATGGGGGTAAATACAGTGAGATGGAAGAGACAAATATAAACAAAGAAGGTGTGTGCGTGGGAGGAGGGAAAGCGAGAGTAAAACATTGCGATATAGACCGGGACTCCGATTACAAGATATAGACGGCCATAGTCAATTTTAAATACTGCTGCACGAAACATTGATCTCAACATGACGAGGAAATGTGGATATATATTAGAACATGTATAGAGGACCTCCGGGACTTTTTCCAACTTTGAGTCTTCAAGAAATGTAAAAAGAGTCTTTGTCCCAGAACGACAGGGAACGCATAGGTTAAGCAGCTTGGCCATTTTGCGAATTTTATTCGATTGAGTTGTTTGACGCGCCGAAGCTACACTGGGCTGTGAGGCGGCTGCAGTGGAGGGTTCCGGATCTGTTCTGACCACCTGGGGATTTTTTTCTCTCGCCTGAATCTCTAACACAGAGGCTTTCTTGCTTCTGCTCCATCAGAAACGCGGCTTCACGGACGGGAATCGAACCCGCGTCTTTGGGCTCAGAAGCGCAACGGCTTGGGCACTCAACCACCGCGCGGGTCTGTTTTGGAAATTCAAAGAAAACGAGTTTTTTTAGATTTTAGAATGGAAAGAAGAGAAACACATGCACCGGGAGAAGGGACCAAACCCCCGACTTTCGTATTGCGCATCCGATGTTTTACCAAGTCAGCGCGCTGGAGAGCGGCCATATGCTTACAGTAACCTTCCGGTCAATTTGAATTGTTGATGTAACTCTATCCTTTGCTTTCGGAGGATAACCAATGCTACAGCGACAACGTGGGGTGAACGGAATTTCTTCTTTAACCCACGTGCCGTGACTGTGTTGTCGACAGCGTGTAATGAGTAGAGGCTTGGTATTGAGGCATCAAAAATGTGCGTTTTCGGAGCTAAAAAATAGGCAGGCAAAACAGCCTTTTTTTGCCTCCAAGGACGAAAATATTGGCACTATTATTTTTTATGTAAATGCGAATTCTTTAAAATCAAGGCGTGCTCGACCTGTTCACCTACGACAGGAAAACGAAACATGTTAATAATTATGCTCGCACAAAGGCGCCAACAGTTGAACACAGCCGTTAAACTGTCCCATAAAACCGCTTGACTAATAAGAATTGATTGGCTCCACTGAACGAACGCACTGCTCCCATTATTGCTCAATGTCCACTGTCGCTTGCTCCAGCGTCGCGTATAGTGAAATAGGCATGAAAAAGAATACTTGAAGCTGGAGATGCTAATTGAGAAGTGCGCCATTTTATGTCTCCTTGATGCAATCAAGTTCGGACAGAACAAAAAGAGACACAAATAATGAACGAAAGAGAGGAGATTTATTAAAACATAGCATGTTCTTACACAAAGAGTCTTAGGTATAAATTTTAGTCCATGTCCATAAATTTTAGTCCATGTCGGCAGCGTAAATTTTGAGGCGTAAATATTTCAGGCTCAAAGTGATGTTTCGCACGTGGCTCTGTTTCTTCACAGCGATCTGGATTAAAAGTAGAGTTGGATATCAGTAAGCTTTTATAAAAAGGATGCGACTGCCCATGTTTTAAAAATTCCGTTTGGAGAGCAAGCGTAACGTATCTAGTAGTCACTGGAAACTTAAGGACTTCCACTTTCTCTCGATTTTTAGATTCAAAACTGCGCCGGTGTTCACTGAGAAGGAGCGTCCCATCTCGCAGCTGCTAGCGGTTGTTTTCCGGGAGTGTAGGCTGAACTAGAGACTAAATTGGACCCTTGGATGTCAGAAGGTTCTATGTTGCCTGGTAACAGGAATAACGACCTCAAACTGCCATCGAAAGCGGATCTTGAGGCCAAAAAGTGTCTGTATAGGCGCCAATATCTAAAATAGCCATTGAGAGGCACTTATAGGCATTTAGGCACGAACGCCAAAAAAGGCATTTTTACGCAGTACAAAAACACCGCAAAAGCACTCCTGTATTTCTAATTTATGCTCATATACCAAATTTTGGGATTGGAGCACGAGGATAAACTATACATTTGCCTAAAATCCGGTTCCTAGCCATGATCAGTCAACCTGTGGGGACCTTCTTACGTAATCTCCAGCACCAATGCTGCCAGAATCAATTCCCTCTTTATGCATGTAGGCCAAAATGAGTGGCTTTTTAACTACTACAAAAAGGAAAACCAATGGTAGCGAAGTTAAAGTGAAGCAGAGATCGAGTAGGTTGACTGTTTTAGAATTAAAATAACCGGTATTGTTTTGTTAAAATCTATGCAAGAAAGTGCGGAAAAACACGCAATCGTAAGACAGGTGTTGAGTTCGCTCCCCAGGCTGAGCGCTTAGTTTACATGAGTTTACATTCTTAGTTTACATTCCTGATTCCTTATGATGTATGATAAATTACAAATTATAATTCACCTTTGTATATATGTTGACAATTGAAAAATATAAGAACCACAGTGTGGAGTTGGGGGATCCGTACATTCCTTGTAATCATACTGACCCTTGCAATATGCGCCTCCCACGAAGGCTGCCTATATCCTTCTAAGCCCCCTCGTGTAACGTATTGCACATTCAGATGTTGGCGAATCGTAAATAACATTGCTGAAGGATAAACCGGAACCGACTCTTCAAGCTTCATTAAAGACTGGTGGTGCCGTGTATTGCTGTTTTATGCAACGTAGGTACCAGGTTGCTCTCAAGCTAACAAACGAAAAGGGTGTCTTGCTATCGACGCCGCCAAAGCAAATTATTTTCGTGTATTTAAAAAGGCTGCGATGCTCTTGAATATCGTTTCACGAGCTCACGACAGAGTAAGGTCTGATTCACCACCGCTACTTCTGTCTTCACTTATCTGTTTTCTTCATTTCACTCGTAAATTCGATGTGCAACAGATTGCACGTCAAGACAATGCTGTCTCTTCGTTGCTACTCTTGGCAGAACCAATTATTTTGATTAGCCCTTTCTCTGTATTAAAATTAGGGGTCGGTTTACCGCTAATAAATAAAAAATTTCGGACCATCTCAACCAACGTGTAACCTGCGGAGGAGGAAGAGCATGCAGTTTATAAGTGTATTCTTCACTCCTTGTTGTTTTTGCCAACAGAGATGGAACCGTTGTGGGGTAGAGGTATGCAGCTGTGCTATAAATGCCTTTCTTTTTGAAGCACGAAGCTCTCTACAGCGTGGCGTAAACGAGTGCCCCAGTATATTTTTAGTACGCGCTACCAAGCGCTCCAACGCGAGGCGGAAACGATTGTCCCAGTGATTTTTTAGTAGACATTACGTCGCGTTCAGGCGCGGGGAATAAACAAGTTAGCCGGTGTTTAATACCGTGACTACTTGAGACGGCGATTACGACGATGACAGAAGACGCCATCAGCCACAGCTCCTAATGGACTGCGCCCATAAAATTCCCTTTAGATGCCCCCGATGCCTGTGCCCTCGAAATTCTCGCGAGGATTGCGGCAAATGGTGACAAGCAGCACGGATATCTTGCCCCTTTCCTTCCCCTGAAAAACTTCAAAATCTCTGGCAAAGTCTTCAGGGTTTTCCAAGATCCTTCTTCTGGCCTGTCGGGGATGGCTTCACAGGAACGAACTACTTCACTGGGCACTGATCGGGGAAGGGGATAGTTTGCTCGGCAACGCTGATGCTTTGTGAGCGCGGCAAAATGAGGCAAGCGTTTGTAATTATGTCAAGGAGGGAAGGGACTTTCCATAGCCAACCGGCTTCTTTATCTTCGTCGGAATCAACGAGGCGCACTAGCGCACACGCACACGCACGCACGCACATGCGCACACATATACACACACGCAGACGAACACACTCACACACACACACACACACGCACACACACACACACGCGTACACACGCGCACACAGACGTGCACAAAGACGCGCCCACACGCGCCCACACATGCGCGCCCTCACGCACTTACCCGCAAACGCGCACGCGCACGCACTGTCTTTGAGATGATCATGTTCCATGGTTTTTTTACAACTTAGTCCGAGTGCGCAATATATTGCGCATCCGATAAATTTCCAGCGAAACTTAGTAGAAAATAAGGAATGTGATCAGAATTATCCCTGTACTCTGATAAATTCAATTCTATAAAAAAATTATCTTTTTTGTACTACGTTACGTCTAGGGTCTGAGGAGGATATACTGCTCTCTCATAACTGTTTTACGTAAGAAAAAGTTCCTTATCACAGACATTTAACTTGGTGTAGTTATGCGGCTCCGCTAGTGTCCCACCCACCCAGAGTGGAATGGCTGAAATTTCATGTGCAGCTTTCCCGCTCATGGCAGTCCTTTCAACAGCGAATACTTTGCAGTTATTTAGTGTAATTGAAAGTTATTTTGCGCTGCTAATACTGGGGGTGAAAAATTGCTTTTCCCACAGTTTCAAGTCTTGCACATTTTGCGGCTAGGTTCCTCAGCCATGGAAACTATCCAATAGAAATGCATGGGGAGTAAGGTTTGACAGCGAATTGCACATCAAATATTCAGAATCCTGGATTGTTCTCCTAGTATTTTTATTTCCACGTTGACCTCTTGCTTTTTGCAAAATATCACGTTCCTGAAGTGGTTTCCATAGGTTCCTGAGAGGTTGCAATTTTGAGCGAAAAAGCTGGGTATGTTCCAGTTAATTCCCCAATCTAAGCAGTTCTCTTACAGTATCTTATCACGTATCTTTGGCCAAGAAATGTTGCTGCTTCTAGGTCACAAGACAATAATATCGCAATAATGAAAAGATTAAAGGAATATCAGTTACCAGGTGAGCAAGCCTCGTAAATGGCACGATTTCCGTCATTGGCACTGTCACCACCACTAAACCCACACTTTCCCGTCATCTGATGCAGGCTGCCGATCAATATTCACCACCAACCCCAGCGAACGCCGCACAGCACACATATCCAGTCAGAGTTCCCAGGACGACCACCCTTTCCACGATCCAAGCAATCGTGGCAGTGTTTTTCATGGCCGCACTGTTGTTCCTGGTGGCGGCGATTGCCTTGAGCTTCTCGAAGTCGAGGCAGCGCGTCGAAGCCCCCGACACGACCAGCTGCTGCCTGCGCGAGACCGAGTGGCTCTTCTACCACGTCAACTTCTCCCTTAACCCCTGCCGATTCTTGCACGACTACGTTTGTGGCGAATACTATAAACAGCGAGAACCGCTGGCTTGGGGTGACTTCTTATTCAGCTCAGACAAAGAACTCTACTGGCCGCCTGCAAGCAAATCCGGGATGGCGATATACCGTTTGTTTCAGTCCTGCCTAAGCGCAGTTGGTAACACAGAGAAAATAGGTGGCTCAACCGCGGCCACGTATATTGGGGCATTACTGCCGAACACCGCTGTGACGACGTCCGAACGAGACCTTCTGCGGTTCCTGCTCCAGATGGCAGTGAAGCACAATATAATGTCCCATCCCGTCGTCGCTTTGTACGGCCGCGGTGGCTTTCCTCGCAGGGTCTACTTCAAGAACATGCACCTCCTAAGGAAGCCAGGGTTCCTGGCTGTACTCCTAATAACAAGCACGGCACCACGCATCAGAGGCGACCTCTCGGCCCGGTACCAGCGGTTACGCGAGGACTGTCTTCAAACCATTAACCGTATGTTGAACCTTAGCGTCAGCCTGAAGAATATGGAAGATCTAGAGCGCGATCTTCACGTCCCCTTTGGAAAGGGTGTAGAGTATAAAGACTTCACTTTTGGAAACGCTGTCCTGGCGAACGTCCCTGACGTGGCCAAACTGGCACCGTCTCTGACGTTGGCCGACTGGAGCTGGGCTGTGAGGAACGTTAGCGGCAGCGATCCTCCTGCAATGCTCTACCACAGCAGCGTGGATGCGCTTCGAAAGATCTTCAGTGTGCTGCTGGACGTCAGGCGGCGGACAGCGACGCTCGTCTTTTTCATTTTCAAGGCGGTCACAAATTTCCTTCTCGAAATGCTCAACGAAGGCGGCGGCATTCTGTTCACCCAACATTTTCAGTACTGCACGAGCATTATGTACGAGCATTCCCCTCTGACGTTGGTGAACTATATCGAAACATACAGCCAGGAGCATGCCGCCGTATTTCATCGCATTTTCAAGAAACTTTTGGCGGAGATTGCGGAGCAATCCGCGAGCATTATGCCGCCAACTGACCACACCAGGCTACTGAGCTACCACAAAAACCTCCGACTTTTGTTGCCAACCGACATACTGCCCGTGCACAAAAAAATTCCCACTGTTACCGGTGACTTCGTCGGGAACTTGTTGACCTTGTTCCGATCAGGGTGGTCAAACGAGGGAAACGACCTACGGCCAGGCATCACAGAAGATGTGTACCGGGCAGCAGGTTTGAAACCAATCGCTTTTTTCAACGACACCATTGTGATACCCGTGTCTCTGTACACCATATATACTTTCAACGTCAGCGATGAGCTAGTGGTTCCCTCGGCCATCGTAGGTGTCCTGCTGGCTGATGCGCTTTGGAAAAACATATTCTCCGAGCATGAATGGAGCCCAGCTACTTCCAAGTTATTCGACAACTACACCGCTTGTCAGGAGAGCCTCGGGACACTGTTGGAGAAGTCCGTACGAGGATTGCATGTTCCGCTTCTAAGTATCGAGACGGCTCGACGAGCGGCGGCCAGTTCTTTGTGGCAGAGGCAGTTTGAATCTTTTGGAGGCTGGAGAGTGTCTCGTTGCAAGCTGTTTTACATGTTATTCGTCTACCACCACTACTGCCCTACGTATGCGAAATATGAGGAGGAGTTCAAGAAGGAAGCGCAGTACGTCGCCTGTCTCTCGGATGACTTCCGCGTGGCGTTTAAGTGTCAAACATCGTTGAACACAACACCGACTTGCACATTCAAACAAGATATTTAAATGTTTCTACTGAAGGCGTTACGATGATGTTCCAAAAAACAATTGCAGTACCATTCGAGGGTTTTTGGTTTTAGTAGTGGTGCCAACTAACTTCAGTAACGATAACCATTAAAATAACAGTGACTCTGACTCTTTGGCCACTCCAGTGATAAAGCTAGTAGAGACTACCGTTATTTTAGCGGCAGCCACAAAACGCTAGCCAATCCGGTGGTTAACGCGTACAGTTTACTATAATTGGTTTACAGGTGTGATTTGGCTCCATACCGTTCACTTCTTTTCTATCTCCTTTCTTGCTTGGTTGCCCTATAATTATGTGTTAAGATGCATCACTTCCTGCTTTTAATGGTCAGTAAGGGGTCATGTGGTTATATGGTCATACCCATAAGTAGACGCGTGGAGTTTTTTGTATACGCTGCTGAAGTTGTTCGTCCTACGACGCGAAATATCAATTTGTGTTAGAAGCGTTCCGGTACTTTCGGTTTAAATGCAGGACGTTTATTTACTTACGCTATTCGCCACTCCAAGTTCCCCTACAGAGTCTGGAAACATGTCAAAAGAACCAAAATAGCGTCACAAATCATGCCTCTCATGGAACTTTCGTTGCTGCCGTACTCAGATTCGTAGGTTTTGCGTTCTTTCCAGAAACCAATGTGATAAGCGTTGATTCCAGAAACCCATGTGATAAGCGCGAGCCTTCGCTCTGGAGGCAAACAGTGTCTGGAAATGTTCTTTAACACCATGTTCTTTAACAGCTTTTGCACTCTAATATGATATGAGGAAGAATGCTGGGTTTTAAACAGAACTTGCATTCTGCGGGAGATTTCGTAGGGAAGATGAGAGCTGCCTTTCTAGAAAGCCAAAAATCGTTGAAGGGCAGTGCTTGTGTGCAGCAGGGCTGGTAGATAAAGTACAAGCACCTTGCTGCGGCTGTCATCCACTGCTGCAGGTAGGTCGTACAGTCTTAAAGGAGTACTGACACCAAATTTTGACGCCCAAAAAATGATATCATATGCTTCAGTAGTTTGTACAGATACCTCACAGAAATTTTCGCAGCGATCGGAGGCCGGAATCACATCTAAAATCGATTTTGATTGCCCAGGCCACGAGCTTTCACAAATCGGCAGCACTAGCGAAATCTCTTTCGGCGTGACGAAACATCGGCCTGCGGGTCTGGCCGGTTCAGGGTGACGTCATATAGTCGTTTTCGGAACCGGAAACGATATCCTGCGCTGCTGTTTTCGGTGGTATTAGTTTGGGCAGGACACGTGGGCGTAGCTGTGTGAGCAATGCTTGTAAACGTTGCGTGTTCGACGTCTTTGCTCTTCAGTTCGTGGCCGGCGCATGGTATTCCATTGCACTGGTGCCGAAAACTGCGCGGTGCCGGCACTGCGCGGTGCCGGCACTGCGCGGTGCGCGATGTCGACGGGCACCGCGGCGACGCGGTGGTACGCGTCGCCCAGCTCGCCAAAGTTGTGTAATGGCAATCTCGCGGTATGCGAAGCCTGTCCGAGCAAATCGACGACGACGCCAAGTTGCATTATTTTCCACGCGATGACATGCAGCGCTAAACGTGGACTGAGTTCGTGCGCGGCGGCGGCCGCAAGAACTGTCGCCCAAGCCAGCGGGCTCGGGGTTACATGGGTCACCTTGGGTGTTGGGAACTTTAGGCTTACTATCGTTGGTATCGTGACGACTACTTGATCGCTGGTATCTGTACAACTGCGAATGACCATCCCTTACACAACTTTTCACCACACTATCATACCCCTTTTCGCACATGGAGCTTTATTTTGGCAATAATCTCCGTTTCAGCGATCGGTGACCAAGATATCTGCCGCGGCCTGTTTTGATTCTAGCGCGCAGGTGACGCCATCTGTCGGCCGCTCGCCGCACCGCTGTGCCGGCAGTGCTGGGTCGGAGCGCCGAACCTCCGCTTCCGGTCAGCGTAGGCTTACCATCGCGGCAAATATCTGAAATATCTGATAACAACCCCTAGCACAATTTTTCCACACACTAACGTCTACTTTCTCGCATGTGGAACTTCTTTTTCGCGATCAGATTGATTAGAAGAGTGGCGACAAGGTGTTGCTATCACGATCTGCGGCGGTTCGAGCCGCAGTGATATTAAAAAAGTGCCCCCGTTGCATGCCCCCGCGCGAGGGACATGAGTAAATGCAGAGCATTGGGGGTGGTCACGTGGCGTATGTTGTGGTAATTGGCGGTGGTAGTTGTAGTTGCTGTTGTCGTACGGGTGCGTCGAGGGCGCTTGAAGGCCAAGTACGACGAAATGCACGAGGCGTTGGAGCACGGGGAGTTTGCGAGCTTGGACGAGTTCCTGCGCGCCTTCGGCGTGCGGTCCGGGGAGGAGTACTCGGAGATTCTGCGGGCTTGCGCGTCGCGTCCGTGCGTGCTTCACGCGAGGACCCCCGCTGAGAAGCGCGTGAACGCGTTCAACCCGTGGATCGGAAGGGTTCTCGACTCAAACATGGACCTGCAGATCATCCTCGACCACTATGCATGCGCGGCGTACGTCGTGGACTACGTCAACAAGGCCGACCGCGGCATCTCGTCCTCGTAACGCCGGTTCCGCCGCTCGCCGCTGACGTTTAGAAGCGTGTCTCGCTCTCGATTCGATGGATCCGCAGCTCGACGCTGACGACTGGCGGCGGCCTCTCGTTCTCGACGCTCGGGATCGGCTGCTCGACGCTGACGCTTCGCCGCTGCCTTAGCGCGCGC
Organism: Haemaphysalis longicornis; assembly: GCF_048455015.1. Classification (NCBI taxonomy): domain Eukaryota; kingdom Metazoa; phylum Arthropoda; class Arachnida; order Ixodida; family Ixodidae; genus Haemaphysalis; species Haemaphysalis longicornis. The sequence continues at coordinate 143,289,970 of NW_027526460.1, read as the reverse complement.
AGTAGAGGGAGAGGAGGTAGCACCTGCTGCTGCGACGCCTCTATCAGCGCCGGAGCACGCGCATGCGCGCCCGCACATGTTGTTGAGAGCGGAGAACGCCGAGGGACGACGGTTGACAGTGCGAGTTAAAGAAATTCTCTGCATTTAAAACGGACCACGGCGAAGACATCGCCGGCCCAATCGTCTGGCCAAATAAACTTGTTCTGTCTGTCGGGTGGCAGCGACTCATCCGAGACTGACGATTCAGACGACATGTCGACTTCGCGGACGAGGGCGGGCCATGTGCAATCGTAGCAGACGATGCGGCGAGCGCATCGAGGAAAGAAAAAGGTCCCTGGCGTCACGGGTGAAACCGTGACGTAAGGCTGGCCCGCTTGCAGGCTGGCCTTCGAACGGCCATTTTCCCGTGCGGCGACGAAATTTGAAATTGGTTGCAATAAACGTGCTATAATTAATTATGTGTTGGCGGCCGACGGCTTCCGGTTCGATTTTCGTAATTACTGGGCCAATAGATATTCTTTACAGCATAAAAACTGAAAGCGAGAAATTTCATGTCAGTACTCCTTTAAAGGAGCCATGAAGACAAAATACAAGTTGGGTTTTCTGGAAAGACTGCTTAGTCCCGATAAAAATGATACCAATATCATCGCAATCTTCGAAAAAATAATGGAGATATGAAAGAAAACTTGTGAATCAGTCGCGACCCCTAGCCAATTTCCCGCAACTTTTCTATGACGTCACGGAACCTTGTTTCTGCGATTGGCGGCCGCCTAACCGACCTGTCGCGACGACACATGACTGGACGTGTGTAATGGGGCCTCTAGTTCCATTTGATCGCATCACTTGAATATTAACGTGCAGTTAACGCACTGAAAATTCTGTTTGATTGTTGGCACGTATGGCGTCATTCTTGCTCATAACACGTCACTGTGGCGCCAAATGGGAAAGTTTTGAATACTTCTTGCTTTTTTTTCGTTTAAAAACACCTTTGGTGGCTGTAATGAAGCTGAGTGAGATACTGAATCCTAGTTCTTTCAAATTACACAAAGTTTTGTTTTCTCTTCATGGCTCCTTTAAGAACAAAAAAGTTTATTGGAGTGTGTTAGAAAAGGGAATTTGTAAAAACGCTACAGACAAGGGTCCCCAAGTCAGTGACTGTACTCAGACCCTCCGTGAGTTAACACCAAAACATGGCATGAACAGTGCAACAATTTAAGATCCTTAAAATAATAGCAACGAGGAATTCATTTCCAAAAAATCAAAACAGGGAAAAGTTCAGCACTGACAAAGCAAGGCTGCCATATCCAGTTCCATTTAGAAATAAATACGCAAAAACGTTACAAAATACCAATAACAGGACAAAAGATGGTCTTCTTTAGGCGATTTAAATAACTACACGCAAATAAATATTTTCACAGCAGGTGTTAGGCTATTTCAAAGGGATACTGCAGAGAAAGTTGAAGTGATTTTGAGGTGATTAGTTTGAAGAAATGGTAGTAAAAAGTTTCTATTTGATGCAAACTTTCTGCTTTCAGTGGTTTGGTAAGAAGGTGGGAATGATAAAATTAAAAGGCATTCATACAAGCAACGACCTTGAAATTATTAACCTTAAATTATATTCAAACAATTACCATTGTTCGGGCTGTGATGGAGCTTCTCCGTAACCTGGTCAGTGATATGGTGACAGCGCAAACTGCAGAAAAATGTATCGGAAGAAATAGGGTAAAAAGAACACTTTGCATTTCCGAAGCGAAAATTAGTGTTCTCACTGATTGTGTATATAAAGCGGAAAATGTCTGGCAGGAAAGGCAACTTCCACTGACGATGATGATGATAGTGGGCGAACTGAAAGAAACAAACGCTTCAGAGGCCGGACGCGAACCAGGGCCACTCGAATTGTAAAGCCGGCGTCTGTACAATTGCTACATTTCTACCTTGTGGAAAGTCATTCCAAACGCAGACGATAACTAAAGACTTCGTCTCGAGAAAGCTTCGCGCTTAACCAAATTCGTCCTTAGATGAATGGTTGCATGATTTTTTTGTTTGTGGCCGTGTTCGTTGTATTCATGCCACGAGAGGCCTTTAAATCGCAGCACCTGCAAATGGCCAGGATCTGGACCAAACAGCGTTTGAAAAAAAAATCGATACCTTGATTTCTACTGGTGGCATATTTTAAACTCGCGCAATTGATTGTATGCTGTCGAACTGCATCAATTATCTAGTGCTCTCGGTCCCCTCACGGAGGCTGTGTTTCGAATGCAGCTCGCCAATTACTGCATTATCGACACGAAGGGGTGTTGGTGCTTCATCACCCGCGGCGAAATCGAGTACAGTCGGCGCAAAATTTTAACAGCGTTCCGTGTCACAGAGAATTAGTAATGACTTCAGTGATTCATTACTCACTGCCAATGGTTTGTTCGAAATGACCATCGTAATGTGTCTCGTTCTGGCCACTCTGAATTTTTTGATATTATTACAGTGTGGACTTATGACTTTGCTGCACCAAAATGTGAACGAATAAGTCAATTCGATTCTCCTGTTTTATTGACAGATAGTTGACTTCCATTATTGCTACGTGAAGCATAATTCAGCCACTGGAAGGGTCCAAGCGCGAATTTACAGAGACATGCATATCGGCTAATCCTAACGTTGCCTGGCAGGCAAGGGATGTTCTGACTTATATGCACATGGCACATCAGTGCTAAAAGTGATTATCCTGGGTGGCTGAAAAACTGAGCAATTGGAGCAGCCAATTGGGGGCGTATGGCAGTAAGATAAATGAACTTCTACGTTCTGGTGGATATTATGCATTACTGCGTTTTTTGTCGCGCGACCGGTACTTCTTTACAAATTCCGAATTGAATACTTTCAGACACAAGTTTAACTATTTTAATTTGCAGGTGCACGCGATGCGTGCTAATTAATCCCGAGTACAACGTTGCACCCTTTGTTTAACAGGCCCACGGCTAATGTCGGGTTCTCGATACATACTTCTGCGAAACAACTAAACTAGAGGTGCACCAGCGCTAAAAGTAACCAAAAACGCGATACGGCGTGCGCCGGTATAACCCCGCCGTGCGCTCGCTGCTTGGAGCAGTTAAAGTTCCTGGGTTTATGCCCGTCATTGCACCAGCTTGAGCGTAAAGGATGTCGATATGCGCCCGGGGTCCGCCCCAAGCACGGAGAACAAAAAAGAGATGTTCTAAGCCAATTAAAATTTGGTCTTTATTTATGCATCTTGGCATAATTAGCGCCTAAAAGACCTCTGGTCGGGGCATATGCCGCATAATCGCGAGCATAGCCAAAGGGGACGCGGGCCGACAGAAAGTGCGTCGCGCTCATGCACTGGGGCTTCACTATATAATTAAGAAGCGAGTGGCTCCTGACCTGAAACGTAGTTGCCGTCGTGATGGTATGGCTTCGTGCAAACTTGCACAGTAGGCGTCACTTTTTTTTTTCAGTCCGTATATATGTTGCGTTTCATACCGCGCATGTGCTGGGTGTCGCAGACACTTTGCCTAATGCACGCATGGCGTTGGGAGCTTGGAAATAAATATTTAAAGAATGAAAAAGTGATACCTTACCCTCCAATTTAAGCACAAAAAAAGAGTAAAAGGTCGTTCCTGTATCACGCGAAAAAGAGGCGAGCCAAGGTAAAAAACGCTTTCCGTTGCTTGGATATAACCTGGGTTATTTGCTTTAAAAAACCGGCTTCTATGCGCTTGCGTTTATCACGTGATCTGTCGTGCACTCGCCTCCTCGCCAGTTCACGTGCGTTCGCTCCTGAAATGGGGAGACCAGACGCCGAGTTCGGAGCGGCGGCTTCTACAGGTTCTAGCGCGTGGTAATGCCGTATCCTTTTGGAGATACGTGAAAGCCGGCAGTCAAGACGACCCAGGTCTGCCGGTGATGAACAACTCTCAGTGGCAAGTTCGAAAATCCATGTGCGGTGCAACTCGAAGTGAGAAGGGCCGCCAGTGCCGACGAAGTGAGAAGGGGCCGCCAGCTCTGCCGTTTCTCCAGCCTTGCAGCACTAGTGGGAGCTGCGCCATTTTTTTCAGGTGTTCGCAACACTCACCGAACAAGAGTATGTCGTCCGCAAAGCAGAAATGGCTCAAACAATCACCATTCACCGGAGGTCTCACTTTTTCATGTCAAATTTCTTGGACACCCCTTCCAGGGAAGCTGTATCCAGTTTTGGCGGGATAGTGTCCTTCTGTTTTAGTTCCTTTTCGGTTGGGTACTTTTCAATCGCGTGCATAATTATTGGGCCCGCGTATTACTCGTATACTTCATCACAGAGTCTTGAACCGAGGAGCTGGGCGGGTGCCGCCACCACTTGGCGCTCCCCTCGTTGGTGAAATGAGCCGGTGCATTGGACTTCGCAGCGTTCCGGTGTTTTTGCCGTGTTTGCTTCGGTGCTTTGAATGTTTTGTTCTTGTTGTGAGCGGATGTATGCGCTGAAGCGATGTCTAGACAGATGTGTTTGGTTCTTAGATGCAGTGACGGCTACGTAAACTTCTCGGAAGCTTCTAAGCTTGGGTATGGGCTACAATGATATGAGCGCTTTTTCAGCCATATACGGTTGGCTCCACCTGATTTCAGTACGAATGAAACTATTATTATTAGTATTCATTTCTTCTTTAAGGCACTAACAGCTTCATTGGACGACTTTAATGTTTTGAATCGGCTACATTGACATGACCGCTTTTTGTAGAAGTCGGCGCCTGGCTCCCCGCTATTCGAGTAGCAATATAACTATTATTAGTAGTATTCATTTCTACCACTTTAAAGTACCTTCACTGGTTTCAATGGCTACGGTTTCCACGCCAGCGTTAACGACGGGATACTTCGATACGTGTTCGTTGAAGAGAAAGGCACTTACTTACTAATCGAATACCGCGTAACCATGCAAACGTCGCGGCAGTTTATAATTTCTTTGTTTCTGTAACCGTGAGCTTTCGCCCATCAGTTTTCGTGAGTGACAGTATGGGAGCCTGGTAGCTGAAGTGGAACTCCCACATTTGTACTTGTCACTTTGGAAAGAGCCAATCTTGTTCAACCACCCACCAGCCAAGCTACAAACCACTACCCCTCCGCTTCGCAGTTTACCTCCTTACTGGAATAAAGCCTTGCACCGATAGTTAAAAATTTCGAACTGCTAAATTCAGCAGGTGCATTTTATTGCTCAAGTATTCTGGGTCGAGTACCTGAAAAATCGTGTAATGCCTTGTGAAGAAAACAAAAACGCAGAAGTTGCCTCAAATAGGGGTGCACCAGCCATAGTCATCCAGCACAGCCGCATTTCCGCCCCGCTGTAAGCAGTTATGATTTGGGGAGGGGTGCATGTAAGTGCAAAGTAAGCAGCAAAATCATCCAGCCTTCTGCTTAACGATGACGATGGCTGAACGCAGACCTTTCTTCGTGTGAAATAGAATAACTGGGGTCCAAGTCAAAGACTTGCGATAAAAAGACCAAACTGCGTGCTGTTCAGATTAAAAGGTGAACTAGTCAGAGTTTAAATACAGAAGGCAAACAAGGAAACCCACTCGAGATATCTTCACGATAAATCATCATCTTCGTTAGACAGAGGGGTGCATGGTTTTCAAGCGTAGGGGGCAGCTTTTAAAACTCGACCGCAGAATTAAGTTGGAAAACTGTGGGCAGTTTTTTTGGCACTGTCCTGTCTCTCGTCCTTCAGCCATGCAGGTATTGTTGTTTTTGAAAAACCACAAAGGAACTATCCAGAAACCATTGAAAGTCTTATAAAGCAATGCTTTTCCACGACAAACAATAACGTTCTGCTATCATGCGGTATTTAATCTGTAAACGATTCCCGGTGGCTGTAGTTAACGCATTTATGTGAAATTAAGCTGGTTTCTACTGTAGTTAACTCTTTCGCTACCGCCGGAAAATTGACTAATTTTAGGGGTCCAAGAAAACATTTTTTTTCCTGCTAAAAATTTGTTTGGGCACTAACTGCAGGAGCACGAAATGCAGATAATTGAACGGCATTTCCAATAATACCGGTTTTTAAAGGTTTTTATATATCATAGTTGTAAAAAAAATATCAAAACCAAAATTTCTGTCAAGCTGTCAAAAAATGATAAAAAAGGAGTTGTGTATATCAAACCACTAGTAGTAGAAAAAATTAGAAGATACATTTTGTAGGAAAACATTTCAAAAACACGCCCTAGAAAAAATGATGACTTGCGCGGAACAGTTTGTCAGATATAAAAAAAAATGTTAGCATGCACGCTGCTCGTGTCATGCGGTGAAGCCCAACCTCCGATTCAAAATGTGCAATTTCAGGTGGTTTTCTGGAATAAATCTGGCGGTTTGTCATTATCAGATGCACCAATTTGCGCCCACATAACGTAAAAACATCTTGCCAATGGCTGACTTTGCATTTACAGCGAGCATAATATTTGGGACAAGCACGCGATGCGGAGAAAAACATGCATGAAGTTGAAAACGGAACGCCGTGGCTGACGCTTGTGGTCGTTCACGGACAGTTATCTCTAAAAACATAAAGCTGAGCTTTATTATCATCTTCTTACTCGAAATTATAGCCTTGCTCGCAAAAATGAGGTATGATGAGCTAGAATCGTGCCCTGCGATCTTTGGCCGAGTAGCACTTGCGCGCTGAAAAAGATCAGCACAACGAGCCTCCTCTATTGCAGCGCCAGCTAACATTTTTCAAGTGAAACACTACAAAAACTTATCCGAGACTCCGTCCGAATAGACAGTTCAACTAAGCAACAACATTAAACACCCGGATATACTGGATATACCCTCCAATGGAAACTAAACTGGAAGGCGAACAGCTGGCAGTGTAAGGCCGGTTTGAAGCGCTGTCCTCGGCGGAACAGATATCTGGCGACTAGGTGTGACCTTTTGACTTGCATCTGAAGTTTTTATCGCAGAAATCGGGTTAGGGTGGGGGGAAATCAGGAGCGGCGTTGTTCGAGGATCAGTCGCGGACGCTTCAGGCGCTATGGCAGGTAGCCTTGAACTTCGGTAACTGCGTTGTAGCGCTAACTATGAATTTCGCGATGCAGAAACGAAACCGAAACTATTGTAAACTGTTTGCGAATGGTCTTGGGGTAAGTAGAACTACCACAGTACTTAGAACAACATGCGCAAAGGCAATAAAAATGCCTAAAATCATAAAGTAGCTTTGCAACCAGGCACTGCTTGACATTTTCAGCCGATTTCAGGGATTAGTACTGTCAGAGCGCGGACCTGACGATTGAAAATCGTTTGCTAGTTCCCCATTCACGCCCTGATAGCAAAAAACAAGCGCTGGTGCAGAGTAATTACGAGTTGCACGCATTCTCCGTTGGTAGCCATGACGCGCGATGAGCACGCCCCTTTTCCACACCCAAGTGATTCAAAAACGTGTCAAAAATTACGTTTCCGTTGCAAAAATGAAAACAAACCTGATTTTGAAAGGCCATTTTCTGATCTAACTCCGAACAGCTTTACTTGTTCGAGAAACGCCTGGAACGCTATGAAAAGGCGCTCCCAAAAGTATCGATCAAATTGATCGATTTTGATAGGCGCGGCAGCGAAAGAGTTAATTAACGACATTACGCGGCGAACGCTTCCACAATTTCGGTTTTGGAGTGAATCCTAGAAGGCATCCCCAACTTTATTTTTCGCTGGCGCACGGCGCAGTTTCGTCGTCAGCTGCCAAAGGCCAGTGCCTCGGCATTCATGGATCGGCTGCACGCACCGGCTTTGTAGGAGCATTTAGCTGCAATATATTACTCGACACGCCAAACTGCATGTAGGCATGAAACATTTGCCCGAAGAAACGGACTCGCACATCTGGCTTGATTTCTAGCTTGGTGCGTTCAGCGTTTTGTCTATTTGGTGCATCGTCTGCTATTTGTAATTAACGAGTATTGGCTTATATCACACGCATGGCAGGCCTCGTAAGAAGTCGCCTGTACTTTCAAGATTTACTATGTCAAGTAAGTCCTTGTGGTTATCTAAACTTTGCAAACCGCACCGCAGCAGAACGACAGGAAGCTTTACACAAGTACGCTGCGCTGACCGCCACCAGCATTCCACTGACGAGCAGTTCGCCACGGCCAGCTCTGTTGGCTGAAGGTATGGGGGTGCCATATCAGCCGCCCGGTCCCTATAGCCTGGTCTCTCAGGGTTTGCAGTAATACAACGGCAATGTTTACAAAACCGAACTCTTCTTGTAATCTCTTATTACAAGCCTATTAAAGCGAAACTTTAGTGTTCTCCATGATGCTGTTGTACACCACTGCGTTTTGCAGGAAAGCCACCTTTCTTTGACGATGAGGATGAATGATGGTGCGTGAAGTGAAAGAAAAAAAAACCCGCCCGCATCTTCCCACGGGGGAAACTCCAGTAAATGAATCGCAGAGTGGTGGGGGTATCGCGTGAATGTTGCGTAATTGGGTATGGTTTGGGAATGCTTAATTGTTATTTAGTCTTTATTATTCTTATTTATCGAATGAAGGAGAAGCTAAGGCAAGGATTGTAAAGTTAAAGTCTGTCTTTATTGCTTGGTGCCGTCAAGGAAAGCGTGAAGTCAAGCGAAAGTCAAGCAAAGACGCCCTTGACTGAATTCCGAACGCGCGCTCCGCCGCTTATATACAGACCGCCCGCGTTCGAGGGAGACGAGTACGGGGGAAAGACGCGCATGCGCACACTTCCGTACACAAGCGCGCGAACTTTCCACGCACCCACCACGCCGTTATCACGTGTACACGCCCTGCCGCCATTACTGTTGAGCGCGACGCAGCGCACGGGTAGCTACGACGCATGCGCGTACAGACGCGCTCCCCCCGCACCGCCGCAGCTGTTGTTGAGAGCGACGGAGCGCACGGGGTACACGCGCTCCTCCCGCACCGCCGCACCTGTTGTTGAGAGCGAGGAGGGTACGGGGGAGAGACGCGCACCTGCTCCTCGACGCGACGGGCATGCGCAGTGAGCGTATGGACAGCGCCGACAACATCACGAGCCTAAGAAATGCTCCGCATTTAAAAACGCTTGCCGTGGCCGTAATCATACCTGGGTCCCTCGGTTTATTAAGCCGGCGGCTAACCGACTGCTCCATTTCGACATGGTCGAAGCGAACGCCAAGGAGCTGGTAATATTCCCGCCGTACGCCCTAAACCTAAACGTTAGGCCTAATACGTGCGCACCCGTGAGTTGCTGGGGATATTCTAGAAAAGTGGCGCGTACTTCCAGAGTAGCACATACTCGTAGTGTGGGGCTGGCCAACCAAAGAATCTACCACGCGAAAGCTTCACGTTCAATCATCGGTAAGTCGTTATACGGAGGTTTCGTGGTTTTTATAGATTGCATATCCTCCTGTTACACAGATTTGGTCAGTTGTTGAAACGTCCGACCGAGATCCAGCCTGCTTTCTCGATTGTTCGAAATCTAGATTGATGCTGATGCGTTTAACCTTTGCGAACACTTTGCGTACACCCGAGAGCAGGCTGACGGGTCGGTAATTCTTAAGATATTTGGTACCTTCCGTTTTGCGAAATAGAACTGTGTTGGCGTCTTTCCACGCTAGGGAAACACCTAAAGGCCTGCAGAAGTCCTTTTAAAACGCGTTAAAAATGTATTTTTCTAGGAATAATAACTTTGTGAGTTTATGCCTGTCAGCGTTTCAGACATCTTTAGCTTGGGGACAATGGCATTCGTCCATAATTTGACCCTATGCCCCGCCCACCGCTTACTACCGCACCTTGAAAGAGCACGCAGACCGAGAGGTAGCAACTGGAAGTAACATCAAATTCAGAAGGCGTCAACCCATCCACGACTCCACTTTATTGTTTCCCAGTTTTTTGGGCGAAGTTTTACGCACAAGTATAATCTAAACTTTGATTATCTTTATCTGTGTTGAGTTGCTTCTGCGTGGTCCTTTAGCGGTAATGCTACTGTGTTTTCCTAGCACCCGTGGCTCCTGCATTGCCTTCACGAGTAGTCTTGGCTGCCCATGTAGTCGGATGCTTTGGCTTCATAAGTGAAGCGACGGATTCAAACAAATAGGAAAGTGCCCCAAATTTCTGATCCATTATTAATTACAAAATTTAGGGGACTGCAACGCTCTGGGTTTCACGAACGTCTTGCTCGTTTGTCCGATCAAGACTATTTGCTATGACGACAGCTTAGCTAAGTACGCTGATTTCACGTGTCCTTAACAAGAAATAAAGCCAGCTTTCTGGAAAGCATGCAGCTTTTTCTGCGCGCGGATGCGCTCCGCACACACCACACACACCGTTGGTTCATGACCGTACTGCACTGTCCACGAAGTGGCTCGAACCGAGAGCCAGAGAGAAATCACTTTATTTTCCAAGCAAGTTGCTTGGGAAGAAGTGGTGGCTGCCGCCTGAAGGCTGGCTGCGCCGGTGGCGGATCGGTCAACCAGACGTAGCGGCATCCCTGGTTTCCAGCTGCCCAGCGCGTCCGCCCACTGCTCGACGCTGGAGATGGGGGGGGGGGGGGGGGGAATTGGTTAAGAGGACAAGCCCATTGGCGTGGGATAGTGTGTCCAGGGAGTCACAGACGGGACAGTTGGGTGATGGGAACTCAGAAAGATAGATCTTGTAGAGGATGGACCGACTGGCGAGGGACTTGGTCTGAAGGAGTCGCCATAGGCGCTCGATCGTAGGTGGGGGATGTGTGGGCTGGGGGATGGCGGTGGCGGGAGAGGTGGTAATGCTCCGTGACTTCTTGGTACGAAAGTAATCGATCGCGTGCCGACCGAGCACCGGGGTAGGGAGCAAGAATGAGCCCAGCACGGCTGGTGAGTTTTCGTGCTGCTTTGTTGGCTGCCTCGTTGCCTCCCACCCCATTTGGGCCGGGGTCCAGACGATGTCGACTGGTTGAGTTGGGGGATTTTGGAGGAACATTTTGAGTGCCTGGAGAGTAAAGTAGGGAGAGTAATTTAGCGTTACCTCGATATCGGTGTACAATTAGGTCTACTACCCTAAGGGATTGCACCTCTGGGATGATGCGATTGCCGAGGGAAACCTGCATGTTCGGCGAATCACGGCAAGACCGGGCAGGGAGGATGAGAAGGGCTGATTTTTTCTGGAGAACAGGGCAACCCAGCGAGTTGCGCCTCTGTCTCCACGATATGGGCACCCGAATGAAGGATGGTTTTTATCCGAGCATCGCTACCTCCAGGTACCCACATCGTAATGTCGTCGGCAGATAGAGTGTATCAGAGGACAGGTACCGAATATAACTTTTTGGGGATGTTCAGGATTGCCAAATTGAACAGAAGAGGAGACAATACTGAACCCTGGGGTGTACCAATGGAAGGAAGTTGGATGCGATCAGAAAGGAGCTCGCCTACCTGGAGTGTGGCGGTGCGTGTGGTGAGAAAATCACGTACGTAGTTGTAAGTGCGCTCTCCTGGGTGGATAGACTCTAGGCATCTGAGGATTGCACAATGGAAGACTCTGTCGAATGCGTTTGGTAAATAGAGCGCAAGGATCGCCGCTGCGTCGCGTTTAGGTCTTTCGGAAATTATCTCTTGGTGTAGCTGCAGGAGGACACCCGAGGTGGACAGTTTAGGTCTAAACCCTGGAACTGTGGGGGGAAAGGCCTCCGTGCTCGCGATGTGAGCGGTTAAGGATTACATGTTCTGGTACCTTATGAAGTAAGAGATATGGGGCGAAGGTGTTCGATGGGAAGAGGTTGGCCTGGCTTAGGAATTAAAGTTATGGAGGCATGTTTCCATGCTGGGGGAACTGTGCCTTTAGTGCAGTAATAATTAAAGGAAGCAGTTAGGGTCGCATAATAGAAGGGTCGTAATGGAAGTGTCGTAAGGAAGCGTAATAGAAGGGTCGTCTAGGTTGCGAAGAAGTTGTTGGTCACGCCATCTGCACCGGCTGCGGATTCTGGACGAATCAGCAGGAGGACGCTTCTCATTTCTGCTTCCGTGATGGGTGCGTGCAGTGTTTCGTTAGGCAAGCCGCCGTATGACCCCGGTGCAATCGACGGACCGGCGGGGATGTAATGCGTGCTCAACGTGCGCAGGAGTTCGTTATCTCCGAGAATTTCTGTAATATAACTGTGAGGCGGTTGCGTTGTTCCGTCTTAGAGCACGTGGAATCTAGAAGATGCCTTAAGAGGGACCAAGTGCGTTTCAACCCTAGGGTGCCTTTAATGCCGTTACAGACCTCAAACCATCGGTTACGGTAACCTCAGCCGAGTATCTGAGAATTTCCGCTTCAAGACGAGCTACCCTAAGCCGAGGTTTTCTATTATGTTTTTGCTACCGCCATTGGCGCTGTATGCCGCAGTACGCTGCCCAAATATGGTGTAGGTGTGGGTGGACCGTTTGCGCCGGTATGCATGGATCAAGGGGAGTACTAGTATGTCGGACATCAGCTACCATCTGCTGGACCGAGTGCTCGAGGTCTAGCGGTGAGATTTCTGGGTCGTCAAGACCACTGCGCACTTCTCGGAATTTGTCCAAATTGGGTACGTGGGTCCTGCGGAGACGAGTATGAGAGTGTTTGCTTAAGGACAGCGTAGTTTTAACGATGAAATGATCGCTGTCTAGTGTGTGGATCAGGTTGGCCCAGGCTGTCTGAGGGGCGCTTAACGTGAGCTTGAGGTCCGGGGAAGAGTCCTTCTGAGCGCTGTTACCCACACGCGTTGGGGTCTGCGGGTCCGATTCAATCACAACGCGGAGTGCCTGTATGGGATCCCAGAAACGTTGTCCTTTGCGGGTGCTGTAGTGATACCCCCAGGCGGTATGTGGTGCATTGACATCCCCCGTGGCAAGGAGTGCCTGGGGACCGGCCTCGCGTTTTGCTAAGGAGAGTAATTGGTCGAATGAGTGGTTGACTGATCTGGGCGAGCTATAGGTTTAGTACGTATAGTTTGATGTTACCACGTTGAGGAGTATATACCACCACTAAATCTTGAGGGATCGTGATGCTGTCGAATTGTATACGGTCTGCCGACACGTCGCGATGCACCAAAACGGCAGTGGTTAAATCGCTCGTTCCTTGATAGCCCTTGTAGCAGGCAAGCGAGACTTTTGTAGCTGCTTCCTGAAGAGTGATTACAATAGGTGGAGCTTCTTTGGCCTGAACGAAGGTCTGTAAGGCGCGTTGGTTGTTACGATACAACCTACACTGTAAACGCAAACTAGCCGGAAATGGAGTTTTAATCAAGTAATGTGCCCTGAAAAGTACTCGTAGCAAAAAATGAACTCCCTAGGCATGGTCTAAAAATGTGGACGAACCTCCATGGTAGTACCGTTGCCCATCCGTGTAGCAAAAGGTTGGATTTAGAACCACATAACACCATTTGTGAGATGGCGTTCGGTTCCTTGTATAGTACCACGTCCAAAATAAACTCCCCATCTGGGATAATCATCTCAAGCGGGCGGTCGCCATGTCAGTCTTCTGTTGTTTCCGTGTATCAGCACTTCAACCGTGGCCTAATGCTAATTAAGCAGGACGCGCAGGATAAGTAAGCAGGACGCGACGGTTGCATGCAGCTACAAACCCCATACCGTACGTATACCCGTATAGATGCTTCGGCCAGCGCGATCACAGGCAGACAGCGCGGCCGTGTTGTTTCAATCTGTTTATTTTGGCGATAGGTGTTGTCAAACTCTGCTGATAACAAAGAGACAGTTCTCGCCGTTGCAAACAATTGCAATGCTCATCTGCTTCGCTTGCTTGCGCATATATAGACGATTGAAATTCTCGTGCCAGCGCGCCAACGCACCCGACTGCAGCGACTCAACTTGCCCTGGCGGCACGACTTGCTGCCCGGATGTAAACAACCTCTGTGCAATCAACGCAGCGCGGCCGGTGACTCGGTGCGGCCGGAGCTTCAAGCCTTGCCTTGGTCCATCGTTTTTTCTTATTTGAGAAGGACTAGTAGTGCCATTTGGTGGAAAGATTTTTATGTGCCCCTGTCACACGAGGAACGGCCGCTAACATCATTTGGATACGGCGACAGCTGTGGACAGCTCGCTGGTAAGTGGTCTGTTATCAGTCGATGCGTTTGCAAACGTTTGGATAGGGTTAACTGCGAAATACCCGTGCCGCACACAGCACGTACACGCACGGGCAAAGAAAAAAGCGTACACTCGTTTTATTGTACTTGTTTGTGGCTTTTGGGGTATGCATTCGCATTTTTTTGTAGGCCGGTTTGTAACAGGGCATTTGAGATGAAATCGTTTGTCGCGCGTGGAGTCGTTTCAAAGCAACGTGACGGTTACTCAGGTAGCCGAATCGCCTCCGACAGCGGTGCATCGTCGGGCCCGGTCGGTGAATATTGTGGCACTCTGTCTCTCATATGCATCGAACTGCTCGTGTTCTTTTGAGTTAACTGCTCTACTTTATAATATCTATTTGTTAACGCTCCCGATGGCTTGCCTGTCCAAATACAAGTCTTTGGTCATTTTCGTTCAAGGCTCTGACTCATTCTTAGCGCTCTTTTCGGCGAAAGCCGCTAATCAGACGGCCACCCCCTTCGAAAACTGTGCTCTGTAGATTCGGTGGGGTTGTTTGCTCGCTTGAGTCGACTCTTCACATCTAACAGCGTACCCTATTAAGGAAACGGTGACATGCGTAAAAGATGTATGAGCCTATCGAACGATTAAATGCATGTAGTGTGGACCACGACGGCGACGTGGTTCGAAACCGAAATGTTTTTATTCCCTTTCGTATGATAATGAGGGGTCTGTATACAATCGGGGCCCGTAAGTCGCCAGCTAAGGCCACGTAATTAAAAACACAAATTCATGCCCTTATGGAAGAGAACCGAGTTTGCCTTAGCATGACACAAGTCTGCCGGGCATAAAAAAGGATATAATTTTTTAGAAGAACAATGCACACACTCTTCTTTTGTTAGTAATACCTTTGTCATAATCAATAGTAAGACCATACACAAAAATTACTCGATTCATCTGACACTCGATTTTGACATGGAGCTTGCAGCTCCAAAAAGTGCACTGTGGTTTTGCGTGACGGAAACTTCTACAATCACCGTAAATTAACTAAGGCAGGTGTGTGTGGCATGCAGCGTTGGTAAGTTTGCGAGAATAGCATTTCCATTTCAGCTGTTTTTTGTGTTGCCATGCAATCACAAGTAATTTGGTGCCATGAAGGAGGTTTACGTTAGCTAACAAGGCTGTAGTAAAGGTTGCGGCTACAAATGACCTTATGCACCAATCATGCTTGTCAGCTCGGTGACACAGAATATTAAGTTGTCAGAATACGGATGACTGAGTCGCCTAGTTTATCACTACTGTAAAAAAAGAAAGTGTTTTCTGACCCAGTGAAGGACTTTCCTGTATGACTAGCTGTGTTATGACAGATGACCATACTTGATGAGACAAGCCGTAACAAATTAGCTTTGGATGTAACACCAGGAGGGAAATAGGTGCAGGTATCTGCAAGTATAACTGAAACAGTGGGTGCCTGTCCGGCATGAATTCATTATTTGCTGACATGATTTTCTTCTGCAGATCCTGATACATGATGGAGTTGAATGACGTCATAGATCTTAAGGCAGGATAGGCTGTGCTGTACAAGGCAAGGCTGCATTCGGAAACCAAGTTGGCCCCTTCAGCAGAAGTGAGTATTGCCACGGCTTGCAACAGCCGTCCAGCTCGAAAAAGCTGCACTTTTTCTATGAAAGTGAGCCACCATGGTAGGGGAGAGGCAGTGTAAGGGTTTGCATCTTTAACTGCGTGCCCATTCACTTGAATAGATGCAAGCTGGCATCTTAAAGCAAGAGACAGCAGTTAACAAAATCATGCAATACCAAAGTGTTTTTCAGTCAAAAACAAAAACTAATCTATCAACCTACAGAGACTTGCATTTTATCTTCACTGTCATTTAAAGTTGTGCTCGAGTATATTGTGCGGAAGTAATATCTTTTTTATTGCTGCCAAAGCCACGACGGTTGATGTACTGGCACTTGGTTTTATGAAGCCTTTGCATTCCTAATTTAGGTACTGGAATTCGCAGGGAACCTGGCCTTACAATTTTATTACTGTACCGAATTATTAAGTTCATTTAACCATAGTGTCTGTTTTAAATTTTACGTGTGGGGCATTTTTTTTTCTTTTTTGCTTTTTCAGGCAGATGTTCCTCTGACTCCCTGCCTGCATTCTGTGAACGGGGAAGTTAGCCTCCACATCGATGGCCAGCGTGTCTTGACTGCATCATCTTTACTGGGAGCACTGTGTACTCTGTTTGCGTCGTTCTGGGTTTTCAACATTCAATATCCCAAGAAGGCACACAGAGCTCTAACATTTGTGGAACATGCCTTTTTGGACCTTGCAAGCACCAAACCACGTGTGAAGGATTTAGAACTAATTAACTTTTATCGCATCAATATCGCTCACTAATATTTGTTTTCAATCCTGTAATCATTGGATAGTAGTCAAAAAGAATTCCGTATTATATTTCTGACTTTTTCTTTTTTTCTTTTTTTACTGAAAAGGGGATATTTGATAGGCCGTTCTGTATGCTGATAATACAGCTATATTTCAGTGAAGCAATAATATTAACAAACTAATTTAACTTGAAACAATTATCTAAATAATATTGGCAAGTGGTGCGAAATGAATCAACTAAAAATTATCCAGGAAACACGAATTTCATGGCTTTTTGTTCTCACTCTAAAAAGCTGTCGCGATACCACCCATTCTGTTCTATATCATTGCAATTAACCCGTCAGACTCGGTCACTTTTCTTGGCGCATTTGTGTTTTTATCAAAACGCACTGGTATTTTCCGCAGCATATTTTTCGTTCTTTATATTACTCATTTATTCATAGCCATCTCACTGCAGTCTGCCTCCTACATCATTTATCTCATGTGCCTTTACCACCTACAAAATGCTTGTTACCTTTCGATATCAAATCGCTGCACAGCTCTCGCTCATTTCACCACAAATTGAAAAATTGTTTTGTTGTTGTAAACCACTGGAACCATTTTTTCTTCACTTTGTGTACTTAGTACTAATGCGTACTGATAAGTTCTGATAAATACTGACGCGTTCTCGATCCTCTAGTATTATATAATGATTTCACTTACCATGCGGTTGTGTTTGTGCCTATCTGTTTTTCAAGTATTTCCAGTTCTTGTATTATTATTGTTTCTACAATTTGTTCAACTAGCACACAGCTCTCGCTCATTTCACCACCTACTGAATTTTTTTGTTGTTGTTGTAAACCACTGCAACCATTTTTTTACTGTGTACTGAGCGCTGATGCGTACTGATAAGTTCTGATAAGTAGTGACGCGTTCTCGATCCGATAGTATTCTATAATGATTTCACTTACCATGCGGTTGTGTTTGTGCCTATCTTTGTTTTTCGCGTATTTCCAGTTCTTGTAGTAATATTGTTTCTACGGTTTGTTCAACTAGCATTGTATTGCTGTCTTCAATTCCTAACTGGCGTGTTATTTAGCAATGTACCACTTGTGATTTCCAATATGAGGTCTCCATAAGTATTTATTTCGGAACCTCCTTGTGTACACCATGTAGCATGTAAACTTGTGTGCGAAAGTTCGTTTGAAATAAACCTGAAATCGAGAAAAACCGTGTGAAATCAGTACTCCCGCAGGGAACTAGAAATTCTCCCTTGTGGCCTTGAAAACCTCCTTTCGGAAGGCCTACAAAGCTCCCCAAGCTTTCGTCAAACTCCATTCAAAAGAAGTAAATGCTTCCCTTGAACTTCCTAAAAACGCCCCTAAACTAACATAAGTACTTCCAAAGGGAGCCATAATAGGCTCCTATTCAACCGCCTAAAAATTCCATAAACATCACTTAAAAGCGCCCTTCAGGAAGTAAAGAATACTCCATTTTGACCTCTTCAAATTCTCCCGAACATTTCTTAACACTCCCTAAATACCTCCTTTCTATAACCTAAAAACGCCCTGTTTTGAGGAGGTAAACAAAACCTCCCTGTTCCATGTAGTAAAAAGACTCCTACAAGGAGGACCACTAGAGGACAGGCGAAAAAGAACCTCTAGGGAGTATATGGGAGGAAAAAAAGTTTAGAGTATACAGTTACACTGCCAGACCAGGAGAGTATCCGTTTTACATTTCGTCGGTGAGTGCATCGGAATCCGGGAGAGGTGTGCGGGAGGGAGTAAGAGTGTTTACTGAAGAGAATAGTTCGCGGACGGTTGACTGCATTTCCGTGCGCCATGACTCAATATTTCCTTAAATATTGGGGAGCAGGGTTTGGTCAGGAAGTAAAGAATACTCCATTTTGACCTCTTCAAATTCTCCCGAACATTTCTTAACACTCCCTAAATACCTCCTTTCTATAACCTAAAAACGCCCTGTTTTGAGGAGGTAAACAAAACCTCCCTGTTCCATGTAGTAAAAAAACTCCTACAAGGAGGACCACTAGAGGACAGGCGAAAAAGAACCTCTAGGGAGTATATGGGAGGAAAAAAAGTTTAGAGTATACAGTTACACTGCCAGACCAGGAGAGTATCCGTTTTACATTTCGTCGGTGAGTGCATCGGAATCCGGGAGAGGTGTGCGGGAGGGAGTAAGAGTGTTTACTGAAGAGAATAGTTCGCGGACGGTTGACTGCATTTCCGTGCGCCATGACTCAATATTTCCTTAAATATTGGGGAGCAGGGTTTGGTGGAGGCGGTTGTATATAGCCTGTTGCGTCGCAAGGGCTTGTGTAGATTTGCTCTCGACTTGAAAATCTGGTCTGTCAAAGCAGCGTCCTCTTGGTGAACCGCCTCGACGGCGGATGGGGCATCAGCGGCTACCTTTCGTTTAACAGGAGAAGGGGAGCGGTCATAACGCGAGGGGGAAGCATGTGTTTTGAGCATCTGATTCTCCTGGCCGAGATCTTCATTTTCTTTTTTGAGAATGTCTATTACGGCTTTAATGGCCGCAATCTCCTTGAGGACATCTACATATGGGACCGAGGGTAAAGAGGAAAATGGCTGGGATTGCTTTTCTTCAATAAAAAAAAAAGAAATTTTGGCTTTTAGCCCCGTTCATTTATTTTCTATTGGCTTTAAACCTGCCATAGCCTTGCTGGAGAAGGTATTGTTCCCCACTTTATTTTTCTTTATTCCTGGGGGGAGGGGGGAACACGGAATTTTAAAAGGAATTAAAAAGGGTAAAGAGGAAAATGGCCCTAAGCAGTGGTTGGACGGCGCCATGCGCTCACCTTGAGGGCCAAGAGATTGTGACTTGGTGAGTGGTCCCTGCTGCGCTCTGCGGGGCTGGCTAGACAGCAGCACCGACTTCGGATGGATGGGAGAGGTACGGTACACACGCGGTTTGTCTGGAGGAACCTTGCCCGGTACGGTGACGCTGGGGCCCTCTTGTCCATAACCTTGCGGGGTAGTAGTGGACTGGGGAAGGTTCTGCAATGCTATTTTTGCGTAGGTTGGCGTGCGGCGCTTGAGTTGATGTCTCCTGGGGCAGTCCGATGAGCCGGTGAGATGGGCGCCACCACTCACGATGCATAGGGTGTGGCATAGGTGTTGCTCCGTGGGGTTGACATGATTTCACGGGGAGCAACGGGGATGGGGGTGCGGGGGGGGCAACTTGGTGCGGGATGCAGACGTCCGGCCTGCAGCCTGAAGACCAGCACAGGGAGCACGCTTCGGTTTTTCGTCGAAATGGACGGAAAGGGTACGTCGTTGAGCGATGTCGGATCCAGAAAAATACCCTTGTGTTGTGAAAAAGAATCTGGGCCATGTCAAGGTATTCACACTTTTAGCGTCCAAAATTGGAAGGTCAGGGTTGAACTCGCAAATACTCTTGTAGACTTGCTTTTCGGTGTCGTTTTCTGGGATAGAAAATATTGCTCCAGTGACCGTGTTGGACAGAGTGGCTACATGGGTCGAGACTGGGAAAGGCTGGCTCTTGATTTGAAAGGAGTTTATTGCCGCATACGCTTTTGCGCGTCCTTCGGAGTGTGTGCTCACCAGGATATAACTGGCGATCCTGTGCGGTGGTATTTGCTCCCCGTGGCTCAGGAGGAGATTGGCCGGAGTCAGCACTGCGTCGGCAATAGTAGCGGGCGGTAGCGCGGAGGCATCGAGACTACCGCGTGGCCTGAGAATGATCTTGACATCCTCGGAGGACCGAGGGATTACAGCAGGCGACCTCGCTGCAGGGAGTCGACGACGCAAGGGGGGGGGGGGCGGTGGAGGAGGGCGGACGCTGATTCTTGCCGGCATTAGGCTTGGTGGCCGCAGGAAAGTCGGCCTGGCGATGGCTTGTTTGGAGCGAACGTTGGCGGCGGCGGACATCCGTCCAGTCAGGGTGATTGCGCTCTTCGATGTCCACATCCACCCCCTTGACAAGGATCTCTATGGCGACGCCTCCGACGGGTGTCCGTGGTGGAGAGACGGTGCCGCTGGAGGCGGTGAGCACGTCGGGGTCAATCTAGACCTAGTAGGCCTAGGTGTTGGAACACCGTGGTGGAACCATCAGGCGTCGATGATTTAAAGAACGGAGGTCGAAATCACCAAACATTGGTGTCAGGCGGCCACACACGTTGTAGAGGACTCGATCGCATGGCACTCAACCTGGTGGAAGGCATTAGGTATGGTCTCGGCCGCAACCGCTCGTCGCTGCTGTCCAGAATCAAAGCAACCGCGAAAAGCGAGCTACCCGTGCAAGAGAGTGGAAGATAGTGGTGTCAAAAGAAATGCTAGGGATTGTCATTTCAGGTTATTTTGAAAGCAGGGATAAAATTTGTGCCGATATGCGAAGCCTACGCTTCTCTACGCCAACCGCACGGGCAAACTGGTCAACGGCGGCAACTGCACCTGCTCGAGCACGCGATCCGACGAATGGCCCAAGGATGGAGCTGCCTGTACGTAAGAAGAAACACCGCACAGATCTGTAAAATAACAATCAACGTAAAAATAAAATTCCACATGTGAGCAAAGCGATGCTGGTGAGGTTAAAAACTTTGATGAGGCTTGTCATTCGCAATTTTAAGATAGGAGCGACCACATCTCAGCCTTGATTCTAGGCCCAAATTTTCCAACACCAGGGGCACCATTTTCGACTGCATTTGTTCATGGTCAATTTCCATGTTTTTTAGTTAACAAAACAGAAGCAATCAGTGACGTGATGCCCGTATAGCCATGACGACATGCGTTTAACTTGATGCTAAGCTTTAAAACCAGCACTAGTGACCAAGCTATAAATTATTGACCCTAAAATATATAGAAACGCCTGGCATCTATTATAAAAATTAGGTCGGCAGCTGAGGTTGGCAAGAGAATCATTTCTTCAGTTTAAAATTGGCGTCAACTTTATAAGGCGATCAAGTAAAGTTGATCCGAAGGAGAGTGAAAGGCAGGTATAAAGCTAAAGAACATGACACATTCTCTTTTGCCCTATCTACTTATTTATTTCAATCGCTTTTAGTAACACAATTGAGCTTTCTGATTCAACTGCAGATTTCGTGTGTTATCACCTTCCCGGCCATTACCGTCACCACGCTATCGGGTGCTGCTGTGTTGCCAGTTTATAGCGGGTTTAAGGGAGAAAGACTTCCGTGACTATCGGCTGTATGACGCAGTAAGAACAGTGAAACGCTACGCCCGATAACTGCGCAGCGTACCAATGGTGCTCATTCACTCATTAGTCCAGGTCAAATTCAATGAGCGCAGTTATGAAGGAAACACCTTTGGCTGCCTTCACCGCACTTTCTTTCCTGCACCTACATCTTTAAAAACACTTATATGAGTCATTCGTTAGTCCCAAACTTGATCATGCAGCATCCAACCCTACCCGAGCCACGGCGATCTGGTGACAGCACTTCAGCTCGTGCAAAACAACGCAGCAAACATTATTCTTGGCAACATCACCAGTTCAGCAAGTGTGACGTACATGAACAACTCGCCTCAATTACCCTCTCTAGCTTTACGTCGCAAACACTTTCGCCTTCCTCTGTTTCACTAAATGTACTACCAAAATTCTCACCTGTACAGCGAGTTACTTACCCCTCACTTCTATATTTCTTCTCGCATTAACCACGAACATAAAGTAGGAACAATGTCGTGCAACA
This sequence comes from Haemaphysalis longicornis, assembly GCF_048455015.1. Lineage (NCBI taxonomy): Eukaryota > Metazoa > Arthropoda > Arachnida > Ixodida > Ixodidae > Haemaphysalis > Haemaphysalis longicornis. The sequence goes on along the minus strand of NW_027526460.1, from coordinate 143,267,906 downwards.
CCAACGCTTTGCAGTCATTTATTCCGCGGAGGTCACAAGAGTGGAACCGCCTTCCCGGACTAACCGCCGCAACTGGAGACAACAATGGACTCGTGTCCAGGGGTCCGAATTATATAGCTGTGAGCAAGGTGCCGGGTGGTTCGCCACAAGGTAGCAAATTGGGCGAGTTGGATAGCATTCATGGTGGTCAGTGCGAATGGAAACAACACACAGATAAGAGACTGCAGTTCGCGCTGTGCACAAATTTCGCATTAGATAACACAGTAGTCGTTAGCCATTTCTTTTACCATATTGCTGACCACAGTTTTTTCAAATCAGGCTTTTCTGATGTAAGCAGACACTTTGTACTGGTGTAGTAGGGATCATTTCCATTCTGAAAACAGTCACACGTAGTTATATTTTACTGAATAACGTTACACAGCACAATACCATTGCATCCGTTGCTTACTGTAAGGCGACTCGTCATTTACTGGACCTTCAGATATCGCCAGTGCTTTTAGCAATCAATTACCTACTATTCGTTGACAACTTCCCTTGTGCCTATATTCGTCTTAACTATTGTGCAGCCCCGAATCTTCCTTTCTTTATCCCGCGAGTGAAGAAATCGAGACTACTGATGCTGGATTAAAGGCTACCGGGCCTGGCTTAGACGGTCTCATGGGTTCCACATCAAATTGTAAATCGACGTGTTGCACCTATTCTTTGTTATATATTGATTTTTTTTAAAATTCACATCACTTTCCCAAGCACATCACTTTCCCAGGCACTTTCCTCAGCGCCTGTGTCGTCTATTCTTTTCTCTGTGTGTTGTTTCCGTTCTCGCTGACCACCATGAGATTCGCCATACAGTCAAAACAAGTTTGGTTGCAATGGACGCAATATCGAGCGTTGTGGAACGCCTGTAATAACTGTAACATGTAGTGCTGTTCATGTAGTAATTAAAACTATTGTTGTTTATTTAGTGGAAAGCTGCGCAACAAAGTTAGGACAGGACCTGTTGTGCCATAACTCTCAACTCTTGAGAAATCTAAAAAAACAGCAGCAGCAACGTCGCCGCGGTCAGCGAATGATGTAATTTTGTATGTTCGGCACGGAGTTGCAATGATAGTAGCTGGGGCAGCACGAAAACCAAACTGAGAAGTGGTGAGCAGGTTGGAGTTTTTAAATAGCTTGAAAGACGGGTCTCAGTTGCGTTTCCTAAAATCTTATCTAAGACGAAAAACATATGTTTGGGCCCATAATTACCCATGTAGCGCGTGTCACCTTCTTTTAGTAGAGGAGTAATTTTTGCGACTTTCAGTGCCTGGGAAAGTGATGTGTATTTTTAAAAAATCAATAAAGAATAGTGCAACACGTCGATTTACGATTTGATGTGGAACCCATGAGACCGTCTAAGCCAGGCCCGGTAGCCTTTATTCCAGCATCAGTAGCCTCGATTTCTTCACTAGCGGGATAAGGAAAAGAAGATTCGGGGCTGCACAATACGTGAGACAAATATAGGCACAAGGGAAGTTGTCAACGAATAGTAGGTAATTGATTGCTAAAAGCACTGGCGATATCTGAAGGTCCAGTAAATGACGAGTCGCCTTACAGTAGGCAACGGATGGACTGGTATTGTGCTGGGTAGCGTTATTCAGTGAAATATAACTACGTGTGACTCTTTTCAGAAGGCAAGTGATCCCTACTACAACAGTACAAAGTGTCTGCTTGCATCGGAAAACCGTGATTTGAAAAAAATGTGGTCAGCAATATGGTAAAAAAAATGGCTGACGACTACTGTGGTATCTAATGCGAAATTTGTGCACACCACGAACTGCAGTCTTCTCGGTCACGGCGCATGAAAAACTTCAGCCATTGCGAACGTCCCAAGGCCGAAAGACGAGGAGGGTGTGCGAAAAATTTCTCGGTCTGTGCGCATACTACCGGTGCTTCGTGGCAAACTTCGCACGCATTGCACAGCCACTCTCACGCTTAACGAAAGATAGCACTTCTTTTAGCTGGGCAGACGAGCAAGAAGCATTCTGCGAGCTGCAAAAACGCCTGCAAAGCCCGCCCATGCTCGCTCATTTCGACGAAGACGCCAAAACGGAATGCACACGGACGCCAGTGATGTAGGCTTGGGTGCCGTCCTTGTCCAAAAGCAAAGCGGTTGCGAAGAAGTAATCGCCTATGCAAGCCGCGGTCTGTCGAAGGAAAAGAAAAACTACTCAGCCTCTGAGAAAGAGTGCCTCGCTATTATATGGGCGATTTCAAAATTTCGCCCATACGTGTATGGTAGACCATTCAAGGAGGTTGTGACAGACCAACATGCGATGTGTTGGCTCTCAAATTTCAAGGACCCCACTGGGAGTCTTGGGCGGTGGAGCTTGCGCCTGCAAGAGCTCGACGTTACAGTAGTCCATAAATAAAATCCGGCAGGAAACACTCGACGCCGACTGCCTGTCCCGCGCCCCCGTCGACCCACCACCACAAGACTCCGATGAAGACAGCGCGTTCTTCGGAGTCGTAACTGAGAGCGACCTGGCGGCCAAGCAGCGTTCTGACCCCCATCTACGTGTCATGATCGACTACCTCCAAGGATGCAACGTCGCCGTGCCCAGGGCATTCAAACGCCATTTACCTGCATTCAGCCTGAAGAACTCTATCCTCGTGAAGAAGAATTTCAGCCCCGGGACGAGAACGAATTATCTTCTTGTCATCCCGGCAGATCTTCGTGACAAAATTTTGAAAGCGTGCGACGACGACCCATCTTCCGGATATTTCGGCACAGCTCGCACAGTTGGAAAAATCAAGGCGAAGTACTACTGGCACCGCTTACATCCGACGTCACCCACTACGTCCGGAGCTTCCGCGACTGCCAGCGACGAAAAACGCCGCCTATGAGACCCGCCGGACTTCTACAGCCGATCGCCGCCCAATTGAGGCCCTTCCAGCAGATTGCAATGGACCTTCTGGGGCTGTTTCCTACGTCACGACCCGACAACAAGTGGATTGTCGTAGCGACAGACTACATGACTCTCTACGTAGTGACCGCCGCTCTTCCTAGGGGGACTGCACAAGAAGTCGCGAAGTTCTTCATAAACCAAGCTGTGCTGCGTCTCGGCGCCACTTAAGTCCTAATCACGGACCGCGGAACGGCCTTTACTGCGGAGCTGATGCAAGGAATCTTACGCTACAGCCACACGGATCACCGAAGAATGACGGCGTACCACCCCCAAACGAAAGGACTAACGGAACGTTTGAGCAAGACAATTGCGGATATGCTATCTATGTACGTTGACGTTGAACATAAGACCTGGGACGAAGTGCTCCTATATGTCATGTTTGCGTACAGCACGGCTATCCAAGAAAAAAACGCAGATGACACCGTTCGAGCTTGTCTACGGAAGACGGCCGACCACGATACTTGACACCATGTTTCCCCACTTAGAAGACGACGACCTCAACGCCGACGTCCAAGGATACCTTCAGCGTGCGGAGGAGGCCCGACAGCTCACTCGAGTTTGTACAATGGACCAGTAGCTGGTGGAGTGCGGCCGCTACAACCTCCGACGCCGAGACACTGAGTACCATCCAGGGGATCGTGTATGGGTTTGGACTCCCATCCGACGACGCGGGCTCAGTGAGAAGCTTCTTCGACGGTATTTCTGACCCTACCGGATCCTACGACGTATTGGCCAACTTACCTACGAAGATATCCTCGATGGTGATTCTGGCACATCACGACGACGCACGCGACCCGAAGTCGTCCACGTGGTTCGCCTGAAACCTTACTGGGCAATATGACGGAATTTTGTGCTGTTGTTTGTTGCGACTTGCCGTTTTATTTTAGCATCGGGTCGATGCACTCTTCGAGGGGGAGTAATACCGCGAACTAGGCATTGGGTTTGTTTGTTTATGTTTTGTTTTTACTGCCCGGCCGGCCCAGCTGTGTTATCTGTGTCCCAAAAGACGCGCGTGTTCTATTTATTTTTATTCCGCACGGGTTATCTCATTGTGATATTGAGAGCGTTTCGCGCTACCGTCACTAGCCTAGAATATTCCTCTTTGATCTACAATGTTCTAGATGTAAATGGACGGTTCGAGAAACCCTCGCGGCGAAAGATAAAAGCCCGCAGCGCTGACGCTGCGGTATCCGAATCGCCGACGCTCGCACGCACGCGTCACTTTGTTGACTGCTGCTTCGCTGCCTGTGTATTATTTGAGTGCTTAGGGGGGCACAAGTTCACTCTAATAAACATGTTTTCCTTCAAGACAACTGCGTCGTCTTTGGCTTCGTGACAATATGGTAAAAAATGGCTGTCGACTAGTGTGCTCCCTAATGCGACATTTGTGCACAACACGAACTGCAGTCGTCTCGGTCACGGCGCATCACTGCTGCGTCTGCGGAAGCGCTCGCGTGATCAGCGAACGCACGGTGGCGCCTGCTACTTTTTCGTTATCTTGCAGGGTGTCGCCGCCGGCGACCGAGAGAGAGAGAAAGGGAGAAACTTTATTTGGCCAGTGCTTCTTGAGTCACGATTGTCGGACCCTCTTGTCCGGGGCTTCTGTTGGCCGACGTGTAGCTCTCTCTGCCCGGCCTGTAAGCCATTTCTGGCAAGGTGTATGCTGATTGAGCAGGGTGGCCTCCCGTTGTGTTTGGGATCGGTTGTTTGGTGTTCTCTTCTGCACGTTCGGATTTTATGTGCAGTACTACATCGTGTGGTATAAATCTCCCGTATGATCACACCGCAGAATTTTGGGGTTGGGTAGATGTAAAGGTGGTACATATGTAGGGTTTCAGGAATTTGAAGCGTGTTCGTGTGAAACTGTCAGAGTAAGACCTCCTCCATTCTTGTCAGCGAGGGATGAGGATCTGGAAATCTCCTCCTGCCAAGCCTCGGTTCAAGCAGTATGAAGGCAGTGTAGGTAATCAGCTAGCTTTCGTGCCTGGCGGGCAACCGGCGGGGGCGAATGCCTGGAATAAAGAATCGCGGGCTGACGCGTGCGCGGCAATTTCCGCCCGGTCTGTCCCTAATGGCCAGGAAACCATATGATCTGCACCACTTACGGCAGATGATTAGCAATCATACGAATGTCCTGGCGACATATCCTGCCTCCGATAAAATTTCGGCAAGCCTCTTGGAAATCGGTCATTATTATGGAGCGAGGATGAGCAGAGATGGCAGGATGATGGCGACGTCAGTCACTTTCATCGGATAAGTCGATTTGATGGTGTTGCGCAAGAGCACCCGGCCAAAATTCCTTGCACGGGGCGACGCGTTGGTAGCGGGGCCGATTCACGCCTCGTCCAAACCCGACTGATCCGCCCGCGGCGGACAGGCTGAGACATGCAGCGCCGCAGAGTCGCCTCTCCTTTTGCGTCGCGGTGGCTTGGCCGGATCCTGCATCGGGTGAACGACCGGCGACCGACATGCGGCTGCTTGTCTGGAGGCGGTGTCACGGACACGGCGTGGGCATCGCCCTCCCTTTCCCCATCGTGGCGGCTAGTCTGACGCAACCGCTTCGCTTCCATTCGTCGGAATATCAAACCTCGGTCAGCGGGAGTCCTGATTGGCGCGCGTCAAACTTCTCGGGGCTCCAACGAACATCCGGGGGTGTAAAAACCGTCCCAGAGGCACTTATTGTCGGCATTCTCCGGCGGCATTCTTCCGCGGCACTTTTCTGAGGCACCGAGTGGAGAGGTTCTGTCGCCTTTGTGCGAGCCATGTAACCTTTGTTTACCCTTGTACATACCCCATGAAACGCAAAAAGGGCTATTGTAAATCTAAAAGTCGTGTACACAAGACGGTTCGAACTACTTAGAGACGTCTCAGCCAAGAAGTTATTTGCAGAAGCTGTCCTGGCGAAGTCTTGTACCTGTGCTAATGCGACGCTTATAGCCGTCTATTTGTCGCTTGCAAGACGTCTACGGGACTTCTTGCAGGATGTCTCAGCACCTTCTTGTTGATGTCTATATAACTTCTTTTCATGCACTTTTAAAAAATTTTTGAGATGTTTCAGGAATTCTTTATCTGCGTTTACTCAGGGGTAACTTCGTGGCACATGCTACATGCTTTGTTTGTACACACAGGCTAGCCTGCAATATAGCTACGAGCTGTCCTCACAATTGACACACCCGGCAGCTGCTTTTGGAACACTGATTCGACTGCCCGCTGTTCTCCGAATAAATATATTTGCTTAAACTGGCACGCAGTTTAAAAGATTCTTAATCGGAGAAGGGCTAGTCATTGTTGGGTGTTCTGGAAGCAACCACTGGGCATGTTAATTGTTGACAGTTGGCAGCAACATCCACAACCGGCCTGTGTGAACAAAGGAAGCATCAAGCGGATAGCACAATTGAAGGTGATGTTAGCACAACTTAGATAAGGGGTATTTGCATAAACTCACAAGAATAGAGTCGCTTGATGCCAGGTAGGGCTTATTTTACATGTTTTGTGTCCTGTGTAGAATACAATGATAACATAAGCCTGTGATCTTTTGAAAACCAAGCTTTATTTGTAGTGAAACATTAGGTATATGCGTTCAAGCAGTAAGAATTACAGGAGAAAGCTCTCACGAAAAAAAAGTAACCGCCAGCCCGCTATATACTTATGAGAAGTGATGGTAGCTTCATGTGGCAGTCATCAGCAGTATGGCTTGTTCCATGAGTCTGAGTATCCTATCTTGTTGCCTCCAGCCGTGTTGCCTCATGCCAGCGGGATGCCTGGGTAGAACACAATGCACCGTGTTACTTACAATGTCAGCCAGTAGTGAGTAGTGAAAGTTATCAGACAGACAGCTACTTATTAAGGACACAGGTATATAAGATACATGTACCACCTTTATATATACCTACAGTCGAATCGCGCTAGAACTAAATCGACAAGACGTGCGAAAAATTTCGGCCAAATCTGCCCCAACACAACACAGAAGGGTAAGAAAAATAGCCCCGTATATTTCCGCATCATTAGCAGCATAATACAATGTTTAGAAAAAGGAGTGACGCGCAATAACATCGTGTTTATTTGGATAACAAACATAGCCATGACTATCTGTTGTTTCCTGCACATCAAGAGCGCGTTCCGGAGAGGGGGGAGGTGGAGGGGTGAAGAAATGCAGGCGCAAAACGTATTGCTGTACAAGGCGTACAAGGTAGCTGCTGGCCGATTGTGGCAGGCTCGCTTGTTTAAGGATGACACGTGTTAGGATGACACGTGTTTAAGACTAAACATGAAAATATTATTTTTTGCTTTTGACTTTGAGGAATTGTCAAAGGAAAACTTCAGGAACAGCTGCTCACGACGCATACACGAAGGTTCCGCGCCAGAGGAATGTCCAGAGAGGAATGTCCACCAGAATCTTTAAATTGTAGCACCTAGGGGTGGACACCAAGATGTCCACCTCTAGGTGTGTGGAGAGTGGGGAATGGCCATGGCAGGCAGATAGAGAGGAGAGACAAAGACGAGAGTGGGTATTGATTATGGGGTTACGTGCTTTTGCTTTTGCATTGTTGCTTTTTACCTCAATCAGAAAAGCGGCCGCCACAACCGAGAAGCAAACCTGTGACCGTCGGCTGAGCTGCACAACGCCTTAGCTATACAGAGCCACAGCGGCGGGCAGTGGGGTAAAAAGGTCACCGAAGCGAATTTGTCAAGCTCCTGTCTTTTTTAACTGCGTAGAATGGCTCAACTAAACACACTTTTCATCGTTTATCCTGTCGATAAGGCGATATTTATTTTATAAGACCTGAAAGAGGAAAAACTACAATGCGCGGTCTGCGGCAGCCACAGCAACTAATGTAGTGACGTCCATACAAGGTACTACGTGATTGAACGATGTCCAAGATTAGAATTAAAGACAGTTGTGTTTCAGTTCTCTAAAATACCGTATTTACTAGCATAATTTGCACACCCTTAAGTTTTTCCAGGTTTACAGAAACAAAATTTACCTACATATTTCGCACTCCGTAGCTCGCCCAAGACAACCCATCAGCGCGCACACCAAACAAGCACGCTTTGGATGGCGGCATGGCGCATCGGAGCGCAGCGATACACGATACTGCGCGTGCATAGCCCCTTCTTTCCGTCTCCTTGCTTCGATATTCCTCCCCGTCGCCCCTCTGTGACGGACCGTAGACGAGAATGATCATTCAGGGGTCCTACCCGGCCACATTCTCCCTCTCCGCCCTTCCCAACACATGCACACCACTTCTAGCCGCCGTGGTGGCTCAGTGGATAAGGCGTTGTGCTGCTGAGCACAAGGACGCGGGTTCGAATACTGGCTGCGGCGGCCGATTTTTTGATGGAGGCGAAAAGCAAACAAACCCGTGTTTGAGATTTCGGCGCACGTGAAAGATCCCCAGGTGGTCAAATTTATTCTGGAGCCCTCCACTACCGCGCACCTCCGTTGCACTGGCGCATTAAAACCTAAAATCAATTGAATCAATCACATCACTTCAATCGTCCTTTCCGCGGGAGTCAGAACTGCTCAAGCCTTCCTCTTCCTTTCCGTTCTCCTCCACCGTGATAATTCACACAAAACACGCACAAACGCCGTGGCGGAGTCGGAAGGACTAATTTCTGCATTGGAGGAATGAGAAGGCATACCAGCCCCGCCACGGTGTCGCCCCAGCCTTGCCAAGTACCGGCTCCACTTTCGTGCGTCTGCGCTGCGACGGAATCTTCTGCCTCTCTTTCCTGCACATGTCATGAGACGGACTCCACCCTATGTGGTCCAGTTTCGCCGCCAGTCAGTCACCTTTTGTTACAGTAGGGTGGGCTACAATAACCATACAGCGAAGTTCAAACTCAGTATCACTGAATTTGCCGAGGAAAAAGGAACCCTGCCGCCGCAAAGCACTTCAACGTGAACGACAGCCATGGTTGTGCGCGACGAGATGCCTTGGGTGCTCCATCCGTGCACCGAATTGATCGATCCGCGCACCGACCTAAACTTTCTGTGCACCGCAAGTGAGCGAAAGCACAGCCGAACATACTTGAAGGAACGTTATCTGGCTATGCCGTCAAGGAGGATACTTGCGTGCGTGCGCTTAGTGGCAATGCAAACTTTCTTAACGTTTTATTTTTGTTGGCTGCAAAATTGCCCGTGTTCTTAGCCAGTCCTTATTCCTTTTGTTCTTGTTGTCAAGTGCCAGAATGATTGTGCGTGTTTGCAGTTATAGCACGCATCAGTGTTATAGGTTGAGTTGTCTCGTTGTTCGTGGCGTTTACGCGCCCCGGAGACACGACCCAATTTCTTTTTACTCGCAATTAGTGTTTTTAGCATTTTAAATGCAGGGCATTTCTTAGCCTCGCCTCTTCCTGCGTCCGACGGTGTCAAAAGCTCCGCGTCCGCAGCAGGTGCGCCTCTCCTTCCCTCCTCTCTCTCAACAGCAGCTGGCGCGCGCATGCGTCGTAGTCAGCGCGTTCGCTCCGTCGCGGTCTCGGCGTAACAGGTGCGTGATAGCAGCGCGATGGGGCGTGGAAGGGCGCGCGCTGCTTGCGCATGCGCGCTCTCCCCCCCCGTACTGCTCTCCCTCTACTGCGCGCGCTGCAAGTATAGCGGCTAGCGGTCGCTCGTGTTTCAGTCACTGCGTTGCTCCTTCCTTCCTTGGTTGACGCTCGTGCCCACGTTTACTCGTGTCTGCTACTCCAGCGTCACGGAAGAAGCGATGGAAGCAACACTGCCTTTAATGAGTACTGAGGCCCCAATGCATTTACTCGTGTTCCCCTCGCGGGAAGGCGCGGGAATTTTTTTTAGTGTGTTCGGTTTGCTAGATTATTCCGTCCCATTAGGAGGGCCAGTGAATAGGTTGTGTTTGTAGGTTAGGTGAGAGAGAGTACGGATTAGCTGAACTGCAGAAATGTTAGGGGTCTCATTGGTGGTTAAACCTAGCTCCTTCGACGTGTTTTTTTTTGTTCCGCTGTTATTGCTGAAGGAGAGATGAAACGAGTGGCCCTTTTAAATTCTTTTCGGATTGACTGAACCAAGCGGTCCAGTAACCCTCTTAGAGGGGGGAGTTGTAAGGTCCACTTATGAGGTCAGTGGCCAGGCCCGCAGGCTGCGCGTGAGAACCCGCCACACTGTCTGGTGGCTTAACACTGCGGACTCTACGCGCCAGCCGTCGCCAATTCGTCGTGGCACGTATGGGCGCCGGATAGTACGGCCAACGGGATTCCGCTGGGATGATCCCTCATTCAGGACGCAGTCGTTGTCGACGGATTAGTCAGACACACTGATGAGGTCAGTGGACAGGCGCCCGGGCTGCGCGGGAGAACTCTACACTCTGTCTGGCGGCGTAGCGCTGCCAACACTGCAGAGCAGTCGACACCAATTTGTCACGGCACGCACGGGAGATGAATTGTCTAGCCGACGGAACACCGCGGGGATAATCACCCATTGAGAACGCAGACGGCGCCGCCGGGTTCCGAGATTCGTCGACGTGGCGCGCGGGGGAGGTGGAATTACCGGCGTCGGAGCGCGTGCCGCGCGAGACACCATTGTTAACGCTCTCCGGTCGGCACGGTGCGCAGTCGCCGCCTTTCGCCCGCACACCTCGGAGTCGCGCGCGCTTGCTCACCCGCGTGCGGGCCGTTGACCCAAAGATGTTCGTGCCCCATTGAATATTCCGTAGTGCGCTGAGTGACAGCTGTCTACGTGAACTTGGGCCCTCCCTTACGCGCGTACAAACGCTACATGGGCGTTCCCGAGAGAGCGTGATCTCGAGGCCTTAAAAGGCCGAACTTGGCCGTTAGAAATCGTTCTTGTCTGAACGCTGAGCTGGGCAGTTCCCGGCGGGACAAGGAGTCTCGACCGTTACAGCTAGGTTGGGATTTGTGAGCTTCCTAGGCTAAAGGTTAGGATCGCGTCGGAAGTTTAGAGTACAGCGCCGTACCGGGCAACTAGACGGATCCTGCGGCGAGACAGGGTCTCGCCCGTCGTTTCTCGAGAAGTTTGTGTACGCTCCGAGGATAGGAGAGTTAGACGAAGTTTGAGAAGCTCCAGTGATTTGTACGCACTTAGAGCTAGCGTCTAACTGTACTGTGAAGTTTTTCCCTTTATTACTAATGTACCCAGTTCTCCTACTGTAAATAGCTGTATATAAACAGTTCGTTTCATTTAATCAACCCCAACGCCTTGAGTTCGTCAATTCGACCGCCGTCTCCAAGAACTTCAACATCATCGTCCTGCCAGCCCCCTGCCAAATCAACCGGAGCCCGGGCGATTGGATTCCTGATCGACACCGGACTTCGGTGAAACGAACTACAACCATCTTTACTACACCTGTGAACAGAAACTCCTCCCAGCTTGGTGTGTGCATGTGCGCCGTAACGCATTCCCCAGAGCTGATGTAGCGATTCCCCTTTTTACCAGCTTTGTATGTGCTGACATGAACGAAAGCAGTCCTTTTTGAATCGAGGGCAATAGATCCAACACACATGGTCCCTGCTCTCCTCGAGCTCCATATACAAAAGCCGCATCAATCCCGCAACCGGTGCTTCCATTGTTTATGAAAAGACATCGAGGGTGGAATGAAACAGTTCAAAACACTTCTTCAACGTGATGTGTAGTGCCCTGTGAATTGAGCTGATACAGGACTAGGAAGTCGTCAACGAAGCGGAAAATCTTCTTGACGTCAGGGCGGAGCAACGGAAGCAACTGACGAAGTTTTCTGTCGAAATGTGCGAGCAGGAGGTCACTGAGTATTCGGGCAAGAAACGACCCTATACATTCGCCTACCTTAGGAACATAGGAACAGCCACATACCCCCTGAATTGGCTCACCTGGTTGGGCCGCGGCAACCGTCGCAGAGTCACAACCGCCGGTTGTGACTCTGCAACTTGCACCAGCCAGTGCAAGTGCAGGTTGCAGAAACCTGCCGGCTCCCGACGTGAACCAATATTTCTTGTCCAGCTTGAAGAGCTTTCAGAGCGGCAGTTTTGATGTCTTTCCCTTGAAAGCACCTGCCGGGGTTTAGGCGCGCACGGGGTGTGTGGGGAGGGTAGAGGGTGGGCGTTCACGCGCAGCTATACACCATTTTCCATAAGCAGTCGGGAAAGGACGAAAATACTCGCAAAACACTTCTCTCGGCGGCCCACGCGCCTTCCGCTTCCGGCGCACCAGCGTTGCCTGTGCGCGCTGGGCTGTTAACATCGCTCGGCGCAGTGTGCTCCGCTGCATAGTTCGCGAGTGTTTCTCACCTTGTGCTCCGTTTTTGCGGAACTTTCAACTATTTTAGCCAATGCTGCGATGCCGTTCAAGGTGCAAACGTCGCTTGGTCAGCACTGGCAGCAAGACCGCAACCAACCGCAACCTCACCAAGATCCTCAACACGTACAAGGGAGACGGCCGCAGGCTACTGGAAGACCTGAAGGCAAAATACCTCAAGACCGAGCGAGGCCAGTACCCGATGCCCGAGACGTATGGAGGCCCTGAAAACGAAGAGATGGACAGACCGTTCACCATGACGGAACCCTGGTCGGCCATTGACGACAGCAACAGAAAGAGCGCCCCCGGCAGGGACGCGATCACGTACAAGTTGCTTGGAAACATGAGTGAAGCGGCGGCCCGCGGCCTCCTGGTCCACATCAACGAAACCTGGCAGAGCTCGCAGCTGCCGAAAGAATGGAAAGAGGCAGAGGTTCGATTCATCCCGAAACCCGGAAAAGCGCTGACGATTGACAACATGCGGCCCATCTCCCTTACGTCATGCGTGGGGAAGGTGATGGAACGTATGGTCCTTCGCAGACTTCAAAAACACTTGGAAGGAACAAACCAAATGCCCGAGACCATGTATGGGTTCAGACAACACCTTGGCACCCAGGACGTCCTGATCCAACTGCAAGAACTCGTCGTCAAGAAGGCGACGGGGAACGCGGCGCGGGGGATACTCGCCCTAGACCTAAAAGGGGCCTTCGACAACGTGTCTCAAGCGAGCGTGCTCCAAAATCTAAACAAAACGGGATGCGGTCGGAAGACCTTCGGCTACATCAAGGACTTCTTAACGAGAAGAACCGCGACCATCAGGATAGGGGAAGAGAAGTCGGAACACGTCGAGCTCGGCGAGAGAGGCACCCCTCAGGGGTCAGTCTTGTCGCCCCTGCTCTTTAATCTGGCCCTCCTGCCCCTGCCCAGTCTACTCAAACAAATCGAAGGCGTGGACCACGCGCTGTACGCCGACGATATTACGGTGTGGACGAACCGAGCCGGGTCCGATGCCTGGGCGGAGGAAGCCTTGCAGAGGGCGGCAACTACCGTGCACGAATATGCAAAGACCTGCGGGCTGAGCTGCGCTCCCCAGAAATCAGAGCTGCTCATGGTTCAGCCGGGACGACCCAAGAAGGAACTGCCGCCGAACGTGACCATCACCATTGACGGCACAGCCATTAAACCGGCGCAACAGATCAGAATCCTGGGTCTGCTGCTGCAAAGCGACGGACGAGCGTCCGCGGCCGTCACGAAGATCAAGAACACCTCGGAGCAGATATTAAGCATGATCCGAAGTGTCTCTAACCGTAACAGAGGCCTGAAGGAAGACGACGCAATGCGCCTAGTGCGGGCATTCGTCGTGTCGAGGGTGACCTACTCTGCCCCGTACCTCCAGCTAACGAAGGCAAACAGAGGCACCCTGAACACGATGCTGCGTAAAGCAACCAAGCAGGCAATGGGCCTGCCGATCTACTCGTCCACGCAGAAACTGCTGGACATGGGGGCCCACAACACGGTGGAGGAGCTGATCGAGGCTCACCTGTCCAACCAAAGGGTACGGCTAAGCCAAACGGAGCACGGCCGGGTCGTCCTGCGGAAAATAGGATGGCAGATAGAACCACTGCCAACCAAGGCAGCCCTTCCCGAGCAGTGGAAAGAGGCCATTCAAACCAAGCCACTCCCCAGGAACATGCAACCGGGGAAGAACGAAGGGAGGCGGACCGCGCGAGCCAAGGCCCTGGCTCGACAGCTGGAGGAGAACCCTAGGGTACTCTACGCGGACGCCTCGCTCAGAAAACACGACGACCGAGCAACGGCGGTAGCCACGTCCATCGACAAGCTGATCGTCAGCGCGTCGCTGAGGACGACAGACCCAGCCGTTGCGGAAGAAGCAGCCGTGGCACTCGCACTCGTGCAACCGAGCGTGGACACCGTGGTCACAGATTCAAAGTCAGCCTACGGAAGCTTCCGAAGAGGAGTGATCTCTCCCGCGGCGCGAGCCATTCTCTCCAAGCACAAGCCTCCGGGACGAGCCATCGAGCTCGTGTGGGTACCGGCTCACTCGAAGGTGGAAGGCAACGCCCTCGCCGACCACCACGCCCGAGAACTGTCCATCCGGGCCGAGGACGAGCCGGCTGAGCTACCGCATCCCGTGACCAGCTTTAAAGAGATTACTCAGATGTATAGAAACGCGAGGTGCAAACTTCCCGAACCGCACCCACAGTTAATCAGGCAACAGCAAACGATCCTGCGGTGCATGCAGGCGGGATCGCTAGCGCATCCCGTTCTGTTACACCGAATGTACCTGGCGCAGCACGACACACTCTGCCCTTTCTGCAAAACGGAAAGAAGCACTCTGGCACACATCATAGCCGAGTGCAAAGACCTCAAGAACCCCCCACCACCCTTTCCCCCCAACACCCCCAATCCCCAACCCCCCGAGCGATGGGAGACCTTGTTGTCCAGCCCCGCCCTGCCAACTCAGATAGCACTGACGGCCAGGGGCCAGGAGTTGCTGGATACATATGGGTCCCGTGAATAGGGAACCACCCCGTCTGGTGCCTGCGCGCACCATCGAATTTTCGAGCTCAGTAAAGTTGATTCTCTCTCTCTCTCTCTCTCTCTCAGCACTGGGTGGTGGTGGGTTAACCAACAACCAGAGAAAGCGAGAAAAAGCCGCCGACGGTATGCATCTGCACGACACTGCATGGAGAAAATGCAGTGGGGTTGCGACGTGTTTCTGCTGCATCGCTTCTCAACAGACACCGGGTTGAGATATCGGTGGACGCCGTTGATAAATCGCAACGACTTTGTACCAACGAAAAACTCTAGGGTTTGTTGGGTGCACTTAGACGGCAAGCAGACGGAGCAAAATCCATTAATCACACGCAAAGCTGCGACAGGAAACAGAACCCCTGGAATGTTAGAAGAACTTTATCCTTTACAATACAGCATTGATTTATTGGTTGCTTGATTAATTGATTGATTATGGGGTTTAACGAGCCGACGCTTCATAGGTAATGAGGCGCGCCGTAGTGGAGGGCTCGGGATTAATTTTGACCGCCTGGGGATTTTTCACGAGCGCCGATACAATATATTACAATAACTTCTGGTTCCTTGTAGTCAATTTAAAATACCATATATTGTTTCGTCATCATAGCTGATTATCATTAAACAATCCCCTTTTCATCTAATCTAACCCTTAAAATTACGGCGTTTTCTTAACTTTTTTTCACGCGAACGCATTACACTGCCAAGCGATATGAAAGGATAACTTTCTCCATCGCACACTGCTGGTCGATAGCAGGATAAGCAGGCAGCCCATGTGGAAACGCAGCTCGAGATGCGTGAACGCTTCATTTGGAAAATAGCTCAACCTGTTCATAACGCCGTCAAAGGAAAAGCTTCTATCGTTGTCACGGAATATAAAGTACTACAATTACAAAACAGTTACTGCTGACCGCGTAAAGCATTTGTAGTGCAAGCAGCGGTTCCACAAAGGTTGGCTCCAAGCGACAGGCCACATGCGCTGCGCAGACTTAGGCCAATCATGATCATGATCAACGAATATTAATTCGCCCAAATGTCGATTCTTTCGCTCAACCTTCGAATAGTAATGCGACTGGTAGTGCGGTCGTGTTATTTTTACGCCTACGTAATTTCGTTTCGTCAGTAGCCGTCATAAGTCTAGTAAAGAAGTCAACAGCGTAGCAATCGCCTCTTCGAAAGTCCATCGCGAGCGCGGATCAGCGTGGCACACCCATGCTGGGCGCACACTGCATTCGACGTCCGCGCTTCTGTAAACATGACTGATCGGTGAACATAACAAGCATGGTGGTATTGCAAACACGTATTTACTCCGCGATATCGATTTCTAACGTCAGTCGATGCCATACCGGTACGTTTGCATCGCGGAACTGCGGAGCACCACCGGCATCACCACTACCAGTGCTACTGCTGCTCGCAAAAAACCGGGTCGGCATCTTCCGCTCTGGCAGCAAATTAGGACCTAAAATCCGTACGCAGATGCTGAAAACAAAACAGAACACACACACAAACACGGCCACCGCTAACTTAACGCCAAACCACTACGGTTCACTCGGTAATGCACGGATACCGAGCAGGCGCACGAAAAGAACGGAGCGCTTAAAGGGACACTGAAGTGATATGTAAACATTGCGGGATTACTAGCGCAAATTGTAGTCCGGAGTCCCCAGGCCATGTTTCGACCACTCTAGGCGCGTTTACGCGATTTTATTTAGCAGAAAAACTAATTCGAAAATGCTGTCCTCCTCTCTTTACGCTCGCCCATTTTTTGTGGCGTTTTCGTGTGACGTCAGGAGGGGATGAGCTGGCAATTGGCTGGCTGCGCTACTGCACGGCTCCCCGGCCTTCGGACAGAGTCAGTCGGCCCAGCGTTTCGTCTGCCGGCCGCCGACGGGTCGTCGCAATTCGTTCGCTTAGTTGAAACGAAGCCAGGACACGTTTGTGAATGGAAGAATGTACCTTTCTTTACTTGGTTTGTTTGTACACTGTATCTAGCTCCAAGTCAAGGTCGCTTCACACAAGCGCTGCACAAGCCCACATGCGACGCTTCGCTGACTGGTACGCCAGTAGGAAAATATAAGGCCTCTTGAAGGCGGGAGAAGAGTCAGCGAAGTCAATATAGGTACTAAGGAAATAAAATCAACTGATATTTTTACCGTACAGCGTAAAACTAGGGCGCGGAGAGCACTTTTTTGCGCTGGGCGAACAAGCACAGCGGCACGGAGCAAGAGTGCACAGCGGTCAGCAGCACGACTACGCATCTGCGAACGCTTTTACGTCTACGAAATGCAATGGCTGGACGTGAGCTACTGTGGAAACTCGGGCGACGCTTACTGCACGAGCGTAGTACAACAAATAGTCACCTACGCTGCTTGAAATGCCAAAACTAAATAAAAGTGTAATCCGGTTGTACAATATATACCCTGTATTACCCTGGCCGGCAGAGCTAGCTCCGTGGCCGAGTTGTTTGGGGCGCTAGTTGTGCCACCGCAAGTGTTTTGCAAGTCAGGAGTTCGAATCCCCGCGGGTACGTGCTTTTTTTTTTCTGTAAGTTAACTTTTTCGTTTTCCGCCGATGTTTTCTATATTGAGTGCACCTTTTTTGGGCGGCAACGTTCATGGCTCCACGAACTAGTTCACAAAACGCGCGCAGGCTGGCACTGGCGCGCTAGCGAGTTCTCGTTGGTGTGCTGTTTAAGCACCGACGGCTTGCAGGCAGTGGGCACAGGCCAGAATGAACAGACCCTTGGCCTGGTACGAACACGCTTTTTACGATACAGGCATGAGGGAGGCAAGCTCCAAATATGGGGGAAAAGCGCATGACATTTGGGCGTCTGCGGGTACGCGGAGGGCGTTCATGCACTGCGTAGGTCTCGGCTAGTGAATGCTACGACTACAAGCCGTCCTGGGAGGCTTATCTTTTGCATTTTACAGCCGACAACATGGCAGAAGCGCGGTACGATGATTACTGAGATATTGAGAATGCCCATCCAGCAACGCCATTGGTTATGTTTTACAGAACCGAAACCGAAACCGAAACTTGTTTGATTGCTAACCTTGGGCATCGTCCAATCACGGCGCCCCTCCTCCCAACGTCACAGCCTTAGTTGGTGCGGCGGCCGCAAACCGCGCATGGTAGTTTTTCTTCTTTCGCGCTTTGTAAAATAATTACGGATTTGTCAACCGGATAAACGATGAAAAGTGTGCTAATTTGAGCCAGTCTACGCAGTGCAAGCAAAAACGGGAGTTTGACAAATTCACTTCAGTGTCCCTTTAACAGCCCAGCGCGGCGGTTTAGGCGGTAGCTTCATAGGCGGCGCTAGCGTCTGGTCAGAAAAAGCAAATGGCGGCGCCCACCTCTAGCAAGGAAAATGCCATGGAGGAAGAAAAATGTTAGGAGGGAGCATGACGTCAGGCGGCCCAGCTTCGGCAAGCCAATCTCCTCTGAAGCCGCTTTCTCCTCTCCTCTGGCTCCTCCCACGCAATACATTATGGAAAATCCACCACGCTCATGCCCGCGGTAGCATTTAGTGGCTCCGGCTGGCCACAGAACTGGGAGATTGTTCGCCAGCGTTGCGCTCCAAGCTTCGTATCGTGGAAGTACTTCCGCTGTCGCTTTTCAGAGCAAGGCGAGACTTCGATCGCAGTCTTACGAAGCACCCTCGCAAGATGGAAGCAAAATTTCATTTCTGACGTTGGATCGCTCGAACGCGCCGCCGTAAACATTCACAAGCATGGAGCGGCCTACAGCTGCGCGGTGTTTGCCAGGTGTGCTTTGACGATTGCGTTTGGCATTGTGCTGAGTTATCGCGCGTAACGAGTGTCGTGTCGGCGGGGAGGTGGTGAGACTAGCTTTGGTTTCGCTCGCGCGCGCTTTTGCATATGTTCGCCTTTTCGGTGCTCCTGCGTGGGGGAACGTTTTTATCTACTTCAGTGCACTGGAAAACAAAGGTTTCAAAACCCTTATGTTGGGTGTGGCCACCTCGCGTCGCGAGCAGTACGTTGGCTTTTTGTCCGCTGAGGACCGCTCGATTGGTGCGATACGTAAAGGAAAAAAAAAAAGAAAACGAATGCTAGATTACGCCTGGGTTATATTGCTGAATTGTGGACTGACTGCGCCTTGGCAATAAATATTTAAAGAAATGGGTGAAAGTTGAAAAGATCATCTCCGCTTCTGCACGCGGCGGCGGCACACAACTCGCCTACTGCGGCGTGAACTTCGACGGGTCCACGGTGTAAGAATAGTTTAGGTGGTGACACTCGCCCCGGCGACGCGACCACATCTTGTTCGGCGCTCCGCCGCTTTTCGCAACCGCCGGTAGATGGCGCTAGTGTATGGGGGCCCAGCCACGCTGCTGCAGAAGTTGCGGCTGCTTGCGCGCTGTTTGCCCGAACGTGTAGGCTAAGCGCACATGATTTTACTGCAGCACACAGCCTTACTATCTTAAGGGTAAAAATTTTGCCGGTATACATTTAAATTTACCGGTCATTCTGAGCGCAGTAAACCCAAACGATGGGCCGGGGTAACATAACGGGTTGGCAACGTTAAGAGCAAGCACGGTGTAAGAATTCTTACACCGTGAGAGCAAGTCACCTGCCCTTATTTCCGGCGAGTTGTGTGTATATGCTTCTAATAGATCGCAAAACCTTCAAGGCCCTAAATCGCTAATGAAGAACGAACCCACGCAACGACTTTTTGCGCTCTACGTAAACGTATCTACGAGCGATTTAAATGTGTGCCGATACGTGGTTTACGAGATAAAGCTATACTAGTGTACTCCTTCTTCCTGTACAATGCGGAATTGCCTTATATATAGCCGGTCCTTTTTCGCGATTTTCAAATAGCCGTTTTGAAACAATGGAATCCCGCTTTCGCGCACGCGCCGCGTGTCCAGAGATCGCAGAGCTTTTCGGTCGAGCAGCCAGTCTACGAGAAATCGCATGTTTTTTGACAGGACGCCATCGGTGCCACTAAAAAATCTTTCGCCTAAATATATTTTCTGCGCTTGTTGCTTGCCTTATATTTATGGTATTATTTAAGTTAAAGTAAAACTTTACAGAATGCAAGTGGGTGCCAGTTTTGTTATTCCTGTTTCATCTGTGCCCCGAGTTTAAGATGGTCGAGTTACTATCTTCACCAACCTTGTCACATTTTCTGTGCTTGTACAGCTAAATTCTCTATTGTTATTGTCTCTCTTGTAACCGATGTCATGCAGCCTGGCGAGCAATAAATAATAAATAAAATAATTTACTGGAGACAACTCATCTAGGATCGTGCCAGGCAGGGTAACTGCGGAATACAAAAAAGGGTAGTTATGGGATTGCGTGTGTATGTATGTACATTTGCATGCGTGCGTATACCCATGTGTTTGTGACGATATATATATGCACACTTACATATTAGCGCTTCGTACACAATCAAAACGCACAATATTTTGTTATACGCCTCCTACAATGGCAATAAGACTTCCACTCAAAAAACACCTTTATTCAAAGTACTCGCAAAAAAATCACCGATAGCCAGTGAGGCATTTCGGAAAAAAAATGCAACAAGAAATATTTTCTAACCAAGAAGCTGTTTAAAATCCGCGCTTGGAAGATATGAGAACATTTAACTAAATACACAAGTTTAGGCTCTACTCTTGCATCCTGACCTTGAATAATGTTTTACACATTGCTGACCTCTACTGCACTTTGCTTTTCTCACTTGCTAGATGGCTACGACGAGCAGAGCTTTGTGAGCTTCTTCTTCTCCTGTGAATGCTTCTTTAGAGCCCCGTTGACATGCTGGCAATGCTGCCTCACTCGCATGCTTACGTCGTAATGCAGCAGCTGCGCGATTACTTCTTCTTTGTGCTCAGAGCATGGGAATGTTAGCGTGTACGTGTCGAGCACACCATCGATCGTATCCCAGTAGACAGTGTTCCAGTCCGCATAATCGACAAATAGCCGCTCAGCATGCTTGAAGAGATTAAAGATGCCAACAGCGGGATGTGTGAGGCCTCCTTTCGTTTTTGCATTCGTGAGAGCTGCTGCAGTTGAGGTGTTGGTCTTAACGCTGAAAGCCGACAAACAAGCTGCGCATGTCGTGACCTTTCGCATTTTTCTGCATATGAACCCTGTTACATAGTAGATTATGCAGTCCGTCACTTCCGTTACGTCACCACCGTGCTGGCGTATGACCTCTTCACAGTCCCAGTCGTGCGCAGAAACCAAGTTGTCCAGTTTTTCCTTAACCTGGGCTACGGAGTCAGTGGAAGACAACTGTTCATCTGTGCTTATAAGCGCTCTAAAATCTGAGACCGCCAACAAAGCCTTCTCCCCTTCAACCGCAGAGCAGTTACCATACTTAGGGGGCTTCAGGATGCTGTATATTGACAACGTTTGACAACGTTTGCTGTTTTCGCAGGCAACACGACTTTCCCTGCGACGGGCCGGTCACTTGTGGTGGGCTGTCGCTTCCGAGGAGACTTTCTAGACTTTTGTTCCCGCGTGAGGTACTTCGAACAACCCGGGAAAATGCACGGGACAGCATTCACGGACAACGTCGGCCTTTTCGGGCATCCAGGAGAACCCTGCCGTTTGATTCTACGTAGTACTTTGTACACACCATTTCATCCGGAAAATGCTTCGCGCATCGACCGCAACGCCCTATCCGATCTCGGAATGGCGCGGCGCCACGTTTCCAAACGAGCATGCTCGGACGGGGCTTTAAAAAGCGGCACTCGTTCTGCACACGTTCTGTAGCCAGAATTGCAGTTGGGAACAAAGCACTTCTTTCCCATTGCCGAGGAGATTCAGCGCACACAGCTCAGTTTAAAACATCACGCTTCCAAACGCGGCCACAACACGAAAGCACAACATAGCACCAACTGCTGCAGTGAGCCAAGCCGCGCTTGCCGTTTGACTGGGCCCCCATACCGCAGCGCCCTCTACAATTGCGAAATCGGCGGCGCCGCGCGCTCCGAACACGATGTGGTCGCGCCGGTTGCCGAGGTGACGGCGGAGTGTCACAACCTAAACTATTCTTACACCGTGGACGGGTCCGAAAGCTGAGTAAACAAAGATGTTTTGTGCCTCTCCCGTCCGACCACTTTGCCCGTACGATAAGGCAGCTGCGCGTTTCGGGTTGCAGGCAGAGCTGCGCGCAACGACTCGTCGCAGAAACTCGAATACGCGGGCGGCCCGGCAACCACACGGATATACGCACACACGCAGCGTCGGCGAAGGGCCACATGAGGCGCAAAGAACTACCGCTTGCCTGTCACGTGAGGGGGGGCCTCTCCCATCAGTTTTCCTTTTTATTTTTTATGACTAGGCTTCACGATTGTCACGTGACGCTTCCTCCTAAACTTTTTTTTCCTCCATGGAAAATGCTCTCACTGATGACATGACCGTTGTGCCGGCGGGAGGATTAAATGTGAACGTCAAAAGACCCAATGCGACCTGTCCGTTTTTGTCAGTGGTCAGGCGGATTAGGTTGGTATATTGCACCACGGCTGGGCTAGAGCGGCGGCGTGCGCTGTGTTTATACGGCCTTCGCAGCGGCGGCGAGAAAAATGAAGCCCAGTCTTGACGTTAAGTTCCGCCGCTGCTCGTGTGGGGGCTGCGGGAGCATCCCTAGCCTGGTCCTGGCGCGCTTGCATTTAATGGCTGTTTTACGGGCGCGGGGGCTGTTTTCCCAGAGTTCGTGCTTACGTGATTTATCAGCTATCATATCAGTGAACCCCTCCTAGTGTGGATGGCGCTCTAGCGTCGTCTGCTCGTTGACAATGCGCGCGGCGCAAGGCGCGTGCTGCACATGATAAAAAAAAACGAATATGGGCACCTGTTTGGCACTAAGCAGTGGCATAATTACATCTTCGTACATTTTAATTTAGAAACGCAATAATCAGCGGCTGTATGGGGATAATACGCTAGTTTATCGCCGTTGTCACCGCTTGAGCGTGAAACGTGTTATAAACATTGTTTTGACACATTGGACATTTCTTGTTTATGAGTGGAGTCATGTCGCATTTCGGGAACATGAATGGGGGCTTTTTGAAGGTGGCATGGTGGTTTTTAGGGACAAAAGTTTACTACACGAAACGGGTAAGAAGCGACAACACCCATCCATACCCGTTCATTTCCCACACCCCTGTATAATTGCGCTGTGTCCTTTTAGAAAGAAGAAAGAAGATAATTACACTGCACACGACCCGTGCGCTATTGCCCATACATTACCGGGGGCGTATTTTACACACGCAAGTGCCTGCTTTATGGAGCTCTTCCCATACCTTTTTGAAAATAAATACCATTTTTGGGCAGTCATTGCGTATACTTTGTTGGTAATTTAATGCATTATTTTAAATACGATTCTGTTGATCCGCATGTGTATTTCAGGGGAATTTCTCGTTAAAATTAAGCAGTTCTGAGTTTGCATCTGTCCTCTAGATTTCGTGTGTCATTTTTATATACCCCATTTTCGAATCACAACATAAATCTCTTTTCCAAAAATATTTTTTCACGCAGCATAACCAAGCGGATAATCTGGTCAGGTCCTAACCCCTAAAGGTGGACCTTAGTTTAAATGGGCCCTCAAAGGCATTTTGAGCACACTAAATGAACTAGCGCAACCGTTAGATTGGGTCGTCAACGTCCTCTGTGCCAAGTATTACTCTTTTTACGCGCAGCGGAAAGCTCACACTTTTGTTGCGAAGTTTGTCGTTTTTTTCTCACCCTTCCCTTCGTGTTTTTGGACGCCGCCATCTTCACATGTCTACATCATCGATTCCCAGATATTCGTCATGAGCTAGAAATCCTGCTATTGGGCGGCTTTTTCACGCACTTCCGACAAAGCGATGAGTCTTCTGCTGTGCATCGGCTCGCCGGCTGAGCTGCCAGCGGAGTGCCGGAGTGCTTGGGCATTTTACGACAAACGAAACAAGTGTAAAACAAACGCTTAACCGTTTGTATTGAATGCAACACGGCCATAACACGACATGGATATTCTGTTACCTGAATACGTTCCATAAAGAAAGCGTTGAAGCCCCGTGGCACTTCTTTCGTGTAATCGCGGAGAACGCCCTGAGCCGAATGCCTGGGTTGACGCATACATTTTATTCAACTTCAAAACAATCCAGAGATGCGTTTCTAACGAACACAACGTCACAACATGCGTTGAAAGTCTGAAGCATGATTGACAGAAGATGGGTTGCCTCCTGCCGGTCGGAAATTCGGTACTCACCCTTCGCGCGCTTTGCGGGGACGAACAGCAAGTCACTTAACTCTGGCGCACAAGCCGATGGCTTTTATCCACGCACACTGCACATACCCCATGCGAGGTTGAGTCGTACGTCGCTCGAGAAAGATAATCCAGACCATGGGATGCACTATCCACCCGCAGAAGCACAACGTTGCGTTTCATCGCGAAACAGGAGTCCACAACACACACACCATCGCCTCCTGTAATGCCAAACGCATCTCGCACTTCCCAATGGGAGTGAGTGGTACGCCTGCAGTGCCCACATGTCGCGAAGTGGGGCCCCAAGCTGAACCGGGATCACGCAACCGTAACTGACTTCTGGAGCGGTTTGTGCATTGTTGCCAAGGCAACATGTTTGAGATTGTCAAAGAAATGGCGCTCGCTCAAGCGCTAAAAAGCTCAGAGCCGCGGCGGAGCATGTTTTGCTAACGTTGCCGCTCTCCACCACGCGTCGCCCCAAGCTGAACTGGTCACATGATTGAAGCGTTTTGTGCACGGGTTCTGTATCGGTTTATAATGACTTTTTCACATGCCGCCGGCAGGAATTACCACCGCCGCAAAATAAGACCCGGCACCAGCGGGGCCACATCTGATACGGCGCTTTTTGTATAAACAGTGCGCGGTGCATCAAGGGAACGAGCGCACGACCCTCCCCGTGCGGCTGCGAGTTCGCCCTTGAGTTCGCCGCCGATAAAAAGTCATGTGCCGCCAGCAACGTACACCGCGAAAGGGCAAGGCGAGGCCACCGCATACATGCGGCCAGATTTTTCGTTCGCTTTTCCAGCCTTGACCGGAGTGCGTGATTCACGGTGTCAACAAAGCTTGCCCGTAGCAGACGACAGTCTGAGCAGCGCAATAGCAGAAGTACGTCACCGCTGCGGAGCGCAGCATCATGGGAGGCAAGGCTCGCGCGCCGTCAACAGCGGAGAGTAAGTCGAAAGGAGGAGGAAACGCGGAGCGACGATAATGCGCGGTTTTTGATTTACGATTTCTCAACTAATACTCATCGCTTTAACAAAATTCTTGCGGGAGGAGACTGCAAATACATTGCTTCATTTGGGTACATGCACATCCATGCATCGGCGGAAGGTATTTTAGGACCCCTTTAAAGAAGAAAAAATCGCGTAATATAATGCACTTTGTTGCCCACATGTGTGGAGGGTGTGCGCCACGACTCGCTGAATATTTTTTCCTCCACAATGCTCGCTTTAAATACCATTTTAAAACGATAATTTAAATTCCTAGACAATGTCGGGCAAAAAGGGCGGTTAATCAGTTTTCAAAATACTGACGTTTATTTGTTGAAGTGCTTTATTTTCACCGCTACATAACACGACGCATATCGTACTACCAATTGGAAGTAATTCTGGTCGCCAACATTTGGTTTTTCCTGGAACTTGGTTTCTCTTCTTGCTGCGTTTGGAATGTTGGCTGAACCCCTCTCCCCAGCCTCCCCACCCCACCCCCTCCCCCCAGAAAAAACCGAAGAGCACACAAAACACTTATTCGTGCCTTTTTTAAACCAATTTCCGAGAATTAAATGCCGAGAAAAGCGAGGGTCAGTTTACAACACAAAGCAGTTACCGGGAACCCATAGCACTATTTTGTAACTAGAAATAAAGAGAAATATTTTACTGCATCTGCAACAGGGCACCTTCATTTGCCATCTTTATGGTTCGTAAGCGACCTTACGCAACGATGCAAACACATCTCGCTGTTCTAGGCACCTGTTAGATTTTAAAGGGAACTGAAATGGCAAACAGTGCAGCCGTGACAGAACATTTGTGCTCACTGTGAGGTCGCAGAAGCTTGGTTTACACACTGTAAACCTGCTTGTCGCTTCACAAAAGTCTAGTAAACTCGAGATGTTGATTGTACTGCGTGCGTTAGTAATTTAATTCGCAAGTTCACTTAAGAGGAAAGCCGTAAATTAGTAATACGACACCGTTATTCATCAAACCTGCCTCCAGTGTCGCAAAAATTTCGTTTAAACAAAGCTGCGTGCAAAAGACCCGTTAGAACGGTTGCATTTATATCTCTGCGTTGGTTGAAATTCACTAATTTTATGTTGCCTTTCGAACACACAAAAAATGTCGTAACCTCTTAGAAAGAATGTCGGGCAGTTAAGTGGTGTTACCATTTCAAGGCATCCCAAAAATGCAAGAATTCGTCAAGGTACCAGTGAAGGCGATCGAAATTGCTGTTGAAAGCTGAATTCCAAAGATCGAGGCTTCCTAATTTGTTTCTATTTTATGCTTTTATTGAAGGCTCAAAGCCATAGTCTTGAAAGGTCGAGCTTGCTAGGAGCAACGGCGTAAAAGTTCATTGTCATTATTCCGGCGGTTCTGATATCCCCGATGGGTCGCTGCTTTTTTGGCGTAGTAATGAAAACTTAGTGCCGCTTCCATGCTATCCATTGAACGTTGAGGAACCAAACTACAGCATACCACTCTCGTTTGCACCTTGCGTGCGCACATATGGCGCGAAAAAAAGCAAGAAGCACGCCCACAGCGTGCATTCTTTCGGACCACTCAGCGGAGCATCCACACTAGTGGCGCGACGCTGTCGCCACCTACATGTCGATCTCTCGGTGAATATTATTGCGGTAAACATTGCATGCTGGACGCCGGAATTGGACGAAATTTTTGTCAGGGCCAGACAACGCCGGACAACAAACGATATTAACCACTCATTCGCCATCCGGGGCCGATTTGTGGGTGCGCCCTCGAAAGGCGGGAGTTTTTTGTAAGCATTACGATGATATTCCACTAGAGTCTAGGCTTGTGCGAATATTCGGGCGCTTAGAATATTCGAACGAATATTACAGTATTCGAATTCGCTTCGACTCGAATTTAAAATTTCCGATTTTTGGAAGTATTCGGGGTGAATGAATACCAAAACTTCGTTCAAGCTTCGTATTCGGTAGGCAAGCCGCAGTGCCATTGACATCAGTTCTACATCTTGACTACATGTAGAGTTAAGACAAGCTAAGCCGCTAAGCCACATTCAGAGCGTTGTCGTCATGGTTGTCGTAGCCTTCTTACGCGTGCATGTTCGGTAGGGTAGTCGAGGCTACTGTTTCATTGTTTTAAACACTAAAATTGTTCATTGTTTGCCATGGGAAACTTTCGGCTATCACGAACAGGCCTGCGCGGCCCGGCGGATGATACGAACGAGCCGGCGAGGCGCCCGACTGCCGAACGAGCGAGACAGCGACGTACAGCCGGTAAAAGGCTTGTCTATATTTATTTATTTATTTATTTATGATACCCTCAGGGCCAAAGGCATTACAGAGGGGAGTGGTGTGAGAGCAATGAAATAAAAAACAACAACAACAAAAAAAGAAACAGTACAAAGTCGTTAAGATACAACATACAATAAAATCATTAACACAATGTAATTAAAAATTGCAACTGCCACTCATCAAAAGCAAACATTAGAAGAACTGATTATACAATGTTAGCTAGAACATTTCGAAACTGGTGTACGTCATTAATAGATAGTGTCAAAAGGAAGGCGATTGCAGTCACGACTTGTCCGGGGCAAGAAGGAATGAAAACAATACATTGTTTTGCATATATCAATTCCGACTTTGCACTCATGGTCAACGCGACGGGATTGATAATGTGGCCTAGGTATAAGCTCATCACGCAGAACGGGGTGGTGATACAGCTTATGAAAAATAGTTAGTCGTGAAATTTGACGCCTAGTGGAGAGAGATGGGAGGGCTAAATCGATTTCGTTCTAGTAATGCTCGCGGTTCGATGGTAGTTGGCTAGCACAAATCTAACAGAATTATTTTGAACAAGTTCTAGTGCAGTTATAAGTTTTCCGTGACATGGGTCTCATACTGAGCATGCATATTCCAGTTTCGAACGAACTAATGTTTTGTAAAGCAATAATTTGAGTGATGAAGGAGCTGTAAAGAAGTTGCGGCGCAAGTAACCCAACATGCGGTTAGCCTGGTTAACAATATGCTCAATATGAAGGTTCCAGGATAAGTTCGTGGTAATGTGAATGCCAAGGTATTTGTAGGAAGCAACTGATTCTAATTGGACATTGTTAAGAGAATATTGTGTTGGGTTGGTCTTAGTACGAGAAACACGCATTGTCTTGCATTTGTTAGTGTTGAGTTCCATTAGCCAAGTTTTAGACCAATTAACAACAGAGTTCAAATCAGACTGCAAAATGGTAGTGTCGTTATCAGAAGTTATTTCGCGGAAAATAACACAGTCATCAGCAAATAAAAGGACATTAGATTTTAACAAAGAAGGCAAGTCATTATTATAAATAAGAAACAAGAGGGGCCCAAGGACTGAACCCTGCGGTACACCTGAATAAACAGGGCTGAATGGAGAGCAAGATTGATTAGCGACAACAAACTGCGAACGGTTAGTCAAAAAATATTCAATCCACGTCAACAAACTTCTGTCAATGTTTAATTGATTTAGTTTATGAAGCAGTAGCCCGTGTGAAACCTTATCGAATGCCTTTGAAAAATCTAAAATTATGCAGTCAGCCTGCGAGGACCTATCTAAAATTTGATGTAATTTGTGAGTAAAATAAATTAGTTGGGTTTCACAGGAGTATGTCTTGCGAAAACCGTGTTGGCCTGCTGCGAAAAATGAGTTGGATTCCAGATAATTAACCAAATTACTGTAGATGACATGCTCTAGTATTTTGCAGCAGTTACTGGTAAGAGAAATGGGGCGATAATTACATGGATTATTTTTGTTGCCGGACTTGTAAACTGGAATCACCTTTCCTATTTTCCATTTCTTAGGAAGCGTACCCGTGTCCAACGATTGCTGAAATATTTTTGTTAATATGACAGAACAATAAACACCAGTGTTTTTCAAAAATTTTGTGCTAAGGCCATCAAATCCAGGAGATGAGGAATTATTTAAGGCAGTGATAAGTTTAAAGATACCGGAAACATCGATTTTTACAGGAGGCATAGCTGCGCAACTGAGTGCTTGGGTTGGAGGCTTCGCAACGGTAGATGCCGCGGAAAAGTTTTTTACGAATGTTTCGTTGAGAAGCATAGCACAAAGATTGCTGGGAACTGGTTCGTCAGATGTGTCGTTTAAGTTGATGGTGTTATCGGACGGAGGGTTTATGGTACGCCAAAATTTTTTTGAGTCTGAAGAAAGCATTGACGGAAGAACATTAGATAAAAAATTCTGTCTAGCGTTTCTTATAGCCGAAATGTAATCATTGGAAGCAATCTTGTACGCATCCCAACGCAAGTTAGAAGGTGAGCGTCTGGCGATGCGATACAAACGTTTTTTCTTATTCGACAGACGCTTGATATGAATGTTGTACCATGGTGCTTGAGCATGCGTGGTGATGACTCGCTTTGGTATGAATTTATCGATGAGTTCCTGAGCTTTAGCTTCAAACCTGTTCCAGTTAACTTCTACAGAGTTGTCAAATGTACTCAAGAATACATCTGTAAACTCGTGAAGTTCGTTATTGAGTGAGTCGAAGTTGGCTCTGTTATAGTCAAGGATGGTTTTGCATTTTTTTGAACGTGCTGAAGGAGTAGTTTTAATGTGAAAATTGAGCAGCAAGTGATCACTAATTCCAGGAGAGCAAGTAACAGCAGAGATGAGATCCGGTGTAGTAGTTATAACACAGCGTTCATACTCTCAGCCCTATCCTGCCCCTCCGCCGCGGGATTTGAATAAAACTACTGCGGAATTCTGAAGTCCTAGCCTTTCGCTTTTGCCTCCGACATGTTTGGGACGAGTATGTTTCGGTAGTTTTCGGATGTGGCTGGTTTAAGTTGAAATCGCTGTTATAGACAAGCGTTTTACTGGCTGTACGGGCTCTTTCTCAAGGAACGGCCGGGCTGTTGTTTTCTGCTCGCGAAAACGTGCCACGGAATCCACAGGCGCGCTGACGCCGCGGCGAAACCAATCGTAACAGCGGCCGGCCGCGGGGCGCGGCCGGCCGCGGCAACCAGGCGGCAGCTTCGGTCGCGAAGTGGTGCGGGGCGATCGAGCCACCGCTTCTAGCCGCTACTTAAAATGCCGCTCAAAGCACACACGAAGTTTCTTGTGCGGTAAATGAGCTAATAGTGTGAGCGAAAACGGTTCTACAAAAAATCATCCGCGCCGCTAGTGAAAGCGCCCATAAAATATCTGCCGGGGTGCTAAGCCTAAGCATCTCAGGTGAACTGCGGAACTGCCGCCCTGAGGCGCAAGCCTTCCCATTGGCGCAAATAGTCAGGCTCCTCCCACTGCCACGCGAGTCACAGGCGACCGCGGGCGCGAAATCGCCGAGGCGGGCGTGAAAATCGCGCGCGCAACGCCGACGCGTACGAATCGCGTGCAAAAATGCTCCTGTGTGAGCTTGGGCTCCGCGAGTGAGGAGATGAAAGCCCAGACATTACCGCTCGGCGACTTGGAGGTTAAAGAAAAGCAGAAAAACGTCACGGATTTCTTTACGCAAAAGTAAGAAAAGAAATAAATGAAAACTTTTTTCAGTGCTCAATTTTTTGGTCTGTGTTGGGTCATACGAATTTCGGGTGATATGAATATTTTTCGCGGTCCCGCGAGATTCGTATCATCGAGATGTTACTGTAGAGCATTTTTATGAAGGTCCTGCAAGGACCGGAACGTCTCAGTGACACCTGAGAGCTATTCGAATTCGCTTCGAAAGTATTCGACCCCTTGGGCTATCAGCTTCGAATTCGCTTCGAACTAAAATATCACTATTCGCACAAGCCTAGATAGCACTAACATGAAAAATAAAATAAAATACTTTATCATTCAATCGTGTTTTAATACGTTCCCTGGGATTTCCAATGGCCTTTCTGGCCGTCGTCGAAAGATGGTTATTACTTACTATTATTGTAACTATTATGCACATTATTGTATTATTAAAATGTAATAGATAGGGCTGGGCGTCGATTAGAAATTATAATTCGATGGGTTGATCAATATTAATTAACCAATAAGTGGGACGCGTTCATTTAAAAATGGCTTAGAAATGAGCCTTTATAATGGTCGTTTCTATTAAATTGTCGATGCTACTGAATGCAGGTCATTTTATGCGATCAAACTCGTCCATGCAGTTGCGGAGGCCGAGAAATTCGTTGAAAATTTGATCCGACAACAGGGAGTTTTTTTTCTTGATGAGAGTCATCCTGGCTGTGCTGATCAGCACAGCACGCTCGCGTTGAGATAAGCGCGATGCACAGCAGCCCTTTTTACAATGGATGCTAGTTCCAGAAAGGAGGGATCTCGGCGCGTGGCACCCTTCCAAGGGATCCAGATCGTCCTTGGCACTTGCCTCGCCTGGACTTGAATGAATTAACTGATTTAAAAAAATTAATAGTGACTAGATCATTATTCTATTAATCGGAAGGCAAATCGAACAATCGCCCACCCCTAGTAATAAAAAAAGCCTTTAATACTACTTATAACGTGCAAAAGTACGCAGTTGCAACATATATCTACGAAAATAAAGAGTGAATGCGCCTAGCCACTGCTTCTGTCCGTCAAACGAGCAGGGCAAAATTATATAAGTTATGCGCAATTACAAATTAGGCACAAGAATAATCAAACGGCTGTCATAGCAAACGAATGCATAATTTAAGACAACCTATCAAATTGATGTAATTTTCACGTGTTGCTGCAGTCGCTGGGCCTACAATGGTGGTCACAATTAACACACTTGACGGAGCATAGCTTCAAGCAGTCGGTGCTGCGTGGTACTAAAATGCCTCCACGCCAGATGATGACGAGTTAGAATCTAATGATGATGAGGTAGTAATCTAATACACCGATGATTTTTCTCCGACATGGAATGTTAACAGCCGCTGTGCTGCTTTTAATAAGTAACCTCCACGCCAGAGGATGACGATGTACCCGATGTACAGCCGCTGTGCTGCTTTTAATAAGTAACCTCCACGCCAGAGGATGACGATGTACCCGCCTCTTTGTGCTGCTGATACTTGCCTTACGTTCAGGATTACATCGGCCAGCTGATAGCTGGATTGGGTTGTGAATCTTACGCCAAATAAACTGTCCGAAAAAACTCGTTTCCAGTCTTCCTCGTGCCCTTCGGTTCTGAGGTAGTAATCTAATCCACCGACGATTTTTCTCCGGCATGGTATGTTAACAGCCGCTGTGCTGCTTTTAATAAGTAACCTATGAAAATTACAGTATTCTCTGAGCAATGTACTCCCAGCCTGCATACGAACCCGAAACATTGAAACTAGCAAAGACGAATCCATTACGATTGATTGATTGATTGATTGATTGATTGATTGATTGATTGATTGATTGATTGATTGATTGATTGATTGATTGATTGATTGATTGTAGGATTCCACGCGACGACGCAACGCAGGCGATGAGGCGCGCCGTAGTGGGGGCCTCCGGATTAATTTTGACCAATTCAGTTACGAGTTCAAGCACGATTAGTGCAATTTTGCTGCGATTAATCTGTTGCCCTCAGTGGCGGGTGCCCACAACAGCTTAGTACTGAGGATTTCAGTTCTGGGAGAGGGGGCACCTGAAGGACCACAAAAGTAAATAAAACAAAACAAGCGAAGGAAAATTTGATTGCTGCATTGAGGTAGATGTCAAATTTTTCTCCCCACAAACTTACTCCGCCTGGGGTTTTCCCCTAAATCTGGCCAATTAAAATAAAACAAGGCAACAGAAAGAGCAAAGGTAACAATTTATACGAGTAATTCTGTGCTCTGTCTCATTTTCCAATTATTTTATAAGTTTCCTTAGAGAAATTGCATACATCAAAGCCGCGTATGGCTGGTGCGTAGCGTGCGATACAAAAATATTTAGCGAAGTCCTCATTCGTTGAAGACCATGTCTTCGCCGGAAGCTTCGTACCCCGCCCGCCTTTCCACTCTTTTCTGTAGGCCCGTAGCGAGGATTGTAGCGAAATACACCATCTTGCCGTGGGGAACCCTGATGAGGATGCGAAGCATCATAGGGGTTTCGTGTGGTTCCATTGTGTTGCCATTATGTTGAGTGATCTGGTGTTTAGTAGCGCTATATGGAATTCCGCGTCCGGGTCCACACCGGTGGCGAAGGCACGCAAGTACAGTTGTGTGACGGTGAGTAGGCGGTGGTTCCCGAGCTGCCGAAACTCGTCCATCATGTTCTTGTCGATGTTGCCGTCTCTGTGGTAGAATCGGTAGTCTCCGTCACCGTTGGTGAAGTAAAGGTTGTTAACGTTGATGCACCGGCTGAGAGCAACGTACACGCCCTCCTCTTCGCAGCTTTGTCTTCTTCTCCTTCGTCTTCTTCTGCGGTTCCCCTACGGGAAGATGACGACGGTGGTTGAGCGCGAAGCTATCTTCTGCTGGATTCTTTGGCTGGCCAATCCCTAGGGGCATCCTACCACAATAATCATCAGAGGCGCTGCGGGCGGGGCCCGGACAAGTGACATGCCCCCGAGCAATAGATGCCTCGCATCTAACGTTGGTGAGGTAAAGGTTGTTGACGTTGATGCACCGGCTGAGAGCAACGTACCCCTCCTCCTCGCACCCTTGTCTTCGTCTCCTTCTTCAGTGGTTTCCCTACGGGAAGATGATGACGGTGGTTGAACGCGAAGCTATCTCGTGATTGGATTTTTTGGTTGGCCAATCACTAGGGGCATCCTACCACAATCATCATCTGAGGCGCTGCGAATGGGGCATGGACAAGTGACATTCCCCCGAGAAAGAGATGCTCTGCATCTAAAAGAAAAAGAAAAGAAGAGCAGCAGCAGCGCATAGCTTGCCCGCGGAGCGGGAGACGCCCGCATCAGCAGAGCGGGCTCGCAGCGCCGGCTCCTCGCAGTGGCCGCAGGCAGGAACTAGGCCCCTTGCGAAGGCCGTACCAACGCGCATACGCCACCGCTCTAGCCCGGCCGTGATTGCACAAACAGAAAGATGTCTAAGAAGCGGGAAGGGAACAGAAAGCGCCATGTTTGGCCACCAGGGCAAAGCTCGGCTTCTAAATTTTATTCTGCAGCTATAGGGCTACGAAGTACGATCAATCACAAATTACAAACTAGCGGGTTTTGTTTAGTGCATATAGTGGGTCGCGTCGGGCTTCGCAGCTCATCCTTCTCAAAGTGGAACGGAAATAAATCGTTCAATAAGGAGTGGTTTGGCAAGGGTAGTGTGATATGGGGTCTCCTCCCAAGAAAATGACGCATTATCTTCAACGATCCCTAATCATGACTGACTGATCACCGCCTCCTTCTCCCTCACTCCCGTTCCCCAGCTACAGAAATTTGGCCTCCAACATCTGAATAAAGGATATTTAATCCACATCAAGAGAATATCCCAAGCACCAAAAACTACCAAGCCCAAGCATGGCAAATCATAAGTGGCCAGTGTGTCCGAGCTTGGCAATACCTCGGCCGCCATTATTAGCTAGTGTTTAGGAAAGGTGACATGCCAGCAAATGGCCAAACTCTGGAAGGCAGTATTGGGCAATGCTTGGCAACGCATATCCCCGTGATACTTCCTATGCGTTAAAGTCCCTTCATCAGCTTTAGCTAAGTAGCGACAACGATTGATGTGCCGACGCGCCCTGCTATTGGCTCACGCCTTATTTCCTGTTCCGGTTTTAAAAAATTTTCCGGTTCCGGTTTGCGTTTTCCGTTTCCGTCCGCCATGATCGATCAAGGTGTTTTGCTTGTTCCGCCTAGCCCCCGTTGTTTCTGTGTGTGCTAGCCGCACATTCTGAATTGAAACGGTCGCTGACGATTGTGAGACACTTTTGAACAGTATATCTAGTCTTGTGGGTAGGCTACCCGCCCCGCAGTGCATGGCACTGCGAGATGACGGGGTGCTGCGCGTTTAACTGCACGACACAGTCGGGTAAAGGCAAGGCGTTGTTTGCCGTGCCATTCGGCAAGCACAATGCCAAGCGCAGGAAAGTTTGGCTCCACAGGATAGGAAGAAAAGACTTCCAGCCTACCAAGTCCAGCAAACTATGCGAGGTGAGTTTCAACTTTACTGCAACACTCAGCTGCAGCTGCTGTGGCACGGGCGCAACACCGCGCGATCGCCGTATTAAACGTGACAGCCTGGTTTGCGTGTGCAACGTTAAGAGAAACGCCGTGCCTTAAAAAAGCACTCGGGGAAACCTCTAGTTATGAGCATTTGATTCTCACTTGCTAGTATTGAAAGAAAAATTCAGGTTTTAGGTGTTTCTCGCACAGATCGCTACACCTGACCTGGGTTATGACGCGTGGCTAGTGGTGTTGGCGCGCTCCGGGTTAATTTTGACCGTCTGGGGATCTTCAGCGTGCGTTGAAATCTCGACACACGGGCGTTTTCGCTTTTAGCCTGTATCAGAAAAGCAGCCACCGTGGCCTGTATCGAACCTGTCCTTGCGCTCAGCAGCACAACACCTTAAGCACTGAGCCACCGTGGTGCGTTGAATTTTGAAAGCCGTTAAAATAGCTTCGAATGAGAATGAATGCAGTCTAATAATACAAGTTTTTTGCCGCATCGCCTCAACGCTTTTAATCCAGATTCGTAGTAAACTTCATAATCTGCTGCCAATGTGTATCACTTTAAACATTGGCAGAACCCTCTACCCGTTTACATAAAGGGTCACTCCGTTCACTTGCTCTGATTTTCTGCAGGCTGGCCTTGAACTGCATTGGCAGCTTGACAGTGACTTCTTTTTGTGGTGTAATGTCTACCTGTTTCTTTAACACACCTGCTATGCAGTCTCACTTCACAGAGGACCAGTTCGAGCCAAACATCCTCCGGAAGTTCGGCATAAAAAAACTGAGGAGCACTGCTGTTCCATCGATATTCAGCCACAGGCCAGAAAAGCCATCACGCAAGCTGCCGCACCCTCGAAGTTCTGCTGAAGTAGGAAGCGCTGGAAGTGAGTGATGGCTTATTTAACAAAAGGTTATGATTGATGCTATAAAAGCTAAATGTAGATTCCCATTCATGCCTGTGTATATCCATAACCACAAAAAATCAAATTTTCAGCGACTGGAATCGGACAAGGACATTCTCTTCCGATATGCCCACTTGCTACAGCTTCTGGTCAATGTTCGCAGCTACAAGATGAGGTGCAACACATGGCTGGTAAGTTAAATGTGCAGTATTGTTTTCCTACCTAAAAATGCATTCAATTTCACCCATGATACGGTTACTCAACAAACACGGAGCAAAAAGGTTAACGCAAACACAGAACGAAAAGGTAACTCCCTTCTTTTTTTTTTGCAGAACCTGTAGCCCTTCCTACTGATGTTCTGCTGATGCCAGCATCTAAGCCAGCTGATGATGCAGCTAGTATTGAGAATGTGCAAGTAGCTACACAAGCCACGTCGCAGCTGTCAGGTAAGTCAGCTGTGCAACTTTTGTTTGCAGTAGTAGTAAGCCGTCTGCAGCCTTGCACACAATCCTAGTGTTTACATAAAAACAACGCGTTCTTTTCAGAAACCTTGGTCACTACGTCTAGCCGGTCACTGCTCAGACACAGTCAAGCAACGCTTGCGTCCATGCCCAGTTCCCGTTCTCCTCTGCAGCAACTGCAAACAGTTACTGCATCACAACTTGATGGTGAGTGTTGTTCAGAACCAGAAAAGGTGCACTGGGAACATGCCAACAAGGAAGAACTTTCTTCGCTTTCAGAATTTCCGGTCTTTTCTGGGCGTTCAATACTGAAATGTAGACGAACAGCTAGCACTCCACCCAGTGTTAACCATCCTCAGCCAATGCTGGCAAAGGCTGCATCACAGCTAGCTGGTGAGTTTATTAGTGAAATAGTGGTTTCAAGGGGGAGAGTGAATTCAATTTAAAGTACAAATTTGCAGACATGCTCATAGAGGAATATGTCACTTTTAGGTCCAGTGGTTGTCTCTGGCAGCGCTGTACTACAAGGCCATTTGAAGGTCTGCACTGACACGGCTAACAACCAGAGCTTGAAGATAGCTGCACAAGCTACACCGAAAGAGTCTGGTGAGTCAACGGCACAGCACTATTTTGCAATGACAGGCTATCAGAGTATTTGTGTATAATCAGAGTATTTGTGTCAGAGTATCTGTGTACAAAAAATTTGTATTCCTTTCAGGACTGTTAGTTGCTGGTTCTAGCCGATCGCTCCTGAAACGCCCCCTGACACTGCCTAGGTTCTTGCCCAGTACTGATTACCTGCAGCCAATGCCGACAGTAGCCACAACACTGCAGGGTGGTACGTTTAGCATACATTTTTTTCCTAGAAGAGAGTGGCTCTAGTTTAATGGATGAATTCCAAACATGCTGGCTGACAAGAAAAAAATGCTTCTAATTTTCAGACTGCATGCCTTTTAGCCGCTCACTTCTCAAGAACCGGCAAGCAATGCTCACACCCAGTGTGAGTGTTGCAACTGCAACTGGTGTCCCTCTGCAACTGGTGGCTGCACCAGAACTACCTGGTAAATATGTTGCTCATGATGAAATGTCCTTTATTTACCCACAAATCCCAGGCATTCTGAAAATGAGAACTGTTGTGAGAAAATCGGAACCTTCATTTGCAGCTGTAGGCTACCAGCCGAAGTCAATGAAAAACACCATTTCTTCTGGAGCCACCATTCCCTCTTTGCAGCTCACATCAACAGATGCTGAAGATAAGATTTCTGGTCAACTGCTGCAAACACAGGCTACATTCCAAGCTCTGAGTGAGTTTTCCCCATCTGATGAGATTTCTGCAATTCTTGGCAGATACTTCGGGTGTATTGACATAAAATGTTTTTTCAGGGCCTACAGCTGCTGCTGCTGCTGCTGCTGCTGCATGCACTTCACTACAGTGGCAGGCTACGGGGAATGATTGCAACACTACTGCCCAGAATGAGCTTGCTAGGATGTCCCAGGTCATAGGGGGTGAGTAAGGACTTGTGGGGAAAGGTAGTCTTCATTGTGCGCATGTGCCTCAGGCAAGCTATAATCTTTTGCTTTATTCTTGCCAGAAACAGACCCTAGGGCTACATGTACGTTGCATCAAGACATTCCTGACAATGAACCACCACTCAAAAAGGCAAAGGTTGTGGCATGCCAAAACACCATGGTGGGAGTTGCATCCAGCACAAAAGGTAAGAAACTAACCCACTGTATAAAAAAATGTGTCCTATGAATCATTACTGTGCTTGGAGGAGTGGGGACCCATCCGAGCTGATAGTGTACCTGTAAAAGTTCAAATGTGACTGGCCAGGAAAGTGACAAAAGGTAGATAAGAGCAGCTTTCAGCTAAACTTTTAACGACAATTCTAATGCTAATCAGTATGGGTACATCTGCAAATGCACGCAACACTGGAAAAATGGTGAAAGCACTTTGTGAAATTTCAAGTCGGTTGTGTCTGCAGCTGTCACATTTACGCTAAGCTGCTTGCTCACATAGAACATCGTGACCAAAATGAAATTCAGGGGCGAAGAATTGGTTCGGGTAATGTGGGTTAGGAATACCCGTGCCACACGTACACAAAAAATGACATTAAGTGCTGAAGGCCTTAAGATGCCAAATGACATTAACTGGGCGGGCCGTGCTACACGCGAAACCGCAAAGGCATTTTAAATGTGTTAGGCATGATGGTGAGCATGACCAAAAAGAGAAATTTACTCATATTTTAGAAGTCTTTAACGTAGGGAAAAACATCTCACAAGGGTTACAAATGTTTTTTTGTGAAAGAAAACGTTATGAGAAACAGTGTTTTCTTAAAAATGGTGTGAGCCATTTCTAAAAGTGGCTTCATCAGCTGCCATCGCCTGCCAGTGGTAGCCAAATCCGAAAAATTTAGCACGACGAGTGACGTTTTGCCTTTTGCCGCTGTTTTAGTGAAATTCGTCTTTTGCAATATTTCGGCACCAAGGGTGCACAAAAAATCGCCTTATTTCGAAGTTCGGCTACATTTCCGCGTCAACACTCTGCTGCTGAGAGTTTAGTAGGTTTCTTTTTTTGCTCATGGCGTTCGAGGGTGAAGTTAAATGAGTTGTGGGGAACTCCTTAAACCAAAAATGACATTAGAGCGAATGGCATTAGATTTTTGCGTGTAGCAGCGAATTAATGGCACTAAAAGTTAAGGCATAAGCACTAATGTCATTTTTCGTGTACGTGTGGCACGGGTATAATACCCCTGTCACACCGCAGATCTAATGGCATTTAGAACAAATGTCATTCGCTCTAAATGTCATTAATTCGGTGGTACACGAGAATACCGACTGACATTTGAGGCGAATGACATACAGTGGCTAACGGAGGTCCCAGACCGCAAATAGCAGCCAAATGAGTAGCCTTGACAGAGTGGCACGTCACTGGACAAGAAAATTCAGTAGAAACCAAAGAATACTGTTTGTAACTTACTGTCAGTAAACTTATATTTTGTTCTTCATGTTGTTATTCAAATAAAGAAAGACAAGTACTAAAAGAAAAGAAAATCTCGTCCCCGGTGTACACGCTACCCAAATACGGATTTTTGTGGACTTTTTTGTCTCGGTTTGTGATGCCTACTGATGTCATCTAAACCAGTGATTTTCTTATAGTTATTAAAAAATATTCAGTTATGTTTCAAAAAATATCATGTGTGAAAACATTGTAGACGCGCTTTAAATATATTTTCGCAGTTTTACAAGCTCAGCAATTATCACCGCTATCACAATCAAATGACATTTGTTTCACAGTGTAGACCCGCACGGCCGAGCCAGATGTCGTTCACTTAGAATGACATTAGATTTACCGTGTGACGGGTATTAGTGTTAGAAGCCTACGGGAGACACTTTTATCCATAGATAAGCTGCTGCTGGCGGATAATGACGATGGTGTTGTCTTTTTCTTCTGCATAAATTTCCAAAAAAGGTCACATATTGTACTTCTGACATTTCAAACGCTTCTTTTGTGCCTCTTGGTGTGAAAAATGACCTATTCTGTGCATGCGCATTACAGGTACGCAGAGCTCAACAGTTGCAGATATGCAAGCCGAGATTGACTCCTTGAAAAGAAAACTATCTTCATCTCAGAAACGGGTGAAGACTTTGGAGAAGCAGAACACAAACCTTGTACAAGGTAGCACAATTTAATGAACCTATACCTAGCACCACTAGTATGTCTACCTCAGAAAGTAAACAAACTATAGTTCATCTCAGAAGCTAGCTGCAGCACTGTGGAGGCTACATTGTTGTCCCCCTCAGGGCGCCTAACTCACCGCGAAGGAAGCGACAAAAGGCGCCGGGGCCGCGCGGTGCCACTTGCCGAGAGGGGAGAAGGGAGTGTCCTTTCAGGACCCCCTTCACGGCGGATTAGGCGCCCTCAGTGGGCGCACTATTGATAACAATGTAGCCTCCACAGTGCTGCAGCTAGCTAGTGAGATGAACTATAGTTGCTGTTTCTTCTATGCTGGGTTCGCACTGTGTGCTGTGGTCTGGGTTTGTACAGCTTGGGTACCCACCTTGTATAGAACTGCAGTGTAAAATGAAATGAGAATGGTACAGGAGTGCTTGGAAAAAGTGCCATTTTAGTTGGAGCGCTCTGTAGCATCTGTGCCGCTAACATAGTATGTGCAGGGAATTAATGTAATTTTATGGTTATGACAGAAATAAAAATGTGGGAATTAGAGCACGGTAACCAAAGTGGTACAAAGGCTTTCTCGAAAGGCAAAAAAGAAGAAATTATCCTGAGCTCCTATTGGTATTAGTATCAGACAAGACTTTGGTCAACCTTAACAAAAGGCATTTGAACTGCATTTACCACTGCTTATCCCAACCTAATAAGGCAAAAATATTTTAGCAACTCATAAGGTATAATTCAATGCTCGCAGTCATCCCAAATATTCGAGTGCATGCGAGACAGTGCTTTGGACAATGCCGTAGTGCCTAGTATGCATTGCCACCTGAAGCATTGTGTTATTTAGTTATAGCAAAAAGTACTTCATCATTGTTTTGCACATTTTTCTCGCTTTTTTTTGCTGTTTGTGAGGTTTTCACTCTTATGTATTAATCTGCCTATGGTGGTCACATATTCTTGTATTTTATTGATGTTATACTTCAATTCAGCATATGAATAGCGAAATTGGCAATTGAAATTATAGCTTGCTCTTTTTTTTGTACTGTGCCCAGGTATCGACAGGTTTTTTAATGAGGACCAGGTTGGCAGCCTGCATAAGAAGACCATGCAAGGAACGACGTGGAGTGAAGAAACGGTCGTAAAAGCCATCAAACTGAGACTATCCTGCGGTTCGCAAGGTTATAATCTAGTTCGTGAGCTTGCCAGCCCTTTGCCTGCAGAACGGACCTTACAGCGTCGGATGGAGGCATTCAAGTTTGCTCCAGGAATTATCCAGGAAATGATGGACTTGGTAAAGATCAAGGTATGATAATAACCTCGTTTTATACTTAGCATTACCTACTTGTGGTGCCCGAATATAACTGGTATTTTTATAATGACAGCTCTAAATGCAGCTTTTAGCAAAAATTAATGTTGTGTATTTATTGAGATGCCCAAGGAGAAACAATCACCCGCCGCGGTGGCTCAGTGGCTAAGGCGTTGCGCTGCTGAGTACGAGGTTGCGGGTTCGATTCCCGGCCGCGGCGGCCGCTTTTCTGATGGAGGCGAAAAGCAAAAACGCCCGTGTGTACGAGATTTCGGCGCACGATAAAGATCCCCAGGTGGTCAAAATTAATCCGGAGCCCTCCACTACGGCGCGCCTCATCGCCTGCGTTGCGTCGGCGCGTTAAACCCCAAAATCAATCAAGGAGAAACAATCGGAAAGCGTAAAAGCAGGTTAGCCCTGATCAGCAGATCAGAATTTCGTAAATACAAGTGTAGCTCTCGCATCAGCAGCAGCAGTTGTTTATTTAAGCAGAAAATGACAAACATGTGAAAACAGATACTGTCCCCCCGAACACTTCCTGGACTAATTTGGTGTGATCAGTTAAATTGATGGAGTGTGCTCAAGTAGTTTTCTGAAACTCGGAGTCAGTAGGCACGTGTTAGTCAGTGTAAAATAAATGTATGCAGAACCTTTGCAAGTGAAGTCAAAATATGCTAATGGGTGACTGAATGGGGATGCGTACCATGTATATATCAAACAGCCAGTCTCAAAAATTTTCTTCTGATTGGCTCGTGATCTTTGCTACAAAACTGAAAGGCAATGGGAACAACCACTCTAAGAGATGGCTATGAAGTGAAGTGTAGAATAGGACCGCAGCTTGCCCTGAGTATTTTGTGATGGCTCTTTAACGTCACTTACAGTATGAAAGGAAAATGGGAGAGAGAAAGGCCAGCTTTGATTATTTATTTCTCAGCAAAAGAGTAAGCCGTCGAATTAAATCTGAAAGTGGTTTCAAATAAGTGAGTTCTCAGCTTTTAGTGCCCCTTAAAGTAGAGTTCTCAGCTTTTAGTGCCCCTTTGGCATTTATAAATGAGTTTATGAAACTGCACATGAAGCTCTGATAACGGAAGCTGAACTGGCACACATTAATGAGAAGCGTTGTTGGTCTGTCTGCTGCATGGAAAATAAACGTTATGAATAAAATGCTTTGTTGGCTGTGTTTGCGGAGGCTGTTGAATATTATACAGTTGCTGCTTTCGTTTGGAAAGATAATTGCCTCCTGCACAATTTATTTGTTTTTCTCATTGCTTGCACGCTTTTAAACCTTATTAACTGCATGTTACAATAAGCACTCATTAGCATAGTTTCAGTGTAGACTTGTTCCTGACATGCATGTTATGTTTCTAGAAAAAAGATGCACGTTATAATTGGATAAGCCTGATACTCAACAGCTTGTTACGGGTTGGGCTATGGTTTTTTTCTTCCAGATGAACCTTCTCGAGGAAAGTGAGCGGCACGCGGTTCTCATGATGGACGAGATTCAGCTCGCCAAAGGCCTGGATTTCGATCCCTCCACTGGCATGCTCATTGGTCGACCAACGGTACCGTTATCCAATGGCAAGATGCCAGAAAATGCATTAGCTACCCATGGGCTGGTGTTCATGTTGGGGGGGCTGTCCACGCGTTGGAAACAGACTGTAGTGTACGAGCTAACGGAAAACTCATTTCATGCTGACACTGTTAAAGACAGGATTGTGGAAATCATTGCTGCCTGTGAAAGCATTGGCATCAAAGTGCATGCTCTCATTAGCGACACGGGCTCCTGCAATCAGGCAGTGTGGAACCGTTTCGGGCTGCGTGCTGGGAAGGGAGGACAGCGAAGCTGCTCTGTGCAACACCCACATGATAGAACGCGACGGTTGTACTTCCTTGCTGATGTTCCGCACCTGCTCAAAAACTTGCGGGGCCACCTGACGAAAAACCAGACAATTTATCTTCCAGCCAAGGTGGTTGAAGAGAACAACTTGCCAACCAACAAAGTGTCCTTGGCTCCAATAGAAGAAGTGATTGAGTTAGAGGAGGGTGCGGAGTTTGAGATAGCTCCAAGGCTGACAAAAGCCTCGATAAGCCCAAAGCACTTCGACAAGATGAAGGTTGGGCCTGCCTACACGCTTTTTCACTATGATACCGCGGCGGCGTTAAGGTATTATGTGGAAAAAGGAGAGTTAGAGGAGCTAGAGGCAGAAGCTGTAACAACTGCCTGGTTTGTTGACCAGGTGCAGAAGTGGTTTGTCATGCTTACATCCCGAACAAAAAAGGATGCTATGATGCACCGAAACCCGGATGGTGTGAAGTTTCTTGAAAGCTTCATACTTCTTTTTCAAGGTCTGGCGATAGGGAGTGAGGGAGGACCCTGGAAACCAATTCAGACTGGAGTCCTTCTGTCAACAAGGGCTGCTCTTGAACTGCAGGAAAGCCTGTTGCAAGACTACGGTTTCCTGTACGTTTTGCTTTCCCGCCTCAGTCAGGATGCCTTAGAGAATTTTTTTTCGACAATTCGGTTGAAAAACCCCACACCGAAGCCAAAAGACTTCAAGTCTGCGACCAGGAGTGCGTCACTGTCGCAGTTCTTGCGGCCAAATCCCAATGGCAGTTACAGTTGTGTAGAAGGGGAAATGCTTGTCGGCATCAACAGCAGTAAGCCCAGGAAGCAGCCAATTCGTGTTCTCTGTCCGACAGCTGACATGCTTGAACGGTTTGTTGTGGACGACGCAGGTGCGTTTGAGTACCTTTGTGGGTACATTGTCGGGCAAGTGAAAAAGAACTTCAAAACATGCAGCATTTGTGCCGCGGCTATGTGTGCTGACAAGCCAGTGGAAGAGTGCAGCATGGTGCTGCAGTTGAAGTCTTACCTCCCGAACAGGATGCCATTGGTTACTCCCACAGCAGCTGCACTTGAAATCCTCAGAACATCGGAGGCATTTTTTTGGCATAACAAGGAAGCACTGCTTGAGAACCGTTCACAGCTAGCGGCCATCAACAAAGCCATTCTCAAAGTTACGTCCACAACCCTTCCAGGCTGCCATGGCGTGCCGCAAAAGCTCACGAAATGCTTCCTGCGTACCCGGGTGCACCTGTACCTGCGTAAGCTGAATGAAAAAATTTCCGAAGAACCACCTGCACCGAGATGTGGCAGCAAAAGTATCGGAATGCGGGAGGCTGCCAGAGCCATCATCTAGCTTTACATGC
This sequence comes from Haemaphysalis longicornis, assembly GCF_048455015.1. NCBI lineage: Eukaryota > Metazoa > Arthropoda > Arachnida > Ixodida > Ixodidae > Haemaphysalis > Haemaphysalis longicornis. The sequence continues at coordinate 143,223,383 of NW_027526460.1, read as the reverse complement.
CCTGCTACGTCTAAGCCCTGCTGAACCCCTTGTCCCTCCAGTTGTATGGCACGCTTCATTAGCAATATCGTTGGCATTTTGTAGTGGTCGAAGAACCCCTTGTCCCTCCAGATGTATGGCATGCTTCATTGGCAATATCGTTTGCATTTTGTAGTGGTCGAAGTAAACATGTCGTAACTGAGAAGTTTCAAAAGGAGACTATTCCGGCCTTTTCTTTCTGCGTGACCATGATTGGTCAGACATTCATACCAGCGCAATGTAAATGAGGCAGTTGGCATACTAACAAGAGTTATACATGAATCATTCCAGGTGTTCATCCCGAAACAACAAACTTTTAGGAGCAGCTATCCAGCCTGGTTCTCTCGTGAACTAAAATGTTTGTTATGTAAGAAACTATTTTCGTTCCTTTGTTGACGCATATTTTTTTTTACATCTCACTTTCGTAGGGCATTTTTTCTTCTCTGTGGAAGAAAGGCGTGCTTGCCCCTGTGTTCAAACCCAGTGACGAGCGTGCCGTTACAAAAAAACGAGCAGTAGGTTTGCTAAGTCCTTTTGCCAAGGTTTTTGAAATTGTGTTATTCAGGCATTTATCTTTCTTTTTTATATGTCAAAAACCAGATGCTCACCATGTATTTCTAAAAGGCTGATCGGTTGAAACCAACCTGACAATGTTTGTTGGATGCACTAGCTGAATCATCGCCAATCGTGGCCAGGTTGATGTAGTGTACTTTGATCTGTCTAAGGCTTTTGACTTGGTGGATCAAAATCTTCTAATTCAAAAGCTGGTACGATATGGTGTTTGCAACAACCTTTGCATGTTCATTCGTGACTGCCTAAATAGCCAACCAAACATTGTACGCGTAGGTGGCATGTTGTCTAAACCCCTTTTTTCCAAGACAGGAGTCCCTCAAGGATCCATTTTGGGTCAACTTTTGTTCATTGTTTTTTTAACGACCTCTCTTGTTCAGTAAGCAATAGCCAAATGCTTCTCCACGTGGATGACATCAAGCTATTCCGAAAAGTTGACTCCCGTGAAGAATGTGCCCTTTTACAGTCCGATATTTGCAGTTTAAGTACTTGGTGCCTTGTTAACAAGTTATAATTAAATCCTACCAAAACACATGTAATGAGTCTAACCAGGAAATGCACAAGTGTGTTATATGATTACATGTTAGATCAATGCATCCTGAAAATGGTTGATGGGTGTCATGACCTTGGGATTTTTTTCGATTCAGCACTACGTTTTCATGTGCACATTGAAGAGGTTGTTAAAAAGGCATACAGTCAGTCAGGAGTAATATCAAGCACCAGATGTCCTTTCCATAATGTGTCGTGCCTCAAGCATTTTGTTTTTATCCGTCGTCATTCCGAAACTTCATTTTTGGTCTATCCTATGGAACAACTTGTATGCAAGCCAAGCTGTGAATATTGAAGATGTTCGACGACGTTTTGTTCGAATTGTTTATGAAAGGCATTTTGATAGAAGAGTTATAGTGTCTCATGTGTTGATATTCATGTTTCTTCTCTTTTGAATTTTGAAGGGTATTTTCTTTCATTTATATTTATACAGGAGCGGTGGATGGTCATTGCTCATGTTTTGGTTTTGGCATTCAGATGAGTGATTGAGAAGCTGCTAGTTGTTTGAGTTTTGCCTGTGGTGACCTCTTTTCCTCTGATGCATTGTTCCTACACCTGCGAAATTTTATAGTTGCTCAATTCAGCCTTCTGAGCATTGTGTAATTCTGCCACTTGTGTTCCTTATCATTTGCTTTTCACGTATGCATTACTGTCCAATACATAAGAGCGAGTGCATTTTAAGTTTGCTGTTTAGTTGATGCATGTTTTTAAACAAGTCCTAATGGTGTGTGTAAAAAGTTTATTCTCAGGTGATGGCCTTTGTCCCCCACTGTTTACCTGTGCCTTTTCGCAATACTTTCGGAACTACTACATGCAACGATTAGGATGGAGTTTTGAGCAAACCTGGATAACGTCTCTAAATATCTGGCTGTGAGCTACCCCATTACAGCTGGGTTTCTTTTTTTCTTTTTTTGTTTGGTTTTGTTCCCATGCTTTTTTGAAGAGTTGAATTGTCAGCTGGCAGTTATTGAGATGTACAGATGTTTAATAAGCCTGAATGCTGTATCTAACAATTTCGCTCTAATGTATCCTCCTCTTCCTTCCCCATTTTTCACTCAAATCTAGAGCTTGCAGCTGTTAAGATGAGCAGATTTTCTAACTGAGTTCGATTTTTTGCACCTGTTTGTCTTCCTATCATTGAATGAGCAGTGTTTTGATGTTAAACGATTCTTTGTGTGTTTCTTCAGTTATGTCATATGACTTTTCACAGTGTGAGGTGTTTATTTTGAAATGTTTATTTGAAGGCAAATAATGCTGTACCCTGGACTCCCCACAAGTTTGCTGAAATTTTGCTTAACTGTACACCAATAAAAAAGATTTCGAACACGTCACGTGAGATTCTTCCAGATTACTCCCAGAATATATTCAGTTGAAGGGAGTACATTTCTTGCGTCGAACTAAGGTAATATCTTTACACAAATAGATCTCTACACAAATAGATTGACAGCTACAGTGTCATGCATGGCATTTGTGGCACCGGATTACTTTATATAAAACCTTGCTTTATCTTCAATATTGGATGTGTTAAATTCTATTATTTGAGCATGATCCGAAAAGTGTTTGACTTTGACAAAACCTATTTCTCTAACGTTCAAGCTAACAGCATGCTGCATGCAAAATATCACCTTGTAATATACATCCGCCAGATCCCTCGGAAAATTACAAAAAATATAAAATACGAAAATGAAATGCAGCTCCCACTGAGCCAACTACATGGTTTAGACTCGGAAGTATGTCAAAGTTTTACCCACATTTCATATGCGAAATTGCAGGAAATAACGGAAATCCCTGAAGTGAGGCTTTATTGTATTCTATATAAGATAGCAAAAAAAATACTTCAACAGAATTACTCTATGAACTTCTAGCATTGCTGCCTGAGAAAATAGGCTTGCTTTTATTTGAAACTAATAAACTGCAAGCATTAAAGGCTACATTTCATGTTTTTTTTAGAACCTCGGCGGCTGTATGGAGCATATACGCAGACTGACAGGGCAAAGCACTACTGTCTATGAAGCAGTTCTGAGGAGATCTTGTGGGTAGAACGATGTTTGGGAGGTACTGGGCAGCACTCTATTCTGGAAAAAATTGCATTTGTTTTACAGAAGCTTAGCATGCTTTTCTACCTTGGCGACTAAGAAACGTCCGTGTGGAGTAATTACCAAGCTGTTATCTACTTCGGTGTCATAATAGTACAACATTGCGGTACATAAACAATCTTGTAACGCAACTTTTCAAGGCTGCATTCGTAAATGTGACAGTACGCACCTTAACTACTGCTGCGGGGAACTCCCAGCGCGCAAAAAAATTTGTTAGAAAGGCACACTGCGAAAAAACAAACAAAAAATACTCGCGAAGGGTGCACGGCCAGCATCGCCGCCGATCAATGGGCTTAATATAAAAGCAAATCCGTCGAGGCAGCTTTAGCTAATGTTGATTACCTTTATCTATACTTAATCCGAACATGAAGGCACTTAAACATCATCCACATGCCTTACGAACCGTCAGACACCGAGTGCGACGCACGCTGGCCTGAATCTGAGAGCCAGCAAACCATGCTCACTGCCGCGCTCACTGCTCAGTGACGGCACGCGTAGCTGAAGTCCCTTCATCGGCTTTTCACCGGGTATATTCAGCGCTTGACTTCCTTTTTTGTGTGGTATGGCATGAATAATAACGTTACCGCTGTATTCTGCAGCGCAACGTTGGGGAAGCAGCTTCGCACTACTGCGCAGGCAGTGCGCGCGACGCTGCCTATGTGCCGGGCGGGCGTGCAGCTGCCGCGAGTTAGGAAGTTCATGGCGGACAGCGCTAGCAGACGACGCGAGGGGAGCGGGAGAGGGGTGGAGAGGAGGAACTTGTCGCTACTTGGCTAAAAGCCGATCGAGGGATTTTACTATGCGTGGAGCCCGTGCTATTTTCCTGCACATTTCTTTCTTTCTGGCCAGTCCTTGTGGGCAATGCCTATTCTATCAGTTCCCGCGCTGCTCGACCTTCCTTTACACATGCCATTATACAGAGAGTTATAAAATGCGCACGCATTAAAAAATTTGCTGTACAATGACATGTATAAAACAGATATCAAGCTGCAAGGCACAATAAACAAACTGCGGCGACTTTGGGAAGCAATTATTCATCCACAAACACAATCGAGCAACATAACACAGCAGATCTCTGCTTACTTTTTTATTATGCACATCAAATTTACAGGGAGAAGCTTGACTTAACAGTGGCAAGAATACCAAATAATTTGTTCAAAACTTAAACACAAAAACAAAACACCAACACAATAGAAGACAAAAAATTAAAAACCTCATGAAGCGCGAACCAATCCATCCTTTGTTTAGCTGCTTGAGATGCCTACAAAACAGAAGTATTCAGGTCAACGAAAACAATACCCTTTTCTTCTGTAATTCGCCGATCTTCCAAGATCACAATATGTAGTTCAACAGCACTGTTGTAGAAGAGTCCAGCTTAGAAGACTTCTTATCTCTCCTGCATCCGCCACTTGTCCACCAGAACCACTTTTACGGTGTACCATCCTGTGATCTAAAAACAATCGTTCACTACAATGCTAAATGTATGCTGAATACTAAGTAAAGCACCTAGCACTATCCTAAGCGCATGCACGGGTCGAAATATTCAGCCGACACTTTCAGCTTGTTAACACTCGCTGCCAAACATGAAACGTACTGCAGTTACGGCTATTTATTTTTCAAAACTGTGCTTTACGATAGCAGTTGCTTGGCTCGTTCTTGAGAAAACAGTCCGGAAGTTAACCAAAAATGTGTTTCACACTATGGAAGTCGCAAAAGCTAATAGGAAAAAAAGTTTAGGATGCAGAGCAACACGCCAGCGGTTGCGTGAAATTTTGTTGTGCCAACCGTAGTCACACAAGCAATCGCAACCGAAAAAAATGTCGTGCCGTCAACGGTATATTAGCGTAAGTTTTGTTTTGTAACAACGCGGGATCAGAGACTACAAGGCAACACACTACGCAATGGGTTGGAAATGCACGAACATTCACATATTTTTTCGCAAGACATCTCTGGCAACCTGGAGATAGATGAGGTGCCCTGTGACCTTTTAAAGGAGCCATGAAGAGAAAACACAAGTTTGGTTCATTCGAAAGATTGCCTCGTTAGAACCATAGCGACACCACTTGTAACGCAAACTTCGCTCAAATAAGCTACATAATTAGGAAAAAAGGAAATGACCATGCGACCCACCAGCTCATTTTCCACAACAGAACCTATGATGTCACTCGAGAATGCTCTGCGATTGCCGGAGTCCGGCAAAAGCAAACGCATATCTTAGCGAAAAGTAATACGTTTGAAATACGTACGAGTACGCTTGAAGTGCACTTCAAATATGCTTTTTATTTGTAAATGTATTTTAAGTGCATTAAAAATTGCATTTTCTCAATTTTTGGTAAATATTGAAAATACATTATTAAAAATACGGGAAAAATACAGTTCTTTTAAGTACCCTCCAAATAGATTAAAAATGCACTGAACCTCATGAATGTGCGCTTAAGGCATTCAGAATATATTGAAAATGTATTTCTTCCCGCCAAACGATCATTTTGTAAATGCACTGTAAATATTATAAAAATACACTTACCTAACTACATTTAGAGCAGCACTCTGAGTATACTTTCAAAGTGTGCTGAAGCATGGAAATATACTCCGAATATAATCTAAATACATTTCAAATGCATTTTACGTTTGTCGAACGAACATGGTAGAAATACACTCTCAATGCATGAAAAATACTTATAGAAAATACATTTTAAATGTATTCATAAAGCTTTGCCGAAATACATTTCGAGTACACTAGAGGCACTGCTTCAGTTGCTGAAGCGAAAGATTCAGGTAAAGCATATCGTAAGTGCCGGATAAAATACATCTCAAATGAATAAACGCACTGAGAATTTCTCCTCGATGTTTACTTATAATAAAAGAAACTGAGGGAGATACTTTCACTTACTGCGCTGTCTAAAGCAGACATAACTCTGCGTATTGAGCAGAAACTCGGCGTACAAATATGTAAGCGGCGGTGTTCCAACGCAATCAGCAAAGAAAAAACATCGAATTCAACGAGTACATATATGTACGAAAACACTTGCAATTTGCCAGCGTTGTTACGACGGTATCGCTGTGGAGGCTTTGAAAATTTTCTTTTTCTGAAAAATATTGGCCTTAGATGGACAACCCTGGCTATGCTTGCGAGGGCGAGCAGCTCGGCGCCTCTCACTGCCGCTCACTACCTCCTCCTCTGTGCCCGGCACCTGCGGCGCGAGTTGAGCGGCTCACCCCTCCTTCACGTTTTGTCTGCCTTCGCTGCGTTTCTTTTGCCTGTCCTGTTTCGAACTCCTCAACGCGCGGTCGTCGGGTGGACGCAGTCTCTGCTTGGACGGCGCGTTGCAGCTGCGTTGGCCGTCTAGCCAAGGTAAGCACGAACCGGCAAGGTAAACCGGCTATTTGCGCGTACGGTGTCGCACTACAATTAATGGACGTATGTTTGCCTTGCAATCGAAGAGTGCTAATGTCCTTTATAAAATCCGCACGTGGCTGTTAAGCTTACCTCCACCTGCGAGCAAGATTTCCTACCGTAACTACGCCGTGCAAGGGAGTAGTCACAAATGAACGACAGAAAGAAGGCGTAAAAAAATGGATTTTAGTGCTTTATTTTTTGCGCCTGATTTTTAGCTCGGGCCCTGCTGAGTGGACGGGGGACTGTTGCTACGAGTTTCCTTGTAGATCGAGTACTCATTGAGAACTAACACTTGCATTAAACACATAACAACCAGGAACGTTTTTAGCACAGCCTGTTCACAGAAAGTCCGCCGTCCATGTTTACGCGCTTGAGAAATTTGCGAAGTGTATCCAGGGACGCAGCTTTCTTTTGTTTTCTGTTCGCAGCAGCCGCTCACAGCTGCGCATGTTCACAGCAGCCGCCGTACGGGGAAGGAACCCAGTTTGTGGCATACATTCATCCGACTAATGCGCGTGGCCGGGCCATACGGCGGGAATCCGAGCAGCCTTCGCGATTTTTGTCGGTCGCATGTCGCCATTCTGTCAACTGAAGCCATGAAAGAGTTTATGCCGTCTGTTTCGAAGTGACCAAAAGTGTTAAAAGCGACCCACGTAATCTTTGGTGCATGTGGCAGTAGCGAAGGTGCTTCATTTCCAGGGACAACAAATTATTTGTCCATCCAAGACAAACTATGAGAGTAGCCGCTAAGTTACAATCAGTTTCTGTTTCTACCGCCACCCAGAACCAAGAACCAGCAAAGGAAGGAAGAAGGAATGCGGGTGGGGAGGGGGACTTCGAGGGAGGAAACCAGTTCCCCGCGCGAGACCCCTCGGTTCCCGGAACGGGTCCCCCGGGGGTACGTCTCTTTTTGTTCCTTGGATTGCTCCCCCCAAACTCCGCGAAACTTCAGGACGTTGGCCCCTTCCTGTTTTGTGTTTCCCTGCAGCTTTTTCCCTCCTTGCCGTATTCAATTCGTAGCGCATTCACGAACACGTGTGCGCGTTCCGAGATGCCCTTCGGCCGCTCGTGGTCAAGGGACAGACACGCGGAACCCGACGCGCTAACGCTGGACCACGCCACCGGAGAATTTCAGATATGTGCCCAAAGGCACCGAAAACAGCATGGGCAGCTTGGCGGTTGTGTGTGTTTAGAAGCCGCAATTTCCCATTTGCGTCTAAAGGGTGTACTTAAACGAGTTTCTTTTAGGTGTCACGAGTATTTATGAAGCAACTATTTTTACTTGATGGTCCCTGAAGCTAACAGGTGTTTATCTTTTTTTGTATGTTACAGACGCGAGCATTTACAATTATTTTCCGCGTTGCGCCCTAAATTAATGATGACGTTGTCTGTGTACAGCAAAAAGTTTAAAATTACCTACCGGTTATGTGCGGCGGAGAGCAAAAAAATTACATACGTGTGCAAGCACAAATACACGTTTTCTGGCGTTGCTTGTTTGAATTGCTTCGGTTAGGTGCCTACGATATAAGAGCTTGTTATTTTAAGGACAGCGTGAAATTTTTCTTGTTTTCCGAAATAACCTTACTTTGCCGTTCCTTTGAAAGCATTGTTGAGTGCACACGCCAATCTAATGACATTTCTGTAAGCTTTGTACTGCAATCTTGCCCATGCATTTTTAAATTGTTTCGCTGCGCACTATTTTTTTAAACTTAATCTCCAAAGAAGGTGACGCCGAAATATGGAGCACATAACAATAATTGTAGTTAATAAGATTACTGCCTATCTTATTTTATTAGCGTCCTGTGAGGTCACAGACCAGTTTTGTCCAAGTTAGTTGGAAAACTAGAATTGCCACCGTTTCAAGTTAACTCAAGTGCCTAAGAAAGAGAAGTAGCAGAACTCTAAGAACTCTGTCGCATGTTTGGTAACTTGTTATCTTAGCTCTCTTTTTTTTTTCCTAATTTTCGCACATTTTTATCCCTAGACAATTTCCAAACATAAGTCGCCCTCCTCCCCCCCCCCCCCCCACCATTCTTTCTTAAAAATGGTATTGAAGATCCGATGCCGCGTGACAATATAAACTATGCTTACCATTACATAAATTGTCTTACGTCCTTCAAAGGGGCATTGTTTTCACGGCGGGTTTTTTTTTTTTTTTTTTTTTCTGAAGGGGACATTAAAAAATCCTTGCTCGCGAGGGACGTTGGCACGGCTAGAGAAAAGGCCTGATTGATATGACATTTATTTGCCTCTAAAAAAAGTGTTTCACTAATATTTTCCCATTTTCTTTTCACTGCAGCTGCTGGTGAAATTTCCGGCGTGGAGAATCCGAAGTACGAGGACTGATGCACAACGCTTCATCTGCGCTGGCTACCGAGGTGGCTGAAAGGCATTCATTCCTGCTGCTTAGTAATCGCAAAATGGGCCACTCGACTGAGGTGTACAATAAACAACTTTCAAACTGCCAATTTGTGCGCATACGTGCTGTTCTTTTCAGTCATTTGCTGGCCCGCATTCCGAACATGGCCGGTTTACATTTTCACAATGGAGCATATCTTTAGCCTAGCGCCTATTAAACTTTTTCAAACCACAATATAATATTTTCTAGTTGAACGTTAACAATTCCCCCTAAGACACATTGCCATGGCATCTCTCAATGTATTTAGGTTTTATTTACTATACACTAGTAACACATTTTGAGTATATTTGAAGCAGTATTTTCTGTGCATTTAAAATGCATTACTAATACATTTTGCACGTATTTAAAATTACATTTTCTGAGCATTTTTAATGCATTTCAAATGCATTAAATATGTATTTTTCATGCACTGCTTATGTAGTTTTGAGGTACATTTTAAATACATTGTAAATGTATTCGAAATGCCTTTGGAATGTGGACAAAATAATGCAAAATAAATACAAAGTTGATATATGTATTAAATGCATTCAAAATACATTAAAAATACGGCATCTTTTCGCTAAGGGATATGTTAGGCAGGGCTTACAGTTTGCATAACGAGCTAAATGCCCGTGAAACATACTGCACATTCTTTTTATGACAAAGAACGGTGGAGTAAACGGTTGAAGTTCCGAACGAACACGCAAGCGTGTGCGCCAATGCGTACGAAACTACCGCCGGCCGAGCTCGACATCTCGCCGTCGCGCAGACGAGTTTTCGGGTTCGAGGCTCTTAGGGGCCAACGAACGGTCCCAGCACGCACAGCCGCGACCTTGCTTGATATCGTAATCCCTTCACAGGAGGTTGGCCGTCATATCGCCAACCAGGAAAGGTAAAAATAGAAACGAGGGGAGTAAGGAACAGCAAGCAGGGACGAGATAGTGACAGTCGTCGCAGTTTCGGAATGGTGTTGGCTTGCTGCAATTGTTAGGAGCTCGTTTCCAGTTTACAACCACTGAAAACTTCAGTTTGCTCGAGTACTTTACAATGAAATTTCGTTGCTACGTTTTGAACATGCCCATGTAGTATGGGCAAATTGTCGAGGGAGGGCGACATCCCCGGTGAGGAGATCTCCTTTCATGTGCTGCCCAACAACGAACCTCGGCGAAGCAAGTGGCTACGTTTTGTGAACGTTGCAAACGGAGGAGAAAGAGAGCTAAAGGAAGTACGAGTGTGCTCGCTTCGTTTCCGAGGAAGTGATTACGGCAGGGACCCTTACGTTAGCTCACTCCTGGGACATGCTGGCGCTCGTCGCCGACTTCGTCAGATCGCCGTCAACGCGCTCTGACCTTGGGGGAAAACTGCCGTAAAAACCGCGCATTGACGCTCGTATCTTTCTGGTCGAAGCTGAGAGCTCGCGCGAACGGCTTTCCATACACGACACCGGCCAACTGGCATAAGCGATACTGCTACTGAAATTGAACTATTTGTAACCATAATAAAAATACGGCACTTACGTACCAGTCTGTATTCGTCCGTCGCGACGGCGCTGACGAGGCGGCGGTGCCGACGACAGGGCGTTCGTCTGTTGTGGCTATCGCGGAATGGTCGCTTTCTCGTCCACCGCGTATCCCACAACTCTTGCCGCTCGTGCACTTAGAAGCATTGAGCGTTCAAATGGTGTGAGGCCGTTAAATGCAAGCCCGAGCTCCTCGGCGAGAGTTTCGTTCTCCGGATCAGGCGATTCCATGACTAGGGCTGCGGGTGCACTAGGTTTTACTAGTATTTTTAAAATGGCCGCCGTCTCGGTCGACTCCCGCGTGTGGGTGCTATATGGAGTCGACATACTAAGTATCTGTTTCATGGACCGGCTCGTATGGCGCCATGGTTCACGTCACGGAATGTGATATTTTAGCGGGAGATTTAAAATTTTGGCTTAAATTGCCTTATTTCTCAGTGAATAAAGCATCATTTGCTTCCGGGAAAGCGCTTGGGGTACTATGAAACACCTAATCTTTCGAATAAAACAAACGTTTGTTTTCTCTTCATGGCTCCTTTATTGCGCTGTATTGTAGCGTGAGCTACATTGGCTGAGGTAGAGCAGTTTGGCGTGGCTCATGGAGAGCCGCGCTGGGCATGCGCGAGGAGCAGTGACGTCACATGGTCCCAGAACCATCCAGAACGTTGCTGGCTGCCCGGCTTCTCACACACACCCCACGCGCCCAGCGTCTTCGCCTACCTCCATTCCGCACGTGGCGGCCTAGTCCACTTGATAATCATGTGAGGGGTGGCCGGGTGTGAAACCTATGGCTCGTGCATTGAAGCAATTCACCGGCGTGGGGCTGTGGAACCAGCTTAGCTCTGGGGGGATTGGTGACCCTGCGCCGGAGTCACCAATATACAAGTGTCACATTTCGTATACTGTGTGTACGAAAGCACGATAATCCAGCAGCAGAAATCATGATAATCAAGGTAATCCTAGGCAACCAAGAAAGCTAAGAATAACCAGCTGAACCTTAGCTCACGCTACGTATATCCTGCCATAGCTGAGCTAAGCCACTGCTAGTTTTTTTAAAGGGGTAACCAAGTAAAGCGACAATTCCGAGTGACACTACAAACCTTAATGATTGGGTATTAAACTTGTTAGGTATATGGTGTCACTGTCGCCGTCACTCATTTCTGACTCGTCCGACGCGCCAGAAGCGAATGGAAGCGACTTAAGCCCAGCGGCAATTTAATTAGTTTGTTGCTCGGCAATATCTGTACGTAGCTCACGAAAATATTGGAACGGAAGCTTCATTTATAGCTAACCTTTAATGACGCCAGCTTAATATATCCGTAACTCTATTACTGCACATGAGTCTTGCTTGGACGTATGCTGGACGTGGTGAACCTGCAGTGGAAGCACAACCGCTTCTTCGGAAAACAAAAAGCCGGAAAGATGATAGCTAGTACTAGCTTCCCACAAATGGAAGCTCATGTGTGTGACCGCTTAATTCCACGCGAGAACCAACAACACTAAGTAGCACTCAAGCGCGTGAACCGTTTAAACTACAGCTGAAATTTAGGCGGGAACGAGCGCGAACCCTCTCGCACCGCGCACGGAAAAATGAAGTGCTGACTCACATTTTCAGCTGCCGGTCGCAGTAGGCAAATGGTGTTATTCCACCCGGCCGATATACTTCAAACAGAGTCGCCGACACCAAAACCTCTCATGAAAATGGACGTTGAGTTTTAATAGACCCCCTATTGCGTTTCTGTAGAGTCAATAAAAAGTCAATTAAAACTCATCGCTTATAGACTGTCTTTGTTAGAAAGTCAACAAACTTTATTGCACAAACTCAACCAACATTTTGTTGCCTTCAAGACATTGAGTTTTAATACACTTCATATTGCGTTTCTATAGATTGAACCAAATCTCCCTTCCTAAACACTGCGGCCAATAGAAAATCAATAAAAATTCTATTGCAAAAATGCAACATGAATTTGGTTGCCTTCACTATATTGAGTTTTAACAGATTCTGTATTGCCTTTGTCTGGGGTCGACCAAACTCCTTATGTGTGGACTGTGGTCATTAGACAGGCAATCAACATCTTATTATGAACACGCAGCAAACATCTTGTTGCCTTCATCATGTTGAGTTTCAATAGACTCTGTATTCGTTTCTATAGCCCACCCACGGAGGTCTGGTGGTCTATCCGCGCATATATGTGGGGTGCCATTGCGCCACCTGCCCCGCCGCATCAACAGAGCTCGCGAGATAGACGTACCATCACTTCGTCTTGAGAGCACTTGGGTGCTGTGGTGCCCGGGGTGACGGACATCGCCGCCGGACAGTCCGAGCCCCTACAAAGCTCCTCTGTTAGAACTTGCCAGAAAACTTGACTCACAGGCATCAGGATATTACGCCTATACTCAATAAGAACTTTATAGAAAGCTAATAAAGATAAATTTAATAAAAACTCATCACAAATTCTATTCAGACGTAGCTCATATGCAACATGTTGTGATGACTGGGCACAATAAGAATTTTACAGAAATCTCATTGAGATAAATTTAATAGAAACCCGTCAGAAACTGTATTCTAAGCGGTCTCACTCACAACAGCATGTTACGACGATACTCAATAATAATTTTAAGAAAGCCAATTCAGGGAAATTTAATAAAAACCTATGAAAAAGTTTAATCAAAGTTTATTCACACGCAACAGGACGTTACGACTATACTCAATAACAATTTATTAAAAACATTGCCATAAATTTAATAAAAATCCGTCAGACACTATACTCAAACCTGACTCACACGCAACAGGCTGTTGCGACTATACTCAGTAAGAATTCTATAGAACGCTTATTGCGATTTTTTTAAAAACCCTATAATAAACTCGTAAGAAACTATATTCAAAAGCGATAAGGTCTATTGACTTGGCTCTATAGACTTTTAATTAAAGCGCGGTGGCCAATTTGTAATGGAAACTCAATAGAAATATTTTATAAAATGTTGACAAAACGTTTATAGGATTCTTTTGAGCAATCTCTATAACAAGTTTAATGAATGTCGGTAAACATTTTTATGAGGGACACGCTTCACAGACACCTACAGGAGTACTACGGCGTTTTGAATGCCACCAAACAGACGTAACCATCACAGCGACGCGTCCGTCCGGTTCGAAAACCGGTCGCCCATCCGACGAAGCACCTTCTGGGACCCTGTTTGGTGACGCGGAACTTCCTTAATTCTTTCATTCTGGCGCGTTTCTTCTACCTGTCGGCTGTTTTTATTCGTCAGTCACCCTACCAAAGTTTTTTGAGCCCTGCGCCTCGAAAAAGCCATCAGTTGAGTAAATCAGGTCGTCGATAGCTTGTAATATCTTTTCCTTAATAACACGACTACGTTGGAATTACAGCAATTCAAGAATTGTTCGGGGGCAATTCGATTTCTGATAGACTCAAAGGTCTTTTCCGTGCCTGAAAGCTCCATACACCGATCGAAGTAATCGCTGATCCGTGCTGCAATCTGTCGGCCGGTTTCCGCTTCTTCTGGTTGGCAGCACCTAAACTTTTCTCTGAAACCTTCAGCAGTGAAGCAAAATCTCTGCAGGAGCCCAATCTTCACGTTATCATAGTCATTGGAGTAACAAGCTGGGATTCGCCCGAAGGCGCTTAATGCTTCGACTGCCAAACCCAAGCTCAAGGCCGTAGCCCATTCGTACCTTTCCCAGCCCTGGCCAGTGGCTAATCTCTCAAAACGTTGTAAATAGGCGTCCAAGTCGTCCTTTTTCTAATTGAATGGTGCCCTGAATTTTTGGGGGCAGATCTTTGAGGCTCGTGGTGATACGAAACCAGATCTCTATCTTAACTCAATGTTTGTATCCTGCGAAGCGAGTTCAGCAAGGCGTAGGTATTTTCAGTTCTAATATCCTCTGCCCATTCTCTGCTTTTTCCTGTTCGCATTGGGATTTCTTCTGCTCCTCCTAGGCTGCTCTTTCGTACATCGCCAACGCCTCCTCCTTCGTAAGCCCTGGTGCCTCGGAAAGGCCTAGCAGTTTTTCTGGATCCATAGCCCACCTGCGTGCATTGACAGTGACAATAAAAAATGATGTATCGTGGCAGGCTCTCCAAAATTGTCGCGCCAATTCATCAAATCTACTGGACACACAAAAAAGCGTTTAATTGACGAGCTCGATAATTCAGAGCACATGACAAGTAAAGGTAAATTGTCAAAGAAGTGCTCTCGCGGTTCATGGTCGTTTAAAAGTGGTGAAGGATGCTGTCACCTCACGTTACAGCAGATGTCTTCCGATTGACGTAGGAATCAAAGAAACTGTCCTGTCTCACCGAGTCGTGCTGGAATTGAGCCCAACTGTCGCCGCCAACAGCCAAGGGTGCGTAGCCCCCCAGGTGTGTTGTTGAACTGGCGTCGGTGCGTAGCCCGAGTGTCCCAGCTTAGCTGGTAACCTGGAGCCACGGACGGAGCATTGCCCTGGGTTCTCTCTCCAGGATCGTCGCCTGGAACTCCAGTCAGTAGGCCTGAGGCGTCGTCAGGCCCCGATCACGCTGGGGTCAGTTGTTGATGATGATGATGATGTCCTCAAACATTTTGGCTTGTACCCAAAAGGAAGGTTGGCCAGGGCTAAATCGGTTGCTGAAATACGTGGGGACCTCAAAATACTAAATGATTTCCGGAAAGAGGCCGTAAAAGGAAAGTTAAATATGAATAAAAAATGAAATGAATTACCCACCCATTAATTAGCACCCTTCAGCAATTCAAACGACCCGAAGCAGAAAAAAAGTTTTGAAAGCAATATATATATATATATATATATATATATATATATATATATATATATATATATCCCTGTTTGCAAGTCCCAAATTTGATGCACCAATAGACAATATAAGTGGAATCGAAAAAGTCAACCCCAAAAGCTGAACTGGGTCCTTCAAAAGCAGTTTTCTAGCTGTTGAGAAACGGCGGCAGTCGAGAAAAAAATGTTTGATTGTTTCCAGGACCTGGCACCGCACACATAGTTCTGTGCGTGGAAGTCCTGATCCGAACAGGTAGAAGTCAAGCCTTCGAATCCTGCAGCGCAGCTCGGTGAAGGTCACCGCGCATTGCCGAGAACCACAAAAATGAACATTCCACCGGAACTTTAAATATTGATATTCTTCAAATGATAAAAGTGAGTCTGAACAAGTAGCGTCTAAATGCCAATATCGTCTTAATCTTGAATATGCAAAAAGAGCCAGATTTCTTATGCTGAATTGACCAGGAGGTGTGACAACGAGATTAGCTTAATGGTCCGCTACCTCGTTGCCCGTGATGTGAGCATGGCCGCGGACCCACGCAAAACGTACCTCCTAAACGTGACTTGGAACAAAAAATAATGGTGTGCGGTACAAGGGACAGTCCGAAGACGAAGTTAATGCCAATATAACGGACATCGAATGGGATATGATGATTTTTGAAGCACGTTGCGGTAGTTTACATAGAGCGAAAGCTATTGCTAAAACTTGGGCCATAAAAATGGGTGTGTAGTCCCGGTATTGGTAGCAAATAGCTCCAACCTAGAGATTATGAAAAAATACCAATTCCAGGTTTCTCGTAATTTTGAGGTGCGTTTGTATAAATCACAGAAGTAGGATACTTGGATAAATACTCATTTAAAATTCTGGTTAATAGAGAGCATGGGAGAAGTTTTGCACTCGAATGGATAGGATTTTGAGAGAAAAGCTCAGTTTTTTGCTGTATAGTGGATAATGGGATAACTCCGTATAGCTTAAGAAATTCAATCAACGCATGTTTGGACGAATTGCACTTGGGGGAAATTAGTTTCGGCCAAAGAGATTGTAGCGGCATTTTCATGATTACCACAGCAGCGCGCATCATCATAACCTACGCTCCGTCATCATCGTCATCATCTAACACTGGTGCTGGCGTGGGCGTTATAAAAGTGAATCTGAACGAGTAGCGTCTAAATGTCAATATCGTCTTAATCTAGAAGATGCAAGAAGAGCCATATTAGGTATTCCGAATTGAATGGGAGCTCTCACAGCAAGATTATCTAAATGCTTCGCTAGCTCGTTGCCCCTGATGTCCTTATGGCCAGGGACCCAAGACAAGCGTACCTCCTTCACGTGCCGAAGAACAAAAAATAATAGTGTGCGGTACAATGAGGAGTCGGAGGAGGAAGTTAATGCCGATATTTTTGCCATTGAATCGGATAATATGATGATTTATGATATATGCCTGGTCTTCTTCTTCTTCTTCCTTCTCCCCATGCTTGCCCCCTTCCTCTTCCTCTTTTTCTCTCGCTGTGCATTTCACCGTTAGCACACTTCGTACCTTTCTGTGTGGCACATATTTCTTGGGCGGGTTTCAGCACATACACCTGCAGAGGTTTCGGCACATACCCGTTTGAAGTGGGGGGGGGGGGGTTCATGACACGCCAGGCTTCTAAACTACCACTAAAGCCTTGAGCTCTTGCTGCCCCCCCCCTGGTTTTTCTCAAGCACTAGAATAATTCCCACTCTGACCAGCGGTGACGTCGGTAACCTGTTGACCTTGTTTCAGTCGGGGTGTTCGAATAGGAAGCACAAACTATTATCGGGCGTCACGGACTCCATGTTCCGAGAAGTACGTTCAGGCCAAATCACCGTATTGAACGACACCGTGATGTGGTAGGGTAAACGTTTAGTCAACTGAGAAGAGGAGGTCGGCGTGAGAAACCTATCTTAAGTCTGCTGCTTACCACTGGAGCAGCGGTTACTGGGACAAAAAGAGGAAAGTGAAAACAGAAGGTACGAGAACTGACAGCGAAATCGACTAATGAAATGTTGATCGGGCCTTCCCTCATTAGTCCCATTCTTGGAGGCACGTTTGAATTTCTGTCTCTTCTTCCTTTTCGTGGGAAAATAAAAAGTTTCCGCCTATGCGGCATATGAATTCTTTTAATTGACATTCTGCATCGCACAGGAAGTGCGTAGCTTGTGCATAAATGTCGGAATGGAATATCGCGTCCCTGCCCATGCAGTTCGTTGCAGTACGAGAGCAGTGAGGATAGTACAGCGCTGATATTCTTTTCCGGAGATAATCTCGCCACCGTGCATAAGGAGGAATCAGTTCACATGATGTCACTGGGCACATTCAAGTAATTTGTTCTCACGCGAATAGGCCGCGTTGCTGAATTGCTCACACGTAGGTGTGTGCACCCAGTCACGTTGGTTTCTAAGGGCGTTCTTACTGAGTTCGCTATGCATTTTGTGGTGCCTTGCTTTCTCCTCTCCTTCTTCAAGCGAATTATGTTCCCAACTCAAATTAGGACTTGATATAGCCACAGCTTTTTCTGTGGTAACGGGGCACTATCATTCGAAGCCAAGGTCATCACCACACTAATTATCATCGTCCTGCGTGGAGAAAGAGAAGGAAGCGGAGACATCACGAAAAGGGCGCGCGAGGAGACTGAGAACATGCGATAGACGACAACGTAGCGCTTCTAGGCACCCATCCACTGCAAGCCGCAACCTCCTCGTCCATTTTTATAGCCGACAGGATCACAGGTCAACCTCTTTCCCAGGTTTCCGGCAACGAATCACTCGGCCCAACTGTCAGCGCAATGTCCGCAGCCAGAGGCCCCCGAGTCAGACAGAAGAGCACGCAGTCCGGGGCACCCCGCCGGCGACCCCATTCGGCGAATCGGCAGTCTCCGGAAACGCGCGAGGCCGCGATCACGGTAAGCATACGCCTGCGTCACGTATCGCCAGGTTAGCTCGCGTCGCCTAGCTCCAGGTGAACGGCGTTTTAGTGCGGAGCACTTACCCGTTCGCTACTGTGGTTTGGCGGTGTCGTCGGCCTCGAAACCGAGCGAACGAAGGGAACACCGAAGACCGAAGGAAAACAGAGGAGGAAAATGTGGCGAAAGTGTGAAGGGGGAGGGCGGCATGCCGAGGCAGCGCTAAACGCTCCCCGGCGGCGGCGCGCTACGAGATAGCCGAAAGAACGAAGACGCCACCGTTTATGAGCCCGCAGGAAAGTGGGGGTAAAAAAGAATGGTGGCAGTATGCCGAGGCCGCGCCATAGAAGCCTAGCACGCGCTGATTAATGCACGTAAATCAGTCCGTCCACATTCTCCTACTTGCGTGGCTCATTGGAGCCATGTGACTTTTGCTCGGGAGGTTCGCACACGATTTATAACATACTCGGCGGCAGTGACGTTCTGGGATATAGCGGCAGAGTAGCGAGCGCGGGCGTGCGTTCCCTGATCATGCTATCGCTCCTTGAGACGCAACAGCTATGCGATGTGACCGACAAGACTACAGTTGGCGCTGCGCACAAATTTCGCTTTAGGGAGTATCGTAATCGTCTTGTGATTTTTTTGTTGGGGTGCTGTCTAAGGTAAAGGTGACTGAGAAATGTCTACTTGCGTCATGTCTTGTGGGTGTGTCTGCAGGCAACCAAGCAAGCGGAGGCATCCCCAACGAATGTCCATGACCATCGGGCCCGGGACGACCAGAACACGCCAGTTAGCCCATCCGCTACCCAGAAACCAAAAAGGAATGCAAAGGTAGCTCATTTTCACACTTGCTCTGTGTGCTCATGCGCCTGATTTTGTACTCGTACCGCGCCCAGTTATGAGTTCCCTCCTATGAGCGCAGTTGAAGCAGTTGGAAGTCAATGCGAGAGAACTTCATTGTGCGGTGGCCAATGGGCTGATTACAAACAGAAAAGAAACATAGAAGGGGAAAACCCTTAATAAAATTTGAAGAGGTCAGCCCCACTAACGTTAAGCATTGCTACTCCAGATGGGAGTATCAGAGTAAGACGAAAGAGATATAAAAGGGGAGGGGCCGCAAGAGTAAAATTGCGCCCACCACCCCGCGAGGGGAACCCTGTGTAGATGTGACGCATCGTGGGGTTGACTTGGTGTTTCCGTTGGATTGATTCTGAAATCGCCTGAAACGTGTCGGGAACGCGTATTGATTATTATGTTTTATGATTATTATGTTTGATTGGCAAATCTTGGTCAGTCTCTCAAGTGGTATGCTTGGGGCTTTGCTGTCGCAACGACCTTTAATCCATTTTCGTTTCTGTAAGTGGGAGCTTCTTTTCTTTTATTGCAAGTGTTAATCATTGCCCCATCATGCGTTGTAGTAGTAGCTTCTTGACGTAGTTTGAATGAGTCAAGGATATAAGGCGCGTTCGTAGCATTTGATTCTGTTTCGGTTTTGTGGCGCAGTGGGAAGAGCACCATGTACCTCGCGTTCCGCCCACAGGGCCGTGGGATCGAAACCGGGCGCCGCTAACTATTATTTTTTTTATAGTGTAGGGGTAGTGGTATGGACAACGCCGTATGGAGGGACAACGCGGGTGAATAATATGCAGTCGCATCTAAAACATCGGGATATAATCGCGACACGAACGGTGAAATGCACGAGGGTAAATCAATTTAAAGGATCCATGAAGAGAAAACACAAGTTTGGTTAATTCGAAAGATTGCCTCGTTAGAACCATACTGACACCACTTTTAACGCAAACTTCGCTCAAAAAAGCTACATAATTAAGAAAAAAGAGAATGACCATGCGACCCACCAGCTCATTTAACGCAACAGAACCTATGATGTCACACTAGAATGCTCTGCGATTGGCGGAGGCCGACAAAAGCAAACGGAAGTTACCCAGGGCTTACCAGTTTGCATAGTGAGCTATATGCCCGTTAAACATACTGCGCATTTCTTTTATGACACTAAGAACGGTGGAGTAAACGGTTGAAGTTCCCAACAAACGCGCAAACGTGTACGCCAATGCGTGCGAAACTACCGCCGTCCGACTCGACATCTCGCCGTCACGCAGACGAATTTTCGGGTTCGAGGCTTTTCGGGAATAACGAACCATTCCAGCACGCACAGCCGCGACCCTGCTTGGTATCTTAACCCCTTGACAGGAGGTTCGCCTTCATATCACCAACCAGCAAAGGTAAAAATAGAAACGAGGGTAGTAAGGAACAGCAAGCAGCGACGAGATAGTGCCAGTCGTCGCAGAAGTTTCGGAATGGTGTTGGTTTGCTCCTGTGGTTAAGACCTCGTTTCCAGTTTACAACCACTGAAAACTTCAATTTGCTCGAGTACTTTACAAGGAAATTTCATTGCTGCGTCCTGAAATGCCCCTGTAGTACGGGCAAATCGTCGAGGGAGTGCGACATCCCCGCCGGTGAAAAGATCTCCTTTCATGTGCTGCCCAACGAGGAACCTCGGTGAAGCAAGTCGCTACGTTTTGTGAACTTTGCAAACGGAGGAGAAATGGAGGTAAATGAAGTACGAGTGTGCTCGCTTCATTTCCGACGAAGTGATTACGGCAGGGACCCTTACGTTAGCTCACTCCTGGGACATGCCGCCGCTCGTCGCCGACTTCGTCAAATCGCCGTCGAAGCGCTCTGATCTTGAAAAAAAAAATACCGTACACACCGCGCATTCACGCTGGTATCTTTCTTGTCGGAGCAGAGAGCTCGCGTGAACGGCTTTCCATACACGACACGGGCCAGCTGGAATAGGCGATACTGCTACTAAAATTGAGCTGTTATTACCCGTAATAAAAATACGGCACATACGTACCAGTCTGTATTCGTCCGTCGCGACGGGGCTGACGAGGGAGCGGTGCCGACGGCTTGCAATTCGTCTGTTGTGGGTATCGCGGAATGGTGGCTTTCCAACCCATCCGTGTATCCCAAAACGCCTGCCGTTCGCACACTTAGAAGCATACAGCGTTCAAGTGGTGTGAGGTTATTAAATGCAAGCCCGAGCTCTTCGGCGACAGTTTTGTTTTCCGGATCAGGCCATTCCATGACTAGGGCGGCGGATGCACTAGGTTTTACTCGTATTTTTAAAATGGCCGCCGTCTCGGTTTCGGCACGAGTTCCGGTTCGTGCATGACTCCCGCGTGTTTGTGCTATATGGAGTCGACATACTAAGTATCTGTTTCATGGACCGGCTCGTATGACGCCATTGTTCACTCCACGAAATGTGCAATTTAGCAGGAAATTTAAAATTTTGGCTTAAATTGGCTTATTTCTCAGTGAATAAAGCAACATTTGCTTCCGGAAAAGCGCTGGGGGTACTATGAAACACCTAATCTTTAGAATAAAACAAACTTTTGTTTTCTCTTCACGGCTTCTTTAAATATCGCTACACAAAACAATGTAACTGCCGAAGACGGGGAGATGTGCATACATATTTAAAATGTACAGTCATTGCAAAAGGAAATGAGAACACAAGAGTACGAACCACAACACGAAAGATAAAAAGAAAGCTTTTTGTGGAGGTCCAATAACGGCGCACTATTGGTATATGCGGAAAGCCGGATTTCCCAGCGTTGTTTTTGTAATTTGGCTACGAATCTTTTTGACTTGCTTGGAAGGAAAGAATATTTTCCTGTTCGTATTTCATTTCTCCAAGACTGTACATGTGCAGAGGGTTCACAGGACCTTTTTCAGCTCTGAATACTGGAGAAAAACACAGTTTTAAAGCAACGCTTTCTAGGTACACCCGCCAACGGCTCTTTCGTGGCGTGCGACAAAACGAACTCCCAACGTGGCAGAGGCCGTTCCGGGAGGGAGAGGGGAGGGTTTCATTCGCTGAGCACACACCCTTGCAGCGCATAACGTGACTCACCATGGCCACTTTCAGCGCTGCCCAGAAGGCCTTGTGTTCAGTCAGTTTTGCTCAAAAGAGCAGCGGCGGCTGTGGCGGAGATCCCGCTCAGCTGATAGGCAGCCGACCACCGCCGCTGCCTCGCTGCCCGGTAGCTCTGGCACACGCATGCGTCGTTGGGTCAGGAGCCCGGCGGCGGCGCTCGTGGTTCTCTTTTCGTCCTTCATGTGTCTGCGCTACCAATTCCCGTTGTAGACTAAGGAAGAAGGCGACGGCGGGCGTGTTAAAGCAAAGCTTTGTAGCTCTACCAGCCAACGGTTCTTTCGTGGCGGGCGGGACAAAAAACTCCTAACGCAGCGGAGGCGGTGGAGGGGGTGGAGGGTTTCACTCACAGAGAACGCCGTAGGCGGCGCGGCGAATTTACCCAACATTGCCCGCGCGGAAGAGCCTGCTCGCTGGCGACGGTGTCGGTGGTACGGCTTTGTCGTCTCCATTAGCGACGGTTGTTTTGGGCCTGTTTTGGCGCATCTTAGCGTCCATTGCGCGCTGCCTTCGCACGGCTTGATTAAGTTGTTCGACAGCACCTTTCGGGCAATCCGCATCGTTCGGAATTAAGTGGAATATAGGGGAAAGGAGAGAAGACTCTACCGCAGTTTCAAGTTGGAGCACGCCTTCCGTGGCGGTTTGGGCAAGGCGCTCGGGCGCAACAGTACATTGACACGAGAGTGAACACGTAGTAGGTGGCAGGAGCCCACGAAGGGGCCATCAAGAGAAAATACAAGTTTGGCTCATTATAAATACCACTTTCTTCCGACAACAATGACGCCAATTTTATTGGATCCTTGAAGAAATAATCGAGGTAACAAAAAAAAAAAAACGTGTCACGCAGTCGCGACTCTAGCCAATTTCCGGCAAATTTTCTATGGAGTCGGAGATTAATTTGTTCTGCGAAAATAACACTGAAAGTAATGCTTTCGGTGCTGACCCACATGACGTTATTTTTCTACCCATAACACGTCCCTTTAGTGAAAATCGGAAGGTTTTTCGACACTTGAGTTCTGCTCTTCCTGGATAAAAATGGTCTTTCGTGGCTGGAATGGAGGTGAGTGGGGTACGAAAGCATAGTCATTTTATAATTAACAATGTTGTACCAAAAGGGGCTCTGTCAGTGCTTTCCATTTGGGTGGGTCCACGCAGAGTTGACAGGAAGACACACAGAGACGCTAACGGATACTAGCAAATGTTGTGAGCTTCAGGGATGTGCATTCAGAATATTCTCCGGCAATCCGCCATCATCATCCACCATTCTGTTACCATGGGGTATGCTACTCGATCACTCATTGCCAGCCTCCTACCGTCATTATCATCTGTGTATAATAATGATCATCGCGCGCTTGGTTTGCTCGGAATGTTCGGAGTCACCACGCTAATAAACTTGGCCTCCGGGAACAACCCGACTCTCAGGTGGTGGAGGGTGCTTTTCATCCCGATGTCTACCTGTCGGGGTCGCACCACAGGAGCTCCTTTCAGGTCGGAGGTTGCTTCGGCCTACCACCCCCATGCAGCACGAGAGCAGCAAGTCGAGCAGCAACGCTGCGGCCGTGGTCGAGCCTTCTTTTCCCTAGCCGGCCGCGAGCGTCATCTTCCGTTTTTCTCTGGTCTGCGCATTTACGATTGAGAAGAGTGGCTTGGTCAGCTCAACCGTGTAAGCGCATTCAACATATGGGACGATAAATTCGTACTTAAGAACGCCTCATTTTCTTTGACTGAAGGGGCAAAGCCCTGGTTCCTCAAGAATGATAAAGACATCTCTGATTGCAACAGCTTTCTTAAAGGACTGCGTCGTATTTTTTGGGACGTCCTAAAATTGGTCAGATGGAGCCAAAGGGAAACTGGCCATCCGTGTGCAGCTCCCGAACGAGGCGTACTCCTCGCATATCTAAGACCTGATCGCACTGTGCTATCAAGGTGACAAGAATATTTCGGGAACCGCCAAAATGTGCCACATCATGAAAGGGATCGTCGCTTTCGTCTTTAATGCTATGACGGTTCAGACCCCTACCACTATTGCTGGTGTAGGCACAATCTCTCAGCGTTTGGACCACCTGCAGTCCATTCACCTCCAACATGATTGTTCGTGTTCCTGCTCCCTTTCAGATTCAGCGCTCCGTACTCTGATCCGAACAAACATACGAGATGAGCTACAGCAGCGCGAGACTACCTGCTCCCAGAACGCCCACGTACACGCCCATAAGATGCGTGACTTGGTCAAACAGGAGCTAGCACGCATGACTTACGTTACACAGCCTTGTGGTCCTGCTCCTACGCACGTCCAATCGTACACCGAAGCGGTTACGAGACCATCCCTCCCCATGCAGCAAGTTGCCCCAGCGACTACTCATGGCCCCTTGACGGGTATTTGTGCGCCTCTTCCTTCACCGCCACCATTCCCAGCGTCGCGATCAACGCGTCCAACAAGCGACCGGCCAGTGTGTTATTACTGTGGCATCAGAGGGCACATTTCGCGGTTCTATCGGCGACGATTACGCACCGTATGACCGGACGTCTACTTTGGATACGGCCCCCCGTCAGCGCCTGTACTCGCCACCTCCGCGCCAACCTTCTCCCGTTCATGACGCCAGGAACTTCCTTTGCGGTTCCCGCCCGACACTACGTCGTTCCTTTTCACCCTCCGCCCTGTCTCCAACTCCAATGTCCCTAACCAAGAGCACGAAAACTAGACCATGCCGTTTTTGGAGGTAAAACTGCGTTTATTGGACCGATTTCAACTCCTCCTGAACTTCCGTGTGACCAGTTATCGGTTCAAGTAGAAAGAATTGAAGTGGAAGCGTTAGCGGATACTGGAGCGACAGTATTTGTGTGATTTATGCTGATCTGTGTTCCCGTCTTTGAAAGGTCGAGACTCCGTATGGCGGCCCCTGTTTACATGCCGCTAATAATCATCAGGCCCTCCGCTTATTGTACCTGCGCGTATTAATTGAACTCTACCATTCTATTCAATGTGCTGATCTTTCGACCTGTGCTCACCAGCTTATCGTCAGTTGGGACTTTCTTCCCTCTGCCTGTGCCGTTATTTCCAGCCGTTAACCCGACATCCGTATTGATAAAACTGAAAATTCCAGTTGTCTAGTTCGCCACAGTACACACTCAAGCTGAAATCTGATCATGTTTTGGAAGTTGGTTGCGAGAGCATTCTGTCGGTCTCCTCAGACGAAATTAACGCTTGGGATTTTGTACTGAGGCCGTCTACCCGGTTTATACATCCCGGAAATGCGCTCCCAACCTGCCTTGTTTGGTTTGCGCGCGGGTGTGCGGTGTTTGCTGCGCTGAACACTATGAATGGGGCGATCTTACTGGCCGAAGGACCCACAATAGCTTCAGTTGCCGACCGTGCCCCTGCGTCCATAGTTTCCAGTGACGCACCCCTTCCAACAAGAGCTTATTTGGCTCCCTTGATAATATCTCGACTCTTGCGTCCAGTATCAGTCATGACTTGACGCCTAATCAGAGAAAGTTATTACTGGACATCCTAAGAAAGCACGAAGCATCTTTCACATCCGCAGCGGAGCACAGAATTAAAACGGATGTGTCCGCCGTGATTCAGTGAAGACCATATCGCGTCTCCTCGTCTGAACGGAAAATCATCGTACACAACGTGGCTGACATGCTCAAGCACAATATTATTCTACCGACTGCGAGCTTCTGGCCTTCCCTAGTGGGAAAGACGGTTCTGTACGGTTCTGCGGCGCCTAAAGGGCACTCAAATGGGATCAGTCGGAAAGATGTGTGCCTATGCCACGAATAGACGGTGCCTTAGATTGTCTGCAAGGGGCCGTGTACTTTGCGAGCCTGAATCTTCGGTGGGGTACTGGGAAATTCCGTTGCCTGAAGCTGACAAACAAAAAACCGTATCTGCCACTTCCGATGGTCTTTGACGAATTCAATATAAGGCCATGTGGACTTTGCGATTGCCCGGCTACATTCGAACGGATGATGGACACCGTGCTTCGTGGCCTAAAATGGAAAACTTGTTTATGCTATCTAGACGGTGTTACTATCTTTTCGTCCACATTTTCACAGCACCTTGAGCGCCTTGACGAGGTACTTACTTGCCTGTCCAACGCGGCACTTCAACTTAACACAAAAAAATGCCATTTTGCCACCAAGAGTATTAAAGGGCTCGGAAACGTCGTCTCCAAATGGAATACGCCCGGATCCTGACAAAACAGCTGCCGTTATTAATTTTCCTCGAACCCTTCAACAAAAAGACCTCCGAAGCTTCCTTGGCCTGGCCTCATATTTGCGGTGTTTTATACGCAACTTCGCCAATCTTGCATCTCCCCTGCATCAGTTCTTACGCGCCAACTTCGCTTTTACATGGACGGATGATTGCCAAGGCGCATTTCAAGCTCTGCAAAGTACACTTACCTCTGACCCCATCCTCTGTCATTTTTGGCGACTCAGCGCCTACTATATTGCACACTGATGCCAGGGGGTGAGTGAGTGATTGTAAGAGGGAAAGTGGTTCCCAGCGTGCACCACATATGTATCGCAGGAAGAGAAAAGGAAGTGGAGGGGGCGGAGATATGGGTTGAGGTAGTGGTAGAAAGGGGGTTGGGGCAAGAAAATGATGGGGTAATGGGAAGAGAAGATAGATCTACCATCAGTGACCACCGCCCAGGAACGGGCAAATCTGTCAGCGAGCTTTTTGTTTTCAAGAAAAATTTCATTGTTTGAAATGAACAGTCAGGAAACTCTACAAGTATAAAAGAACAATAACAAACACAAAACGTTAAGAACACTTTGATCTAAACACTGTCGACTTAGATCCTTAGTAGACGTGGCATTGGTTCCGTTCTTCTCCAGCGCGATGTTCAGCTTCGGGAAAGGGTTATAGCGTATGCTAGTCGCTCACTGACGCCAACTGAGAAGACCTACATCATCACGGAACAGGAATGCCTAGCTGTCGTCTGGTCTATACAAAAGTTTCGCCTATACCTCAACGGTCGTCATTTCACCATCGTTACGGATCATCACGCCCTCTGTTGGCTATCCACGATGAAAGAGGTATCTGGGCACCCGGGCTGATAGATGCTGCGTTTGCAGCAGTTTGACTTCACCGTTACATTCAAGTCCGGAGAAGATCATTCGGACGCGGATGCCCTTTCGCGGTGCTCATTATCCTCCCTGTGGCAAGCGGCGTCCTCTGAGCCACGGCCGCCCCATTTATTCATGGCACCCCACAACCATGCTAGAGATTGAGGCGGCCACCGAGCTTCGTTCGCTTCAGCAAGCCCATACTCATTGCCAAACTTTAACATACCGCCTGAGTGGCTCGGCGGGACCACCCAACAGCCGGCTGCGACTCCTACTGAACAACTTCCGGAATATGGATGGCGGGCTCTACTGCGCCAATCATCATACTTCGGGCCATAAAAGGGTGCCTGTGGTTCCTCGTCAGCTCCGCCTTTGCATACTCGTAGCTTTTCACGATGACGCAACAGCTGGCCACCTTTTGTTCAAGAAGACTTATGATCGGGTTAGGAGTCGATTTTTCTGGCCCGGCATCTCCACGAGCCTCGCCAAGTCCGCTGCTTCTTGCCCGTTGTGTCAACACAGCATGCGACATACATCACCTCCAGCAGTTTGCTGCAGCCGGCTCCTTGCCCTTCTGTTCCACTTGGCACCATAGACATTGGCCTGTACGGGAAGTTACCTTTAATATCGACTGGATGCCGCTGGATACTTACTGCTGTCGATCACTTAACCACGTACGGAGACACTACTCCCCTACAGTCTGGGCGTGCTCTCGAAGTCGGCGACTTCTTCCGGCGCAACATCATCTTGCGATATGCAGCGCCTCTGGTTCTGCTCAGTGACCGCGGAAAGACATTTCTTTTACAAATAGTTGCAGGAGTTCTTCGCGACGCCAACACCATCCCCAAAACTTGTTCTAGCTACAATCCGCCGAAGAATGGACTTACTGAACCGTTCCACCGCACGCTCTCTGACATGATCTCCATGTACGTCAGACCCGACCACCGAAATTGGGACGTCATCCTGCCCTTCGTTACATTTGCTTATAATACTGCTGTACAGCGCATCACCGGTTAGTCGCCCTTCTGTCTCACTTTCGGCCGCCTACCCTCTTTTGCCGTCGACGCCGTTTTTTTCTCTGCCTCAGTCTACTTCGCCACTTCATGACCAGTTCTCCGATCGGATCGCCTATTCTCGATGTATGGGGAAATGTAACACAGATGCGAGCCAGTAAAACCAAAAGGGATGATATGGCGACACCCACCGCGCCGTTAAGTTCTCGAAAGGCCAAGAGGTCCTGCTTTGGACACCTGGTCGAACACCACGACTCCGCGAGAAGTTCCTGCACCGGTACATTGGTCCGTAGGTCATCATCCACCAGATTTCTCCCGTCAATTGTTCTGGGTCACGAGTGAATCCTTCAACAGGCCATCGCTGTCTTGGGACGTAGATAGTGCATGGCTCCCGCTCGAAACCTTTCAACCGTCGCCAAACGTAACCTTCTGCGGGCTGGCGCCCGCTTTCTGCCGCGGGGCAAAAGTGTGAGCACCAGAATGCGCATTCACAATATTTCCCGTGAACCCGGCACCATAACCATTCATCCTGGTCACCAAGGAGTATTCTCCTCGATCACTTATAGCCAGCCACCCACGCTCCTTATCATCTGTGAATGATCGTCATAATGGTGCGATTGGTCTCCTTGGGAACGTTCGGAGCCAGCAAGCGAATAAACGCTGTGCCCAGGAGAGACCCGTCTCTATATATGTCAAGTTTAATTGAACATAGTTTGAACACCGCCAGCTCCGTCACCAATCCTCAGGAAGAAGCAGCGTCGGCGTACTTCAGCCGGTTTGATTCCCTTGAGGATGCGGCAGGACTGCGGCTTCTGCTGCACCGTGGAGGCCTTATCCCTCGCTCTCAGGCCGGGGTGCACGGGCGGCGCATACAGGCTGCTGGGCCGGGACTGGAACAGGAATGGGCGGAGTACGTGGTCCCGGTGGGCAGCTGCGGGCCCGTGGATCCGCGTTGCTGGAAGATGTGGGAGGCGGCGATCCCCTCCTCACGATATCCTGACGGAATGCAGGAGCGCGCGATCGTATGACTCCTACCACGGTCTGTTCATGCGGCAGGACTATAAGTTCATAACACAATCTGCGTGTAGCACTGTGGAGGCTTCATTCTTGACTACAGTCCGTCCACTGAGGGCCCCTAACTCACCATGAAGGAAGCGACAAAAGGCGCCGGTGCCTCTCGGTTCCACCTTCCGTGAGGGTAGAAGGAAACGTCCTGTCAAGGCCCCCTTTGCCGTGAGTTAGGCGTGCTCAGTGGGTGGACTGTTACAACAGTGTAGCCTCCACAGTGCTGCACGTAGCTTGTGGTATGAGCTATTGTTTGCGATGGGCGGAGAGGGCGATCGTGGGGCTTTTTCGTGCGCCTTCTCGTACCCTCCGCGTGTTGCGTGTGAATAAAAAGCGCATTAGGGATCAAAGGAGGCCCGTTCGGTCATCGCTCGCTCCATGCGCGTATGTGAGGCCTCCACCAGCGTAGCGGGCGCGTGAAGGTCAGCGTGGCCTTGTCCCCCGAAAGACAGGCATTGTGAACAAGTAGTATGTACGTAGAAGGGAAAAATTTGAAATGTAATTGGATAGGTGTGAGCAATGATCCCCCGTCTCAAGATTAGAAACAAAGTGCATGGTGGTATCCCGGCATATTGCCAGCGGCTGAAGGATTTTTACACCACTAAGGCTGGTTGATTGTAGGGTTTAACTCGCCCATGCAACGCACGCGATGAGGCCCGCCGTAGTGGAGGGCTCCAGATTAATTTTCACCACCTGGGAATCTTTAACGTGCGCCGTTATTTCGTACAAACGGGCGATTTTGCTTCTAGCCTCCACAAGAAAAGCGGCCGGTGCGGCTGGGAATCGAGCTGCGACCTTGTGTTCAGCAGCGCAACACCTTAGGCACTGAGCCACCGCGGTGAGAACCCTACTGCGGTGGCGTGACAACTGAACGTAAGGACGAAAGAGTAGGACAAGTGGTTACCTTATCACAGATAGCTTTGACTACAGAGAGGCGGTCGCTCAAAGGGTGGCCGGTCGGTCTGGCGAACACATCCATGCCAAAAGACAAAGAAATGAAAGAGAACACAGCCACCAACACGATGCAGTAGAAAAAAGTCCTTGATAAGCATCACTACACTTTCTCTTTCAAAATCACGTCAACAGGTTGTAGTGCCCGAGCAATGAGTTATGCCCGTGGCTCAAACTCGCAGCGCCCTCCGTGAGGAGGCAAAGGGAGACAGTAAAGCATGGGCTGACACTTTGATGCTCGAAACGGTTCGGGGTGAAGGATCTGTTATTTTCAGCACGCTTCACGGTGGCCTTTTTATGTGAGCTTGGAGGACCTGATTTTTACGTAACGAACTTCGGCATCGATGTTACTGTGCCCGATCCGTAGTTGTCACGGTATAAAATGTATTTTGTAGGTCCTCTCAGTTATACGGCTCCGCTAGTTTCCCAGCCTCTTAGTGGAACGGCTCGAAATTTTTGTTTTATTCTCCAATCTAGCAAGCAGGTCTCTCAAAGTATCTCATCGCCTGTCCTTTGTGAAGAAGAGTTCATTCTTCTAGGCCACAGAAATATTAATACGTCGTAACGAAAAGAATAAAGAATGACTGCGGATTAGCTCAGCTAACCCTGAATAAGCAAAGAAAAGCTTAGCTAAGTCTGGAGTTTTGGTTTCATTCGGTTAGCCTTTATTGGCCGTTTTTAATACTGATTGTCCAAAGCCTGCCTGTGTCTACGGTTGTGATCCCGCAGCTTGCGTTTTGAAAGCCTAACGGCTCGCTCTTCCTCAGTCGTGATTTACTGATTATGCGGTTTAACG
Source organism: Haemaphysalis longicornis (assembly GCF_048455015.1). Classification (NCBI taxonomy): domain Eukaryota; kingdom Metazoa; phylum Arthropoda; class Arachnida; order Ixodida; family Ixodidae; genus Haemaphysalis; species Haemaphysalis longicornis. The sequence continues at coordinate 143,192,269 of NW_027526460.1, read as the reverse complement.
CACGGACGATACCCAGGCGATGAAGCGCACTGTAGTAGATAGCTCCGGATTAATTTCGACCACCTGGGGATCTTTAACGTGTGCCGAAATCCCGAATACAGGGGGCATTCGCTTTTTGCCTCCATCAGAAAATTAGCAGTAGCGTAGTTCGGCTATGCCGGGATATACGTAGCCTAGGCTAAGGCTGAGCTGGTTATTCTTAGCTTTCCTGGTTGTCTAAGGTAGCTTGATTATCATGCTTACCGTTGCCTCAATGACAGGCACACGGTATACGCATTGTGTGACAGATGTATATTTATCAAGCGGCACCAGCCCAACGTCACCTATCGCCCAAGAGCTAATCTGGATCCATAGGCGGACGCCGGTGTTGCTGCAACGCACGGGCCACCGGTTCCGCACCCGGCCACCCTTCGCATTATCAGCATGTTGACCGGCCCGCAAAGTGCGGAACAGATGTCGGCGAAGGCGTTGGGCGCGTGAGGTACGTGATAGCTGCCAGGCAGTGATCAACGGTCTGTGCGCTGTGTGACATCACTGCTCCTCGCGCATACGCTGCACGGCTCTCCAGGAGGCACGCAAAACTGCTCAACTTCGGTCAGTGTAGCCTACGCTACAAAAACGCCGCCTTCTTCCTCAGTGTCCGACAAGAATTGGCAGCGCAGACACGCGAAGGACGAAAGCAGAACCATGAGCGCTGCCACCGGGCAGCCCACCCAGCAATGCATGCGTGTGCCAGCAGCTGCTAGGCAGCGAGGCAGCGGGTGTAGTCAGCTGCCTATCAGCTGAGCAGCCGCTCCTGCCGCAGTCGTCGCTGCCCTATTGAGCAAAACTGACTGAAAACAAGGTCTCCTGCGCAGCGCTGAAAGCGGGCATGGTAAGTCATTTTATGCGCTTCAGGGGTGTGTCGCAGCTGCGGTCAAATGAAGGTGAACTTGCACATCCCTGGCAAAACCGCTGGAAGAGAGTGGTACAGCTTTGCTTGAAAAAATAGGTGTTACTAGGTGAACAGTCCCCGGAGGTAGTATGGTTTCTGCAATTAGCACTGTCACCAACACTAAACCGGCGATTTCCCTGTTATCTAATGCAGGATGCTCAGCAATATCCACCACCAAGCCCGGCGAACGCCGCACAGCACGCATCTCCAGTCGAAGTTCCCAGGAAGGCCACACTTTGCACGATCCAAGCAATCGTCGCAGCGTCCTTGACGACCGCACTCTTGGTCCTGCTGGCGGCGATTGTATTAAGCGTGTCCAATTCGAGGCAGCCTGTCTCCGTCACCGACACGCCCAGCTGCTGCCTCCGCGAGACAGAGTGGCTGTTCTACCACGTCAACATTTCCGTGAACCCATGCATCTTCTTGCACGACTACGTTTGTGGCGTATATCGCGAACAGCGAGAACCGCCGGCGTTTGGTGAAAGCAATTACAGCTCGGAAAAAGAATTGTACTTGTACCGGCCGCCTCCCCGCAAATCCGGGATAGCGGTGTACCGTTTGTTCCAGTCCTGCCTAAGCGCGGTGGCTAACATAGAGAAACAAGGCGGATCAACCGCGACCACGTATATTGGGGCTTTACTGCCGAGCACCGCTGTGACGAAGTCCAAACGGGACCTTCTGCTGTTCCTGCTCCAGATGGCAGTGAGGTACAACATAATGTCCCATCCAGTCGTCGCTTTGTACGGCCGTGGTGGCTTTCCGAGCAGGGTGTTCTTCGAGAACATGCACCGCCTGAGAAAACCAGGGTTCCTGGCTGTACTCCTCTTAACAAGGACGGCCCCGAGCATCAGAGGCGATGTCTCGGACCAGTACCACCGGTTACGCAAGGACTGTCTTCAAACAATTAACCGTATGTTGAACCTTAGCGTCAACCTGGAGAATATGGAAGATCTGGAGCGCGATCTTGACGTCACTTTTGGAAAGGGTATCACGGCGAACGACTTCACTTTTGGAAATGCTATCCTGGCGAACTTCTCTGACGTGGACAAACTGGCACCGTCTCTGACGATGGCCGACTGGAGCTGGGCTGTGAGGAATGCTAGCGGCAGCGATCCTCCTGCAATGCTCTTCCACAGCAGCGTGGATGCGCTTCAAAAGACCTTCTGTGTGCTGCTGGACGTAAGGCGACGTGAAGTGACACTCGTATTTTTCATTTTCAAGGCAGTCACAAATTTCCTTCTCGAAATGCTCAACGAAAGCGGCGGCATTCGGTCCAAGCGACGTTTTCTGTACTGCAAGAGCATTATTTACCAGCATTCCCCTCTGATGCTGGTGAATAAAATCGAAACATACAGCCGGGAGCATGCGGCTGTATTTCATCGTATTTTCAAGAAAATATTGGCGGAGATTGCAGCGCAAACCGCGAGAATTATGCAGCCGACTGATCACACCAGGCTACTAAGCTACCACAAAAAAATGCGCGACTTTTGTTGCCAACCGATTTACTGCCCGCGCACAAGAAAATTCCCAGTCTCACTGGTGACTTCGTGAGGAACCTGTTGACCTTGTTCCGGTCAGGGTGGTCAAACGAGGGGAAAGATTTACTGCCGGGCATTACAGAAGATCTGTACAAGAATTTCAGTTTGAGAAAAATCGGTATTTTCAACGACACCATTGTGATACCCGTGTTTGCGTACACCATATATACTTTCCACGCCAGCGATGAGCTAGTGGTTCCCTCGGCCATCATAGGTGTACCGCTGGCTGATGCTCTTTGGAAAGACATATTCTATGAGCATGAATGGAGCCAAGATACTTCCAAATTATTGGACAATTACACCGCTTGTCAGTTTAGCCTCGGGACACTGGTGACGACGTCTATACGAAGGTTCCATGTGCCGCTTCTAAGCATCGAGACGGCTCGACGAGTGGCGTTCAGTTCTTTGTGGCAGAGCCACTTTGAATCGTTTGGAGGCTGGAGAGTGTCTCGTTGCAAACTTTTTTACATGTTATTGATGTACCACCACTACTGCCCCGCACCTCTCTATTTCAAAGAGAGGTTCCTAAAAGAAGCGCAGTACATCGCCTTGATCTCGGAAGACTTTCGCGATGCGTTTAAGTGTCAAGTACCCTTGAACACAACACCGACTTGCAGACTGGAACAAGAGAGCTAAGTGTTTCTACTGAAGCCATTCCGATGATGTTGGAGAAAACAATTACACTGCTAATCAAAGTTCTTTTCTTTAAGCAGTGGCATGTTGGTAACAATAGCTATCAAAATATTCGCGGCTATGCAGGTCCAGCCACACCGGCGATGGTATCGGTAGCGGAAACCTTTACATTTGCGGGAGCCACAGAACTCAAGGCAATTCTACGGCTAATGCCTACAGTTTTTCATTAGCTGTTGAAGTGTCATATGATATTCATCTTTCCTCGATCTTTTTGCTTGGTTGTCTGCTGATTATGCGTTAGGATGTGGCACTTCCTGCTTCTTATGGTCAGTCCCCGTAACTGCTGAAGTGGCTTTTGTTTGCGGCCTGTGCTGAAGCTGTTCTTCCTGGGGCACAAAATTTCGTTTTCCGTTAAGCGCAGTCTTTGTCAAAATTTTCTAGGCCAAGCTGGAAACGCGCAGGCCGCAATAAATTCCATGTTCAAGCTGATGTCCCGAGCGAGGCTGAAACGTTTGATGCCGAAAAGCAAGAGAAAACGGGTTTTTTCCTGTCATAAAACATTTTCGTCTGATTTCATGATAAAGCTTATTCTTTGAAACATTTGTGGTCCACAAAGCTTAGGATTAGCCTAGAAAATTTATACAAACGGTGCACACGCTGGCGCTTTCGGTATAAATGCAGTACATTGACTTTGAGGCTATTTCGCATCTCTTAAGTTCCGCGACTCGGGGAGCAACATTAGTGAAAACAATCAAAATGACGTCGCAAAACATGTCTCCCGAGGCAGTTTTGCTTGATGCCGTACACAGAATCAGATTTTAGCCTCTACTGGCGTTGTTTTACCGTGGAAGACCACGTTATTTTACCCGATTACCTTAAGTAGATCATCGCTCTGAGCTCGCAAACTTCGTGGAACGGCATAGCATTTCGCTTTCGGTATCGCAGGGAGCCGAAAATCGCGAAGAGCAGAGCTCGTTCGCAAAAGGGCTGGCAGAGAAGTCCCAGCACCTTACTGCGGCTTACATCCACTTCTAAAGGGAAGTCGTACCGTTTTAAGATGAATAAGAAGTTGAAGTGCGTCAAAAAGTGCGTAAATAAAAACAATAACGACAATAGTTCCCAGGTCCGTGACAGTAACGGGACCCTCGTGTTCATACAGAGCTAATAATTACAATAAACATGGCAAGAACACTGCAGCAATGTAAGACGTTTCAAAATAATACAATCGGTGAATTCATTTCACGTAAATGGCCACCGGGATACCATGCCCCGTTCCAAAAACTTCCCGTTATGTACTGCTGCTTCCGAACACGCTGACACGAATTCTCTTATGGAAGTGCCCTTCCCTGACTGCAGCGAGATTACGATACCTTGGCGGCACAAGCCTGCACCCGGGGAGACCCCTCGATCTCGAGCGATGATTTCGGTGCCCAACTATTGCTCTCTTCTGGACGTCCCCCGGGAAACTTCTGCGAGCCTGTAGCTTTAGGACTCTCTAAATTATGCCAAATAGTATACTATCGCAATTAAAACTACACTAAAAATCAAAACAGGAAAACGTTCACGTCTCACAATAAGAGATCGGCATATCCGGTTCCAATTAGGAATCAATGAGAAAGTGAGAAAAGACTAACACGACAAAAGATTGTCTGTTAGGGACAGGTTTAAATGACGACACGCTAACGTGTAATTTCACAGCAGGTGGTAAGCTATTACATATTGATATTGCAGAGAACGTTGAAGACAGTTTGCCGCAATCTGATGACGTGGTAGTATTTTATGCAAACCTTGTGCTGTTGTGGTCTGCTAAAATTGTGGAATTTAGAAATTAAAATGCAATTGGAAACACAAGAACTTCAAAAATATTTTAACGACGCAAAGCCGGTTGCAGATGGAAGGGCGCTTTAATTAGGGAAGAGGGGATCAGCCAGCACCCGATCCAAGGTATTAAAATCAGACATACACACAGCAAGCAGGCCCAGCCTCTCACTTATAAAACCAAAACAGCCGTTGGCGGCGACAGAAACTCTTTGAAAGTTTGTGCCTCCTCAATTCCACGCCATCGTGGCACTATTAAGCCTAAATTGTATCGACAGCACAATTACCAGTGTTTGGGGTGGGATGTAGCTTCGTCGTAACCTGATGAGTGATCTGGTGAAAGCGCAAACTACAGAAAAATATGCATTTGAAAAGACAGGGCAAAAAGAACACTTTCGCCTTTCAAAGCGAAGCTGTAGTGTTCTCACTGATGGCGCTTGTAGCGTGAAAACGCCATGCAGGAAAGCCAACTTTCTCTGGCGATGGCGATGATTGATCCTGTATGAAGGGAAAGAAAAACACGCTTTGGCCTGAATTGAGCCTGCAGGTCTCTCGCGTTGTGAAGCTGGCGTCTATTCGATGCCTCCGTTTCCTGTATTTATTTATTGCATGAAAGACTACACCGAAAAGCTTTAAAGTCACACCCTAACAACAATACCAGTAAGTTCAATGACACATTTTAAAAGTCAGGTAGGCACATACACGGCTCAAGAAGATGCAACCAGTCAGGCGGCTGTGGCGGCGTCGCATAAACACTGTACAAAAGCGAATATTGTTCGCGAAAACTTTACTTAGTCCCCAGAGGTTCCTCCGCATTGCGGTCAATCATGTGACACATCCATACGCTAAATAATCCGATCAGCACAAAAAGGTCGTAGGGCCAGGGATATTTCTTGATCACTGGCATATTGTATGGGGTGATGTATATGTTCTTTAGAAGAGTCCGCTGCAGAAAATCCCAAAAAACACAGCATCCCGACATAAAACAAAGCAGTGATCAATTCTCTGAGGCTGATTACACTAGTGACAGTTAAAACACCAACGCTCATATACACCTATACTATTCAGCCATGTTTTAAAAAGCAACGTGGGTGTGTGCATCTTAAAAAAGAAATTTTTTGTAGCTGCCAGGATGCACATTTTCTTTATTCGCTTCAACACACTATTATCTAAAATCATCAGATATTGTTAGCGGTAAATGGGCACCGCAAATAAACTATCAATTAAAAAGGCATTCCATTTTTTCCTGGGGAGACCGTACAGGTAGTCGAGAGAAAAACGCACAATAAGAAACTTCAAAGTGTGAGCAATCTCTTTAAGAAAGTCCCAAGGCGGCTTAGGATTTGCGGGGTAGATTAGAGCAAAGGAAAAAGGCAACTGAGCGCTCAATTTATGCTAAATAAAAACCTTAACAACTGATGATATGCCGTTTCGAAAATGAACCGCGAGACGAGCTGATGTACAAACAATTGCACCAAACAACGCCACGAGACGTCAACGGGAGGAAAAGCTTGGTTGAGTTCGGGTTTGGGCTAGTTGGTAGCGGTAATCAATGACTCCGTGCAGCGCCAACAATGTGCCCGTGGCCTCCCTGTGTCCTGTGTCGTTTTGTTGGCGCTACACGAAGGGAGGAAAAGGTTATGGCGGCGAATGGGCTCCCCATGGGACCGCCATAGGAAGGTAGCCGAGATTCTATGAAATGCTTGAACCTTATTTTGTGCACCTTAGTTCTGCCTGCGCAAATATAAACAGCACGCCTCCCATACATGTTTGCCTTTTACAGTAAGCGCAGAAGACCAATGAGCTCCACTGTGTCCAATTTGATGTAGAGGAACCCCAAGGTACCATATTGTTTCAGATACCCATTTTATGCCTCCTTATTGACGCGGCAGCGTACCTCAACAGCCCTTCCAAAAACCTCTCGATTTTTTAAGGTTCACCTTAGCTCATCATAGATCGCGAATCCGCTCTGTAAGCGTCATTGCTTCCAGAGCACTTTTCTTGTACGCAGAAAAAAAAAAAAAGCAATTGTCCGATAAATGAGTCCCACACCTTGAAAATGATTGTTTAGCTGTATTTGACATTAGACTGAATTCCTAATTCTAGCAAATACAATGGCAATGGCTGATCCTCGTCTTTCTCATCTTCGTTCTTCCTTGGCGTCATCGTGTCATGTCTTCTTCATCTTGGTTACTTTGCTATGTGCGACGCAATAAGCCCAACAGCAAGGTCATCCGCATAACCTACAACTTTACCTTCATAGTTTTCGAGGGAGAGACTATCAATGACACTGCTCTGGAGAATACTAAGGCACAGGGGCTCAAGGCACAAATCGAATATAAGGGGTGCTAACGGGAAACCTTGCTATGCAGAGTTTCTCAAGGGGGTTTCTAATGAGGATAGGTTTGTGATCAACCGGGTCATACAGCTTTTGGAACAGAGGGGTATACAAGGCTTCCCCAAGCCTAGCTCACTCGAGAACAGCAAAAAGGAAAGGATGCCTAACTCTGTCAAATGCTTTAGCAAGAATTTCAACGAAGGACCTGCCCAGCACCTTCGGATACGCACTCCCGCACTGAACGAGCAATATAAATGTTTGAATGCTCACCCCTGAATCCCACAAGTCTTTGCGAACATATCAAACTTGTGACTGCAATCTGTGGCCTGTGTGCCAGCAGCTTCGCGAATATCTTGTAATCCATGTTACACAGAGACATCGTCCTGTAGCCATCCACGCTTTTCAACTTGTCTTTATTACCACTTTTAGTGATTACTACGGTGTAACCTTGCTAATATGTAGGAAGCAGAACGTCAAGTTCATAGGCCTTTGTAAATCCCCACTAAGGCAGGTGCCAGAGGCAGGTGCGAGAGGCAGGTGCCAGAACGCTTCGTGAATTTTTAGTAGAATTTCGAAGTGAGGCCACCAGGTCCCGCTGATTTATGGGTTAGCAGCTTTGAAATGCCAACTTCCACTTCTGCCACCGTCATTGGTCGTTCTGCAAGAGCCCGCGGATCGTCCCTGACCTTAGGAAAGGACTGAACGAAGACATTGAAATCAGGCGTACCAGTGTTACCCGTGTTGCCATTAAAGAGTTTTTCATAATGGGAACAAAATGCCGCAAGTGTACTGCGGGTATCAGAATACCTTTGGCCACCATACTCGATTTCTACTAAAACGTTTTGTAGTGCTGACTGACTTTCATCTCAAATTCGCATCGTGTTGGTGGCTCCTGCAAAACCCTGTGCGTTCTTGATCGAACAAGGGGTCCCCGATATTTTTCATTCATATGCTGCTGCATCTGAGCTTTAACATTACATATTTCATCCAAAAATGTCCTGGCCTCAGGTTTTTCAGCCTGATGTAATTGCATCAAGGTACTGCGGAGTTCGTGCATGTGAAGTCGCTTCAAAAAGGATGACCGAGCTGACACCTCTATAGCTAAGTTTTTAACCTCTTGTTTTAAAAGGTCCCAGTTTTGGAAAATACTAAGGCTTGAAAGTTCCAATGTATCTATCAAGCAAGCCGCTACTGTGCCTAGAAATAGTCTTTCGAAGCCTACTATTGTTCAGTTTCCACAGTTCCCAAGGAATGCGAGGAGCGAGCCAGCCCCATGAACCGATCTGTGCAGAGACCATGCAGTGATCAGGAAAAAAATATTGGCCGAATAACATAATCACGTACAACGGAGCACTTTCTAAGGGGCACATAAATTCGTTCCAGAAGGGCGCTACAAGTACGATTTCACATGGTCGAAACTCAGTCCAAACTCGGACGAGAACCAAAGACTTTGGCACGAGAAAGCTCCGCGTTTAACCAAATTCTTCGTTATACGGAGGGGTGAATGATTTTTTGTTTGGGGTTTTCAATTGTATTCATGGCGCGAGCTTCTTTTAGAAGCGCAGCACCTGCACAAGGGTAGGCTCTGGACCAAACAGTGAAAAAAACAAGCTCAATGACTGTTTTTTTATGGCATATTTTTAGATTGTGGCCTTGATTGTGTGCTGTCGAACTGCATCAATTATGTAATGGTCTCGGTTGCCCTCATGCACGCTGTGCTTTGGATGGAGGCGGAAAACAGAAATCCCGTATATTTGAGGCGTCAACTTTCTGCTCGCCAATTTCCGTGTTGTGGACAGGGAGGGGTGTTGGAGCTTCATCACGAGCTGTGAAATCGACGACAGTCGGCACAAAGTTTTAACAGCCTCCCGTGTCACAGAGCATTAGTGATGGCTTCAGTGAGTCATTACTTACTGCTTTCGGTTTGTTCGAAATGACCATTGTAATTTCTCGCGTACTGGACACTTTGAATTACTTGAGAATAATACATTGACAAATTATGACTGTGCGGCATTAATATGAAAAAGAAATATTCAGTTCTATTATCTTTTATGGAAATATGGTTGACTTCTATAAATTCTACATGTTGCACAATTCAAACACGCGGAAGGGTTCAGGCGCACTTTGAAGAGACAGTTTGAATGCTTATCGGCTAATCTTAACGTTGCCTGGCAGGCAAGGGATCTTCTGAGCACAGTGTCGAAACGGAGTTAACGAGTAGGGTTCTAGCTCGGGTTCAAGCCTTTAGGGTTCAGTTCCAGGTTCAGTTCCGGAGCACATTCCGTTCCGGTTCGAGACGGTTGAGACGGGTTAAAATGGCTTCGGAGAAAAATGCAGGATATTTTTATGTGTTTGATTTTTTAGAGCTCCGTTTTAGTCTCCGTCGCATCAGTACGAAAACGAATTCATAATGTAGGTTTATTTGTGCAGAGGTTTTTATTGCGCCAACTTAGAGAGGCCCAGCAATACTTTTTTTAACTTCTTGAGAAATCCCAAATGCTTGAAACCCTAGCCAACCAACACATCCAGTACTTAGATTAAGGGGTCGCGAAGGGCCTCAGCCACAAATTACTGCTCTATGCCAATCAGATAACTTGGGAATGCTCAAAATATTGGGAAGGGAGAGGAGGAAGGAGAGCAGAAGCACCAGCCTCTTTTGTTGTCTCTCCGATTTTCGATTTGAAGCTCTTTTTCAAGATCTAAGCCTGCTGAGCGGGTACCGTGAGCATGGCATATGCAGCCTGCGCAGGTGTGAAGCCAGCAAGCGGGCTGCTTAGCCTGGCTCACAGTCAATCATCAATTGCGGGACATGAACCCCAGCCTGCAATGGCTGCACTGCTGCCACCTCTTCAGCCGGGGGCCTGTGCTCCTACCAGCGGAATTTGCGATTCCAGTGGGCTACTGTTACCTCCTTGTGAAGTAAGCTCAGTTGTGGCTTCTGTAGCTTTGAATCGAACGTCACCTGATGCAAAACCGCAGCTACCAGAACAATCATCCACCGCTTTTCCACCAGCAGACAGAGACACGATCTCGGACTCTGAGGAGTCAGGCAAATTCTGTACACTCCTAATAAGCGCGGTCGCAACTCTTCACAATGTCAGCAAGTGGCCGACAATCACGTATCTTCACATCCTCCAAGAAGTGGTCTCGTTGTGATTGCAAAACCGATAGACCCTTCAAAGCTTATCAGCCGTTTCAATCCTGTTGCTGTGGAAAGTGCTTTGGAGTCCGCGGCTTCTGGTGGTGTGCTCCAAGTACGGCCAAAAAACAAATTGAACCTATAAGGTATTGATACACGCAATGCTGTTTTCACTGAGCGCCTGTTAAAGGTTACTAGCATTGCAAAGATCCAAGTTCACGCTTATGAGCCCCACCCCAAAAATTGCAGTATGGGTTTGATTAGGGCCGTGGTCACAGATCTATCAGATTGGAAAATCACTGACGAGTTGCGGCCGAGGGTTGCAATTCGCTCCATCCGACGATTAGGACAAAAACCAATGAGCCTGCTTATTGTTTTCGCTGCTGAAACTACGCCGGAGCACGTTATTGTATGCTATACACGTACGGTACCATGTGTTCGAATATAGTGAAACACCCAGACATTTCTCCAAACGTCAACGTTTCTGTCACGTGGCTTCGACCCGCACATTTACCTTGCGCTGCGCCAGATCTGCAGAAAATCATGATCGTTCCGCTTATGGCGTTAATGATTCTCGCTGCGCTTACTGTACTAAGAGGGACTAGTAAACATCCCATTACTGCCCAAGTCGCCTTAAGGAGAATGCTATCACACGGGTCAAGACAGCTTCTAAAACTGATTATGAGTCAGCCAACGGGATTGTGCAACACCAATAGAGCACAAAGGGGAAACAGACTCAGTAGGAATGTGAAAACGACCGAAGTTTACACTTCCGTCAATGTGGACAAGGATTTTTCGCCTTTATTTCTCCGTGAGTGCCGGAAGTCGGAGAAATTCCACAAGCGAGCAACACCACCCCAACCTTCTCTTGAAGCCGCCTATACAGCTGCAACGCCAAATACATCTGCGCATATTTCACCATTCGTACCCTCGGTTCCAACCTCCGCCGCAGATCTTCCATTGCCTACAGCAAGTTAACTGTTGTTTATACTCCCAGAGTGACTAGTGATGCAGGACTTTCAAAATCGCCAGATCGTACGTGTCTTAAAAGTCAGTCACAAACCTCCAATCAGCAAGGTCTTAGGATGCTAAGGTTCATAATTCTCTTTATTGCAGAGGCCATGTGAACTTTCCCGGCTTCGTTTTCTTCGCTAGACACTGTGTTGCTTTGTGTTTTCTTGTTTTATGGCACATAAGCAACTAAGGCTATCATGGATAATAAACCAATTGCTTTATCTCTATACAGCTTGTTCACAAGGGTTGCTCCTTTTAGAAAACTAAAAACAGAAGAAATTTTAAGAACATCCCTTGCTAGGTTGTGCAGAAATGGAATGTCCGCGTTGTAGAACAGCCTAAAATAGTTTTTCCTCAAGGCGTCAAATTTCGCACATGAGAATAAGATGTGGTTTACTGTAAGTTCTTGGTCACATTCTTCACATCTCAGCTTGTCTTGTTTTCTTAATAAGAAGGTTATGTGTAAGATGTCTGTGTCCAATACGGCGACGACATAAAATAAATTCTTTGACGCGTTCTTCTTGTCTGCTTGATTCCCACACTGCTCTCATGGGTTTAACTATGTGGAGTTTGTTGTCGGTTTCCTTATTCCATGTGAAGGACTGCCAAGTTTCCCTAAGTTTACTGCGTATAAATTTAATGCAGTCACTCTGACGAATCTGTACTTACTCTATTGTTCCGTTAGCCGCCTGGGCAGCACCTGCATCTGCTCTCATTTCTCTTGATTCGAACGTGGCTGGGTGCCCAGCATAACCTAATTTCCTGTCTTTTTGTTGTTACTGTTACTAAATTGTGTATTGTGACTCCTATCAGAGGTTGGGCCGTATTTTTGTAATGCAGTGCTATGACTGTGCTGAGAGAGTCTGTGAGTATAATAGGGTTTTTGTTTTTTTTGTATTATCCTTTCTACTGCACCAGCAATGGCATAACATTCCGCTGTGTAAACCGAAGCGCATTGAGGTAGCCTGATCACCTTTTCCCATTTCCCTGGCACTACTCCAGCCCCAACATAGTCTGATGTTTTAGACCCATCGGGGTAGAAACCCGTAAAGTCCTCATATTTTTTGTTCAGGGCCAAAGATTACTGTACAATATGTTCAGGCGGTGTCTTCTTTTTTTTAAAAGTGTGGTAATGTCAAGTCCCGCTGAGGAGGGAAACTGTACCAAGATGGTAGCCGGTCGCGTCTTTGAGCAATTTCAGGTAAACTGTCAAGCATTGTCAGTTCTCGGCTATTTTCTTCGAAACGGAGAACCAATGGTCTGATTGCTTGAGGTTTATTAATAAACAGGGTCCTAGATGGGCATATTGTTACTATTTGGTAACACAGATGTTTTGGCAGTAAACGGATCTTTAGGATGTATAATTATGCCAGCATGGTTCTTCTGTCTGCAAGTGAGGGTTTATTGCTTTCACCGTAAAGACAGTTTATGGGTGATGTCCTGTATGCCGAAGACACCAGACGCAAACCTAAATTATGTATTGGGTTCAGTCGTTTCAAGTAGGACTTCCTCGCTGAGCCCTCACAATGCGACCATAGTGTATACAGGAGGTACAACATAGCGGTACATTTGTAAAAGGCAAACCCTATCGAAACCTCAGTGTTTGTGTGACAGAACTTTAAGTAAAGATCGTCTTTCCCTCTTCGGGGCTTCATCGTAACAGCCTTCAACTACCAATAGGTGGTAGTCCCTTTTTTCCGTCGCTGGTTACTGCCAACATCTCGTTGCTTGCACGGCCATACAGTGATGAGTCAATCTTCTCTACTCACAACGACTCAGAAGGCCAATTATTCCTCGCGTGGCGCCATGTCACACTCAAAGGGACGCAAAGAAGGCCTTTGGCGTCCCGGGAGCTGCACTTTTGGGGCTGCGCCCATCGCTTTTGGCTGCGCCCATCGCTTCTCCCATCGCTTTTGGGGCTGCACCACTCCGCAATCGTCCTGCCTGAGACGCTTCGCTTTGTGCAGCACCCGTGCGTAGGACAGGCATTGGGTCATGAATGTTTCTACTAGTGGTAAGTTCGAAGGATAAGCGCCTTTGTTCACAGGCGACGTACCTGGCATTACAGGCAGCACGGAGCCAGCCGGTAAAATTTCCGGGGGCGAAGGAAGGGTTAAGCCCAGTCAGCAACCCCCTTGGCGACACCACTGGACCATCCCCGTCACACTTTGGCCCTACTTTCATTCTTCGCTTTCCTGTTCATTCTACCATCGGTGGTATTCGTTCTCTCGGTTGCAACGATGCCGCCGCTTAGGGACTACGCGATACCACAGACGCGTGCGCTTAAGAGCTGCGCTCTAAAACCTGGCTCTACGTAGCCCCTCGGGTGCCGTGCCGCCTTGTGATTCACTCCTCTCGCGACCGGGTTCAGGCCGCACCTTGTCTCCAAATAATGCATCCCAGCCGCAGTCTTCTGGCAGGCAGGGGTGCAGCCTCCTGTCCATTGGGCAGCGCCCCGGTCGCAACCCCCACCTCCAGCACTCTGGCGGTCGCGGGTGCCTTCTGGGCCTCGTGCATCACACCTTATCCTGATGGACGAAATAACGTATTCCATCCTTCCTTGGTGCCGCTGACACCCTCCCCGTATCTTCGCTGTTGTGGCATCTTCGTGAGAACATACTGGCAATGGGCCGCCTCCCTGCAGGCTGCCCATTGCTCCGTCCGTCCACTAAGCAGACGACCTGTCCGTACATCGTTTTTTTGTAACATCTAGTGTCACCAAGGTGCGGAATTGAGCCGTTCCCCCCCCCCCCTCTTGGGTCTCATGACGGGCCACCTCTCATCTCCTATTCACGCATGCTGGCCGAAATCTGACTGGCAGGCAGGAAGGCCGAAAAGTAGTTTACTGGCAAGCGGTAAATCTCTTTGGTGGGCAGGCAGGTTCAGTGAGCATAGAGAACCTGCCCTCCCGCCGTCTTTTTTGGTACCATCAAATGTCTTCACATCACGCGCGCACTCACAGGTATTTTTGTACAACGGGGCAAACCATTTCTCATTAAGGATTGTTTAACCTGCTACGTTTCTCTTCTGCCAAAAGTTTCAAAGGCGCCTGTGCTTTAACACCAGATCATTAGCGCAGCCACAAGTCGACAACTGTCAAGCATGGCATATGGCGTTTAGAGCGATTTCATTCGGCCCACCTTCCTTGTGCTAACAGAGCGGCTAGAAGGAAGGAGCGACTATAATGACCCGCTGAGAATAGGAAACGTACATACGTACATCGTTGCTTTTCTGAACCTCAAACGCAGGGAGGACAGACTACACTTGGCTCTCCGTAAGTGCATCTAACTATCCCTGGGTCTCCCAGTATCTACGTTTAAAGAGCGCCAATGGCTCTGCGAGTCGATAATGCCACGAAATAGCTCATAGATGCACAGAGAATTGCCCGACACGTGCGCCTGAAGAGGTCAAAAGCAGGCAGAGCCGTCCTAAGTAGATTGGATATAGATTGGTTTGGATATTTTCAGGGCACATTACTCGTTGAAAACTTCATTTCCGGCTAGATTTCGTTTACAGTGTGAATTATACAGCCACCGAGAAATAAGAGAACGTATTCGGTCCATCCTCTCCCCATTCGCATACGGAACACGACCAATTACACAGAACACTTCGAGCGCAATATTATCGAAAACGTGGGACTCCCACCCTGCTACAGTCTACGTGAGCGGTGCCGGCACCACCAATGGTGTTACCACAGCAGCAGCCTGTTCGTCCAGCGGTAACCCCATAGCAAAA
This sequence comes from Haemaphysalis longicornis, assembly GCF_048455015.1. NCBI lineage: Eukaryota > Metazoa > Arthropoda > Arachnida > Ixodida > Ixodidae > Haemaphysalis > Haemaphysalis longicornis. Next base: position 143,177,120 of record NW_027526460.1, on the reverse strand, counting down.
ACATCCATCAAAACGACTGATCCGACCCACGCGGAAGAGGTCACCATCGCCCTGACATCTCTGCTCATCCTAGCGTCATAATAATGACCGATTCCCAAGAGGGTTATCGTCATTTTATCGGAGGCAGGATATGTCGCCAGGACATTGGTATATTTGCTAATTATCCACCGGAAGTGGCGCAGATCATATGGTTTCCGGGTAATCAGGGACAGACCGGGGGGAACATTGCCGCACACGCGTTAGCCCGCGATTCCTTATTCCGGACTATGCAGCGGAAGTTGGAGTTGGAAAAAGTGTCAGTAAATCAACGTTCTGCATTTAAACGACAAGTACCGGATTGCACTTAACACAAAACGAAATTTAGCGCCGGAGGAAAAACAACTTTGGCAGTGGATGAAAACAACACGAGTTGACCACTTACAGGTTATGACCATATGACCACACGACCCCTTACTGACCACAAAAAGCAGGAAGTGAAGAATCTTAGCACATAATCAGCAGACAACCAGCAATCAAGGAGATAGAAAACAAGTGAATGATATGGATCCAAATCACACTTGTAAATAGGTTATGAAAAAATTACGTGTTAGCCCCTGGACTGGGTAGAGTTATGTGGCTGCCGCTAATACAACGGCAGTCGATACTGACGTTATCGCCAGAGTTGCCGAACTTTCATAGTCACCATTATTTAATGATTGATCATTACGGAAGTTAGTTGGCACCACTGCTAAAAGAAAAAAACCTAGAACACCACAGTAATTGTTTTCTCGAACATCAGCGCAACGCCTTTAGTAGAAACATTTAAATCTGTTGTTCTAATGTGCAAGTCGGTGTCGTGTTCAAGGGCGGTTGACACTTAAACGCCACGCGGAAGTGATCCGACAGGGAGGCGATGTACTGCGCTTCTTCCAGGAACACCTCCTGGAATTTGGCATGCGCGGGGCAGTAGTGGTGGCAGACGAATAACAAGTAAACCAGCTTGCAACGAGATACTCTCCAGCCTCGAAAAGACTCAAACTGGCTCTGCCAGAAAGAAATGGCCGCCAATCGTCGAGCCGTCTCGATGCTTAGAAGCGGAACATGGAATCTTCGTACGGACCTCTCCAACAGTGTCCCGAGACTCTCCTGCCGAGCGGTGTAGTCGAATAATTTGCAAGTAGCTGGGCTCTATGCATGCTTCGAGAATATATTTTTCCAAAGAGCATAAGTCTTCGGGACACCTACGATGGCCATAAGAACCACTAGCTCATCGCTGGGGTTGAAAGTAGATAAGGTGTGCGCAGACAAGGGTATCGCCATGCTGTCATTGAAAACAGCGATTGGTTTAAAGCGACTACCCAATACACATCTTCTGTGATGCCTGGCTGTCGATCATTTCCCTCGTTTGACCACCCTGATCGGAACAAGGTCTCACAAGTTCCCGATGACGTCACCGGTCACAATGAGAATTTTTTTTTTGAATGGGCAGTATATCAGTTTGCAATAAAGTCGAAGGTTTTTGTGATAGCTCAGCAGCCTGGTGTGATCAGTTGGTGGCATAATGCTTGCGGGTTGCACCGCAACCTCCCCCAACTTTTTTTTAAAATGCGATGAAATGCGGCCGCATCGTCCTGGGTGTACGTTCGGATATAATTCACCATTGTCAGAGGGGAATGCTCGTACATAATGTTCTTGCAGTACTAAAAAGTTCGGGTGAACCGAATGCCGCCGCCTTCGTTGAGCATTTCGAGAAGGAAATTTGTGACCACCTCGAAAATAAAACAGACAAGCGTCACTTCCCGTCATCTTACGTCCAGCAGCACACTGAACGTCTTTCGAAGTGCATACACGCTGCTGTGGTAGAGCATTGCAGAAGTATCGCTGCCGCTGACGTTCCTCACAGCCCAGCTCCAGTCGGCAATCGTCAGAGACGGTGCCAGTTTGGCCACGTCAGGGAAGTTCGCCAGGACAGCATTTCCAAAAGTGAAGTCTTTATCCTCAAAAGTGACGTGAAGATCACGCTAAAAATCTTCCATTCTCTTCAGGCTGACGCTAAGGTTCAACATACGGTTAATGGTTTGAAGACAGTCCTCGCGTAACCGGTGGTACTGGGCCGAGAGGTCGCCTCTGATGCGTGCTGCCGTGCTTGTTATGAGGAGTACAGACAGGCACCCTGGCCTCCTTAGGAGGTACATGTTCGTGAAGTACACCCTGCGAGGAAAGCCACTGTGGCCGTACAAAGCGACGACGGGATGGGACAATATGTGTCCTCACTGCCATCTCGAACAGAAACAGCAGAAGGTCCCGTTCGGACCTCGTCACAGCGGTGTTCGGCAGTAAGGCGCCAATAAACGTGGTCGCGGTGGAGCCCCCAGGTTTCTCTGTGTTACCAACCACGCTTAGACATGACTGGTACAAACAGTACACCGCCATTCCGGATTTGCGAGCTGGCGGCCAGTGCAGTTCTTTGTCTGAGCTGAAATAGGTGTCACCGCATGCAGCGGTTCTCGCGGTTTATGGTATTCGCCACAAACATAGTCGTGCAAAAAGATGCATGGGTTCACTGAAATGTTGACGTGGTAGAACAGCCACTCTGTCTCGCGGAGGCCGCAGCTGGTCGTGTCGGGTGCTTCGACGCGCTGCCCCGACTTTGAGAAGCTTAAGGCAATCGCCGCCTCCACGAGCAAGAGTGCAGCCATGAAAAACGTTGCCACGATTGCTTGGATCGCCCCAAGGGGGGCCTTCCTGGCAACTTGGACGGGAGGCGTGCTCTGCGCGGTGTCCGCCGGGCTTGGTGGTGCATATAGCTCAGCATCCTGCATCAGATAACGCCGGTTTAGCGTAGGTGACAGTGCCAATTACGGAAATCGTACCATTTACAGAGTTTGCTCACCTGATAACCGGCATTTTTTTATTCTTTTCATTATCCCGACAATATTGTTCGACCCAGAAAAAACTAACATTGCTTCACAAAAAATAAGCGATAAAATTCTGTGAGAGACCTGCTTGTTAGATTGGAGAATAAAACGGATAATTTCCGCTATTCCACTCTGTGAGGGTGGGACACTAGCGGAACTGCATAACTACACCTAGTCAAATTGGTGTGATGAGGGATTTTTTCGACCGTATAATATTTATGAGAAAGCATTATATCCTCCTGAGACCCGAGACATGATTTAGTAAAAACAAGTTAATTTTTTATATAGTTGATTTATCAGAGTACAAGGATAATTCTGATATCATTCCTTATTTTATACGATATTTCGTTGGAAATTTATCGGCTGCACAATGCAGTGGGAACTGGGAATATGTTGACAAAAAATCATGGAACTTGATCTTAAAGAGAGTGTGCGCGTGCGCGTATGCGGGTAAGTTTGTGCGCAAGCGCGTCTGTGTGCTCGTGTGTGCGCGCGTATGTGAGTGTGTGCCTCGGTGATGTGTGTGTGTGCGTGAGCGCATGCGTACGTGCGTGCATGTGTGCGTTAGTACGTGCGTGCGTGTGTGTGTGCGTGCGTGCGTATGTCTTCGTGCGTGCGCGCATGCCCTATTTTCTACGATATATCGTTGGACATTTATGGGATGCACAATATACACCATTTTCCATAAGCAGCCGGGAAAGGAGGAAAATATTCTCAAACCAGTTCTCTCGGCGGCCGACCAGCGTTGCCTGAGCGCGCTGGGCTGCTAACATCGCTCGGCGCGGTGTGCTCCGCTGCGTAGTTCAGGAGTATTTCGCACCGTGTGCTTAGTTTTTGCGGAACTTTCAACTGTTTTAGCCCATGCTGCGACGCCGTTCAAGGCGCAAACGTCGCTTGGTCAGCACTACGCGGTGGTGGGTTATTGAACAACCAGAGAAAGTGAGAAACAGTCACTGACAGCACGCATGTGCACGGCACTGCCTGGAGAAAATGCAGTGCGGGTGTGGCGTGTTTTTGTGGCATCGCTTCCCAACGCACACCGAGTTGAGATATCGGTGGATTCCGTTGATAAATCGCAACGACTTTGTACCAACGACCACCTCCAGGGTTTATTGGGTGCACTTGGACGGCAAGCAGACGGAGCCAAATCCATTTATCACACGCAAAGCTGCGACAGGGAACGGAACCCCCTGAAATGTTAGAAGCACCTTTATCCTTTACAATACAGCATTGATTGGTTGGTTGATTGATTGATTGATTCATTCATTATGGTGTTTAACGTCCCGACGCTTAATGGGTGATGAGGCGCGCGGTAGTGGAGGGCTGCGGGTTAATATTGACCACTTGGGGATCTTTCACGAGCGCCGATTAATACAACACTACAATAACTTCTGGTTCCTTGTAGTCAATTTAAAATACCATATATTGTTTGGTCATTACAGGCGATTGGCATTAAACAATCCCCGTTTCATATAATCTAACCTTTAAAATCATGACGTTTTGTTTACTTTTTTTTCAGGCCAACGCGTTACACTGCCAAACGATATGAAAGGATAACTTTCTCCGTCGCACACTGCATGCTGGTCGATAGCAGGATAAGCAGGCAGCCAAATGTGGAAACGCAGCTAGAAATACGCGTGAACGCTGCATTTGGAAAATAGCTCAACCTGTTCAGAACGCGGTCAAAGGAAAAGCTTCGAATCCTTTTGCGTTGCCACGGAATCTAAAGTATTACAATTACAAAACAGCTACTGCTGGTCGCGTAAAGCATTTGTGGTGCAAGCAGCGGTTTCACAAAGGTGGGCTCCGAGCGACAGGCCACATGCGCTGCGCAGAGTTAGGTCAATCATGATCACGATCATGATCAACCAATATTAACTCGCCCGAACGTCAACCCTTTTGCTCAACCTTCGAACAGTAATTTGACTGGTTGTGCGGTCGTGTTATTTTTCCGCCAGGGTAATTTCGTTTCGTCAGTAACCGTCATAAGTCTAGTTAAGAAAGATTATATTGCATTGCAATGTCAACAGCGTAGCAATCGCCTCGTCGGAAGTCCATCGCGAGCACGGATCACCGTGACCCACATATGCTGTGCGCGCTCCGCATTCGACGTCCGCGCTTCCGTAAACATGACTAATCGGTGAACATAACAAGCACGGTGGCATTAAAAACACGTATTTACTCCCCGATATCGATTTCTATGTCAGTCGGTGCCATACCGGTTCGTTTGCATCGCGGAACTGCGGAGCACCACCGGCACCACCACCACACTGCTACTGCTGCTCGCAACAGCCGGGGTCGGAATTTCCCGCTCTGGCAGCAAATTAGGACCTAAAATCCGTCCGCAGATGATGAAAACAAAACAGAACACACACACACAAGCACTGCAACCGCTAACTTAACGCCAAACCACTACGGTTCACTCGGTAATGCACGGATACCGAGCAGACGCACGCAAAGAACGGCGCACTTAACAGCCCAGCGCGGAGGCTTCGGCGGTTGCTTCATAGACGGCGCTAGCGTCTGGTCAGGAAAAAGCAAATGGCGGCGCCCACCTCTAGCAAGGAAAATGGTGTATATTGCACACTGGGTTTAAGTTGTCAAAAAAACATGCAATATTAGCTCACGCGCCGTGTGCGCGTGCGCGTACGCGGGTAAGTGCGTGCGTGCGAGTATGTGTGCGCGCATGTGGTCGCGTCTGTGCGCGGGTCTGTGTGCGCGCGTGTGCGCGCGCGTATGGGCTTGTGTGCGTGTGTGCGTGTGTGTGTGTGCGTGTGTGCCTCGGTGCATGTGTGTGTGTGTGTGTGTGTGTGTGCGTGTATGTGTGTGTGTGCGGGTGCGTGAGTGCGTGCGTGCGTGAGTGCATGCGTCGTGCGTGTGCGTGTGCGTGAGCGTGCGTGCGTGTGCGTCCATGTGTGCGCGTTTGCGTGTGCGTGCGTGCGTGTGCGCGTGCGCTCGCGAGCCTTGTTGATTGCGACGAAGGTAAAGAAGCCGGGTGGCTATGGAACGTCTATTCTCTCCTTGGGATAATTACAAAAGCTTGCCTCATTTTGCCGCGCTCACAAAGCACCAGAGTTGCGGAGCAAACTATCCCCTTCCCCGATAAGTGCCCAGTGAAGCAGTTCGTTCCTGGGATGCCATACCCGATAGGCCCGAAGAAGTGTCTTGGCAAGCCCTGCAGGCCTTGCCTTAGATTTTAATATCTTTCAGGGGAAAGGAAGGAACATGGAATCGGTGCTGCTTGTCCCCATTTGCCGCAATCCTCTGGAGCATTTCGAGGGCACAGGGATCGGCAGCATCTTTTATGGGCGCACGGTCTGGGGCCGATGGCGTCTTTCGTCGTCGTCGTAACGACCGGCTTAGGTAGTGACGCTACTAAATCCTCGGGTATATCGTTTACTCCTCACGCTGGAACGCTTCGCAACGCCTGCTAAAAAACACCGGGACACTCGTTTACGCCTTGCTGTAGAGAACTTCGTGCTTCAAAGAGAAAAGACTTTTACAGCAGAGCTGTTTACCTCAACCCCCAACGGTTCCATCTCCGTTGACAAAAACGGTAAGGCGCCAAGAATACATTTATACAATGCATGCTTATCCCTCACCAGGTCTCACGTTTCTGGAAACGACCCGAAATTTTTATTATTTACTTGCGATGAATGGAGTCCTAAATTTAATACAGAAAAAGGGCTAATCAAAATAATTGGGTTCCGCCAATTGTAGTCACAAAGAGTCAACATTGTACTGACGTCCAATCTGTTGCACATCGCATTTGCGAGTGAAAGGAAGAAAACGGAAGATTGGAGGCAGAAATAGCGGTGGGGAATTGGACTTTAGTCTTTCATGCACTCGGAAAACGATATTCTGGAGCATCAGAGCTTTTAAATGCACGAAAATAATTTGCCTTGGCGGCGTCGATTGAAAACCTCTGTACTGCAAGACACCATTTTTCTTTGTTAGCTTAAGCGCAACCTCGTACCTACAGTTGCATGAAACACAACGGACGGCACCACCATTCTCCAATGTAGCTTAGAGAGACTTTTTCAGTTTCTTCTTCTGCCAATTTCGATTACTATGCGCCGAAATCTTAATGTGCAATACGTTGCACGCGAGGTCTTTGGAAGATATAGGCAGCCTTCATAGGAGGGGCATATTGCAAGGGACAGCATGATTACAACGAATGTCGGGATCCACCAATTGCATAGTGTGGTTCTTTCATTTTCAAATGTCAACCAAAATATACAGAGGAATAATAATTTGTAATTTATCATATATCATGAGGAACCAGGGACTAGAACCTCAAGAAAAATAAGCGCTCCGCGTGGAGAGAGAGCGCGCAACCTGTCTTTCAATTGCGTGTTTTTCGCCACTTTCTTGCACAAATTTTCATAAAACAATAATGGTTATCTTAATTTGAGAACAGTGAACCTACTTTATCTCTGCTCTCCTTTAAGTTCGCTACCGTTGGTTTTCCTTTCTGTAGTATTTAGACAAGCCCTTCTTTCCGGCCTGCATGCATAACGAGGGAATTGGTTCTGGCAGCATTGGTACTGAAGCAATGGAAGTGTTTGGGCTCGTTGGTTGATACTTCACACAAAAACAGCGCTGAAGACGAGACAGAAAGACGGGGCAGCGCTGTGTGTGTAGCCTCCTTCTTTCTGTCCCGCCTTGAGCGCTGTTTTTGTTTGAAGTTGGTACTGAAGATTTCATAAGAAGGTCCCCACAGGTTGAGTGATCATGACTAGGAGCCGGATTTTAGGCAAATGCCTAGTTTTTCATCGTGCTGCAATCTTACCATTGGGACGTACAGGAGTTATTTTGCGGTGTTTTTGCACTCCGTTAAAATGCTTTATTTTGCCGTTCGTGCCTTAATGCCTATAAGTGCATAAAAATGCAACTGCCTATTTTCGATATCGGTGCCCATAGAAGAATTATTGGGCCTCAAGTTGCGCTTTCCAGGGCAGTTTGAGATCGTTATTTACGTTACGGGGCAACATGGATGGTTCTGAGATCTAAGGGGTCTATCCAACTCGGTCTCTAGTGCAGCCTACACTCCCAGGAAACAACCGCTAGCAGCTGTAAGCTGGGACGCTCCTTCTCAGTGACAACCGGCACAGTTTTATATCTAAAAATCTGGAGAAGGTGGTAGTCCTTAACATTCAGAGTGATTTCTAGATACGTTACGCTTGCTCTCCAAACGGGATTTCTAAAACATAGTTAGTGGCATCGTTTTTTATAAAATCATACCCAAATCCGACTCCATTTTCTACGAAGATCACTCTGAAGAAACAGCCAACTGCCAAACATCACTGCGAGCCTGCACTTTTTACGCCGTAAAATGTAGGCTGCCGACGCGCACTAAAACTCGTGCTTCCATCAAAAATCTATTTGGCTGCTAAATACCTTTTGGAAAACTTTCTTCAAATGTATAAAACTGTGTTTGGAAGTATTGCGACATCTTTCTTGTACAATGTGGAGATCATTGTAAATAGGAAAATTGCCACAGTAATACCTAAGAATTTTTATGTAAGAACATGTTGCTTTTTAATGAGTCATCGTCTCTCTTGCGTTCATTATTTTTATCTCGTTTTGATCTTTCGTAATTTTATTGCATCAACCAGACATAAAATAGAGCATTTTCCAAACAGTATCTCTAGCTTCAAGAATTCTTTTTGATGCCTATTCCGTTTCATGTTCGAGCAAGCGACAGTGGACATTGAGCACTAATGGGACCAGTGCGTTAGTTGAATTGAGCCAATAAATTGTTATTACTCAAGCGGTTTTATGGACAGTTTAACGGCTGTGTTCAACTGTTGGCGCCTTTGTAAAAGCATAAACAATAACATTATTGGTTTTCTGTCGTAGCTGGCCAGGTCGAACACGTCTTGAGTAGTAAGAATTTGGATTTACATAAATTAATGTGCTTATATTTTCGTCCTTGGGGGCAAAAAACGTTTTTTGGCTGGCTCTTTTTTGGCGCCGTAAAGGCACATTTTTGATGCCTTAAAAGCCAGTCTCTACTCATGACACACTGTAAACAACAGAGTCACGGCACTAGGGTTAACGAGAAAGTTTCCTTCACCCTGCGTTGTCGCTGCGGCAGTGGCTATCCTCCCAAAGCGCAGGATACAGTTACATAACAATCGAAATTGACCGCAAGGTGACGGTAAGCCAATGGCCGCCCTGCAGAGAGCTTACATGGTAAAGCATCGGATGCGCAATCCGAAAATCGTGGGTTTGGTCCCTTCCCCCGGTGCATTTGTTTCTCTTCTTTCCATTCTAAATTCTAAAAATCTTTTTTTATTCGCGAAACATAATTGCCGTAGTGGTTCAGTGCCCAAGCCGTTGCGCGTCTGAGCCCAAGGACGCGGGGTCAATTCCAGTCTGCGCCGGCCGCTTTTCTGATGGAGGAGAAGCGAGAACGCCCGTGTGTTCGAGATTGAGGCACGCGTTGAAAATTCCCAGGTAGTCAGAATTGATCCCGAACCCTCCACTACAGGCGCCTCATAGCCCAGTGTAGCCTAGGCGCGTTAAACACCTCCATCGAATAAAATTCGGAAACGGTCAAGCTGCTTAATTTATGCGTTCCTTGGCGTTCTCGGACAAAGAATGTTTTTACATTTCTGGAGGACTCACAGCTGGAAAAGGTCCGAGAGGTCCTCTATACATGTTCTAAAATACATGCACATTTCCTAGTCATGTGGAGATCAATCTTTTGTGTAGCGATATTTAAAATTGACTACCACTGTCTATCTCGTAATCAGAATCGCGGTGTACATCGCGATATTTTACTCTCGCTTTCATTTCTCCCACACACACAACTTCTTTGTTTAGATTTGTCTCTTCCATCTCACTGTATTGACCCCCACATCGAACACCAATGCCTATGGTTAGTGGGGCCGATCTCCTCAGATTCCGTTAAAAATTTTCTCTTTGTCTCTCTAGACTGATGTCGTCTCTTTCTGTGCACTATCAGTCTATCTATTTGCGTATTTATATATGTGCCACTGCACGATGAAGGCCTCTCACAGTGATTTCCGACTGCTCAAACTGCACGCATAGGCGGGTGCTAATAATTAGGCCAGGGAGGAGTGCAAAATCAGGTGCATGAGCACACAGCAGAAGTATGAAAATGAGCTACCGTTGTATCGCTTTTTGGTTCGTGGATAGTGGCCGGGCGAACTGGCGTGTTCTGGTCATCCTGGGCCCGGTGGTCATCGACATTCGTTGGGGATGCCTTCGCTTGCTTTGTTGCCTGCAGACGAGCCCGCAAAACGTGACGCGATTAGACATTTCTCAATCACCTTTAGCTCAGGCAGCACACGAACTAAAGCTCCCTTCATCCGTCGTTAGGCGACGCGACGTAATCTGGCGATACGTGACGCAGGCGTATGCTTACCGTCATCGAAGCCTCGTGCTTTCCCGGAGGCTGCCGAAGCTCTGCGTGGGGTCGCCGGCGGGGTGCACCGGACTGCCTGCCCTTGTCTCCGGTTCGTGGCGTCTTGCTGCGGACATCGCGGTTGCACCTGAGCAGGTGGATTCCTCGTCGGAAACCTGGGAAACTGGTAAACCTTTGATCCTGATGGCTGTCATGGACGGGGCAGTTTCGGCGTGCAGTGGGCGCCTGGAAGTGATGGCATGTATCGCGAGTTCGCAGCCTCCTCGCGCATCGCCTCTTTGTTGTTGTTGCGCCTTTAGGGATGGCACATACCCAATGAGGGGATCGGCCAATCAACAGTCCCCTCTTTGTGGTGCCTTCTCTTCCTCCTTTTCACCCAGGATGATCATAATTACCGTGGTGATGACCTTTGCTTCGATGAAAATGTCGGCGAACCCCTGAAAAGTAGCCGGGCAAATGAAGCCCGAGTTTGACTTTTAGTTGGGAACAGAATTAGCTTGAACAAAAGAAAGAAGGAGCAAGGCACCACATATTATACAGCGACCTGAGTTACAAGTTCATCAGAAGCCAATGTGACTTGGTTCACACAAATAAGTTTGAGCAATTCAGCGACGCAACCATTTTGCGGGGCCTTCAGTTGAACCCCGAAAAGAAAGAATTAATTACTTGAAGATGCCAGTGACACGATTCCCTGTTGTGAGCGGCAGTAGCATTGAAAGACACTGTCACTTCTCTTACTACTCTCACTCCTTTCCCACAGCAAGAAAAACGGAGAGATTATACACTGTGGGTTCCAGGGAGCCGCACGTCTGGGAGGGGCGCGATATCCTCTCCCGAGATATGCCCAGGTCTCGCACTCCTGGCGCGATGCGGAATGTCAATTACAAGTGTTGATATGCCCAGTGGCGTAACAGTGGCGTAACTAGGGTGGGGCAGGGGGTACAAGTACCCCGGGCGCCACTTCGGAGGGGGCACACAGCCGAGTCCGCCCAACATGCAACAAGGGGGGGGGGGGATTTCAGGAGGGCGGCGCAGCCGCAAAAGTCGCTATTGAAAAGAATGCTAGTTTGGCGTATTGGTAAGACACTGTAACAGAAAAATAACGGTGAGTAGAGAATGACAAAGAGAGGGGGATACACGCGGAACGCTATGCCGGGGATACACATTGGGCGCTAGCACCCTGCGCATCCTCCACACGGCCCCGTGTGTGTGGCCCTCTCTTCGTCTTTGTCTTCTTCAGCACTAATCTTTTGTCACAATCTCGCTGTTAAAGTAGTTAAATTGCTGCCCTTGTCGTGAAGCGCCTTATCTATAAGCGTGAATACCTAGGGACGCCCGGTTCAAGGAGTCCAGGAGGCAACCGCGGATGATATCTCTACAGTGTGCGTGCGTGTGCGCGGCATGCTTTTGTTTTCATCTGTTCTCGTTTGTATTCCAGCAGCGGGGGGGGGGGGGGGGGGGGGCGGGGGTGCTTGAAAATTTGCCCTCATATATTTCGATTAAAGGAGTACTGACACCAAAATTTGACGCATAAAAATGACATGATTAGCTTCAGTAGTTTGTACAGATCCCTCACAGAAATTTTTGCAGCGATCGGAGGCCGGAATCAAATCTAAAATCAATTTTTATTGTCCCGGCCGCGAGCTTCCACAAATCGGCAGCAGTAGCGAAATCGCTTTCGGAGTGACGAAACATTGGCCGGCGTGTCTGGCCGGTTCAGGGTGACATCATATAGTCGTTTTCGGAACCGGAAATGATATCCTGCGCTGCTGTTGTTGGTGGTATTCGTTTGGGCCGGAGACGTGGGTGCACCTGTGTGAGCAACGTTTGTAAACTTTCCTCACTTTGCGTGTTCGACGTCGTTGCTCTTTACTTCGATGCCGGCGCATGGTGTTCCCTTGCACTGGTGCTGAAAACTGCGTGGTGTCGACGCACACCACGAGAACGCGGCGGTGCGCGTCGCCGATCTCCCCAAGTTGTCCTATGGCAAGCTCGTGGAATGCGAAGTACTGCTCGTGGAAACCTGTCCGAGCAAATCGACGACGAAGCCAAGATGCATTATTTTCTACGCCAAGACATGCAGCGCTAAACGTGCACTGAGTTCGTGGGCGGCGGCGGCCGCAAGAACTGTCGCCCAAGCCTGCGGGCTCGGCGTCGCTCGGGTAAGCTAAAGCCCCTCCATACTGTTCACTTCCGCCGCGTTAACCCTGACCGTGATGGAGGGTCTTTAGGGTCAGCTTGGGTGCTGGGAACTTTAGGCTTAGTATCGTGGCGAATATTTGATCGCCGCTAAATGTACAACTGCGAATGACCATCTCTTACACATCTTTTCACCACAGTATCATCCCCTTTTTCGCACATGGAGCTTTATTTTGGCGATAATTGCCGTTTCAGCAATCGCTGACCAAGATATCCGCCGCGGCCTGTTTTGATTCTAGCGCGCAGATGGCGCCATCTTTCGGCTGCTCGCCGCACCGTGGTACCGGCAGTGCTGGGTCGGAGCGCCGAACCTCCACTGCCGGTCAGCGTAGGCTTGCCATCGCGTAAATATCTGAATGCCGCTTTTAAATTCAGCGCTGATAACAACCCCTAGCACAACTTTTCCCCACACTAACATCTATTTTCTCGCATGTGGAACTTCTTTTTCGCGATCAGATTGATTAGAAGAGTGGCGACAAGCTGTTGCTATCATGGTCTGCGCCGGTTCGAGCCGGAATGATATTAAAAAACGGACGACGGCGAAGTCGTCGTCCGCCTGGCCAAATAAATCGCTTGGCCAAATAAAATTGTTCTGTCTGTCGGGTGGCAGCGACTCATCCGAGTCTGACGATTGAGACGACATGTCGACTGCACGGGCGATTGCGGACCATGTGCAATCGTAGCAAACGATGCGGCAAACGTCACTGACGTCACGAAAATGCGTTATGAATAATTCTGCGCTGGCGGTTGACCAATTTTGGTTCGATTTTTGTAATTACTGGACTACTAGGTATCCCTTAGAGCATAAAAACCGAAAGCGAGAAATTTAGTGTCAGTACACCTTTAAGACTTTGCAGGTATTCGTACAAGGCAAGGTGAACCGCATGCAGTGCACTGTATGGATCTAGATTTATTATGGTCATGCGGTCATATTTCATAAAAATCTACCATTTGCGAATGCTGTATGAAAAGCGTAGCGAACTGAGCTCACGGTTGAATTCTGTTTCTAGCCGCAGTGGTTATTTTTTTGATGAATTTGAAACACTGAAACACCCATCTGCATGGATTTTCGCAGCACATTGAAGGGAACCAAAAGTGTTTTTATGATAACCCGGTCAGTCCACTAATCATTGCTAATCGAATGTAGCCGAACTGTAACGGTGGCAATAACACCCACTCTCGCAACTAAAGAGTAACCACAAAACCGGTTTTACACGAAAAATGTTTTCGGGGGATAGTAAGAGTGTGAAAGCGAAAGCCTAGTTGGACCATCCGTTGACATAAACACTGTTGAAGCTTGTGTGGGATTTTGCGGCCGCGTCTGTCACCACTTCACCAGCACCGTGGACAGCACCTCCGAGCCTCGTTGCCCACCTCGGCTAGACGACCTCGTCATTGACTACCCTTCTTGACCAACTGTTCGCCATACGCGGGTTTGGTCTCAATCTCATAGAGCACCGACGACGATATGGGTTGCCAAATAAAGGTTACCTCTCTCTCTCTCTCTCTCTCTCTCTCTCTCTCTCTCTCTCTCTCTCTCTCTCTCATTCCGCTCACCCCATTGCCGGGGGCATCCTGTTTACTCCTGTTGGTACCTTTACCTCTCATGGCGGCTCTTATAGCACAGCGGCCACGGCCTACCCGCCTATGGCGTTGCTGCTTTCCTTTCGTGGCCCGTGCTGCGTCTTCCCTTTTTAGAGCCCTCCTCCTACACTCCTGCCGCACTGCTGTTTCCCCTTCGTGGCGCTCGATTCCCCGCTCGAACAACTGCAACTATTTTAGAAAACCTATTTTGCGTACCTTACAAGGCGCTCCAACATAGAGATCTAAGCCTTTCGTCCTAAAAAAAAACAAATTTTGCGCTAGACGTTCAAACGAGCAACCGCAAGATTCCCAGGCGGTTTAATTGTAATCTGTAACACTCTACTAAGGCGCGCCTCATAGCCTAGATATAGCTTCGGCGCGTTAAAGAGTGAAAATTTTCAACCCCAATGGGATTTTGGAAATTTTTGAAAGGCTGGTCAACGTAAACTTTTATTTTTAGGTGCGTCATGTCCCTTATCTCTAAATTGACAAAGCGATTGCTTATTGGACAGTCAAGGTTTGTTCAGCGAAGTCTCTGAAGGGCACTTGATGCGTTTCATCACAGAACATATCTGAAAAAAATATGTAGATGCTTTTGTGTTGACAGGGAAGAGCTCATGTGGTGAACGGGGGGGGGGTGTGTTAGGTTGAAATATTTTTCCTGTCTGAAGAATGAACCTAAATTTAGATTGCCTTGCTATCCTAACCTCTAAAACCTGCAGTTAGCGGCTAAAGAAATTCGCTGCGACAAACAATAGCCATTTTCAGGTGATCGGGTTTTTTCACGATTCCCAACGAAAACTGTCAAGTTATTTGGAGGTGGTGTGAAAAAACGTTGGAGATTAGCCTCAGCAAAACATTTAGCCGGCTTTCAGAAGCCCACTACAGACAAACTCGACTCAATCACTTGTGGTTGCTTTGTTTTTAGATTTTTTCTTGTTGTTAGTTGACGTTTTTTCTTTCGTTTTTGTATAAAATTGTTAGCGTTATCTTTCACCGATGAGCCTTTTCCCACTAGTAGGCCCATCACTTGCACAGCGCCTCCAGCCGTGTCATAGTTACCCGCATACAATAAACTCTCGCCTCTCTATAAAACCGGTGGTTGCAGCTATTCTTCGCGCCATCAGCGAGCGACTTTATTGATGCCGGTAAATTTCAAATTTTCATGGTGATCCTGCAGAGCATCGCCCCTTTATTTCAGATTTCAGATTTGAAGATTGCAATAAATAATTTTGAGAAATACATTTCACCATATTGCAGAAAAAAATGATGATGACTGTTCACCTGCTTCCTTGGTCGTTCTTCTTTCTGTGGTTTTGCGTAATTTATGAGCTTCGTTTATTTCGTGTCAAGCAGACGACAACAGTTTACCGGCAAGGTAAATTTATTTCTAACATTCTGGACTACTGGTGTATAGTACGATGCAGGGTCCACACCGGTGTCAAAGGCACGCAAGTACTGTTGTGTTACGGTGAGTAGGCGGTGGTTCTCGAGGCGCCGAAACTCGTCCATCATGTTCTTGTCGATTTTGTCTCTGTGGTAGCGTTGGTGAAGTAAAGGTTGTTGACATTGGTGGCGGTGGTGGTTGTGGTTTGCGACGGGAAAATGAAAGGAAATTCACTGGGGATATTTTGAGCTCGGCAGGGAGCTCACCTGCATACAACCCAGTGCAGGGGAAGGGAAGTAGAGGGGGAGGGATAGGATAAAGTAGAAGGAGAGAGAGAGAGAGAGAGAGAGAGAGAGAGAGAGAGAGAGAGAGAGAGAGAGAGAGAGAAAGGTATAAAGAGAGCTGTCAGTCCTAGAACGCTGTCAGTCCGGGCACACCAGTCAATCACTGCACTCCGGGCTACAGCCGCTGCGTAAGGCGGGTCGTCTCCAGGGAATGAAGCAGATAAGTGAAGACTACCCGTTGGGTTGCCGCAGGTCCCGGCTGAGAGCAATGTACACGCCCTCCTCTTCGCAGCTTTGTCTTCTCCTTCTTCTTCGGCAATAAACCTTTCTCGTGATGGATTCTTTGGTTGGCCACTCCCTAGGGGCATCCTGCCACAATCAGCATCAGAAGCGTTGCGGACGGGGCTGCTTGAGCTGCAAGGCGCGTGGCGCTTCCCGCCACAGCTTTCCCACTGGAAATTCAACATCCTCCTCTAAAGTTTTCAGTTCGTCGTTTCCGTTGACGTTCAGCTTCGAGTGCCTTCGTTGTATCAGTAGCTTCTTGACGTCGTTTGAATGAGTCAAGGACATAAGTGGCGTTCGTAGCACTTGGTCCTGTCCCGGATTTGTAGCGTAGTGGGAAGAGCACCGCGTACCTCCCGTTGCGGCCAGTGAGTCGTGGTATCAAAACCGGACGCCGCAAACCATTTTTTTTATTAAATAGTATCGCGCAGCTGTGGGTGTATGGAGGAGAGTTGCGCATGCGCAGTGTGAGTGCGGATGCCGACGCGGGACATGCCCAGACCATAATATGCTTTCGCATCTAAAAAACACACATTTCATCGTTTAGCCGGTCGATACGGCGATATTCATTTTATAAATTCTCAACGAAAAAACCATGCGAAGTCTGCAGCGGCCGCCACAACTAAAGCAGTGAGGTCCATTCGAGGTGCTACTTTGATTGGACGATGTCCAAGATTACAATTCCAACCGGTTTATGTTTTTCTTCTGTGAAACAACGTGCTTGACATTCGATGTTGTCGTTGGTTGGGCATGCTAGATATATCAGCAATCGGCATACCGCGCTAATATCATATTGTCGGCTGTAATTTGGAATAAATAAGCCTGCCAGAACCGCTTTGAATCTTAGCCATCACCAGCCGATCACCAGCCGATCGCAGTGGATGAACGTCCTCCGCGTCACCGTAGACGTTAACTTGCAAAGCGAATTGCCCCCGACTTTGTAGCTTGCCTGCCTCGTGCCTGTATCGTAAGAGGCGTGTTCGTACCAGGCCAAGGGTCGGCTGATTCGGGATTTGCCCGCACGCAGTCGTAGCTTGTGGCAACACCACGCCCACGAGAACTGGCCAGCGCGTCAGTGTTAGTCTGCACGCGTTCTTTGAACTGGCATATAGGGTTTGTGACGTCTCACTTATCTCCTCTACCAAAAGAACCTCCACCATGGGACACAATTCCTAGAATAATGGTCAAGCCCACCCCACGCCACATAGACCCGTCTTCAGACTCCGGCAGGCGCCGAAGTAGAGCCCTCCATCTTTCCAGCCCATCACATGACACAAATTACACAGACGCCACGTTTACCGACAACATGGCCAAAACTGTCACGGTACGTCCACGTGAAGAATCTATTCGTCAACACTGTAATGTACCTTCTCCTACAGCTGCTGAAATTCAAGCCATTGTCGATTCGATCATGCTGCTAACCCATTCAACTGACCAAATTACCATCCGCACGGGTAGTCAATCTGCCCTCACAGAATTCGCAACTAACTCCTTACCTGCGCACATTCATCACGAGCTGACGTGCTACATGGTAGCCCACAGTCACCTGCACGTATTTCTAGAATGGGTTTCCGGACACCAGGGAATTGTAGGGAATGAAACGGCTCATGCCCTTGCTCGTGCAAATTGAAACCCGAGCGACCCTCAACCCTGGCCCCAGGACTACAGCCTCAAGGAAGAACGCGCCGCCCATCGCAAGGCCCGCAGGCAACAGCTGAAGGACCTTCGCAGATCCCGCCGTAATCTTCCTCCTCCCACTTCTGACCTCACACGCCGCGAAGGCACTTACAACCTCCAGGCTCAGACTCTCTCCCTCTCTTTTGACCTCGTTCTTCACTATATCATGACCCGACATGGCACGCCCCACTGTCAGGTGTGTGTGCCTATCCCGACGTTAAACACACCTACTGGACTTGTCCTCGCGCCAGGCGATCACCTCACTTTCTTCATCTACACCTTTTACCATCCCACATTACATATTCATGGGGAAACTGGGCCGCTCCTCCGCCTGATCTTCGCCCCATCCTTTGGCCTCGCCTCGGCCGGCACATTGCCCACGTGCGAGGCCCTGACACCTGCGGAATTCCCACCTGAACGTCTTCCAGGCCTACCAGAACCACATTTTCGGCAGCCCGGATATGGGCCGCTTAAATAAAGTTTGATCTCTGTCTCTCTCGTGGAGCCATGAGTGTTGCAGTGCAAAAATGTTGAATTCAGCAAAGAAAACTTTGGGCAAAAAAAGGAAACCTGCGCTGTCGGGGACTAGAACTTGCGAATAGCAATACAATTAGCCCAATTCTCCCGACCACTCGGCCAAAAGCCTACTTTTTATTGAACTCGGCCTTAAGTCAGTAGTGTCAGAAGTAGCAATTCAAGGCTTGTATTTTACATTCTTTTATATTGGTGTTCATTGCTATATATCGGGCTTCATTGGTGTTCCCCACGTCTTGCCGACGATGAATTTGAGCACATGTACCACTGCAGAGAGCCTCGTCTTTATAACATTTACCTGAGTGCTCCAAGAAATGCCTCTGCAGACAACTATGCCGAGAAACTTGTGATTTCTCACCTAAGACCCCCTTTTTCCATTAATATAAAAATGGTATGCATACATAGGCTTTCCAGGAAACGCAAGCACTGCGCATTTCCTGCAGGATATTTCCAACCCTTGTGCGTGTAAACAGGAGGTCGTCAAGTCCGCGGCATTTCGCAGTCGGGCGCGCACATGCCGACGAGTCACGCGATCCGCACAAACATATATATCATCGGCATAATCGACACATGAACCCTCATTGGAAGCCAGTAAGTCAGGGCAATTAGTGTAATCTTGAGCAGAGTAGGGCTTAGGACGCCTCCTTTGGGAAGGAGAAGTAAAAAAAAAAATGTGAAAATCTCCAACGTGCAGCCTACTGCATTTGCACATTTGTAGAAATAGCGAAGTTAGCGCGTTTGATCTTAATAAGTCTTTAATTAGAGATAATTGGTTTGAAGAAATAAAAAAATAGTAGGAATCGAAAAGCTTAAAAATAGTAAACAGCATCTTAAGCTGCTGAAGTTCCAAAAGTGTCTACTAAATTGTATGTGGTCGCAACACGTATTTTTATTTACAAAGGGTACAAAGGTGCCATGTAACGCTTTGGCGAATTTCAGTGTATTGGGTAAGGAGGGTAGGTGAAGGGACTTGCAGCACCATCTATTATGGCAGGCATATGGGTGGCGCTGGGAATATTTGGCAGCACAAAAACAAAAGCGCAGGGAAAATTCCGGCCGATCACCCCCAATGACAGGTTGTTATGAAAAGTATGCTGAGCATTAATACCAAATCAACAGAAGTGGATTCCGGTGACGTAACGGTAGCAAAATAGCTGCATGCAAGAAGCGGCAAAAGAAACATGCTGTTCGTGCATTAAGTCACACCTTCGCATACCAACGCCAGTGAATGTTCAGTGCCGTGCTTCTTTGTGTTGCGGACGCAGCCAACGGGTATTTTGTGGCTACACTTCTAATGCGGCATCATTCTCGATTAGTAATTCTAAGGTTTGGCATTAGAACAACTCTGAAACAGCAGGCTAGACGAGCAAAATGCCACCCAGTGTATGGCCGGGACTTGTACACGCCGTGGTACTGAACTGCTGAGAAATGAAAATTAAAGCCCCTTTCTTGAAAGAAAGATGGCTAAAACGCTGAGCTTCCTGCCATGTAACCTGAGTAAACCTCGGAATATAAAAATGCTTCGATTGTGTCGCAATGGTGAAATCGGATAGACGCCGGCTTCATTACGTGAGAAACCAAGCTTTGACACCAACGTTGGCGAAAGCTTTTTAGGCGCTTGATGTGCCTTCACTTATTATCATCATCATTATGTGAAACCCTTGTATAAAATTGTTTTTTTTTGCAGTTCTTTTTTTGTGGCAGGACAGTCCCCATCAGTGAGTCATCGGTCACTGGGGTAACTGCATGCCTTGGGCGACTAAAATACAGATGCTGAGATACATTGAAGTTTTACGTAACGGAATATTTGAGATACACTTTTGCAGGTAGAGAAAAAGTATTCCAGATAAAAGACGCAGATACAGATACTGAAATACCTTGTTTATTTCCGCGACCTCGTGTTCTAAAATACATTATTATAGAGCGTTATACATGTCAAAATCGAACCATGTACAAACCTGAAGCAATAATACAACTGAATCTTACAGAGCATTACACAACTTTAGTCGCCACACGAGAAAACAGCATTAGTTGCACTTGAGCAAAAGCAGCTACTCAGAGGAGGTGTCTTCCAGATAACGTTAATTTGGCCTGAAGACGAGGCTCGAAAACGAGAAAAGTCTCCCTACCACTGCAGAAGGGCACAAGTTAAATGCGAACAAACACCGCATTCATGGCTGGAAAGTCCTACAGCATGGCGAATTTGTTCTTTTGGTCTTCGAGGTATCTAAAGACTTTCGCTCGGACATGCGTCTGCTCTGAACACCCTGATGTCGGGAAGTTTGTATCTAGAAAGTCGTGGAAGCCGTGGTTCATCGTAGCTGGTGAAACCTCGCCGCATGAGCCCATATGGGCTGCCCATATGTTTCTTCAGCCCTCAAGAGCACGCTTTCGAAGTGTTAAGGTTTCGCAACTTCGTATGAGGCCCACTGCGTTCTGAAGCATGCGTGCGAGCACGATGCAATTACTGCCCCTTCATTTTTCATCCTTTAGAGCCCAGAAAACTGCATCTGCAAGGTAACAATTCCGTCCACAGAAGGAAGCCAGGACGTCTAAAGCTGAGAGGGCATAGGAAAGTAGGCGTTATGCTCCAACCGAACAAAACTGTGAACGTATTCTCTCGCACGGAAATAAATGTAACCAGATACTCATACGTGCCAGAGTATCACGATATATTCGATACAGCGTAAAAGTATTTCCCTACTGAGATAAAAAAGACATCTTTTAAATGTATTTTGAAACTTCAATACAGACACTCAAAAGTATCTTTGTGATACTATCACGATATCCTGGTATCATGATACTGCGCAGCTCGGCTGTGGGACTATCAGCGATTACCCCGGCACTGTCTTGAAAGCGTTACCCGCATGATAAACGTCTGCGTCACCCTGAAGAATCGTGAAGATCTTGAGTGTGATCTTAACATGACATTGGAAACGTGTCTTGGAGCACTTCTCTGACGTGGCTTAACTGCAGCGTCGCCTCTGGCAGTGGGTGGATAGAGCTGGGCTGTGAGGAACGTTAGTTGCAGCTAGCCTCCGGCAAAAGTGTACCCAACCAGCGTAGATGTGCTTCGAAAGGCCTCCAGGTTACTGCTCGACGTAAGGAAATGGGCAGTAGCGGTGGTTTTCTTCATTTTTAAGGCAGTCACATTTTTTTTTGTCTATCTGCTCGAGAAAGGGGCCAGCGACCTGGTCATGCTACGTCTCCAGTACTGCTGGGGCAGTATTTACGACCATTTTCTTCTGCTTATGGCCCGTTCTCTGAACAGATGATGGAGCATGACCCCACTTTTCAGCGAATGTTCACAGATATCTTAGCAGAGGTTGTGGCGCGAACAGCAAACATACTGCAGCCGACTCAACACGCCAGGTTTCTGAGAGACCACACGAAGCTTCGGTTTTTATTGCATGCCGGTATTTTCTCAAGTACACGAACAATTGCCAATATGAGCAGTGGTTACGTTCCAACCCTGTGGACTTTGTTACAGTCGGGATGGTCCAATTGGCAGCACGAACTATAACTGGGCGTCACGGACTATGTGTTCCGAGAAGTTTGTTTAGGCCAAATCGCCGTATTTAACAACAACGTGGTGTGGGAGAGTGAACGTTTATGCAAAGGAGAAGAGGAGGTCGGCCTGAGAAAATGATCTTGGGCCTGCTACTTCCTATTGGGGCAGGGGTACTCGGCACCGAAAGACTAATAAGTGAAATGGAAGGTATGAGAAATGACGGTGAAATGGAGTAACAAAATAGTCATCTGGCCTTTCCCGAATTGGTGCCATTCTTCACGGCAGATTTGAATTTCTGTCTCATCTGTGTCATGCGTCGCTAAAGAGTGACGGGCCATCAAAATCCGCTTCGAGGATTGACCTTTCGAGCCACAGCAGTTCTCAAAATCTTTGCAGTACTCGGGATTTTTTTTTCACTTGGAATGGACACTGAATTGACTTTTAAACATTGTGTAATTGCTGGCGAGCGGGAATTGTAGTCTGGGGTCTCTAGGCCATGTTTGGACAACTCTCGCAGCGTTTAAGCGATTTTATTCACTAGAACAATCAATTCGAAAGTGCTGTCGTCCTCTCTGCATCCACATTGCCGATTTCTTATGATGTTTCATGCGACATTCAAATAAGATGTATCGGCTTGACTGCGCTTCTGCATGGCTCGCCGACCCCCGGACAAATCAGTCGTCCCAGCGTTTAGTCGGCCGGCAACCAACGGGTTGTCCCAATTCGATCACTAAGTTTACACTAACCCACGACAAGTACATGGTGGAAAAATATGCCTTTAGTTTGTAGTCTAAATCAAGAGCTCAATACACATAGCTGCACTCAAGCGCACATGCGACGCTTGGCTAGCAGGTACGGTAGAGAAATCTAAGGCCAATTACAGGTGGGAGAATAGTCAGCGAAGTTTATATCGGTAGAACGGAATTAAAATCAACCGAAACTTTCATTTACAGCGTAAAACGAAGGCGCGGGAAGCTCATTTTGCGCAGAGTGAACTATCACATCGGCCAGCAGCACCACCACACATTTTAGATCGGATTTGTGCCTAAGTAATGCCGTTGCCAAAGATGAGATATTTGCGGGAATTTAGGGGATGCTCACTGAAGGAGCCTTATTGAAGTAATATTTATGGTAGCTGCTTGGAATCCTAAGACTAAACAAAATTTTAACAGGCTACACAAAATGCCTTTTATTGCCATATCATGACCCAGCAGACTTAAGGCCGACTTCATTATTGAGTATGATTTTGGCCGAGCGGTCCGGAGCATTAGATTCGTTGTTTTGCTATTCGCACGTTCTAGTCTCCGATAGCGCATGTTTCCCTTTTTTTAAAGCCTATTTTTCTGTTTTCGGGAAATGTTTTCTCTGCGAATACACCATTTTTATGCTGTTCGTTCATAGCACCTCGAGCGAGTTCGCAGAACGCGTGCAGACTGACACTGACGCGCTGGCGAGTGCTGGTAGGGTCTGTTGTTGCGGGCAGAGACGTGCGTGTGGGCACAGTCCCGAATCAGCCAACCTTTGGCCTGGTGCGAACACGCCACTTACGATACAGGCACGAGGCAGGCAAGCTGCAAATTCGGGGTCCAAGCTCCTCACAATTTAGCGTCTCCGGTGACGCGGTGGGCGTTCATCCGCTACGTACGCCTCGGCTAGTGATCTCTAAGGTTCAAAGCGGTGCTGGCATGCTTACTTAATTCATTTTACAGCCGACAATATGACATTAGCGTCGTAGGCGGATTGCTGACATATCTAGCATGGCCAGCCAACGGCAACGTCGGATGTCAGGCATGTGTGAGAAGAGAATTTATTATAAAACCACATATCAGGTCGCAGCGAAACCGACACCGCTTGGAATTGTAATCTTGGACATTCTCCAATCTCAGTAGCACCGCGAATGGGCCACACTGCTTCGCTTGTGGCGTCCGCCGGAGACCTCGCATGATTGCTGTTCTTTGTTCAGCATTTATAAAATAAATATCGCCTTATCGACCGTATAAACGCTGCAAAGTATTTTTATTTGAGCCAGTCTACACAATGAAAGCAAAAACAGAAGCTTGACAAATTAACTGCAGTGTTCCTTCAAGACGTTCTCTCGGCTCAATTCTACGCATTATTACTGTAAATAAGGGTGGTTTGATGTCTGTTGGGTCACGTTAGGGGCGGGGCACGGCATATCAGCACTTTTAATTGACATTCTGCATCCCACCGGGAAAGCGGGGCCTGTGCCTATTGCGGGAGGGGATATCGCGCCCCTGTACAGAGGCACGGCTCCCTCGAAACCGCAGTGGACAATCTCTCCGTTTTTGTTGTTGTGCGACAGGAGTAAGAATAGTAAGTGACAGTATCTCTCAATGCTACTGTCGCTCCCACACGGAGGCAAGTCATTGGGCATCTCCAAGTAATTTATACTTTCTTTTCGGGTTCCAACTCAACGCCACGCAAAATGTCCGCTTCGCTGAATTGCACAAACCTACGTGTGTGCACCAATTCACGTTGGCTTCTAAGGGCCTTGTAACTCAGGTCGCTATATCTTATGTGGTGCCTTGTTCCCTCTTTCTCTTGTTCGAGCTAGTTCTGTTCCCAACTCAAACTCAAACTCGGTCTTTCTTTGGCCGACTATTTGTTAAGGGGTTAGCAGACATTTTCATCGAAGCCAAGGTCATCACCACGGTAATTGTCATCATCCTGCGGGGGTAACGAGAAGGAAGAGGAGGCACCACGAGTTTGGGGATATCACTAACAGGGCCGGCTATACTATCGTTCGGGGCATCCGAAACGGGGTTTTGCCGCCGGGATGTATGCTCTGCTCTCCTGCGCTACATTGAAAATTCTAAACGATTCTCCTTATGATTGAGATTGGTCATCCTCGCTTTAATTTTACAGTTTTCTTTTTTTTTCTTCTCAAAACCAACTGATCTAAATTATCCTTCCTAGGCGTGTCGTGAATTGATAAGAGTACCATTCATTTTTACAATCCTCTGTTGTTTGGCCGATCCCCTGATTGGGTATGCGCCATTAATTATCAGGATCAACAACAACAACAACAACAAGAGGGGATGCGCTAGGAGGCTGCTACAACGCGATACTTGCCATCGCTTGCAGGTGCACACTGCAAGCCGAAACTGCCCCGTCCTTTATAGCCGTCAGGATCAAAGGTCTACCAGTTTTCCACGTTTTCGACAAGGAATCCACCTGCTCAGGTGCAACCGCGATGTCCGCAGCAAGACGCCCACGAAGCGGAGACAAGGGCACGCGGTACGGGGCACCCCGCCGGCGACCCCACGCAGAACTTCGGCAGCCTCCGGCAACTCACGAGGCTTCTATGACGGTAAGCATACGCCTTCGTCACGTATCGCCAGATAACGTCGCGTCGCCTAACTACGGATGAATTGAGCTTTACTTCGTGCGCTGCATGTGGTAAGGGTTTCTGAGGAATGTATAATCGTGTCATGCCTTGAGGGGTCGTCTGCAGGCAACAAAGCAAGCGAAGGCATCCCCAACGAATGTCGATGAACACCTGGCCCGGGACGACCAGAACACGCCAGTACGCCCGGCATCTATCCAGGAACCAAAACGCGATGCAACGGTAGCTCATTTTCATACTTGTGCTGTGTGCTCATGCGCCGGATTTTCTAGTGTTACCGTGCCCAGTTATTAGCTCAATCCGATGCGCGCAGTGGGAGCAGCTGGAAGTCAATGCGAGAGGACTTCATCATGCATTGGCCAATAGGCTAATAATAAACAGAAAATATTGACATCAGTCTAGAGAGAGAAAGAAATATTTTTACGGAATCCAAAGAGGTCGGCCCAACTAACGGTATAATTCCTATTTCCAGAGCGTAATTCCTATTTCGAGAGCGTATTCTCAAGGCCAACCACGCTGGGCAATATGCCTTACGTCAACGATAGCAACAAATATATCCATGTTACTGTCGAAGGTGTTACTGAGCTGCTCCTATGATTAGATGCTAAAAACTCCGCAGGATCTGATAACATTCCCACCGCATTTATTAAAAGATATGCAGAACTGCTGGCTAGATTCTTGGTACAATTGTATTCTAAGTCTCTTGAAACTTGTTACCTACCACTTGAATGGCTGGTTGCCCGAGTGAAACCAATTTTTAAAAAAAGGCTCTGTCACCGATTATTGTAATTACCGACCCATATCTCTCACTTGCACAGTTTGTAAAGTTCTTGAACACGTAATTGCTAAACACCTAAATGATTTTCTTTACAATAATAATCTTCTTACTAACGTACAGCACGGTTTTCGAAGAGGGTTTTCAACTGCAACTCAATTAGTAGTTACCGTCCATGAGATGGCACAGGTGCTTGACGAGGGCGGACAGATTGACGCAGTTCTAATAGACTTCTCGAAAGCGTTCGATAGAGTTCCACATTCGAAAATAATAACAAAAATGAAAAACTTAGGCATCCCATCACAAGACGTCAATTGGGTCATTTCATACCTAACTGGCCGCAAGCAATATGTAGAAATTGACGGTGCCTGTTCTCGTTTCCTAGATGTTTTCTCGGGCGTCCCACGGGGCTTGGTCTTGGCACCGGTTCTGTTTAACATTTATATTAATGATCTTGGCCAAATTGTAAAGCCCCCTCTACGCCTCAAGCTGTTTGCAGAAGATTGCATCATATTTAGCCACATAGTGTCTGCCGCTGACAAGGAAGTTCTTAACCATGCTTTGCATGCAATAACGGAATGGTGCAATAAATGGGATATGCTTATAAATCTCGACAAGACGGTTCACATGTGCATCTCAAATAAGAAGAATAAATTTCATTTCAAGTATAGCCTTGGCAATCACCAGATTAAACATGTGGAGGAACATAAGTACCTGGGGTTAACCTTGACGTCCAGACTTAGCTGATCAACACATATAAATAACATATGTTCCTCCGCGAGAAAGAAGTTAGGGTTTCTGAAGCATAAATTAGGTGATGCCCCTCGTCGCTTAGACTCATTGCATACAAATCCTTTGTAAGACCCACCCTGGAATACAGGAACATTGTCTGGGACCCCCACACTATCACTAATAAAGAAAAGCTTGAAAAAATTCAGAGATTGGCAGCTTGTTTTATTTATAGGCCTCCTGCGCTGTCCAGGGGGCGCTGCGCAAGCGGCTTCCGGGCAGTACTTCCGGGTAGTACAAAGCTGCGCGGGTCCCATAGGATCCCGTGTTGACAGAAGCAAAATGAGCTCGACGCTCCCGATTATTTTGTGACGTGGTCACCAGCTCATTCCCGACGCGTCCGATCTATTTCAGCGATCAACTTGGCATTAGGGAAAAAAGCTTTGCAGCGCTAACCACGTTTACAGCGCCGACGAAAGTGCCGGGACCGTGACGGCGTCTGCTACTCGCAGGTTCCCCGATCGATGGTCGTACGAACTTCCACTCGTTTCAAAGGCGGTGTCAGGCCAGCAGTGTCAGCTGAGTGGCTGCGCAATTCTTGCGTTCGCTTGCATGCCCCCGCTGAAGCAACCTTTTGCAGTTACCTCAGGATATAGGATGAGCAGCGTTCTGTGTTTATGCTACTCGTGAACTTTCCTTTGTCGACCGCATGCAAGAAGAAAAAAACTGTAACTGTCGTCAAACAGTTAAACCACCCGAGCAGGCGGTACTGTCCCACGCCGCGACGACCGCGACAGCTCGCTCAAAAGAAAGCCG
The DNA here is from genome assembly GCF_048455015.1 of Haemaphysalis longicornis. Taxonomy (NCBI): domain Eukaryota; kingdom Metazoa; phylum Arthropoda; class Arachnida; order Ixodida; family Ixodidae; genus Haemaphysalis; species Haemaphysalis longicornis. Next base: position 143,149,682 of record NW_027526460.1, on the reverse strand, counting down.
ACAAATCGGCTTCTTTTAGCGGATATTATTTTGTTTAGACACTGCAACTACTTTAAGGGCTATTTCATACAGTATGCAGTCATTTAAACACGCCACAAAGCGCCACAACCAACTTTCCCTCGGGCTTGTAATTGAAAACACATGGAGGGCGGCGAGGGTCGTCTGCTATTGTACTACCCAGAGGCGTCGTCCGCTAGGGGCGCTGCATGTCGCCAAAACTCCAGCGAAGGAGGCCTATACGCCCACCAACAATCCTGCGCTTTTACCCACCCGGTTATTGAGCTGCACTCGGAAACTCCCCCGCTTGTCAAGTTCAGGGACACAACCCAGCGTCACCGCCGTCAGAGACAGACACTACCCCCGCCTCGCCCTGACCTTTCCAGGGAACAACAAAGTACCCTACGGCTATGCAATCCGGCTATTTCCCAAACCCGACGCGAGTTCACTTAATGAACCCAAATCGCTACGACGCTGAATGTAAATTTTGCTGAGAAGTAGGATCATTCCGCCACATAATCGGGGTGTGCGACTTTAGTCCTGAGCACCCTCCTCTTTTCTCGTCAACTAACCAACAAAAGCAATGGAAGATGTTGCTGTCCAGCCCCTCCCTGCCCACCCAGTATCAGCTGGTGGGCAGAGAAAAGGTGGCATGGACTGCATATGGGCTCCAGTGAAGAAGGAACAGCTCCCGTGAACCGCCCTCTGGGCCGTGCAGCAATTTGAAGAAAAGTATTTCCTCCTCCCCCTGCTGCAGTCAGTAGGTCTGAGGCGTCGCAAGGCCTTGAAAACGCTGGGGTCAGTTGATGATGATGATGATGATACCCTCAAAGCTTTGGCACGTACCCACAAGGGGGGATCAGCCAAGGCTAAATCAATTGCTGAAATTCCAGAGGACCTCAGAATACTCATTTATTACCGGAAAGAGTGAGGCCGTAAAATGAAACTTCTTTTTGAGTAAAACCGGATTACCCATTATTTCTTACCCTTCAGCAATTCAAGCGATCTGCAGCTGAAACAAAACCTTGAATACAATTATATATATCCCTTTTTGCGTGCACAAAATTTATTTCGCCAATAGATAAGATAAATGGGACCGATAAAGTCAACTCCAAACACTCAATTGGGTGCTAAAAAAGTAGCTGTCTTGCAGCCGAGAAGCGGTGACCGGCGAGAAAAAAATGTTCGATTGTTTGGTACCGCACACACAGTTCCATAGGTGAAAGCCTTGTTTTAAACAGATAGAAATTCAGACTTGGAATCCTGCAGCGCCGCTCGGTGAAGGTCACTTCGCATTGGTGAGAACCACGAAAATGAACCTTCCACCCGAAATTTAAATGTTGATACTCTTGAAACGATAGGAGTGCGTCTGAACGAGTAGCGTCTAAATGCCAATACGTCGTAATCTGGACGATGCAAAAACTGCCAGATTCGGTACGCCGAATTGAATGGGAGCTCTAAGAGCGAGATTATCTAAACGATCCGCTAGCTAGTTCACCCTCATGCCCGTATGGCCAGGGATCCAAGCCAAACGTACCACCTTCAGCACCTTGGAACACAAAGCAGTAATGTGCTGTACAAGGGAGAGTCGGAAGAAAAAGTTATTGCCGATATAACTGACATCAAATTGGATAGTACGATGAATCCTGATACATGCTGCGGCACTCTACATAGGGCGAGAGCAATTGCTAAAAATTCTGCCATAAAAATGGCTTTATAGTCCGGGATTCGTAGCCGATAACTCCAATCTAGAGGCTGAAAAAATACCTATGTCTGCTTTCTCGCCCTATGAGATGTATACCACTTTAAATCACCGTAGAAGCCGGATACTTGTATAGATACTCATTTAAAAGAGCAGTTAATAAATGGCGTGTGAGAAGCTTTGCAGCCAAATGGAAAGGGTTTTGTAACAAAAACTCAGTTTCCGGCTCAATAGTAGATAATGGGATAACTTCATATAAGTTAACCGAAATGCAATCAAGAGATGTTTGAACGAATTCCCCTTGGGGGGAATACGTTTCCGCCACGGAGAAGTAAAAAAAAATCGAATCACAAATATATATAAACACAGGCTTAGCAGCTCCAGAGGGGGCTTCGTACATGCGGAGGTAAGTACTGTCAGCAAGAGAAATCGGACATTGAGTTCAGGAATGCGTGCCTCCAAGTACAAAACCCGGTTCCAGACGAACCGGGGTAGACCAAGGCAAAATCGAAGGATGCGCCTCTCCAACAGGTGTAACGATCGCAGTTTGTAAATAGGGCAATTGCAAAACAAGATGCAGCCTAACTTCATGACTGGCTGTACGTAGCATCGGTACAACAGCAAAAGTGGGTCCCCGCGCATTCCTACTCATTTTCGACATAGCCTTTTCATGCGACGAAATGCTCTCTCCGCTTTAGTGACTGATGCATTAATATGTGTATGCCAATCAAGAGAAGAAGTGCATGTAATACCAAGGTACATCAGCGAATCTACCTGCGGAATGACTTGAAATTGTTCCTGCCCCCGGGAAGACAGGTAGAGCACTTTTCGACACATTTACGTTAAAAAAAAATCTGTCACGCCATGTCTCCAACAGAGATACATGGGCCCTAAAACTGTCATATAGCGAATGAATGTCGACTGCGGCCACAAAGAACGCTCTATCATCAGCATAAACATAGGTTGTTACACCAGGGAGTAGAGAAATGTCGCGCCTAAGGATGCTCAAAAGTACAGGCGGTAAAACCAATCCTTGAAGCACCCCTCTACTTTCAGGAAATCGTCTTGAAAATAGCCTACCGTTTGTGCAAAAGAATTCCCGATCGGCAAAAAACTTCCTAATCTAAGCAAAAAGATATCAGTCCAGGAGCGTAGCCTGTCTTCTTCTTCGTCTTCCTTTCCCCATGCTTGCCCCCTCCATTTTTCTCTTTATCTCCCCGTGAAGTTCACCATTGGCACACTTCGTACCTTTTTTAAGGACATACTCCTTGGGGGGTTTCTGCACATGCACCTTCGGGGGTTTTCAGCACATGCCTGTTTGAAGGCGTTGGGGGAGGGTTGCTTATGACATGACCACGCCAGGCTTCTGAGCTACCACTGAAGCCTTGGGCTTTCGATGCCCCCGGTATTTTCTTAAGCACTGCAATAATTCTCAATATGACCAGTGGTTACGTCATTAACGTGTTGACTTTGTTCCAGTAGGGTTGTTCGAATAGGAGGCACGGACTGTTGTCGGGCGTCACGGATTATGTTCCGAGAAGTTGATTATTGATTGTAGTGTTTAACGCGCCGACGCAAGCCAGGCGACGAGGCCCGCCATAGTGGAGGGCTCCGCGTTAATTTTGACCACCTGGGGATCTTTAACTTGCGCCTAAATCTCGTACACATGGACATTTTTGCTTTTCGCCTCCATCAGAAAACGCGACTGCCGCGGCCGGGAATCGAACCCGCGACCACGTGCTGAGCAGCGTATCGCCTTAGCCACTAACCCACCGCGGCGGGTCCGAGAAATTTGTTTAGGCCAAACCACCATATTGAACAATACCTCGGTGTGAGACAGCAAACGTTCATTCAAAGGAGAAGAGGACATAGGCCTGAGAAACTGATCTCGGGCCTTCTACTTCCCACTGGACCAGGTGTAATTGGGTAAAAAAATTGTAGGAGTGAAAATGGAAGTTATGAGAAATGACGGTGAAATCGACTAATGAAATGAATGTTCATCGGGCCTTTCCCCCTGTGGTTCATCGGGCCTTTCCCCCTGTGGTCCCGTTCTTCGCGGCACATTTGAATTTCTTTCTCGGCTTCGTAGTCACCGGGAAAGCGAAAACGTTCCGCCTATGTGGCATATCAATCCGCTTAATGGACATTATGCTTCACACAGGGAGTGCGTAGCTTGTGCATATATCACGGATTGGAATATCGCGTCCCTGCCCATGCAGTCCCACGGCCCGCTCGAACTGGTAGAGGGCAATATTCCTGCGTTGTCGTTGCTGTACGAGAGCAATGATAATAGTAACAGCGATGATATTCTCTTGCGGAAATAATTTCGCCACCTTTCATTAGGGGGCCTCGGTTGACAGGATGTCAGTGGGAAGATTCAAGTAATTTATTCTTTTTTTTTGGGATCTAACTGCGAGCCCCGGGAAAAGGCTGCGTTGCTGAATTGCTCAAACGCAGGTGTGTGCACCAACTCACGTTGGTTTCTAAGGGCTTTGTAATACATGTCCATATACATTTTCCGGTGCCTTGTTTTCTCTTCTTCTTCTCCTTCTTCTTCAAGCGAATTCTGTTCCCAACTCAAATTAGGACTTGGTATGACCAAAGCTTTTTCTGTGGTAACAGGGCGCTATCATCGAAGCCAAAGTCATCACCACAGTAATTATCATCATCCTGCGTGGGGAAAGAGAAGGAAGAGGAGACATCACGAGAAGGGTGCGCGAGGAGACTGAGAACATGCGATAGACGCCATCGTAGCGTTTCTAGGCACCTATCCACTGCAAGCCGCAACTATCTCGTCCATTTTTGTAGCCGACAAGATCAACGGTCAACCTGTTTCCCAGGTTTCCGGCTACGAATCCAACTGCCCAACTGTCACCGCAATGTCTGCAGACAGAGGCCCCCAAGTCAGACACAAGGGTACACAATCCGGGTCACCCCGCCGGCGACCCCACTCGGCGCATCGGCACTCTCCGGAAACGCGCGAGGCCCCGATCGCGGTAAGCGTACGCCTGCGTCACGTATCGCCAGGTTAACTCGCGTCGCCTAGCTGCAGGTGAAGGGCGTTTTAGTGCGTAGAACTTACCCGTCCGCTGCTGTGGTTTGGTGGTGTCGCCGGCCTCGTAACCGAGCGAACGAAGGGAACACCGAAGACCGAAGGAAAACAGAAGAGGAAAATGTGGTGAAAGTGTGAGGGGGAGGGCGAATGCCAAGGAGGCGGTAAACGCTCCTCGGCGGGGAGGCGCTACGAGATAACCGAAAGTACGAAGACGCCACCGATTATGAGCCCGCAGGAAAGCAGAGAGTAAAAGTATGGCGAAAGTGTGAGGGGGAGGCAGCATGCCGAGGCGGCGCCATAGAAGCCTAGCACGGCATGATTAATGCCCATACATAGGTCCTTCAGGATCGTCCTCGTTACGTGGCTCATTTGAATCACGTGGCATTTGCGGGGGAGGTTCCCACACGATTACAAAATGCTCAGCGGCGACGACGTGCTTTGATATAGCAGCCGAGTAGCGAGCGCCGGCGTGCGTTCGCTATTCAAGCTATGGCTTCTTGAGACGCAACAGACACGCGCTGTGGCCGAGAAGACCGCAGTTGGCGCTGCGCACAAATGTCGCATTAGAGAGTATTGTAATGGTCATGCGTTTTTTTTTGTTGGTGTGCTGCCTAAGGTAAAGGTCATTGAGGAATGTCTCATTGCGTCATGTCGCGCGGGTTCGTCTGCAGGCAAGAAAGGAAGCCGAGGCTTCCCCAATGAATGTCCATGACCTCCAGGCAAGAGACGACCAGAACAAGCAAGTTAGCCCATCCGCTACCCAGAAACCAAAAAGGAATGCAAAGGTAGCTCATTTTCACACTTGCTCTGCGTGCTCATGAGCCTGATTTTCTACTCGTACCGCACCCAGTTATGAGCTCCCTCCGATGCGTCCAGTTGGAGCAGTTGGAAATTAATGCGAGAGAACTTCATCGTGCGGTGGAAAATAGGCTGATAATAAACGGAAAAGAGACACATCAGTGCAGAAAGAGAAAGAGCAAAGCTTTAATAAAATTCCAAAGAGATCGGCTCCACAAACGTTAGGCATTGCTATTCCAGATGGGGGTATCAGAGTAAGATGAAAGAGATAAAAAAGGGGAGGGGCCGCAAGAGTAAAACCTCGCGATATATTCGGGATACCGACGGTGAAATGCACGAGTGTAAATCAATTAAGATATCGTGCCACAAAACATAATGTAACTGCCGATGACGGTGAGATGTGCATACGTATTTAAAACGTACAGTCATGGACCAACGAAACGAGAACACAAAAGTACGAACCACAACGCGAAGAATTGAATAAGAGTGTTTGTGGAGACCCAATAATGGCGCACTATTGGTATATCCGGAAAGCCACATTTCTCACCGTTGTTTTTGTAATTAGGCTGCTTGTCTTTTTGGCTTACATGGGAAGAATATTTTCGTGCTCGCATTTCATTTGTTTCACTGTACATGTTTCGCTGTACATGTACAGAGAATTCACAGTACCCCTTCCAGCCAGAATACTGGAGAAAAGCAAACTCTTGTAAAGCAAAGCAGTTCTTTCGTGGCGTGCGGGTCAGCTATTCCCAACGGGGCGGAGGCCGCTCCGGGAGGGCGTGGGGCGGGGTTTCATTCGCGGAGCACACACCCTTGCGGCGCATAACGTGACTCACCACGGCCGCTTTCAGCGCTGCGCACAAGGCCTCGTTTTCAGTCAGTTTTGCTCAAGAACAGGGCGGCTGCGGCGGGAGTTGCCGCGCAGCTGATAGGCAGCCGACCACGCTCGCTGTCTCGCTGCCCGGCAGCTCCTGGCACAACGCATGCGCTGCTGGGCCGGGAGCCCGGTAATGGCGCTCGTGGTTCTCTTTTCGTCCTTCGTGTGTCTGCGCTTCCAGTTCTTGTTGGATACTGAGGAAGAAGGCCACAGCTGGCGTTTTAAAGCAAGCTTTCTAGCTTCACCACCGAACGGTCCTTTCGTGGAGTGCGGCACAACAAACTCAAACGCGGCGGAGGCGGTGGCGAGTGGGGGTGGGGAGGAGGGAGCGGTCGGAGGGTTTCACTCAAGGAGCACTCTGTAGACAGCGTGGCGAATTTACCCAGCGTTCCCCGCGCAGAAGTGCCTGTTCGCCGCCGGCGGCGGCGGCACGGCCTTTTCGTCAGCATTAGCGACGGTTGTTTTTTGCCTGATTTGGCTTTTGCCTGATTTGGCTCGTTTCGCATCCATTGCGCGCTCCCTTCGCACGGCTTGATTAACTTGTTCGACTACACCTTGCGGTTAACCCGCTACAGACGGAATTAAGTGGTCTTACGGCCATGGCCTCCTTGATTCCCCCGCGCGCGTTTTGCTCCGGCCGTCCTAATCGCAGCGCGCCCCAGCAAAATGTTGTAAGGGTGCTGGTTCCCCCGCTCTCCGCCACGCGGCAGTGCGCTCCTAAGGATCGAATGCATCGTTCAGCCCATGGGGCCGCTGTTAATGCGGCATTTCGGGGCATGTCAACGGTTCTGGCGCGAGTGTATTTGCGAATTTATTGGCCGCACTTGTGCTCAGCTCCTGCGACCATTCTGACACAGAACACCTGCAATGGGTTTGTCCTTCATTGGAAAAGGCAGCTTCGAGGCACAAGCCACCGCGCAGGTCGAGCCCCCCGATCTTTATTCATTCATAAAGGGACCCCACCACTGCTCCCTCGTACTCTTCCGCGGAACGAAAGCGAACATATAACTGTAATAATCGTTTTATGCCATGGGAAATACGATCGCATCTATAAAAAGAGCAGCCTATCGTTGTTGGCTGAATCTAGAGCGAACGTATACACAACCGTCGAGTGCCCCATGTACGGCACCTTATGTGCAGCCCTGCATTTCCGCAGAAATCTAAATAGGCGGAGTTAATATAATTGATCACTACAAAGCGTGGATGAAGATAATTAGTGGAACATGATTTAGAAAAAAAAATATACAGAGAGTAGAAAAATAAGAATTATAGAAGCGATATTAACAAATTAAAAAATACAAATCTTATAAGCTCCTCCACAAAACACACAAAAATAAAGGAGCAGCAAAAATTACACTAATAAATAATCGCGCGAACAGACGAACCTTGTAACACCCTCCATTTGCACAGAAATGCCCAACAGTGTGCATAGAGATAATTGACCTAACGGGGTGTTCAAAACAAAAAAAGCAAACACAAAACCTCGAAAGAAATCTCAGTTCTATCATATCTATTGAGTTCCATCATATCTATCAAGAAAATAATAAAAAGCCCTGAAGAAATTAACGACGCAAACAAGAACAAACAAAATCATGAAAACTGACCAAAGGGTAACGCCCTACATTTGCGCAAAAAATGAATAATTGGCGGAGTTAACATGTGTAATTACTCGTTATAATCGTGTGAATGGAGACGATTGCTCGTAAGGAATCTTAAAAGAACAAAAAGCAGAAATGTAATTAAAAACGCAAGCTTACAAAATAAAAAAATGCACATTAATACACCTCCTCCAAAATAGGAAGACTAAAATAAAAAAAACAGCAATCAAAAGAAATGCGGAAAAAAATACAGAACTTACGTTGAAACGAGCAACCGTTTGAACCCCTGCCTTTACATAGAAGTGCGTAATTGGCACGTTCGATAAGATGTTCAATATCTTCAAAATAGCGTCAATTCATCTAATTAGTTGAATGAAACCTGAAAATAGAGAAAACAACAAAAATGTGCGCATTTAATCCTGGAATTTATATACAACCACCAATCAAGCTGAGCCATCTGCGCGCACAGGTATACAAGCAAAAAGCATTCTCAATTGCAAACGCAGACTAATGAAACTTGAAAATAGAGTCGCACAATAAGTCGTATCCCGCAATAATAAGTCGCACATCCCGCGATAATTATGCAGCTTTATATGCTGCGATGTACCGTGTAGTTTTTACACACCATGATGAGCTTTTCTTAACTGCTCCGCAAATATTCTATACTAGTTCACAAAGCGCGCTTAGTAAAACCTCGCAAATACTCACTGGCACTGAACGATGGTGCCTGAATGTATCACGGTTGGTTTGTGTCGGACTAGCATGCTTACGATTTTGTAAGCTTGCCTTACAAAGCCGTGGCCAAAAATCTATCGTGACATGCACACTAACCAGAAACAATCTTAATATTGCATTTCTGCGACATACGCCTATGCAAGTCGCCACTCTCGTGAATAATGTTGGGTGAGGACGTGACGGGTTTTTGAAAGGTACCGCGTGTAATTAAACAACGAAAAATCTAAAAAATAAAAATATGCACGCGAAATCGCAGCAGATCAGTGCCAAAACCGACTGGGCTTCGCTCGTATGATTGCTACTTAAACTTTGTACTCGCGCGCATCATATTAAGTTAACCATAATAAATTTGTTGATTATTTTCTTGTACCTGTCATTTACGCTCGACCCAATTTAACTGCAAGCTGCGAAAACGCTCGTTTCCTCGCTTGTGCCAAGCTGCAGCGGAATAGTTGATGATGATGATGGTGGTGGTGGTGATGATGATTAGTGGCTCTCCCTTTAAATCGGGGAGTCGGTTGTCAGCAACCGACTTGCCTGTTTTATTACGCTTACTTGACCTACTCCCATATAACCTAAAACATTGGCTTCCTCCCTCCCATCTACCCCTATTCCCTGTTTTAAACTCATCGCCCCCGCTCCCTTTTTTCTTCCCCCGCTGTTCTAAACTCTCACCCGTATGATTACTCCTCCTGCGTACTCATCCATTCCCTACTTTTCCTCCACCACCACTCCAGTCGCCTCTTCGTCACCTCTATGGCCTTGAAGTTGAGGTTCCCCCTCGTCCTAAACCCCAATGCCTCCGCCAGCGTCGTTTCCACCTCACCCCGCGGTGGTCGTGTCTCTGTGCAACTCCTGAGGATATGGTCTATAGTTTCCCGATCACTGCCGCAGCATGCACATGTTTTATCCTGCTGCCTGTAGCTACCCGTGTATGCCGGGGTTCTCAGGCACCCTGCCCGTGCCTCGAAGAGCAACGCACTGCCTATCGTATTGCCATAGAATCCCTCCATCTTAATTTCCTGTTTCTCTGCGCTGTAAGTCTCCATGATTTTTAAGTGCGATGCACTTTATAAGCGACCCCAAACCATCCACCGCCGGCGGCGGCGGCGTCCGCAGCCCTGCTCTCCCTAGCAACGGCGCAGAGCGGAGAGGAGCGTCGGTAGCAACGGCGCAGTGACGTCACTCACCACGTGACGCCACGCCCTCACCGCTCCCTCGCGACGCGGCGGTGTGCGCCGCGCGCATCCCTCTCCTCACCCGCGCCGTGACGTCACGCACCACCTCCTCTCCCGGCAGCTGCCGTGCGCCGCTGCGCGCGTCCCCCTCCCCCTTCGCTCGCTCCTCCTCTCTCCTCGCTGGCTGCAGCTGCGCGCGCACCCCTCTCTCTCGCGCGCCCGCCTTCCCTCTCAGCCACCTGGCTCGGCGCGCTCAGCGCGGCGTACCCCCCTTTATATGCAGCGATAAACCGCCAGACCTCCGTGGGTCGGCTCGCGCGCGCTCTCTCGCTACAGTCTCCTGCTCGCTCTGCTCCAGTTTAGACCGTTCGCTGGCTGGGCGCCTCTCAAGGCGATGTCAGAATTACTACGCCGTGTACTCTCGGCGCAAGAAATGCATTCGCACTTCCTCACGATTCCCTTCGGGTAGGTGGGGGCAATTTTTTTAAATTTAAACTAACTGAAAGCGAGGCCCTGTGCGCAGCGCCGAAATCGGGTATGGTGCGTCACGTTATGCGCTGCAAGGGTGTGTCGCAGTTGCGTTCAAAGGAAGGTGAACTTCCGCATCCATGGAAAAACGCTCGACGTTTGTAGTACACCTTTGTGTTAAAAAAAGCGGTTAGCAGGTGAGCAATCCAAGGAGGTAGTACGGTTTCCGTTATAAGCGCTGTCACCATAGCTAAACCGGCGATTTTCCTGTTATCTGATGCAGGATGCTGAGCAATATGCACCACCAAGCCCGGCGAACGCCACACAGAACGCGTCTACCGTCCAAGTTCCCAGGAAGGCCACCCTTTGCACGATCCAAGCAATCGTCGCAGAGTTCGTGGTGGCCGCACTCCTGCTCCTGGTGGCGGCGACTGTCTTTGGCCTGTCCAGTTCGAGGCAGCGCGCCTCCGTCACTGACCCTCCCAGCTGCTGCCTCCGTGAGACAGAGTGGCTGTTCTACCACGTCAACTTTTCCCTGAACCCATGCATCTTCTTGTACGACTACGTTTGTGGCGTATATCGCGAACAACCAGAACCACCGGCGTTGGGTGACCCCGTTTTCAGCTCGGACAGAGAACTGTACTGGCCGCCTGCCCGCAAATCAGGGATAGCGGTGTACCGTTTGTTCCAGTCCTGCCTAAGCGCGATGGGTAACATAGAGAAACTAGGGGGCTCAACCGCGGCCACGTATCTTGGGGCTTTACTGCCGAACACCGCTGTGACGAGGTCCGAACGGGACCTTCTGCTGTTCCTGCTCCAGATGGCAGTGAGGCACAACATAATCTCCCATCCTGTCGTCGCTTTGTACGGCCGTGGTGGCTTTCCTCGCGGGGTATACTTCAAGGACATGCACCTCCTGAGGAAGCCGGGGGTCCTTGCTGTACTCCTCTTAACAAGGACAGTGCCGAGCATAAGAGGCGACCTCTCGGACCGGTACCAGCAGTTACGCCAGGACTGTCTTCATACCATTAACCGTGTGTTGAACCTAAGCGTCACCCTGAAGAATATGGAAGATTTGGAGCGCGATCTTGACGTCACTTTTGGAAAGGGTGTAGAGTATAAAGACTTCACTTTTGGAAACGCTGTCCTGGCGAACTTCCATGACGTGGCCAAACTGGCACCGTCTCTGACGTTGGCCGACTGGAGCTGGGTTGTGAGGAACGTTAGCGGCAGTGATCCTCCTGCAGTGCTCTACCACAGCAGCGTGGATGCGCTTCGAAAGACCTTCAGTGTGCTCCTGGACGAAAAGCGGCGGACAGCGACGCTCGTCTTTTTCATTTTCAAGGCGGTCACAAATTTCCTACTCGAAATGCTCAAGGAAAGCGTCGGCGTTCGGTACAACCTACGTTTTGTGTACTGCAAGAGCATTATGTACGAGCATTCCCTTCTGACACTGGTGAATTCTATCGAAGCATACAGCCCGGGGCATGCCGCCGTATTTCATCGTATTTTCAAGATAATCCTGGCGGAGATTGCGGCGCAAACCGCGAGCATTATGCCGTTAACTGATCACACCAGGCTACTGAACTACCAGAAAAACCTCCGACTTTTGCTGCCACCAGATTTACTGCCCGCCCACAAAAAAATTCCCAGTGTTACTGGTGACTTCATGGGGAACTTGTTGACCTTGTTCCAAACAGGGTGGTCAAACGAGAGGAAAGATTTACTGCCGGGCATTACAGACGATCTGTACCAGGCAGCGAGTATGAGACAAATCGATGTAATCAATGACACCGTTGTGATACCTGTGTCGGCGTACACCATATCTACTTTCAACGCCAGCGATGAGCTAGTGGTTCCCTCGGCCATCGTTGGTGTCCCATTGGCTGATGCTCTTTGGAAAGACATATTCTCTAAGCATGAATGGAGCCCAGGTACTTCCAAGTTATTCCACACCTACACCGCTTGTCAGAAGAGCCTCGGGGCACTGTTGAATTATTCCACAGGAACATATCATGTGCCGCTTCTAAGCCTCGAGACGGCTCGACGAGTGGCAGCCAGTTCTTTGTGGCAGAGCGAGTTTGAATCTTTTGGAGGCTGGAGAGTGTCTCGTTGCAAGCTGTTTTACATGTTATTTGTGTACCACCACTACTGCCCCACGCTTGTCGCATCCAAAGAGAGGGCCATGAAAGAAGCGCAGTACATCGCCTTGATCTCGAATGACTTTCGCGATGCGTTTAAGTGTCAAGCACCCTTGAAAACGACACCGACATGCAGACTGGAACAAGAGAGCTAAATGTTTCTACTGAAGGCGTTACGATGATGTTGGAGAAAACAATTACAGTACTCTTCGAAGCTTTTTTGTTTGAGCAGTCGCACCTTGCTAACGATAGCTATCAAAATATTCGCGGCTATGCAGGTCCAGCCACTCGGGCGATGGTATCGGTAGCGGCAACCTTTACATTTGCGGGAGCCACAGAACTCAAGGCAATTCTTCAGCTTATGCGTAGTTTTTCATTAGCTGCTGAAGTGTCATATGATATTCTTCTTTTCTCGGGCTTTTTTGCTTGGTTGTCTGCTGATTATGCGTTAAGATGTGGCACTTCCTGGTTCTTATGGTCAGTCCCCGTAACTGCTGAAGTGGCTTTTGTTTTCGGCCTGTGCTGAAGCTGTTCTTCCTGGGGCGTGAAATTTCGTTATCCGTTAAGCGCAGTCGTTGTCAAAATTTTAGAGGCCAAGGCGGAAACGTGCAGGCTGCCACAAATTCAACGTTCAAGCTTATGTGCCGAGCGAGGCCCAAACTTTTGATGCCGAAAAGCTAGAGAAAACACCTCACTTCCTTACTGTCAAAATCTTTTTGTCTCATATCAAGCTAAAGCTTCTCATTTGAAATCTTTGTGGTACAGAAGGCTTAGGATTGGCGTAGAAAATTTTGACAATGACTGCACAAGCCACCACTTTCGTTTTAAATGCAGTACAATGATTTTAAGTCTGTTTCGCAACTTCCAGTTCCGCGACTCGTTCTGGGAACAGTAGTAAAAACAATAACAATTACGTCGCAAAACAGGTCTCCCGAGGCACGTTTGCTTGCTGCGGTACATAGAATCAGATTTTAACCTTGACTGGTGTTGTTTTAGTGCGGAAGAAAACGTGATTCTAGTCAATTACATTAAGTAGATCATCGGTCTGGGCTCGCAAACTTCGTGCAACCGCATCGCATTTCGCTCCAGCTGCCGTTCTAGGGAGCTAAAAATCGTGAAGAGCGGTGCTGGTGCGCAGTAGTGCTGGCAGAGAAGTGCAAGCACCTTGCTGCGGCTCTCATCCACTTCTAAAGGTCGTAACGCTTTAAGATGAAAATTACGCCCATCTTCCCGCGAGGGAACCCTGATGTTATGCGACGCATCAGGGGGGAGCGTTTGGAATGACGCTGGTATTGGATTGCGTCAGTCCACTCGCTGAAGGGACTGTCGCTTCCATCACGTCTTCATCGGAAGATCTTGCCCGGAGGTATCGTCAAGCAAAGTCAAGTGTGAGAGCGAGCGCTGGACTGATTCGGCTCCGTGCGCTTCCCGCTTATATTCCCGCTTTTCGCGCGCATGCGCACACTTGCGCGCACCCAGAGCAGCGAAGCGCACACGCGCAGCTGTTATGATAATGAGACGGAGTGAGAGTGTTGCGCACAGCTGTCGGAAAGAAGAACAGAGGAGAGTTGCGCATGTGCAGTGAGCCTGCGGACAACGCCGACGCAGGAAGGGCATACCCCCGAGCAAGAGATGCGTCGCATCTAATAAGTTTAGGTGCGTCAGAAAAATGCATAAATTCAAACACTACAGACAAGAATCCCCAGGTTGGTGACTGTACTGGGACCCTCGAGTTCATACAGAGCTAACAATTACAATAAACGTGGCAGAAAAAGTGCAGAAATGTAAGACGGTACAAAATAATACAATGGGTGTATTCATTTCACGTCAATGGCCACCTAGATAGGCCCGGTTTGCCAACAACTTCCCCTTCTGTACTGCTCCTGCCAAACACGCTGACACGAATCCTCTTATTGAAGTGCCCTTCCCTGACTGCAGCGAGATCACGACACCTTCGCGGCACAGGCCTGCATCCGGGGAGACCGCTCGATCTCGAGCGACGATTTTGGGGCCCAACCACTGCTCTCTTCTGGGCGTCCTCCGGGAAACTTCTGCGAGCCTGTAGCTTTAGGACTCTCTAAAGTATGCCAAAGGGTATACTATCGCAATTAAAACTCAACTAAACAATCGAAAGAGGAAAACCTTCACCTCCCACAATACGAGATCTGCATATCCAATTCCAATTAGCAATAAATGAGAAATTGAGAAAAGACCAATGAACAGGGCAAAAGATTGTCTTTTAGAGGTGGATTTACACCCTAACGTACATTTTCAGAGCAGGGTGTAGGCTATTCCAAATAGATATTGCAGAAAAGTTGACATTTTGCCGTAATCTGAACACATGGTAGTAAAAGTTTCTATTTGATACAATCCTTGTGCTGCTGTGGTCTGATGGTGGAGTTGATAAAATTATAATGCAATTTGAAACACAAGGACTTGATAATTATTGTCATGACACAAAGCCGGTTCCAGATGGTTGGGGCTTTAATTAGGGGAGAGTGGATGTTAGAACAGCCAGCAGCCGAAGCAAGGTAGAAGAATAAGACACACACACACGAGGTCACGGGTTCCATTCCCGGCCGCGACGGCGCTTTTGTAATGGACACGAAAAGCAAAAAACGCCCGTGTGTACGAGATTTCGGCGCAAGTTAAAGATCCCGAGGTCATCAAAATTAATCCGTAGCCCTCCACTACGGCGGGCCTCATCGCCTGCTTTGCGTTGTCGCGTTAAACCCTACAATCAAAATCATCAGACACACATGCAGCAAGCAAGCCCAGCCTCTACCTTATCAAACCAAAACAGCCGTTGGCGGCGACAGCAAATTGTTGAAAGTTTGTCCCTCCTCAATTCCATGCCATCATGGCAATATTAACCTTACGTTATATTGACAGCACAATTACCAGTGTTCGGTGTGGGATAGAGCTTCTTCGTAACCTGATCAGGGATATGGTGAAAGCGCAAACTGTAGAAAAAATATGCATTCGAAGAGACAGGGCAAAAAGAACACTTTCGCCTTTCAAAGCGAAGCTGTAGTGTTTTCACTGCGAGTTGAAAACGTCGAGTAGCGCTTGGACAGAGTTGTTTAACTCGGAATGAACCCAAGGCACTCTTTCAGCCCAGTGGCTACATGCGGACATAACACTTCTCCCGAAACCGCACAAATCGCTCTCCATTAATTATCGCCACCCAATCACTGACATCATTTCTAGGCAAGCTTTACGAACACCTCAATCAAACTCGCCTTACAGCCCGTCTTGAACACAACAATCTAGTCCTGCATGCGATGATTGGTTTTAAAGCTCACCTTTCAATGCAAGAAGTCCTGTTCCAAAAAAAGAAGAGGTACTGGACGATCTCAGAATATCCACCCCACCAGCCACCCTGCTGCATTCGATAATGTCTCGAATGCTGCCATATTAAAGAATGTTGAAAGCACCGATTGCGGCCTCCACACCTACTACTACGTACGTCACTTTTTAACTGGCCCGACAGCTATACGGTCGGAATGAGTGACCGCAGTACCTCTGCTTTTCACCCACCACCCCAAGGCACGCCACAAGGCTCAGTAATATCCCCACTCCTCTTCAACGTCGCACTTCTCGGGTTACCACCAGCTCTTGACTCTCTTTCCCACATCTACCACGCACTCTACGCTGAAGACCTCACCATCTGGACTACCGGTGGATCAGTAGGTGACCAGGAAGACTCACTCCAACAAGCTATAGATGCCACTCTCACCTATTTGACAACCTGCGGAGTTACTTCCTTCCCGGAAAAATGTTCTCTACTCGTTGTCTGCACTCGCTGTCATGGCAGATGACCGTCTCCACCACCCTGAGCCCTCACTCACCATACAAGATAAAGCCGTTCCTAAGGTGACTGTTCTTCAGGTACTGGGACTTCAAATTCAACAAGACGGGGCTGGCGACGCAACTCTCACCTAACTGCAAACCACTATCATGCAACTAGTCGGCGTCATTCGGCTAATCACTCACCGCCGTCCAGGCCTTAAGGAACGCGAAACTGTACGTCTTGTACAAGTTCTCGTAATAAGTAGCATAACATACGGCACGCCTTATCTTATACTAAAACCTGCGGAAAGAAATAAATTACACGTACCCTCATGCCGACAAGTTAGAAAATGGCACTTAGGCTACCTATTCCCATAGGTCGGCGTACTCACTCGTGAGTACACTCATTTGTACTCAAACTCACGAGTGAGTATGATGATGAGTGAGTAAACACACAGATTAAAAAAGTGAGTAGAATGACGAGTGAGTACAGGGGTACGTCTACTACTCGTGAGTACAGTACTCATGAGTACACTACTCATCAGTATGTTTACTTATGAGTATAGGGAGTACTCAAGAGTATGAAACACATGAGTATGAGTACTCGTGAGTACACATTACTCAAGAGTAGTACTCATGAGTACACAGTACTCAAGAGTATTACTCGTGAGTATGAAGTACTCCTGAGTACTACTCATGCGAGTCATGAGTCATGAATATGATACAAGAGTCATGAATATGATATTTTCGAATGCTTGCATTTGTGAGAACAGTAGGGCAAAGAAGTTCTATCACGAACTTGAGTCTGGACGCGCGTGTACGAGTCGCAAACATTAACGGTGCCACTGTGTTGCTTTACTCTCAAGTATGGTCAAATCAGACAACGAAAACTACGCCTCCCTCCTTTCCACGTACCAATTTGGCGCTGTTAGAGTTTTCCGGCGCTCGCTCTAAGGGGTCGCGGTGAAAAAGGAAAAACGAGGGGTGAGGTCCCGGCCGGAAGTGCAGCCGCAGTGACTCCGTCTCTATGGCACGTGCTGATTGGCGCAGTTATTTTTGTTTACAAATACGCGGCCTTGGAACGCGTAGGTGCTTCGTTCCGCTTGCTCCGTTCAAGTTGCTTTAGGGGAGGGGGTGGAAGCTTCTAACAATGCATGCTCACGCGCAACGAAGTCGCTCTTTTCTGGTCTTCAGCAGTTTCCCTAGACGCATGTCACCCTGTGTAGTCGTTTCGTAAGCCGAACCGCTCATTTCAACCGTAGCAGTTTATTTACGTGATTTGCGTCAAATCGCCTGTATGGTCTGTGTCATCGAAATTATTCGCACCATGCCACTGTGCGCATTCCTGCAATAATTTGGATGATGTACGTGCGCCCGTATGGTTTTATTAGTCTTCCGTTTTGAAACTTCTTGCTCCGGTTCGGTAAGACTGTGGTCTCGTGCAGTCCATTTACAATTGAGCATATAGCCCCAGCGTGCAGGCACGGCAGTGTAATTTGCCCCTGGCTAGGAAATAAAATATCCGAGTACACCGAAGCACGTTTGTGGGTTGTTAATCGGACATCATAATGCCCAGTTGAACGGGTGCGACGCCTTGTTTCGCCTCGCATACTCTGTCGAAGAGCTCTTTCATCTTGCTGCTGGAGGAGTGTTTTGCTTTCGAATGGCTTTGCTTTCGAATGGCAACCCGATGGTCCGCTTCTCGTTTATGTCACCGTGTAATGAGGAAGCTGACGACGATGGTGAATTTCGGTGGTTGTTCTTCCCCTTCCTTCATCTGCTATTTATTGGCGGGGCGACCACTCCTCGCTAGCAACTACTGCCGAGTTTAACATCGCGCTGTGGAAAGCCACATGAAGTGGCCGTTTGTAATGATGAACGCCAACGCCAGACATTGAGTTTTTAGCTTAAGCTCGCGTCTTGCAACGTCTCGCAAACCATGTTGCTTGCCCAGAACGACCCCACCGCACTTTTTCATCGATAGCTGTCAGCTTCGTCAGCGCTCCTCGAGACAAGAGCTGCACATTTCCACTGTGCAACCAACACAGCAATAAAGCGACGTCAGTGCAAGCTATCATGCTTTCGATAAACGCGTCTGCAAACGTTGTTTTCGAGTTCACAAAGTACTGGAGAGCGCTGGACAGTGCTCTAACGGCTGCCAAGCACCGGCAGCAAGTTTCTACTGCGCTGGCTTCAATTGCGAGCGGTACCCGCTCCACGAACCCCCTCTCACTCACTCACTCACTCACTCACTCACTCACTCACTCACTCACTCACTCACTCACTCACTCACTCACTCACTCACTCACTCACTCACTCACTCACTCACTCACTCACTCACTCACACACACACACACACACACACACACACACACACACACACACACACACACACACACACACACACACACTCTCTCTCTCTCTCACACTCACAGACACGCACACGCAGACGCACACACAAAAACGCACACAAACGCACACACGCACACGCGCACACGCATGCACGCACGCACGCACACGCACGTAAGCACGCACGCACACACACACGCATGCACGCACGCACGCACAATGTTGGGACTGGGCCATCCCAGCTCAGCCACCACTGTTGCGACGTTACCCTGCTCAGTCCGCTATTGACGCGGCGCAGAGAAGAGCGACGAGGTAATCGAGCCGGCGGTGATTTGAAGCTGTATTTAATACAATATATACAAAGGTAGCAAGAGCGTTACATGGCTCGGAGTAAGGCGATAGCACCTACAATATATACAAAGGTAGCAAGAGCGTTACATGGCTCGGAGTAAGGCGATAGCACCTCTCAGCTCAGTGCCTCCGATAAGACGCCGCCGCACCACCGCTGCTTCCGGGCTGGTGTTACACCGCGGGGTTCCGTTGCAGCCGCTTGCAGTTCGAATCCCTCGAATCGGGACAATCACTGGCCGCAGTTTGAATCCGGCGAATGGAGGCGAAGCGATTGCGTCATTCCAGCCACCCCGACAGGGAAAGAAAAGGCGACTCAGTGGCGCCGTCTCCAGGCGCTGCTCGCTGCGTGTCTGCCAGGGGTCGTTTTTCCCCGGCATGACTTGGTCAAGCCGTCGCGCTGGGAAAGGGAGAGTTGACTCGGTGGCGCCTTTCTCACCAAGTTGCGGCACGTCAGCCGCGGCCGGTTTGACCTATGCGCGAATCAACTCCGCCGTCGGCACGTCGCCGGTTGCAGTGAATTTGTGTCGGGCGCGCTCGCACAACACACACACACATACAAAAATTAGTGGTTAAAGTCATACCCGTGTGGGTTTTGCCCGGGCTCTTAACGGAAAAAAAATTGGCTGCGTATCGGCTCCTTTCTTTGCAAATGTCGTCAAAAAAGGATAATCGTTGTAGACATTTGTCAAGGAAACGCCCCCAATTGCTTTCCCGCTCACCTGTACCGTGAAGCTCATTCCAAGGTAAACACACTAAAGGTTTGCGCAAGGCGATTTGAATTTACCGCGTTCCACTGCTACAGGCCGGGTTCCTCGATGCCAGCGCTGCAGTACGGCGGAGACGCGCGTGAATGGAGGCGGCCGGCTAGAAGGTTTATAGAGCCGCGTGGCCGTGCTACACGTGTGTTCCAAGCAGATTGTGTAACCTAACTACTGGAACCTATCGTTGCTGTTGCCGCATGATTTTTCATATGCCGCCAGGAGGCGGCGGTTTTCTGCAGTAGATGTAGAATATCATTTGCTATCGAAAAACGAAGCATCCACGAATTTTTAAATAAAGGAACACTTTAAATGCCCCTTGTGTACTAATTTCCTGTCTTATATTTGCGTAATGTCTTGTTCTTGTTCAACAAAGTTGGCAAGTATGAACATATAAACCGGGCTTAGACGTTTACATGAGTATATAAGACTATTGCGCAATATCAATTTTACTTTGGCCAGGTGGCTGAATTGAGTCACAGACAGACAGACAGATGGACACAGGTAAAGGGCTATAGAATAAAATAAAAGCCCAACCCGCAGACAGACAGACATACAGACAGGCCAAAATTTATTGGGTTAAGTAGCCCAAGAAAGACTGTTTCATTAACATAACGACGCGTAGCGCCCCTGCCCTGTTCCGTTCTCGCTGCTGGAGATTTAAGGGAAGGGGTCGTAAGGGCAAGCCCACATGGAATGTTCCAGAGTGGCACGTTGGCCGCATTGGGGACAGTTGGGAGACGAGAATGATGAGGGGTAGATGTGGTGTAGACGAGCTCTGCATGGGAAGGAATCTGTTTGCAAGAGTCGCCAATAGCGGGTTTGGTGAGCCGTGAGGGAGGAATGGGCGGGGGAGAAAGTACGACGAGAGAGTCGGTAGTGCTTCACGATGTCTTCGAACGTGATGAGGCGTGCTTTGGAGGAGCGCGCGCCGTGTCTGGGGACGATGCTCACACCATCCTGGAGTGTCAGATCGCGGGCAATGGCATGGGCAAGTTCGTTTCCTGGCATACCACTGTGGGCCGGGGCCCACACCAACTCCACCATCTTTTGAGGCGGGTTACTCTGGATGATACGGAGGGCTTCAGAAGAGATGCTCCCCCGAACAAAATGCAGCAGAGCCAGCTTGAAGTCCGTGACTATCGTGGGTGCGGTTGGACGTTGTGTGAGGGCCAGCACAATGGCCGCTTCCTCCACAGTCGTGGGGGAGGTAGTTAAGATGGTAAGCGTGCTGGGGGGGTGCAAGCGGAGTCGCGCGTTACCACCAGAGCGTAGGCGTTGTGATGGCGGTATTCCGCCGCATCACAGTACACCGCTTCCGGCCATTTTGCCAGTTCCCGGTCCAAGGCGCGAGTACGGGCTTGGCGGCGTGCTGAGTTTTGACGGGGTGCATGTGCCGGGGGAGGGGCCTTGTGAATATGTTTTGCGGAATTTCAAGTGGAATATGCATGGCACTTTTAGCTTGTTCAGACATCGGACTGCCTTCAGTAGCGAGAATATACTTGCCCGTTTTCGTTATTTCTAGGCGATTTTTCTGGGATGATAAATGGGCTTCAACTAATTCGGTGGCGCTGTTAAAAACTCCGAGCTGGAGCAGACGATCCGTGGATGCGTTAGGGGGTATCTGCAGGGTGGCGCGGTAGACCTTGCGGGTGAGGCCATCGATCCTGTTCAGCTCGACCTTGGACGCTTGTATATATGGCAGAGTATAAAGGAGGCGGCTGATAAAAAAGGAGTGCACTATGTGAATGCGGTTCCTTTCATCTAGTCCATGGTGTCGGTTGGTTACCCGCCGAAGGAGTGCAATAATTTGGTCGACATGACATCCGAGTTGTTGTATAAAGAAAGCATTGGATCGATCCTGCTGGATAAGTAGGCCGAGTATTCTGAGGCGGGAGACTTTAGGGACTGTATGGCCTTATACCGTTATTTCAATTTCGGGATTTGCAGGAGTACGTGTACGAGGAGGGAGGATTAACAGCTCGCATTTGTAAGGAGAGCCAGTGAGTCCGGCCAAGGCTGACTGAGAGCTGACCGCATCAGCGCCTCCTTGGAGAGTTCTTGCAATATGTCCATCATTACCTCCTGGTACCCAGAGTGTAATGTCATCCGTGTATATGCCAAAACGAGGGTGCGGGATCTCTTTGAGAGATTTGGCAACAGCAGGAGGGCTACATTAAAAAGCATAGGGGAGAGGACGGCCCCTTGGGGAGTACCTCGGCTGGCCAGATGGTATGGGCCGATAGTGCGTGGGCCCAGGCGAAAGGTGGCTGTTCGGTCACTCAAGAAAGCTCTGACATAGTTATACACCCTCAAACTGGGGGAAATGGCTGAGAGGCCGGCCATTATTGCCTCGTGAGTGACCATGTCGAAGGCTTTTTTAAGATCAAGCGCCAGCACGGCTGCGTTGTCCTCTTTGCTGGGAGGCTGGATAATTTCATTAGATACTTGTAGTAGTAGATCTTGAGCAGAGAGTTTACGTCTGAATCCAAGCATTTCATGCGGAAGAGCTTCGGTTTGAATTGCGTGGTGGGTAAGTCTGGCTAAGATGACGTGTTCCAGCCCTTTGTCAACCCAGGAGGTAAGCGAGATATGGCGGAGCTGATCGAGGGCTACAGGTTTGCCGGGTTTTGGGAAGAAAGAAACAGCTGCTGTATGCCAGTCTGGGGAGAGAGTGCCACTTCGCCAGTGGTAATTGTAGTATTCGGTTAGTTGTGTGATGGAGGCGTCATCTAGGTTGCGGAGCATCTTGTTGGTGACAGAGTCAGGACCGGGAGATGAACCATGTTTGATGGTTTGAAGAGCCGTCCTTACTTCTGCTTCGGTGATGTCAGCGTCGAGTTGGTCGTTATCGTCTCCGCCATAGGCTGGGAGTTGTGTTTGTGGTCCACCCAGTCCACCAGACAACGCACTCACCGCACCCGAGCGCACGCTTCAAGGGCTTTACCCCACCCTCCATTCTCCGATCGCGTGATGCCGATGCCACTCCTATTTCTGGTGGGCTTTCTCTGCTTGATCGCGGTGCCGCTGCCGACTTGTCGATGGGCCTCCTTCCCCCTCACACTCCATACTACGGCGTAACCAATGGAGTTGAAAGTGAACATCGGAATCGACGAAACGCTGGTCCCTGAAAAGGCCAGCCCACGAAACCAGGCCACTCACGAAGCTGCGCAGGAGAATCTTAACGATACATTTCCGCTCGCGCAAACCTTGGCCTCTTTGCCGGCCCTACTCATCTTTCGACTCAAGAAGCACAAGAAATGTTGCTACCAATTAGAAACAACCATTCCACGTGTGGACAAGTACTATATGGCTATCGGACAACTGTCACTGTATGCGACCGAACAAATGGTTTGCTTCAACCGCAAGGCATTGTATCGCTGAAAATTGCCGCACACAGCCAGTCTGCAGGATAAGCATTCCGATGATGACGTATAAGAGTGCACGCTCTTTGTATTGCATGCAAGGAAGATGGACACATTGCCGTCAACCCTATATGTCCTGGCAGATTGTTTCGCAGAAATCTCAGCAGGGTCTCAAAGTAAAACCACAGCAGGGCAAGACAGAACAGGGCATTCTTGGATCAACATGATACGTGGGAACAGCTGGACTTCAAACATATCCAGTCAACCTGGCAAGGAGCCTCAAACTTTGTCGCCCTTAGCGAATGATGGTGCTATCTGTCAAGCCAATAACGCTCAGCTAGAAGGGGCAGTATAGCCTTTCAACTAGCCTGTGCCCTTCAAGAAACGTGGAAAGGCATTTGTTGCCTGCGGCGAAGTCGATGGTACGGGTCGATGTCCTAAGATGTTCTTTATAGTGAACGGTTGATTGCCAAATCAGATGAGCTCGGCAGCCAACAGGCGTCTTTCTAATGAATACGGAGAGCCACGACAAATCACACGCTCAATGGTCGCTTTAATATCACCCGCGTCACAGTGGGAACTCAAAGCCATCACGATGAGGAAAGAGTAGGCATTAGTGAATGAAGGCCATTCCCAACCAAGGTCTACGAAATAAAGTAGACTGTGATCGAGACAGCCCACCCGATAGGCGGCCCTGTAGTAGAGGGTCGTGGTTTTGGAGGAGCAGATACGGTAGGTAAAACCGCCGCCGCAAAGAGGATTTGGTGGCACTACGGCTGGGACAACCGCATCCGCCGATAGTGCCACTGGCACCTTTAGCAGACACTGCCAGACAACCTACTATTCGCAGGTTCCCCCAAAAAAGTACTTCGCGGCCTAGATGTAGCAAGGGGTTAAAGGTACACCTGCTTTTAAGAACACGAGAAGGCAGAACGTCCACGCGCCAGCGGTGATTTATGTCTTGTCACTTCACTCATACGGGGTGACGTCAACAGGAACGCCTCTGTGGCCAAGAAATAATGGGAATATTCCAGTTCCGTAGGCACAAGAAATTACTCAAGCCACAGCTGATTCCGCACCTTACTGGCCAGCTATCTGAGTCGGAACACTCTGAGAAACCACAACGAACGGTTGCTTATAAAAATACTTTTAACAATGAAGCACTCCTTCCATATATTATATTTTGAACTGGAGCAGCAGTTTTAATCAATCAGCACCTAAATTTAATCCTTATTATACTTCTTCAGGAAACCCACTCTATCCAGCGCATATCGGCGTACGCTACCTACAGTGATCCCACCATTACCCAATCCAGCCGCGGCGCTTCGTCGCCTCCTGTATCGGGCAAGCAGTGGTTCTTTTCCGATCGGACATTGCTAGCCTCCGACTCAATATTTCGGGCCAATGTGTTGAAAACCACAAAACCGTCACTATGCACACTTGAGTACTAGATGAAAAGCCCCTCAGAGTCACCTAACTGATTGATTGATTGATTGTCGGGTTTTACGCGCCGACGCAACGCAGGCGATGATCGCACGCCGTAGTAGAGGGCTTCGGATTAATTTTGACCACCTGGGGATCTTTAACGTGCGCCGAAATCCCGAACACACGGGCCTTTTTGCTTTTCGCCTCCATCAGAAAAACGGCCGCCGTGGGCGAGAATCGAACCCGCGACCTCGTGCTCAGCAGCGCAACGCCTTAGCCACTGAGCCACTGCGGCTAGTAGTCGCTTAACTCTATTATCGGTCCGTCTAAGCGTCCCAGGGAGGCAGCACGTATCACTAACTGGCTGCACCAACCAGTTCCCCAGTTCACGTGCACCAACCAGTTCCCCAGTTCCCCAGTTCATGCTCTGCGGATAAGGACTCCGAACACAAAAATAAATTTCTCACACAAACTGGGAAACCTTTCGAGTATCCACCCCATCCACCTACCCACCCCAACGATGCTTAAAGAATTCATTGCCACCCTAGCGAGACGGCAATGCTCAGCCTGGAGAAGTCATCAAATGTAAAGCAACACTGGTCTCCCTACATGCCCATTTTGCCCATTTGCGGAAAGTTGCGCGCACCCACACTACTAGGGCCCTTAAAAATAAAAGATGCAAGCATATCCTAAAAACCGGTACCCATATTAGATAACCCGCCAATATCAATACCCTCTCTCTGATGAGAGCTGGCATAATCTTTGTTCCGACCTCTACCGTTAACGTGACCTCAACAAAATATGGAGAGTCTGCGGACGTCTCACCAGAAAACGAAAACGTCGCTCTAAGCCCTTCGCAACACTCAATCGGCAATATTTCTCTGACATTTGGGAACACAACCATATCCCCACGTTCTGCTCATACGCCTCCTCACTAATGCACCATTTCCGTTACCTGGACGAGAGCACTCAGCTGATGCTCCTTGAAATCATAAACGCGTCAGTGCGACACGAACCGCTCTTGCAACACTCTAGTTGACCTTGCTTAGCCCATTGCGAAACCAAATAAGAATTCTGCCCAAATTTCTAACCCGCCCCCCCTTGTCCCTCATTCCAACTCCGTGGAAACTTACCAAAGGACTAATCAACCATCGAATGCAAACTATCTCAAATACGTAAACCGTGTTTGTAACCGTCCCAAACCGGCTATCTTCCGCATCTAAGCCCCCTCCCCCTGACTGCCTGTGGATCTTCATCAAGGTCATTAACCGCACACCGCGTGCCGGTAATCAGGACTGCCCTAGCCACAGACACAGAAAAGATCAGTGAAGAAGCCATTCTTAACGAAGTGGCTGCTGCATTTCCGAGACAGCGTTCTGGAACTACGATTAAATCCCTTTTAAAGATCGGCCCATTCAGCTTCGTGAGATGCACCCCGGATGATGCCCTCTTTCTTGGCCATGGATTCATTCTCGGGACCGTGCTTTCCAATTTGACAATGACTCCGATTGCTTGTCAGCAAGAAACTGATACCACACCTGGTTTTGCAATTTACCCTGATGACCTTACGCTGTAGACTGAGGCACCTGACTACCCAGGCGTCGCAAGTGTTTTTATTGAACTTCAAGCTGCTGCCGCTAGTCTTTCCGGAAGCGGCCCTATACTTGCGTTAGGGCGGGGTCAGGATACGGCAGTTTCCACTCTTTTATGGGCTACATATTCCTTCATCTTATTTCCATCAAGTTATTTACCTGGTTGGAACCCCGTTTCAAACAAATTGCGACCAGATTACCTTTTGGTAATTTTATTTGGTAGGCAAAATAGTTCCACACGCTGGATCACTCCATTCAGGCACAAATGAATACCAAAGCTCCTTCTGGTCTCTAGAATGTTTAATAAGTATGGTGGAGCCAGACAGGATGCTCGCCTTGCGCTAGCATGAGCAGTCACCCTTGGAAGATTTCTTTATGGGGCCTCGTCTGCAGATGACCTCCTCCCGGCTCACATGGAGCAACAACTTTCTCCGCGTCGCGCGTTCCTGCGAAGAATCCCATACATTCCAGGACGCACCAGGATCTGCCCTTCAGGATCTGCGCTGCTCCACTGCCCCCTCTGTCATTCGGGAAGAGATTCGACAACATCATCAACTCCGGCGCACGCCCACTATCCGGAGACCTGTTATTATTGCCTAGGACTCTTAAACGCGCCCAGACGGGCTTGTGCCATCTGCTCCCCCGCATTCGCGCGCTCGAAGAACCCAGCTTTCCCCGCAACGGTCTGCTTTCCCTCGAGCTAGCGTCGTTCCCTGCCAGCGTGCTCCTCATGGATGAATGGCAATATATCAACCCGACGGGTTTGATATATGTACAGATGCCAACAAGGCAGCTCTGTCGGCTTAGCATGGCATTGTAAAGACAGCACTGATCTTAGTGAGACTATACTACTATGCCCCCGTAAACTCTTCAAGCTGACTCTCCGGTCTCCTACAAGCCCTGCATAAATGACCTCGGTGACTCGTGCACCCGACCAACCACAGTTCGTCTTCTCCCACATCGCTATCAGAGAATTAAGTAAGGCTTACTGGGATCAACTTACCGTTTATCACGTCTAAGCATGGTAAGAGTACTGGGCCAAATAGAAGGAACGTCTGTGTCGCGTGGATATTAAAACGTTTGACGCAGGCGTTAAGCAATCAAGCATATCGCAACTCAGATAATCAAATCTGTGATCGACAGGTATACTGCTGGCTCGTTGATTTTCATTCCTGCAGAGCACGCAGTTGAACGGATAAATTGGTGTAGGAGGCAGACCAGGTGGTTGTTTAAAGGAAGCAGTGCAAGTGCTCAGTGCGCCAGTTCTCAGTGAATATTCAATCCAAATTAACAGGAAAAAGTAACCACGCTAGTTTTCCCGGATCTTTAGTGTTAAGTGGAGTGAACACTACCTTCGCGTGTGGACGAACTGCACTTAAATGTTTCGCGTTGTTGCAAAAAAGGCAGGTGCACCCAAATTAAAGTAATTTTCTACGCGATGTGTTACTCATTTCTGTGGTTTTATGCGTAACGGTTCTTTGCTGAGTGCCTTCACAGCGCCGGCCGTGTAACGCCCGGCATATGCGCAATAACGGACCAGTAGCAAAGTTAAGACAGTGTTTCGCTGTACTCGTGCACACTGAGACAAGTGGTCGAAGGAATTTTTTAAAACCAAGAAATGCAAGAAATGAAAGAAAAAGTTGGCTGACCATGACGATACTCCAAAATCCGGAATTTGGTTGCAGCGCGAAGAGCAGTCTTTTCGGTGATGGCGTATAGCTGCTGCGTCTCAAGAAGGGATCGCGTCATCAGCTAACGCACGATGGCGTGCGTTACGCAGGCGTTATTTCGAAGCGCGTCCCCGCCTGAATGCAAGTTCTGTGGAAAATCAGGCTCCCTATATCACGTAGTCTGGGAATGTAGCCAAAAGCCGGACTTGCTACCCCCTTTCCCTAGCCCCAACCTCGAGCAGTGGGAGACAGCGCTGTCCAGCGCACACCTCGCCGACCAGGTCATGCTGACGGAGAGGGCGGAACGTGCGAGGACGACGCTTGGACTTCTGGACTAAGAAGCCATCCCCACGCATATAACTGCTCAATAAAGTTTTCCTCTCTCTCTCTCGCCCCGCCACCGAACATGTCTCGCGCGGATTCGGCATACCAGCCTCCCCTTCACACTTTCACAACACTTTCCTCCTCCGCTTTCCAGCTCGACTATCTTGTCTCTCTTCGGTTTCCTATTCGTTCGCTCAGTTATAACGCGGCCGACGGCAATGCGAAACCACAGGAGCGGATGCTCACGAGCTGCACTCTAAAACTTGTGTGTAATAGACCACTTTCACACGACGAAGACAAAATTTGAAAAGCTTTGAAAAAACAAACAGAAAGACAAGTAAAGGAAGGAAGGCCGCAAACGTAAGGCAAGAAAGTTAACCTGGATAGAGCCTACTTTGCTCTATGGCGGTGTGAATTGCGGTATGCCGATTACTGGCATATCTAGAATGTCCAGCCAACAAGAACGTCGAATGTCAAGCATGTTGTTTTACAGAAGCAAAACCGAGACCGGTTGGAATTGCAATCTTGGACATCGTCCAATCACAGTAGCACCTGGAATGTACCTGACTTCTTTAGTTGTGGCGGCCGCTTCAAACCTCGCATGGTTGTTTGTTTTTTTTTAGTTCAAGATTTATAAAACGAATATCGCCTTATTGACCGGATAAACGATGAAAAGTGCGTTTACTTGAGCCAGTCTCCGCAATGCAAGCAATAACAGAATCTTGACAAATTCACTTCAGTGTTGCTAGAACATGTTCTGTTGACTGAATTCTACGCATTCTTACTGCACATAGGGGTGGTTTGATGTCTGTTAGGTGTCTTTAGGGGCAGCTGCGTAACTAGATAGGATGGCGCCCTTGGCAAATTTATTTTCATGCCCCTCCTGATGTTGATGATAGTGATTATTAAATATATATATATATATATATATATATATATATATATATATATATATTATAAGAGGGTTTTCAGGCTTTATTCTTCAGCCGCACCAGCAGCAGCGGTAGCACCGAAGCACCAAGTCGCGCTGACCAGCAAGTCGAGACGGAGAGCCAACGAGACGAGACTTCTTCTTCGTCCCAGCGATGGCGATGGGACATCCACGAGTTGGTGCCTCTTCCATGTGTGGCTTCTGTGTCACATACCCACGTATTGCGAATGACCAGTGCTGTCCACGCTCCTACATTATTTAAACGAGTATGGTGTTGGCGATGGTCTTCCTTACAATTGCCCCCGGGAACGAAAGAGCCATCCTGGCGACTCAGGGAGATGAAACTACGACGGGGTCAATGTAAGGCTTGAGGCGCTGAACATGGACTATATCTTTGCCGCGGCAACGCTGATCGGGCGACGGAGTGAGAGGCTCAACCACATAATTTACTGGAGACGTCCGCTTGACGATGCGGTAGGGACCCTGGTAGCGCGAAAGCAGTTTACTGCTCAAGCCTGGCGACGACACTGGAACCCACAGCCAGACAAGCGACCCTGGTGAGTAGGTAGGAGCGGGAGTCGTTTCGTCGTGGTGCGACTTCTGACGCTGCTGATCTTCCGTAGTTAACGATCGGGCCAACTGACGACACTCTTCGGCGTGCTTGGCAACGTCGGAGATGGGCGTGCACTCTGACTCATCGGGCCGATATTGAAGTATGGTGTCCAGTGTGCATGAAGGCTCACGGCCATACAAAAGAAAAAACGGAGAGAAGCCGGTCGTGGCCTGCGTGGCGGTGTTGTATGCGTAGGTCACGAATGGTAGTACTGCGTCCCAGTCGGAATGGTCCGCCGCGACGTACATAGCAAGCATGTCACTCAGAGTGCGGTTGAAACGTTCGGTCAGTCCATTGGTCTGAGGGTGATACGCCGTGGTGGTGCGATGGATCGTGCGGCAGGATTTAAGAAGGGCCTCTATAACTTCAGACAGAAAAACCCTTCCTCGATCACTGAGGAGTTCACGCGGCGCCCCATGCCGTAAAATGAAGTGCCGAAGTAGGAAGGAGGCTACTTCGCGTGCGGTAGCAGCAGGCAGAGCGGCAGTCTCGGCGTACCGGGTCAAGTAGTCGACAGCAACAACGACCCATCGGTTACCATCGGCAGTGCAAGGAAGAGGTCCATAAAGGTCGATTCCTACACGGTCGAATGGTCTTGCTGGACACGGTAAGGGCTGCAAAGGCCCAGTTCCTTGGCGGGGAGGATATTTTCGGCGTTGGCATCGAACACACGAACGGACGTATTGACGAACGAAGCGGTACATGCCTCGCCAGTAGTACCGCAAGCGCAAACGCTGGTATGTTTTGGGGACACCCGCATGGGCGCAATGTGGCTCTTCGTGAAAATAGGCACACATTTCAGAGCGTAGGTGGCGCGGAATTACTAAGAGCCACTTGCGACCTTCGGGTTGGTAGTTGCGACGGAAGAGCAGTCCGTCGCGAAGGGCAAAGTGCGACGCTTGCCGGCGTAGTGTCCGAGATGCAGCGTTCGTTGATGAGCCAGACAGAAAGTCCAACATGGAGGAAATCCAAGGGTCTTTCTTTTGCTCGGACGACATAGAGTGGATCTCCAATGGCGACACGTAGCAGTCGGAGCTCGAGACCCGGTCGCTGTCATGAGGCAGCGGGGAGCGCGAAAGGGCATCAGCATCATTGTGCCGCCGGCCTGAGCGATACGTGACGCGAATGTCATACTCCTGTAACCGCAAAGCCCAGCGCGCTAGCCGCCCGGAAGGATCTTTGAGCGAGGACAACCAACAAAGCGCGTGGTGATCTGTGACAACATGGACAGGGCGCCCGTAGAGGTACGGGCGGAACTTCGCAAGCGCCCAAATAACGGCCAGGCATTCTCTCTCGGTCACAGAATAATTTGTCTCGGCCTTTGTTAGCGTGCGACTTGCATAAGCAACGACATACTCGCCATATCCTGCCTTGCGCTGAGCGAGAACTGCCCCCAAACCAACTCCGCTCGCGTCCGTGTGAATTTCGGTAGGGGCCTCAGGATCGAAATGGCGCAGGATTGGCGGAGATGTGAGGAGATGGCGCAGTTTAGTAAATGCGTCGTCGCAGGCCGTGGACCACTCACAGATGCCGCCTTCTTTGCTGAGGAGCTTTGTCAAAGGCGCGATGAGAGATGCAAAGTTGCGAACGAATCGGCGAAAGTATGAACACAGCCCAATGAAGCTGCGGAGGGCCTTCACAGTTGTCGGCTTGGGAAATTCCGCCACAGCACGTAACTTGGCAGGATCGGGCAGGACACCAGCTTTAGAGACAACGTGGCCAAGGATAGTAAGCTCTCGGGCAGCAAAACGGCACTTCTTCAGGTTGAGCTGAAGGCCTGCGGTCGTCAAGCACGTCAAAATCTGCTCAAGTCGAATCAGGTGCGTCGAAAAATCGGGAGAGAAGATCACAATATCATCGAGGTAACAAAGGCACGTCTGCCATTTGAGTCCACGAAGAATATTATCCATCATCCGCTCGAAGGTTGCAGGCGCATTGCAGAGGCCAAACGGCATAACGTTAAACTCGTACAGGCCGTCAGGAGTAATAAAGGCCGTTTTTGCACGATCAGCCTCTGCCATGGGAACCTGCCAATAACCCGAGCGTAAATCAATGGAGGAAAAGAACTCTGCGCCTTGTAGACAATCAAGGGCGTCATCAATTCGCGGCAACGGATATACGTCTTTGCAAGTTATCTTGTTGAGCCGGCGGTAATCGACGCAAAACCGAATAGAGCCGTCCTTCTTCTTGACAAGTACTACCGGCGATGCCCATGGACTGGTGGAGGGTCGAATCACACCGCGTTGGAGCATGTCCTCGACTTGTTCATCGATTACGCGGCGTTCAGTGGGGGAGACACGGTAGGGACGTTGCCGTAAGGGTGCGTGACCACCGGTATCGATGGTGTGTGCGACTGTGGTGGTACGTCCCAGACCAGTCTGGACAGAATCAAAAGACGTCCGAAATCGGTTCAGCAGTGCGAGAAGCTGGTCTCGTTGGGACGGTGAAAGGTCGGCATCAATGGCGCGAAGGAAGACGTCTGCAGACGGGGAGGATTTTGCTCCTGAAGGAGCACACAGTCCACTGATTTCAAGCGGGGTTGAATCGTCGGGCACAGCCACAGCGACAACAGAATCAACGGTCTCGACATGGCCGACGCACTCTCCGCGTTGCAAGGTGCACGGACACGACCCGTAGTTGGAAAGGAGAAGTGTAGTTTGGCAGTTACGAATGGGAAGCAGGGAGAAAGGAAGCCGAAGACAACGTCGCTGGTGAAACAGGTCAGAAGGCGTAAAGAGTACTGTCGCATTGGACAAAAGTGGGCAGGATAAAGAAGCTAGCACGGCAGAATGAGGAGGAATGCTAACTTCTTCCGTGAGGACCAGTTTGATGGCAGAAGGAGCGGGCGGTTCACCGGTGGTTTGATCCATGAACGGGAAGAGCTCTACTTCGGCACGGCCACAGTCGATGACAGCTCTATGTTCAGAAAGGAAGTCCCACCCCAGTATAACATCGTGGGAACAGGAAGGCAGGACAACGAACTGAACAGCATACATGACGTCCTGAATAACGACACGGGCAGTGCACATGCCAGTTGGATCAATGGGATGAGCCGTAGCAGTCCGTAATGAGAATCCAAGATGCGGCGTCCTAACCTTCTTCAAGCGGCGGCAAAGTTTGGCGTCCATGACAGAAACGGCGGCTCCAGTATCGACAAGGGCTAAGACATCAGCGCCATCTATGGTAATACGAATGACGTTTGCGGGAGAGGGAGGAGGCCTTGGGCAGATCGACGACGGCGCAGTTCTTGCCTCCGGAACTGCGGCGCCTAGTTTTCCGCTTCCGTTGGAACAGGACGACGACGCATGGGAGATAGTGAGCGGCGTCGCGGAGATGAAGACCGACGGCTTCCGAAGTCACGGCTATCGGGCGGCATAGACGTCATCGGCGAATACGCGGTGGCTTCCTGCATGAGTGGGGAATGGGCGTAGGAAGAAGCTGCGGCAGGGTTGCGTCCTGTCACCGTGGCGCGGCGGCAATAGCGTGCCACGTGTCCAGGAGCCCTACAGGCAAAGCAAATTGGGCGATTGTCCAGCGTCCTCCAAGGGTTGGTGAGCGAGGGACCAGACAACACCGGCGGACGTAAAGGCCGGGTGGTGGGGAAAACGACGGGGCTCCGAGGCATGTACCTGGCAGCGACTTCAGCGTAAGGTCGTTGAGGGATAGAGTCGGCAAAGTGTATTGGAGCGGCCATCGTCACGGGGTGCATAGAGTCTGCATAAGGCAGGGTTGAAGTCGCTGGAGCTTGGGGTATGGTGGCGGCATAGGGCACAGGGGCAACAACGGGGCTTGACGGCAGTGCAGCTGGGAGGGAGTCAGCGACTTGCTGCTGGATAACGGTCCTGAGTTCAGGGCTGAGAGAAGATTTTTGCTCGGGCACATAGTTGATGATGGACAACTGCCGAGCCACTTCCTCTCGCACAAACTGCTGGATCCGTTGCAACAAGGTACCGTCGCCGTCATCAGCGGCCAAGCTGGAGACAAACTGATTTTCTGCGAGGGGTCGCCGAGTGAGAGCCCTTTGCTTCCGCAACTCGTCGTAACTCTGACAAATAGTAACGACCTCGGCCACAGTTTGAGGGTTTTTCGCCAACAGCATATGGAAGGCATCGTCGTCTATGCCTTTCAGAATGTGTTTTATCCTTTCTGGTTCGGGCATGGCACTGTCAATCTTACGGCACAGGGCGACAACATCCTCAATGTAAGAAGTGAAGTTTTCACCCCTTTTCTGTGCCCGCTCACGCAAGCGCTGCTCTGAGAGGAGTTTTCGAGCAGCGGGGCGACCGAATGATTTTATGAAGTCGTCTTTAAACTCAGGCCACGTTTTAAGACGTGCCGCGTTGTTCCAGAACCATTGCTCTGCGAGCCCAGTCAAGGAAAATTCGACATTATTCAGCTTGAGGCGGTCGTCCCAGTGGTTATGGGTACTCACTCTTTCAAAAGTAGCAAGCCAGTCCTCTGCGTCTTTCTCGTCGGTGCCGTTGAATGAGGGAGGGTCCCGCTCACGAATTGCACCCGCGCAGAGGATGGGTGTTGGGGCAGGCCGGGGGTCATCGTTGCGAGACATGCTGGGAGGGTCGAGTGTCCGGTTGCGGAGCTCCAGCGTAAGAGAACGAAGATCGTTGCACCTCCACCAAAACTATAAGAGGGTTTTCAGGCTTTATTCTTCAGCCGCACCAGCAGCAGCGGTAGCACCGAAGCACCAAGTCGCGCTGACCAGCAAGTCGAGACGGAGAGCCAACGAGACGAGACTTCTTCTTCGTCCCAGCGATGGCGATGGGACATCCACGAGTTGGTGCCTCTTCCATGTGTGGCTTCTGTGTCACATACCCACGTATTGCGAATGACCAGTGCTGTCCACGCTCCTACATTATTTAAACGAGTATGGTGTTGGCGATGGTCTTCCTTACAATATATATATATATAACTATTATTACATTATTAGCACTATTATCATCACCATCTCTTATGTGCAAAAATAGTCCATCTGGCAGTTTTGGGCAAGCAGATGCGCGGTTTCTTTATTGATTGTGGACTGCATTGTGCCTGCATCTCTGCAATGTGCTATACTCCAGAAGACCAGAATGTTAGAAAGGAATATACTTTGCCGATAACCTGTTGTCGTTTGCTTGACACGAAATAAACGAAGCTCATAAATTACGCACAATCTTACGGATGGCAACGGCCAAGGAAGCAGGTGAACTGTTCTTATCGTTTTTTCTGCAATATGGTGAAATGTATTTCTAAAAATTATTTATTTCATGCTTCAAGTCTGCGTATTAGTGCCGAAATAAAGGGGCGATGCTCTGTAGGATTACCAAAAAGATTTGAAATTTGCCGACGTCAACAAAGTCGCTCCCTCATGGCGCGAAGAACAGCTGCAACCAGCAGTTTTATAGAGATGGTAGAGTTTATTGTACGCTGCTAATCTGACACAACTGGAGGGGCTGTGCAAGTAACGACAGCGCTGGTGGGTGAAGGTTCATTGGTGAAAGATAACGTTAACGATTTCATACGAAAACAAACGAGAAAACATCAACTAACAAAAAGAAAAAAGTTTAAAAACATAGCACTCGCAAGTGATTCACTCGAGTTTATTCTTCGTGGACTTCTGAAAGCCGGCAAAATGTTTTGTTGAGGCTAATCTCCAAAACGTCTCACACGACCTCTCAATGACCTGACATCTTTTGTTGGGAAACGCAAAAAACGCTCACCCAGAAATGGCTATTATATGTTGCAGCGAACTTCCTCAGCCGCGAACTGCAGGTTTTAGAGGTTAAGATAGCAAGGCAACGTAAACTTAGGCTGATTCACACAGGAAAAACATTTCAACTTATTCTCCCTCTCGCCGCTTGAGTTCTTCTCTCTCAACAAAACATCTCGGAATTTTTTCCAGATATGTACTGTGATGAAACACATCAAGTGCCTCTCAGAGTCTTCCCTGAACCAAACTTGACATTCCAATAAGTAATAGCTATGTCAATTTAGAGCTAAGGGACATGACGCATCTAAAAATAAAAGTTTACGTTGACCGGAATTTCCCATTGAGGTGGAAAATTTCACTCTCTTAAAGCGGCGAAGCTATATCTAAGCTATGAGGCGCGCCGTAGTAGAGAGCTAGGGAATATATTTAAACTACCTGGGAATCTTGCGGTGTTCTCTTCAACGTCTACTGCAAAATATGTTTTTTTATGACTAAAGGCTTACATCCCTATGTCGGAGCAAGCGCGTTGTGAGGTACAGAAAATAGGTGGTCGTAAAGTTGCAGTTGTTCGAGCGGGGAATAGCGCGAAACGAAGGCAAACAGCAGTGCGGGGGGAGTTTACATGGAGGGCTCTGAGAAAGGACGACGCAGCACGGGCCCTGAAAGGGAAGCAGGAACGCCATAGGTGGGTAGGCTGCTGCCGCGGTGCAATAGGAGCCGCCATCATAGGTGAAGGTTCCAACGGGAGTGAACAGGACGCTCCCGGCAATGGCTAGTGAGCGGGATGAGAGAGAGGGAGTAAACCGTTATTTCGTAGCCCGTGTCAGGGTCGGCGCTCTATGAGGTTGAGAACAAACGACCTCCCCGCGTATGGCCAGCAGGTGTTCAAGAAGGGTTGTCAACGACGAGGTCGTCTAGCCAAGGAGGGCAACGAGGCTCGGAGGTGCTGTCCACGGGGGTGGTGAAGTGGTGACAGACGCAGCCGCAAAGTCCCGCAGAAGCTTCAACAGCATGTCAACGGATGGTCCAACTAGGCTTTCGCATTTACACTCTTAGTATCCCCCGTAATTTTTATATGCGACGCTGAGAGCATCTTTTCTCGGCGGCCCTGTCCTTCCTGCGTGCGTCCGTCGTCGTCGGCGGCGTCAGCACTCTCCTCCGCTCACCCCCTGTCCTCTCCGATAGCGAAAACTATCTCGCGGTGGGCAATGTATTGGATTCGATTGGACTCGCTTGGCTTGGCTTAGATTGGATTGGATTTGGATTGGATTGGATTAAAGTGGATTGTGTTGGATTGTGTTGCGTCATAGCCGCGGCAGACGCACTGGCGCCGGCGCGTGCCCAGGTGAGAGTGAACACTCTCTCTCAACATCTGCGGGGGTGCGGCCCAGCGCGCTCTCATTCCGCCGGTGGGGGGGCGCTGCGCGCGGGGCTGCACATGTGCAGTACTCTCTCTCTCTCCGCGGTCTCATCTCCTTCGGGCGCGCTGCGCATATAACCGGTGTGCCGCTCTCCGGCGGCCTTTCGGTCGACGGTTGCTCTCCGCTTGCGCTTGACCCCCCTCAGCGTCGCATCACACCAGGGTTCCCGCGAGGGGAGGTGGGCATAATTTTTTTTCGTGGCTTATTGGTTTTGTGCTTAAGATTCAATTGCTAAACAAGGTGTTATTGCCACCGTTCCAGCATGGGCTATATGCGATTGCATGATTAGACACTCAGCAGTGTATAGCGCACTGACAAGGTTATCCTAAAAACACTTTTGGTTCCCTTCAACGTGCTGCGATAATCCATGCAGATGGGTGTTTCAGTGTTTCATCTTCACCAGAAAAATAACCAGTGTGGCTGAAAACAGAAATCAACTGCGTGCCCAGTCGCGCTACGGTTTCCACATAGCATTCGCAGCGGGTAGTTTTTAATGAAATATGACCATAGGACCATAATAAATCAAGATCCATACAGTGCACTGCACGTGGTTCACCCCGGCTAGTAAGAATGCCTGCAAAATGTGGATCGAAATATATGGGGGCAAATTTTAAGCACCGTCTCCCGCTGCTGGAATACAAACCAGAAGAGATGAAAACACAAGCATGCAGCGCGCACGCACGCACACTGAAGGGCTTTCATCTGGGGTTGCCTCCTGAATTCGTTGATCTTGTAGCGGAAGCTGCTCAGCACCACCGCATTCTTTTCTATCCCGTCAGCAGCCGGCCGTAGACAGCGCGCCTACTCGTGGCGCCAGCGCCTCGCCCTCCGTGTAGGGGGAACAACTTGTTGTCGGGGCCGGCTCCCGGGATTAGCCCTGGCGGCATGCTACGTCTGCTCGCTCGGGGGCCCCCCTTTTCTCTTTCTCTTTTAGAAGAACGCGGGGGTGCCTCCTTCTCTCCCTCGTCGGGGGGAACTCTCTGCACTCGGACGTAAGGAAAATAAACAGTTTGTCTTGCAACTCCAAACCACCCGCACGTCTCCTTTCTCGCTTCATCCGGCAGCCGACATTCCCGGCTGCTACAAAATTGGTGACCCGAACGCTTCAACGAACACGCCGCGATGAGCTCCGACGACAACGCTGCTGCCTCCACGCCTGCGGTCATCGCCACAGAACTGAAGCTACCAAATTTTTGGCCGAAAAATCCAAGAGTTTGGTTCAGCCAAGTGGAGGCCCGTTTTCAGCTCCGGCACATCACCTCGCAGTCAACAAAATACCTTCACGTCGTCGCAGCCCTGCCCCCCGATATCGCCGACGCTATCGACGACATTTTGGTTTCACCCCCCGCGCAAGAAGAATACGACACCCTCAAAAAGACGGTGCTGGACCGCCTCGAGGCGCCTGAAGAAAGCAGATTGCAGCAGCTCTTGGGTCGCGAAGAGCTGGGCGACCAACGACCTTCCCAACTGCTGCACCGTATGCGGCAACTACTCGGTGTGCACGCGCGTCAGGACGGCCAGCTCCCACTTCTTCGTGAACTTTTCCTGCAACGGCTGCCCCAGTCGGTGCGCGTGGTTCTCGCGGGTTCAAATGAGACGTCCCTTGATCGACTAGCGCAACTTGCCGATCGCATCACGGAATACTCAACTCCAACCTTTGCGCCCATAGCTGCTGCAAGAACACATGAGCAACCAGATCGACTGTCGCGCCTTGAGGAGAAACTGCAACACCTTACCGAGACCATGCAGAAACTTGTGCTATCTGGCGCTCCCCAACAGGACGAGCAACGACGCAACCGATCCCCTTCAAGACACCCAAGCTCTTCCCAGAGAAGCCAGGCACGAGATAGACAGGACGGAGTTTGCTGGTACCACCGTCGTTTCGGCACGGGTGCTAGCCGCTGCACTCAACCTTGCTCGTTTCCGGGAAACGCTCCGGCCAGTCGTTAACGGCGGCTTACGACATCGGCCCTCCACCCAGCCGCCTGTTCTTCGTAGTCGACCGCGTAAGCAACTCGCGCATGCTAGTCGACACGGGAGCCGAAATCTCTATTGTCCCAGCAACCCCCGAGGATCGCCGACGTAGCAAGAACACATCGTCGCTGCAGGCAGTGAACAACACTGCCATCGCTACGTACGGCTTCCGCTCGCTGACAATAGACGTCGGACTCAGGCGCCTGTTTCGCTGGGTCTTCGTGGTGGCGGCTGTTAATTTCGCCATACTCGGAGCAGACTTTCTCAGCCACTTCAACCTGGATGTGAGCGTACGTGACCGTTGCCTCAAGGATAACAACACATCCCTCAAAGTACGTGGTTTGGAGTCAAACATCTGCTCATCTGGCATCTGCGCCTTCCAGCCAGTATCAGCCTACCACCACGTCCTGGCCGAATTCCCCTCGCTCACCAAGCCCCGCAACACGGAACAGCCGGTGAAACATAACGTGACTCACCACATCGTCACCACCGGGCCGCCAGTCACCGCCCGGCCACGACGGCTGTCCAGCAAAAGGCTTCAAGCGGCACGCAGGGAGTTCGAGCAACCTGACGTTCAGGAACGGTGGACGAGCCCTACTGCGCATGCGCCAACTAGACATCAAAAAACAAAGAAAGCGACTTTTTTTTTTGCCGGATGTGACGTCATAATTAAAAAAAATGGCAGCTGTTGTACGTTTACTTTGCTGCGATCTTCTCGGCGTGATTTTTGTCTGCCGTTGCAGCGGTGCATGGGTGTTCGGCTTGCGATTGTGATAAGGGCGCTCTCAAAGATTTCTGGAGAGCGCTCACGGTGGTGTGCAGCGTGTGATTGAGACGCTGAGTGTGTGCGGCCGCCTTATTTGCGCGTAGTGCGTTACGACGGTGAACACGGGCGTTCTGCATAAGTTGTGCCGCCTCGATTTGCGAGAGTGATGAGTGCGCTCGCGACAAGCTTCTGCGCTGCATTTTATTAGAGCACCGTGTTGAGGCCGCTGGGCGTTTCGTCTCCGATGTGCGAGTGCGCGTATGCCTTCAACATCAAACGGCGGTGCTATCATGGCCAGCCGCGAACGATCGTTCGCACGAAACTCTTGTCGCTCACCACACGGTCATTGACTAAGAAATATCAAGACAAGACTATTGCGACCGGCCAGCCACGAGCGATCGTTCGCACGAAACTATTGTCGCTCACCACACGGTCGTTGACTAAGAAATAACAAGACTATTCCGACCTACAGGCTACAAAGGTGATTCCTGCGCGTCGCTTTGGTTCGTCGAACCCCGTGTCTTGTAATCGCTGCGTGCTGTCATAAGCTCTTGACATTATATTCAGGAGGTCATGGTCCTGCTGCATATTCTTAAATCATTGCAAAGGACTCTTGGCGCGCAGAAATGAAAAGTTTGTAATTATCCACGTTAGTTTCGTTGGTCTCCAGAGGGTTGCTTTCCTGACGAGCGTATTGATGCGTATATATCGCGGTATGGGAGCTGTACAAATGTGTTGACGGATGTGGACGGGCACACTTTGTAGCTGTTCTTGGGGCGCTGGATATACGAGGAGCTCAAGGGTGTCTCGTCTGGTAGGTGGTTGAGGCGGGAGGTTTGGGAGTGATGGTAAGCTTCGTGCAGTTTATCTAAGGTATTATGTACTTCCAGTTCGACCAACTTGCACGTGGGTGTCGAGAGGGCACTGTTCGGTCCGTGAAAATATTTATTTCGCCCACCACCATATTTGGTGCCCGTTTGTGCTTCTGCGATCAGCCTTCGTCGTGTTCTGCTTGAGCGTACACAGTGACAAAGTTTGATAACCGTAGCGGGACCCCGCACGACATGCGGCAGTGGGCCAAATTAACATTCTCAAATGCTATTTCCATAACACTGTTGGACACGAATTCTTGTAACTTTGTTCCTCCTGTGGCTACACAGCCCGTCACCATGATGCACAGCATATACTGAAAGTCACGTAGTTTGTTGTTCCTATTTCAATGTATCTTGATGGTACATAGGGCAGACAAGGCCCTAACAGGCGGTGGTGGGAGCATGCCGCATTGGTGACGACTTGAACAGAAACCGATTTGGTGCTCCACTCCAAGACTCAATGCATGCCAGAATTTGATACGACGAGAGTGCTGAAGTTGTATGGCACAAAACAGGAACGAGAAATCTTTGAGGCCTATGTGATAAAGGTGGGAGACAGATGCACTATAGAATACTGAATAATTAGTGTGAAGTGTGCAGCAGCTGTAATTGCTTTTTATACATGTGGTGTTAAAGCAGTGTCACATGAGGGTTTTGTTTACTTTGTAATCACTCTCAGAGGGAAATGAAGCTTCGTTGATGAAGCTTTCCTCTATCCTTTCCTTGAGTCATGCCTGACATTTGACCAAAATTTCCAAGATGAAGTCTCAACTAACCTGCATAGCCACCTTCATTCAGTTCACTGTTTTGATGCATATTTAAGCACAAAACCCTGGGACGTCTGCCATTAATCACTCATAAAAAACCCTTGATGCCCGCCACACTCACCACTACCACTTCCACAACTTTGCAAAAAACAGATGCAAGCACAGCCATGACAGATTCCACCGTGCTTCCCAGTAAGCATGTCCCTTTATCAAGAAGGATGCATCACACCTCAAGTACACTACGACGCATACAAAAGCTAGTGATCATCTACCTCATCTGGACATCACGCCTTTCTACAAGGGAATGAGGCGGCACACACTGCTGCCCTCAAATTTACTAGCCACGGATTCGTAGAAAGCAGAAAAGACCTGCCAGATCCAAAGCCGTTTTACAGATGCCTACAAACCCACACATACTACAACACAACATATTACCCAACACGTGCCCCTATGAATGCCCACCCTGCAAAGGAAGGAAGGAGAGAGAGAGAGAACAAACACTTATTTCTAAGTCCAGGTCCTAATTTGAAAGTTCAATTTACCGGATCCGCGTAGTACTCCTGAATGCCTGGTCCTAATTTGAAAGTTCAATTCACCGGATCCACGTAGTACTCCAGAATGTCCGTGCGGATCCGGTGCACGTGTTTGTAGAGAGCTTCCTGGGCAGCCTAAATGTTCACTGTCGGCGGGGGAGACAGCCAGAGCTCCCAGGATGTGATGAAAGTGAGGGATTGGGTAAGAGATGGTGGGGTGAAGTCCCAATTAGAATGAGGGACGGATGGGTAGAAAGAACACCTGGGGCAGGAAGGATGGCCAGGGCGCCGATAGATGCGGTGAAGAATGTGATGGGAGGGGAGTGAAGAGGTTTAAGCCTGTCGAATGAGGCACGCAGCCTCACGAGTTAGACAGGAACTGGGGGGTGGGTACAGGGTGCGTGATAGGCATTGGGCATTTAATTGGTAATGGTGGGAAGCGCGGTGTTGAGTACGAACCGTCGGCGGGTGGTACAAGGTTGGCCAGGACATGGGCGGACCTGGGAAAGGTACTCGGGTGAGCGCGTCTGCTAAGGCGTTTCCGCACATGCCAGCGTGGCCAGGAACCCAAACCAGTGTGAAGCGTGGCCAAGGATTCGATGCAAGTATCGAAGTGACGAAATCAGTGGTGTGTGGGTGGGTCTCATGGTTAGCGAAATTACGAAGTGCTGACTGACAGTCGGAGAAGATATATACTGGCGTGGTGGTAGGAACATTAAGAGTAGCATGCTCTATTGCAAGGGAAATGGCGTATTCTTCGAGGGAGGTCGAATCCGGTTGAGGAAGAAAGGAAAGCATAGCAGTGTTTAAAGAAGGGAGTAGGAGAAATGAAGCCATGCCCATTGAGTTTGAGGGTATGTAGGAGATAGTAAAGGGAAGACAGAGCGGTTAAGCATCCAATCAACTGCACCCAATGCTTATCAGTGATTTCAAAGAAATGCGTCAAACTTGCATGAAACACCTTACTGCATTTTTAACTATCGTTCATGAAATTATTTGTGTAAATTATACACTTATACTCAAGTGACCAGGCAGTATATTTGAAGGTGTGTGAACATTCGCAACTTAGAATACTGTGCGAGTACTTTTTGATATTCGATTTGCAGCTCTGTTTCAAATATTTGAAATTTACAAATAGTAGAGGAACGAATGTTTGCTCTATCTTGCAAACTTTCAAGCTTCACTACATGGTAAGACCTTGCGGGTTGGTTTTTCTGCATGACACCGAAGCCGTGCCAAAAGCCTAATGCAGAAGCCTTGCACCAAGCAAGTGTTCACTAACTGTGCTGTATGTTAGGCCAAGTGCCACACTACAAAAGCAAAATTTATAATCTAAAATAGCTTTCCTATAAATATAATAGCAGAAGTGAGAAATAAAACGTTATTGCTGGCTTGTTGGTGAGGTCCCACCGGCAACTAGCATGCGCAGCTTCCTTTCAATCATTGAGGAGAGTGGGGGGACTGCTGCCTATCATATTAAATATGCCTAATATGCTTACTGTGTTCACAGCATTTTGAGGAGCCCATATTTCTTTATCTCAATATATGCAAAATTCTTGTTGCACTGGTTTGCATGTCTATGTTTTATTTTCTCTGTTACATTAAATTTTTTGTATGTCAAGCGCAAGTACCTGAACAGAGATGTGTCTAGTTCTGACTGCCTAAGCTGTCTTTTTTGGTGTAGTTATGTTTTATACACTCTAGAAACACCAAAACAAAGATAGTGTGGTTTGAAAATATTCAATTCGCAGCCAGCTTTTACTATTCGTATTCAAAAATATTTTATTGAATTCACAGCCCGGAACCTGCAAATTCTGCACCCAGCCCAGCACGCTATACCATATGGTATGGGAGTGCTCACAAACCCCTAGCCTCCCCCCAAACCCCAACCCCACCTACGAGCAGTGGGTGGCCCGGCTGACCAGCTCAGACCTCTCCGACCAGCGAGACCTGGTACGAAGAGCAAGAGCAGCCAGCGAGGACCTGGGTTTTCCGGACTGAAGAAGACCCCCCACAGGGCAGGTGCCCCTAACATCAGCACCTAAAGCTCGTCTTAAATAAAGTTTATTCCATCCATCCATCACAGCCAAGTTTAACTTGTGTTCAATTCACAGACGCAAAGTTGATAATCACACACCTCTAAATATATATACAAAAGGTAAGTTGTCGTTTGTAGTGACAAGAAACACTCAGCTGCAGTGGCGTCGCTAAGGGGGGGCCGGGGGTCCCTGGGCCCCGGGTACCAGCCCCTCGGTGAAGGGGGGGAGGTGCCACTTGTGCCCCTACAATGTGCAATGCTGACGTCGAAAACTGGAAGACAACTGTAACGAGACGAAAGCTTTGGCCTGTTCAATTTACGTCCCCACCAGTCTATTCAAATTTGTTTCCTGGTACAATGGAAGAAAGCGAGGAGAATTTTGGCATCCAGGAATGTCGCGGTAGTCGAGGATGGGTGCGGCTTAGGAGTTAATTGGCTGCAGGGTGAGCGGAGGCAAACAAGGAACGATTCCTGGAGAAGGGGTGCGTCGGTATACGACTGCGACGCTCGGAGGGGTGTAGCGAGCGAGCTTGCTTTCCAATGGGACAACAGGGGCCTAACAAAGCCCCTTCATCACGTCCAGGACCACTGTTGGGGCGGTGGACGAGATCAGTAGGGGGGAGGAGTGAAGGGGGAGGCATCCAAGCCTACGAGACTTTGGTCATGTGTCCTCGGCGGTTATTTATGTGACTTTTTTTACGCACATCAGATGTTGTGTACGGGTCATGGTGAATGTTTAGCATTTTCTG
This sequence comes from Haemaphysalis longicornis, assembly GCF_048455015.1. Lineage (NCBI taxonomy): Eukaryota > Metazoa > Arthropoda > Arachnida > Ixodida > Ixodidae > Haemaphysalis > Haemaphysalis longicornis. The sequence continues at coordinate 143,105,139 of NW_027526460.1, read as the reverse complement.
GAGTCTTCGCAGTGACGCGTTGGAGACCATGTACCCCGGTCTGGTTGTCATATTTTCAGAAGGAAACAAAGGTGAAAATGACCTGAAAAAAAAATATGGGGAAGATTGAATCTTGAGGAAGCGGGGACTGATAATTAAAACGAAATGAAAGTAAGTGTGAAACATGCAATGAAGGTTGGTGCGGGGGAGCTAACTGTACAAATTAAGCCTGTGTTGGGAGGAGGGGTGGGAGCTCAGGTGTCCAACATTAGGTGAGACAAATGGGTTGTCGCGATTTCCCCTTGGTTGCACCCGATTCCTTCAGTGCTTGCACTAACCAACCAATTCGCAATTTAAGCAATTGCAAAGGATCTGATATCGGGTGTTGATAGCTCATTTTTTATGTCGTTGACTTTCCTTCATCGTGCCCAGTGACGCAGCCAGCACATGGCAATTGTACGAAGATGGCATTATATGGAAGGGGCATATCCCATGTGGCCCCGTGTATGTAAACTAAAAGAACGGACGAGTAGCTTGTTGAACAAATTATGCAAGAAATAGAACAGTTATGTAGGCATTAATTTTATTTACCAAACTTTTAATCAGGTAAATCTACGTTTTTTTATTTCATTCCCCTGTAAGTTAAGAGCAATATAAATGAGTATCTGCGTTGCGCACATAAATAAAGCGGATAGCCGTGTGTTCATGTTCTTTCCATTTTACCATGGTTTCCGAGTGACCGTCCCAAGGAGTTCTAAGTGAAGAAATAGTTGAAGCTGATGACCTAAATATTTTGCTCTGGTAGATTCATCATCTAGGTGGAGGGTGAGAAAAAAAAGGACAGGACAACGAAATTAAGTGCATAACAAAAAGTTAAACACCAGGTACGTCACCCACTTTCTATCATTAGGCATTCGATCCGCTGAGTGCTCCCATCCCGGAACATGGTCGGGAGACCACACGATAATTGAGGTGGGAGTGAGGGGCAGTTTCTGTGTTAGTGAAAGCGTTCTGCTGAGTGCTTTGTGAACATTACTAGAAAAAAAAATTTTGAAGACTGTGCGACAAAGGACAGGACGCCCGGTGTCGTATACAAGATTTTTGAGCTGAGTGCCCCTCCGCATGCAGTGGGGAGGAAAAATCTACTGGAACAACTCAGGCAGCACAACGACGACGTCTGGCTCCAAAACATCAGACCGCAAAAGAGACTTCGGTGAAACACTCCAGAAGCGTGACCAACTGGAGGAAAAGTTGCAAAGAACATAAATCCTTCCCTACGAACCCTCCACTTGTGTACATGCAGGCACCGCGCTCCACAGCGAAGCACTTTGTGAGTGACTGGCGCTACAACGCGACCCCAGTCACCCCTGAAGGAAGAGGGAATCGAGATGGGTCCCAAACGTCTTGTTCTTGGTTATTACTTTTGGTTGGAGAGGGCGATATTATTTCCTCAGCTACTGGGAAAAGGTTGTTTCATCTAGGATCTGTCTTGAGCTAGTCGACTGTACAACGACGTCAATGAAATTGTCACCAACAAATCGGGATGGGCGCGACCGAACGGTTGTGACCCAGCGTGTGGCGCTGATACACTCGGGCCCGTACGAATCTGATATTTTACTCAAGAGTTCTTTCTTTATCGCTTCGTAACCTCCTTCGATTCAGATTTCCTTCATTGACTAGTGGCTGCTTCACTGGTAAGCCCGAACCTCACATTTTATACTTTATACTGTGTTCGTTTTCCCAAGACGCCAATGTCAATTAACTTATTTGCAAATGTGTGGTGGAATCTTTTTACAACGTACGAAAGGAAACGACAACATTGTCGCAGACAAACATCCACACGACTAGCCGTGCACTGGCCGCTTAGACGACTCATGTACGGCCAGGCATCTCTTTCCCCGCTAAATGCTCCCTTTCTATCTGCTTCCATTCTCAGTAATCACATAACCATAGAAATAGAGACCCGACAATGTATCTATTTCAAACGTACTGAAATTCTCACTTAGAGAAATTTCCAGCAGTCGCATGCTGCCACAGAGGCTGCCTTTAGTGACAAACGGGCAGGCGCAGGCGGTTTTTCCTAATTTATGGGGCGGCCGTTTCCTTCACATTTTATACCACTTGTCCTGCACAATACTTGGAAATAGCTTTTTTTTAAGTCCGGGTGTTGTTTATTTGCTGGGACAACTTCTATTTCTCCCCCAGCCTTCTTTCACCAGGCTCCGCCTGTGGTCCTTCAAGCATAATTTGTTCAAGGTGTGTTCCTAGACACAGGAAAATTGATGCGAATGAAGCGACTATTTGTCTTGCATGTGTTGCCTTTAAACAGCCCTATCATTGCTGGCCACCCTCCTCCAGGTCCGCGGGACGTCTGCATGATTTAGTCAACACAGCGGGCTGCAAAGCTTTCCAAACGCCTCTGGCGACCACCTTATAATAAGTGTCGTTGTCTGACGAGGCCCGAGACTCTCTCACACCTCCATTGCTCTTGCAGGCATCCATTCGCTTGGTATCGGCTGTAAGATGTGGTACTCTCACACTGCCGCATATCAGCCTTCACTTTTCCCCTAACCTACTTTGGTTTGGCACATTACACCCTGTGCTGCCGCAAGTAGCTCTTGGCCACTCCTTTCTCGGCTGCTAATGGTGTTTTCGTGCTCACGAGTGACACACCATAATGCTCCTTACTGGTAGGATTTTTATCGATGCCTAATTCACTGAAAAGGTCAGTGTTGTGTATCAAGATCTGCACCAGAGTCGTCGTCTGGGGTTCTCTAAACCAAGCTCGTGTAGCTATTATTGCCTAAATAACACACGGCTTCTTATCTTGCTGCTTACTTTTCTAATATATTGCCAGTTCTTATAAATAACTACACATCAAGTATCCTGTGGCTTCATTTCGCATCGCATGTCGCATATTATGCATGCTTGCATTGACGTTTCGAAGCCCATGCATTCAGTAGCTGTAAAATTTTTTTTTTACATTGGTATCCAAATGAAAGACAAAATTTGTCGAGACCAATCGCTCTTGTCGCGCGATGAGAGCAATGCCAACTGACAATAGTGACAGAAATCGCTTTTGGTAGCTTTAGTCGCAAGTGTGAACCAGCGTTCATATGCTAACAAGAGAAGACATTAATATTATCAATAATAACAATAACACTAGTTTTATTATTAATCATTGTTTTGTATATGTGAGGGGGAGACAAATTTTCTGGGCCTCGGGTGCAAGTTTACCCAGCAACGCCACTGCTCAGCTTCCATTGCCATCACTGCTGGAGAGAGAAAACTGACAAGCAAAACCTCATCCCTGACTAATTTCAGTTTTAAGTTGTAGTGGTACTTTTGTGCTGTTCGACAAGCAATCACTTATTTGCGGGAAGATTGCTGCAGTCAAGTCCTCAGTCACGCTAAACACAGAAGAAATGAACTTGAAAGCATTGCACATCATAAGATCTGTTCCTAAAAGTACCAACTGAAGTACAATATTGTTCTTCGGCATGTGACAGCACACATCAAGGGCATATTGGGTGAACTGTCCAGCATCTGTTGAATGCATTGCATTGTACCAGCTTGAACGTGCCTTAGAAGGGATAATTTTAAAAACGGTAACTTGAGAGGGCCCACGAAAAAAAAAATGCTTAGCACCAGGGCTAAGTGCAACTAGTTAATATTTTCTCATTCACTACTTGAGGCCTGGATGTGGATTAAGGCTTGGTTCCTACAGCCGGTAACAACAACAAAAAAAAAAACCTTTGTCCTGTGCGCAGCCCTACCTCCCACCGGGCTGCATGTCCTATTATCAGCTGGCTTAAGGTTTCAGACTAACAAAGTGATTAGCAGACAGATTATGGGAGTTACTACACCTTCGCAATGGTGAACATTACCTGCCTGCCTCACGACTCCGAACACACAATTATACCTTCGCACAGGTTAACTCCGTTGTACTGGGACAAAAACACAGCCCTGTGGTCTACGTAGAAGTGGTCTACGTTTGCAGTGGCTAGCTTGGTTACGATGGGAGTGGTCATGCGCCATCCCAGTGCCCTCGTCTGACCGGCGTTGCTGCCTCTCGCCACGGTACGTAGGCGGCGAAACGCCCAGCGGCCTCAACACGGCGCTCTAATAAAACACAGTGCAGAAGTTCGACGGGAACGCACTCATCACTGTCGTAAATCAAGGCGACAGAACTGATGCAGAGCGCCCGTCGTCACCGTCGCAACGTACTACGCGAAAATTAGGCAGTCGCACACACTCAGCGTCCCGATCACAGGCTGCACACCACCGTAAGTGCTCTCCAGAAGTTCTTCGAGAGCACCTTCGTCACAATCGTAAGCCGAACACCTATGCACCGCTGCAACGGCAGGCAAAAATCACGACGAGAAGAGCGCAGCGAAATGACCGCGCAACAGCTGCCATTTTTTTTAACCATGACGTCACATCCGGCAAAAAAAAAGTCGCTTTCTTTGTTTTTTGATGTCTAGTTGGCGCATGCGCAGTAGTGCTCGTCCACCGTTCCTGAACGTCAGGTGTTCGAGCATATGCTGCAGCTGGGAATTGTTCGCCCTTCGTCTAGCAACCATTCATCGCCGCTACATATGGTGCCTAAGGACGACGATTGGCGCCCGTGTGGTGATTACAGAGCCTTGAACGCATCGACAACGCCGGACCAGTATCCTCTGCCACACATTCACGATTTCAGCGCGCGGCTGGCAGGTACGAAAATATACAGCAAGATCGACCTCGTAGCGGCATACCACCAAATCCCCGTCGAACCGCAGGACATACCAAAAACAGCCATAACAACTCCGTTCGGCCTGTTTGAGTTTGTCCGCATGCCCTACGGCTTGAAAAATGCCGCACAAACCTTTCAAAGGTTCATGGATGAGGTCACCCGGGGTCTTCCTTTCATCTTTGTCTACCTGGATGACATTTTGGTGGCCAGCAGAACGCCTGCGGAGCACGAAGAGCACCTCCGCAAGCTCTTTCAGCGTCTGGATGAGCACGGTCTGGTGTTGAAACCTCAAAAGTGCGTGTTTGGAGTAGAGGCGCTCAACTTCCTCGGCCACCACATCACTGCTGAAGGCATTATGCCATTGGAATCGAGGGTGGAATCCGTCAAGAAGTTTCCAGCTCCAACATCTTTTCGCAAGCTGAGAGAGTTCCTCGGGCTCTTAAACTTCCACCGGCGGTTCATTCCGTCTTGTGCTCGAGTGCTCCAGCCATTGACCGACCTGCTGCGCCGAGACGACCAAAAGGCACCAGAATTTTGTTGGTCTGACGAACACCAGAACGCTTTCCAGAAAGCTAAGGACGAGCTAGCCGCGGCTACCCTCCTCATTCATCCACGGCCTGAAGCTCCTACACGCCTCATGGTGGACGCTTCCTCCACATCGGTCGGAGCAGTGCTGCAGCAACAGGAGGGCGCCCAGTGGAAGCCACTGGGCTTCTTTTCGAAACGTCTGAAGCCTGCAGAAGCACGGTACAGCACTTTTGGAAGGGAGATGCTCGCAATCTATTGTTCCATTAAGCATTTCCGCTACTTCCTCGAAGGCCGTGAGTTCTACATCTTGACAGACCACAAGCCCCTCACCTACGTATTCAACAACAACAGTTCCTCCTACTCAGAACGAGAAATCCGTCAGCTCTCATTCATCTCCGAGTTTTCTACAGACATCCGCCACGTTCCCGGGGTCGAAAACGAAGCAGCTGACGCCTTGTCTCGCGTCAACGCTTCCGGCACAGAAGTCCTGGACTTCGAAGCTATGGCCGCAGCTCAGCGGGACGACCCCGAGTTGACAAGACTGAAAGGAAGGGGATCTTCACTCGTGCTCTCGGAGGTTGCACTTCCCTACGTCCAGAGCACGATAACCTGCGATACCTCCCAGGCAGCACGACGACCTTTCGTCCCACTGAATTTTCGCCGAGTGGTATTCAACACTTTCCACTCCATCAGCCACCCAGGTGTCCGCGCCACCCAGCGGCTGATAACGCAACGCTTCGTTTGGCCCGGAGTCAACGCGGACGTGCGACGTTGGGCTCGGACATGTGAAACGTGTCAGCAAGTGAAGGTGACTCGCCACAATCGGGCTGCACTACAGGAATTTCGGACTCCTGAGTCGCGGTTTGACCACGTTCACCTCGACCTCGTGGGACCACTACCGCCCTGCCAAGGATTTAGGTACCTGCTCACATGCATCGACAGGTACAGCCGGTGGCCCGAAGCTATACCAATTGCGGACATATCAGCTGAGACCGTCGCGCAGGCCTTCATTCAAACATGGGTGTCGCGCTTTGGCTGCCCCGCCCGCATAACAACTGACCGGGGACGGCAATTCCAGAGCAACCTTTTTTCCGCACTTTCAACGCTCCTCGGCACGAAGCTGCAGCATACTACCGCCTACCACCCCGCCAGCAACGGAATGGTTGAGCGCTTCCACCGGCAACTCAAAGCCGCACTGGCAGCGAAACTTGACCGCCAGCACTGGGTGGAGAAGCTCCCGCTCGTTCTTCTTGGCCTACGCTCAACGGTGAAGGAAGACCTCGGCTTCAGCGCAGCGGAAATGGTCTACGGCTCAACAGTGCGCCTCCCGGGAGAATTCTTCTCCGACCAGACACCTTCCGCCCCAACAGCCTCCGATCACATCGAGAAGCTGCGCGCATGGCTTGCGCAACTCAGGCCTACAGCACCTCGCATCGCCCGCAACAGGAAAGTTTTCACTTTTCCTGACATGGACTCCGCTACCCATGTGTTCGTGCGACACGACGCAACGAAGCCGCCCCTTACTCCGCCGTACGATGGCCCATTCAAAGTTTTGGGACGTACTAACAAAACCATCACAATCGACGTGAGGGGGAAACGAGAAGTCGTCGCCGTTGACCGCGCCAAGCCTGCTCATATTGAGGTTTCCATTCAAGCAGCCTCTCACGTACGATTTCACTGCTAACCATTGGACTCTGAGCTTTCGCTATTCAGCCCGTAACTGCTGTCCTTCTTTAAAAGCTCCGCAATCTAGGGGGGGGAGCCTTTGTAGCGGAAGCTGCTCAGCACCACCGCATTCTTTTCTATCCCGTCAGCAGCCGGCCGTAGACAGCGCGCCTACTCGTGGCGCCAGCGCCTCGCCCTCCGTGTAGGGGGAACAACTTGTTGTCGGGGCCGGCTCCCGGGATTAGCCCTGGCGGCATGCTACGTCTGCTCGCTCGGGGGCCCCCCTTTTCTCTTTCTCTTTTAGAAGAACGCGGGGGTGCCTCTGTAATGTAAGGTACGGGAGACTCAAGGCGAGGTAATGGGACGCAGGTTTAAGACGGAAACACAGACAACATGGAAGACATTTATGGGGATTCACTCAAGTGTAGACGTAGGTGACGAAAGGCACACTATAACACGGACAGGCACGACGGTGGAACAGCCACGGTAGCAAGAAAGGTGACAACTACAAGGAGTCACAGTAAACGTTGTAAACGAAAGTTAGTGTTGCTTACAAAGCGAAGAAATGGCTGCTCGTGGCGAGGCACATGAGGGCAGGGCGTTGGGGATGCGCCGGACGCAGTGGCCTTGCAAAGTCTGCAGCGGAGGCGAAGGGCGAAGTGATGGCGGCCGCACTTCTACACAATATAGAGGCTCACTACGTCGATGGTCGGGACGGGGTGCCTGGGCGTCCTACAACGGCCACAGGACACCGCGGTTCTGGCCGTCCTACGACAGGCTACAGAAAACCGCGACGTACCCACTGGGCAGTCTTACTCCGTTCCGAGCATCCTTGCCTCTTCTTCGTCTGCCTTCCTCGGCTGGGATTCCTCGTTGAAACGTTATCACCATCCTTTTGGCGGATTGCCCACCCCTCTTCATAGCTACCTCATCACATCACCCCCCTCTTTAGAAAGTTCTGCAAAGAACTATTCGGAATATTGCGGCCGTAATTAATACCCACTGTAAACCGCAGTTCGTGGGTGCGTGAAAACTACAGTCAAAAGGTAAACCGAAACAAAAAGCACACGGTATTCCTGAAGGGAACTGTCTCTGAACAAAGGTCACGTTATGCAGCTGGAGATGCTTGGCATAATCAAGCCCGATCTGAAATAGGCGTCTCGCGATGTTTTGGTTCGGAAACACGTATTTGACTGAAGTTCTTGATATTTTCGTTCCGTGAGAAGCATATCAGTTCTGTACGTCTACTTCCGTCTGTATTTCCAGCACAGCTGGCCATGAAGCTTGAGACGTCGCGGCTTAATGCAAAACCAGTCTCTCTTCTGGCTCACGGAGATTTGAATGCTACACAGCTGGACATATGGGTACCGGGGTAGTTGAGAACACTTCTTGTATTCTGTCCGAGTTGATCCTGATGTTCGGATACGGGAGTGGAAACAACCGGTTGAGCTCCTGTCCACAGCCGGTTCTCCCCTCAGAAAGCTCGTGTATCGTGGCCAAGACTGGGACTGTGCCCCTGCGGAGCTGATCTCACGCAGTATATGAACACTTGCCTTGGGCTTCAGTTGCTTCCGCTTCAAGAAGTAATGTGTGGTCCACCTCCTCCTGATATGTTTGGTGCCCCGGTGGTACTGGGCGCCTCTTGGGTCTTGTCGAACCGTTTATAAAGGAGTGACTCTTCTCTTTCTTGGGCTTGCATTTGCGTTTCCGCGTTTTGCTGCCCGCAACAAAATCTCGGTGTTCCGCAGAGCGCTCGCTTCTGGAAGCTTCATGCTCTTTTTGATCAGGAAAAAGCGACGAAACCGTTTGGGTGTAAGCTGTACCTTTGGCTGCCGGCTCTTTCGCCGTGTTCTCAGACGGTAGTGAGCCATCACCATGCAGCGATACGCTTTCATTAATTGTAGCTTCAGCCTTCTTCGCAAATACTTTGTTTTGAAACTCGAAATTCGGTTTCTCTGATCCCAAATGACACTTATTGGGATTTACTGTGCTGCATTCTTGGAGGTAATCTCGAAAGTTCCCGTGGAGTGCATTCTTGGCAGCTTCTGACCTTGGACCACCATGCTCACTGTCTGCTTCACCAATGCCCTCCAATTTGTGATGCCCATCTATTATGTACATCTTCGAAGAGACCTCAGCCACCTTTATCTTAACCAAGTTCTCTAGAACAGTTATCTGCCTGTTCAGCATGGCTATCCGCTTTTCCTGAAATTCCTTTTCTGCTTCGTATTCTGCTTCCAATCTTTGGGTTTCTGCTTCGCGCTGTGCCTTCAGACTTTGTTGTTGTGCTTCCTGTTGTGCCTTCAATTTAGCGCGCTCGTCTTCAACCCACATGCGTAGCTCAGTTCCCTTCAATCCGGCTTGAATTCCTTCGGCAACAAGTTTTTCCAGTTCTTCGATCCCCATGTTAGAATCTTATCCTGTAAATCGTTTCCGCTCGCTTGAGTCTCACTCTCCAAATTGTTAAAGGAGAGTCCTGCCGTGGACGCCAATTTGTAATGTAAGGTACGGGAGACTCAAGGCGAGGTAATGGGACGCAGGTTTAAGACGGAAACACAGACAACATGGAAGACATTTATGGGGATTCACTCAAGTGTAGACGTAGGTGACGAAAGGCACACTATAACACGGACAGGCACGACGGTGGAACAGCCACGGTAGCAAGAAAGGTGACAACTACAAGGAGTCACAGTAAACGTTGTAAACGAAAGTTAGTGTTGCTTACAAAGCGAAGAAATGGCTGCTCGTGGCGAGGCACATGAGGGCAGGGCGTTGGGGATGCGCCGGACGCAGTGGCCTTGCAAAGTCTGCAGCGGAGGCGAAGGGCGAAGTGATGGCGGCCGCACTTCTACACAATATAGAGGCTCACTACGTCGATGGTCGGGACGGGGTGCCTGGGCGTCCTACAACGGCCACAGGACACCGCGGTTCTGGCCGTCCTACGACAGGCTACAGAAAACCGCGACGTACCCACTGGGCAGTCTTACTCCGTTCCGAGCATCCTTGCCTCTTCTTCGTCTGCCTTCCTCGGCTGGGATTCCTCGTTGAAACGTTATCACCATCCTTTTGGCGGATTGCCCACCCCTCTTCATAGCTACCTCATCACAGCCTCCTTCTCTCCCTCGTCGGGGGGAACTCTCTGCACTCGGACGTAAGGAAAATAAACAGTTTGTCTTGCAACTCCAAACCACCCGCACGTCTCCTTTCTCGCTTCATCCGGCAGCCGACAATCCCGGCTGCTACAATCTATCACCGATCCAGATTCATTTCGCGAACATGTGTGTAACCATTTTTCATCGCACTAATATCGCTTCAACTTCACTGATGTTTGCAGCTGCAGCTGTGCCACTTGCCTAGTTTCACACTTCTATTTGGTTCTCTTTAGTCTTTGCTGTACTCACCATTGTCTTGCGATTTATGTTGTTAAATGCCTTCGTACGGCTGGCAGTATGTGTGTTTGGAAAATGCGTGTGTATGTTGTACACCTGGGCCTTACGTTTTTCTTTTTTGTTTTTTTTTTACTGTGCTTATCTCTGATGTATCTAAGTTATTGTTCTTCCAGTTTTTGTCGCTCAGTCGCACTGCCGTTGCTGCTCACTTGAATTCTATACCATGGCCTTCCGAATGTTTTTACTGTGTTTCTTTCTTGTACCCTGAATTTCTTGTTATCCAAGCTTTCTGCAAATCGGCAAACCTTCGCGGTATTACATTTGTTTGAGTGTCAGTGACTAGACATGCTTTGTCACGATGTTGTGTTACTTTCTGTGTATTCCATGTTATTGATGACCGCCCTATATTACTCTTTGAAGTTTGTACCCCCCTTACTCAATGCTCTCATTGAGCTTGTAAGGTATCATAAATAAATAAATAAATAAAAATGTGGGCGTCCATAGGTATTAGGAGACGCTTCACGACAAGGGCAACAGGTTAACTACTTGAACAGCGAGGTTGCAACAAAAGAATAGCGCTGAATAAGAGAAAGACGAAAAGAGGGGGACACACACGGGGCCCTGTAGAGGATGCGCAGGGCGCTAGCGCTAATGTGTTTCCCCCGGCACATTGTCCCGCGTGTATTTCCCTCTGTTTGTCATTGTCGACTTCATCGTTATTCCTCTGTTACAATGTCGTTCCAACAGGCCAAAGTAGCAGTCTTTTCAATAGCGACTTTTGCGGCTTTGAAGCCCTGCTGCAATTTCCCCCCCCAGCCGCATGTTGGGCGGACTCGACTGGGTGCCCCCTCCGAATTAGCGCCCGGGGCACTTGTACCCCCTTGCCCCCTTGCCCCCCCCCCCCCCCAGTTACGCCACTGTTTAGGGGCAGGACAGGGTATATCAGCATTTGTAATTCACTTTCTGAATCGCGCCAAGAGTGCGTGGCGTGGGCTTGTCTCGGGAGGGGATATCTCGCCCCTGCCCAGGGGTACGGATCCCTGGAACCCACAGTGTACAATCTCGGCGTTTTTCTTGCTGTGGGACAGGAGTGCGAGTAGTAAGAGCAGCGACAGTGTCTTCCAATGCTACTGTCCTCACAACACGGAGGCGAGTCACTGGCATCTCAAGTAATTTATTCTTTCTTTTCGGGTTCCAACTGAAAGCCGAGCCAAATAGTCGCGTCGCTGAATTGCTCAAACCTATTTGTGTGCACCAAGTCACGTTGGCTTTTAATAACCTTGTAACACAGGTCGATGTATATTATGTGATGCCTTCTTCAAGCTAATTCTGTTCCAAGCTCAAAGTAAAACTCGGGCTTCTTATGGACGACTATTTATCAGAGATTAGCAGACATTGTTATCGTAGCAAAGTCATCACCGTGCTCAATATCATCATCCTGCAGTGGTGAAGAGAAGGAAGAGGAGGCTGCGAACACGCGATACACGACTTTGCTTCTAGGCGACCACTGCAAACGGAAACTGCTTTGTCCAACCTTAGAGCCCACAGGATCAGCGGGCAACCGGTTTCCCAGGTTTCCGGCAACGAATCCACCTGCTCAGGTGCGGCCGTTATGTCCGCAGCAAGAGGCCAACGAGGAGGAGACAAGGGCACGCAGACCGCGGCACCCCACCGGCGACCCCACGAAGAGCTGTGGCAGCCTCCGGCAACTCACGAGGCTTCGATCACGGTAAGCACATGCCGTCGTCACGTATCGCCTGATTACGCCGCGTCGCCTAACCACAGCTGAAGGGAGCTTTAGTTCGTGTGCTGCCTGAGGTAAAGGTTATTTAGGAATGTCTAATCGCGTCATGTCTTGCGGGCTCGTCTGCGGGCAACAAAGGAAGCTGGGGTATCCCCAACTCCCCAACGAATGTCGATGACCAGCGGGCCCGGGACGACCAGAACACGCCAGTTCGCCCGGCCACTATCCATGAACCAAAGAGCCATGCAAGGGTAGCTCATTTTCATATGTGCCTGATATTTTTCTCTTACCGTGCTCAGTTATGAGCTCTATCCGATGCGTGCATTTGGAGCAGCTGGAAGTCAATGCGAGAGGCCTTCATGGTGAAGTGGCAAATAGACTGAAAATGCACAGAAAGGAATTACATCAGTCTAGAGAGAGTAAGAAAAAAATTCAAAGGGAATTCGAGGAGATCGGCAGCAGTAATGGTAGGCATTGGTGCTCCAGATGGGGGTAAATACGGTGAGATGGAAGAGACAAATGTAAACAAAGAAGGTGTGTGCGTGGGAGGGGGGAAAGCGAGAGTAAAACATTGCGATATAGACCGGTATTCCGATTACAAGATATAGACGGTGATAGTCAATTTTAAATACCGCTACACGAAACATTGATCTCCACATGACGAGGAAATGTGGATATATATTAGAACATGTATAGAGGACCTCCCGGACCTTTTCCAACTGTGAGTCTTCAAGAAATGTAAAAAGATTCTTTGTACCAGAATGCTAAGAAACGCAATGGTTGAGCAGCTTGACCGTTTTGGGAATTTTATTCGATTGAGGTGTTTGACGCGCCGAAGCTGCACTGGGCTATGAGGCGCCGGTAGTCGAGGATTCCGGATCAGTTCTGACCACCTGGGGATTTTTTTCGCTCGCCTAAATCTCTAACACAGAGGCTTTATTGCTTCTCCTAAATCAGAAAAGCGGCCGCCGCGGACGGGAATCGAACCCGCGTCCTTGGGCTCAGAAGCACAACGGCTTAGGCTCTGAATCACCACACGGGTCTGTTTTGCAAATCAAAAGCAAATTACTTTTTTTAGATTTTAGAATTGAAAGTAGAGAAACACATGCACAGGGGGAAGGGACCAAACCCACGACTTTCGAATTGCGCATCCGATGTTTTACCAAGTCAGCGCTCTGGAGAGCGGCCATATGCTTACAGTAACCTTCCGGTTAATTTGGATTGTTGATGTAACTCTATTCTTTGCTTTGGGAGGATAGCCATTGCTACAGCGACAACGTGGGGTGAACGGAATTTCTCCTTTAACGCACGTGCCGTGACTCTGTTGTCGACAGCGTGTAATGAGTAGAGGTTTGGTTTGAGGCATCAAAAATGTGCGTTTTGGGAGCCAAAAAATAGGCAGGCAAAACAGCCTTTTTTTGCCTCCAAGGACGAAAATATTAGAACTATTATTTTTTATGTAAACGTAAATTCTTTAAAATCAAGACGTGCTCGACCTGTACACCTACGACAGAAAAACCAAACATGTTAATGATTATGCTCGCACAAAGACGCTAACAGTTCAACACAGCCGTTAAACTGTCCCATAAAACCGCTTGACTAATAAGAAATGATTCGCTCGATTGAACGAACGCACTGCTCCCATTATTCCTCAATGTCCACTGCCGCTTGCTCCAGCGTCGCGTATAGTGAAATAGGCATGAAAAAGAATACTTGAAGCTGGAGATGCTAATTGAGAAGTGCGCTATTTTATGTCTCCTTGATGCAATCAAGTTACGACAGAACAAAAAGGTACACAAATAATGAACGCAAGAGAGACGACGATTTATTAAAAAAATAACATGTTTTTACACAAAGATTCTTAGGTATACTGCGGCAATTTTCCTATTTACAATGATATATCCGCATTCTACAGGCAAGGTGTCCCAACCCTGCAAAACACACTTTTACACATTTCGAAAGCGTTTTTCGAAAGGTGTTGAGCAGCCAAATAGATTTTAGATGGAACCACGTACTTTAGTACCCATCGGAAGCGTACATTTTGAGGCGTAAAAAGTTCAGGCTCGCAGTGATTTTTCGCAATTGGCTGTGTTTCTTCACAGCGATCTCCGTTGAAAGTGGTCGGATTTCAGTATGCTTTTATAAAAAGGATGCGACTGCTCATTTTTAAAAAATTCCGTTTGGAGACCAAGCGTAACGTACCTAGTAACCACTATGAAACTTAAGGACTTCTACCTTATCCAGATTTTTAGATTCAAAACTGTGCCGGTTGTCACTGAGAATGAGCGTCCCCTGTCACAGCTGCTAGCGGTTGTTTCCCTGGAGTGTAGGCTCAACTAGAGACTAAATTGGACCCTTGGATCTCAGAACTGTCCATGTTGCCTGGTAACTGGAATACCGATGTAAAATTGCCCTCGAAAGCGGAAGTTGAGGCCAAAAAGTGTTTATATATGCGCCAATATCGAATATAGCCATTGAGAGGAACTTACAGGCATTTAGGAACGAACGCCAAAAAAGGCATTTTTACGCAGTACAAAAAAAACCGCAGAAGCACTCCGTATTTCTAATTTATGCTCATATACGAAATATTGGGATCGGAGCACGAGGATAAACTATGCATTTGCCTAAAACCCGGTTCCTAGTCATGATCACTCAGCCTGTGGGGACCGTCTTACGTAATCTCAAGCACCAATGCTGCCAGAACCAATTCCCTCTTATGCATGAAGGCCGAAATGAGTGGTTTTTTAAATACTCCAGAAAGGAAAACGAATGGTAGAGAACTTAAAGGAAAGCGAGATCAAGTAGGTTCACTGTTTTCGAATTAATATAACCGTTATTGTTTTGTTAAAATCTACGCAAGAAAGTGCGGAAGACAGGTGTTGAGTTCGCACCCCAGGCTGAGCGCTTATTTTACTTGAGATTTTAATTATTTATTCCTTATGATGTATGATAAATTACAAATTATAATTCGCCTTTATATATATAGGGACAATTGAAAAATATAAAAACTACAGTGTGCAGTTGGGGGATCCCTGCATTCCTTGTAATTATACTGACCCTTGCAATATGCCCCTCCCACGAAGGCTGCCTATATCCTTCTAAGTCCCCGCGTGTAACGTATTGGACATTCAGATATCGGCGAATCGTAAATAAAATTGCTGAAACTTAAACCGGAACAGACTCTTCAAGCTTCATTAGAGACTGGTGGTGCCGTCTATTGCTGTTTTATGCAACGTAGGTACGAGGTTGCTCTCAAGCTAACAAACGAAAATGGTGTCTTGCAATCCCGAGGTTTTCTATCGACGCCGCTAAAGCAAATTATTTTCGTGTATTTCAAAACGCTGCGATGCTCTTGAATATCGTTTTACGAGCTCACGACAGACTAAGATCTGATTCACCACCGCTACTTCTGCTTTCAGTTTTCTGTTTTCTTCATTTCACTCGTAAATTCGATGTGCAACAGATTGCACGTCAAGACAATGCTGTCTCTTCGTTGCTACTCTTCGCAGAACCAATTATTTTGATTAGCCCTTTCTCTGTATTAAAATTAGGGGTTGGTTTACCGCTAATAACTAAAAAAATTCGGACCATCTCCACCAACGTGTAACCTGCGGAGGAGGAAGAGCATGCAGTTTATAAGTGTATTCTGCGCTCCTTGTCGTTTTTGCCAACAGAGATGAAACCGTTGTGGGGTAGAGGTATGCAGCTGTGCTGTAAAAGCCTTTCTTTTTGAAGCACGAAGCTCTCTACAGCGTGGTGTAAACGAGTGCCGCCCTATTTTTTTATTGCGCGCTACCAAGCGCTCCAACGCGAGGCGGAAACGAGTCTCGCAGTGATTTTTTAGTAGACGTTACGCCGCGTTCAGGCGTGGGGAATAAACAAGTTACCCGGTGTTTAATACCGTGACTACATGAGACGGCGATTACGACGATGACAGAAGACGCCATCAGCCACAGCTCCTAAGGGGTTGCGCCCATAAAAGTCCCTTTAGATGCCCCCGATGCCTGTGCGCCCTCGAAATTATCTCGAGAGGATTGCGGCAAATGGTGACAAGGAGTACCGATTCCTTGCCCCTTCCCTTCCCCTGAAAAACTTCAAAATCTCTGGCAACGTCTTCAGGGTTTGCCAAGATTCTTCTTCAGGCCTGTCGGGGATGGCTTCACAGGAAAGAACTACTTCACTGGGCACTGATCGGGGAAGGGGATAGTTTGCTCGGCAACGCTGATGCTTTGTGAGCGCGGCAAAATGAGGCAAGCGTTTGTAATTATGTCAAGGAGGGAAGGGACTTTCCATAGCCAACCGGCTTCTTTATCTTCGTCGGAATCAACGAGGCGCACTAGCGCACACGCACACGCACGCACGCACGCACATGCGCACACATATACACACACGCACCCGCACACACTCACACACACGCACACACGCGTGTACACATGCGCACACAGACGTGCACAAAGACGCGCCCACACGCGCCCACACATGCGCGCCCTCACGCACTTACGCGCAAACGCGAACGCGCACGCGCACGCGCACGCACTGTCTTTGAGATCATGTTCCATGGTTTTTTTACAACTTAGTCCTAGTGCGCAATATATTGCCCATCCGATAAATTTCCAAGGATATATCGTAAAAAAATAGGGCATGCACGCACGCACGAAGACACACGCACGCACGCACGCACGCACACACACAGGCACACACGCACGCACACACACAGGCACACAGGGACGCACACACGTACTCCCGCATAGACGCACACACGCACGCACGTACGCATGCACTCACGCACACACAGACTCACGCACCCGCCCACACACATAGACGCACGCACACACGCACGCACACGCACGCACACACACGCACATACGCGCGCACACTCGAGCACACAGACGCGCACACACACACTTACCCACATATGGGCACACGCACGCGCACACACTGTCGGTGAGAATATGTTCCATGGTTTTTTGAACACTTAGTCCTAGTCTCTTTAGATGCCCCCGATGCCTGTGCCCTCGAAATTCTCGCGAGGATTGCGGCAAATGGTGACAAGCAGTACGGATATCTAGCCCCTTTCCTTCCCCTGAAAAACTTCAAAATCTCTGGCAACGTCTTCAGGATTTTCCAAGATTCTTCTTGAGGCCTGTCGGGGATGGCTTCACAGGAACGAACTACTTCACTGGGCACTGATCGGGGAAGGAGATAGTTTGCTCGGCAACGCTGATGCTTTGTGAGCGCGGCAAAATGAGGCAAGCGTTTGTAATTATGTCAAGGAGGGAAGGGACTTTCCATAGCCAACCGGCTTCTTTATCTTCGTCGGAATCAACGAGGCGCACTAGCGCACACGCACACGCACGCACGCACATGCGCACACATATACACACACGCAGACGCACACACTCACACACACACACGCACACGCACGCACGCACATGCGCACACATATACACACACGCAGACGCACACACTCACACACACACACGCACACACACACACACGCGTAAACACGCGCACACAGACGTGCACAAAGACGCGCCCACACGCGCCCACACATGCGCGCCCTCACCCACTTACCCGCAAACGCGCACGCGCACGCACTGTCTTTGAGATCATGTTCCATGGTTTTTTACAACTTAGTCCGAGTGCGCAATATATTGCGGATCCGACGAATTTCCAGCGAAACTTAGTAGAAAATAAGGAATGTGATCAGAATTATTCCTGTACTCTGATAAATTCAATTCTATAAAAAATTATCTTTTTTGTACTACGTTACGTCTAGGGTCTGAGGAGGATATACTGCTCTCTCATAACTGTTTTACGTAAGAAAAAGTTCCTTATCACAGACATTTAACTTGGTGTAGTTATGCGGCTCCGCTAGTGTCCCACCCATCCAGAGTGGAATGGCTGAAATTTCATGTGCAGCTTTCCCGCTCATGGCAGTCCTTTCAACAGCGAATACTTTGCAGTTATTTAGTGTAATTGAAAGTTATTTTGCGCTGCTAATACTGGGGGTGAAAAATTGCTTTTCCCACAGTTTCAAGTCTTGCACATTTTGCGGCTAGGTTCCTCAGCCATGGAAACTATCCAATAGAAATGCATGGGGAGTAAGATTTGACAGCGAATTGCACATCAAATATTCAGAATCCTGGAAAATTCTCCTAGTATTTTCATTTCCACGTTGACCTCTTGCTTTGTGCAAAATATCACGTTCCTGAAGTGGTTTCCATAGGTTCCTGAGAGGTTGCAATTTTGAGCGAAAAAGCTGGGTATGTTTCATTCAATTCCCCAATCTAAGCAGTTCTCTTACAGTATCTTATCACGTATCTTTGGCCAAGAAATGTTGCTCCTTCTAGGTCACAAGTCAATAATATCGCAATAATGAAAAGATTAAAGGAATATCAGTTACCAGGTGAGCAAGCCTCGTAAATGGCACGATTTCCGTCATTGGCACTGTCACCACCACTAAACCCACACTTTCCCGTCATCTGATGCAGGCTGCCGATCAATATGCACCACCAACCCCAGCGAACGCCGCACAGCACACATATCCAGTCAGAGTTCCCAGGACGACCACCCTTTCCACGATCCAAGCAATCGTGGCAGTGTTTTTCATGGCCGCACTGTTGCTCCTGGTGGCGGCGATTGCCTTGAGCTTCTCGAAGTCGAGGCAGCGCGTCGAAGCCCCCAACACGACCAGCTGCTGCCTGCGCGAGACCGAGTGGCTCTTCTACCACGTCAACTTCTCCCTTAACCCCTGCCGATTCTTGCACGACTACGTTTGTGGCGAATACTATAAACAGCGAGAACCGCTGGCTTGGGGTGACTTCTTATTCAGCTCAGACAAAGAACTCTACTGGCCGCCTGCAAGCAAATCCGGGATGGCGATATACCGTTTGTTTCAGTCCTGCCTAAGCGCAGTTGGTAACACAGAGAAAATAGGTGGCTCAACCGCGGCCACGTATATTGGGGCATTATTACCGAACACCGCTGTGACGACGTCCGAACGAGACCTTCTGCGGTTCCTGCTCCAGATGGCAGTGAAGCACAATATAATGTCCCATCCCGTCGTCGCTTTGTACGGCCGCGGTGGCTTTCCTCGCAGGGTCTACTTCAAGAACATGCACCTCCTAAGGAAGCCAGGGTTCCTGGCTGTACTCCTAATAACAAGCACGGCACCGCGCATCAGAGGCGACCTCTCGGCCCGGTACCAGCGGTTACGCGAGGACTGTCTTCAAACCATTAACCGTATGTTGAACCTTAGCGTCAGCCTGAAGAATATGGAAGATCTAGAGCGCGATCTTCACGTCCCCTTTGGAAAGGGTGTAGAGTATAAAGACTTCACTTTTGGAAACGCTGTCCTGGCGAACTTCCCTGACGTGGCCAAACTGGCACCGTCTCTGACGTTGGCCGACTGGAGCTGGGCTGTGAGGAACGTTAGCGGCAGCGATCCTCCTGCAATGCTCTACCACTGCAGCTCGGATGCGCTTCGAAAGACCTTCAGTGTGCTGCTGGACGTCAGGCGGCGGACAGCGACGCTCGTCTTTTTCATTTTCAAGGCGGTCACAAATTTCCTTCTCGAAATGCTCAACGAAGGCGGCGGCATTCTGTTCACCCAACATTTTCAGTACTGCACGAGCATTATGTACGAGCATTCCCCTCTGACGTTGGTGAACTATATCGAAACATACAGCCAGGAGCATGCCGCCGTATTTCATCGCATTTTCAAGAAACTTTTGGCGGAGATTGCGGAGCAATCCGCGAGCATTATGCCGCCAACTGACCACATCAGGCTACTGAGCTACCACAAAAACCTCCGACTTTTGTTGCCAACCGACATACTGCCCGTGCACAAAAAAATTCCCACTGTTACCGGTGACTTCGTCGGGAACTTGTTGACCTTGTTCCGGTCAGGGTGGTCAAACGAGGGAAACGACCTACGGCCAGGCATCACAGAAGATGTGTACCGGGCAGCAGGTTTGAAACCAATCGCTTTTTTCAACGACACCATTGTGATACCCGTGTCTCTGTACACCATATATACTTTCAACGTCAGCGATGAGCTAGTGGTTCCCTCGGCCATCGTAGGTGTCCTGCTGGCTGATGCGCTTTGGAAAAACATATTCTCCGAGCATGAATGGAGCCCAGCTACTTCCAAGTTATTCGAAAACTACACCAGGAGAGCCTCGGGACACTGTTGGAGAAGTCCGTACGAGGATTGCATGTTCCGCTTCTAAGCATCGAGACGGCTCGACGAGCGGCGGCCACTTCTTCGTGGCAGAGGCAGTTTGAATCTTTTGGAGGCTGGAGAGTATCTCGTTGCAAGCTGTTTTACGTGTTATTCGTCTACCACCACTACTGCCCTACGTATGCGAAATATGAGGAGGAGTTCAAGAAGGAAGCGCAGTACATCGCCTGTCTCTCGGATGACTTCCGCGTGGCGTTTAAGTGCCAAACACCCTTGAACACGACACC
The DNA here is from genome assembly GCF_048455015.1 of Haemaphysalis longicornis. Classification (NCBI taxonomy): domain Eukaryota; kingdom Metazoa; phylum Arthropoda; class Arachnida; order Ixodida; family Ixodidae; genus Haemaphysalis; species Haemaphysalis longicornis. Next base: position 143,084,627 of record NW_027526460.1, on the reverse strand, counting down.
GACTTGCACATTAAAACAAGAGAACTAAATGTTTCTACTGAAGGCGTTACGATGATGTTCCAAAAAACAATTGCAGTACCATTCGAGGGTTTTTGGTTTTAGCAGTGGTGCCGACTAACTTCGGTAACGATAACCATTAAAATAACAGTGACTCTGTTTGGCCACTCCAGTGATAAAGCTAGTAGAGACTACCGTTATTTTAGCGGCAGCCACAAAACGCTGGCCAATCCGGTGGTTAACGCTTACAGTTTACTATAATTGGTTTACAGGTGTGATTTGGTTCCATATCGTCCACTTCTTTTCTATCTCCTTTCTTGCTTGGTTGCCCTATAATTATGTGTTAAGATGCATCACTTCCTGCTTTTAATGGTCTGTAAGGGGTCACGTGGTTATATGGTCATACCCATAACTGGACGCGTGGCGTTTTTTGTATACGCTGCTGAAGTTGTTCGACCTCCGAAGCGAAATATCAATTTGTGTTAGGAGCGTTCCGGTACTTTCGGTTTAAATGCAGGACGTTGATTTACTTATGCTATTCGCCACTCCAAGTTCCCCTACAGAGTCTGGAAACATGTCAAAAGAACCAAAATGGCGTCACAAATCATGTCTCCCGCGGAACTTTCGTTGCTGCCGTACTCAGATTGGTAGGTTTTGCGTTCATTCCAGAAACCAATGTGATAAGCGTTGATTCCAGAAACCCATGTGATAAGCGGGAGCCTTCGCTCTGGAGGCGAACAGTGTCTGGAGATGCAGACCGCTGCTCGTCACCATGTTCTTTAACAGCTTTTGCATTCTAATATGATATGAGAAAGAATGCCGAGTTTTAAACAGAAATTCTATTCTCCGGGAGATTGCGTAGGGAACATGAGAGCTGCCTTTATAGAGAGCCAAAAATCGTTGAAGGGCAGTGCTTGTGTGCAGCAGGGCTGGTAGATAAAGTGCAAGCACCTTGCTGCGGCTGTCATCCACTGCTGCAGGTAGGTCGTACCGTCTTAAAGGAGTACTGACACCAAATTTTGACGCCAAAAAAATGATATCATTGGCTTCAGTAGTTTGTACAGATACCTCACAAAAAATTTTGAAGTGATTTTGAGGTAATTAGTTTGAAGAAATGGTAGTAAAAAGTTTCTATTTGATGCAAACTTTCTGCTTTCAGTGGTTTGCTAAGAAGGTGGGGTTAATAAAATTAAAAGGCATTCATACACGCAACGGCCTTGAAATTATTAACCCTAAATTATATTCAAACAATTACCATTGTTCGGGCTGTGATGGAGCTTCTCCATAACCTGGTCACTGATATGGTGACAGCGCAAACTGCAGAAAAATGCATCGGAAGAAATAGGGTAAAAAGAACACTTTGCATTTCCGAAGCGAAAATTAGTGTTCTCACTAATTGTGTATATAAAGCGGAAAATGTCTGGCAGGAAAGGCAACTTCCACTAACGATGATGATGATAGTTGGCAAAGTGAAAGAAACAAACGCTTCAGAGGCCGGACGCGAACCAGGGCCACTCGAATTTTAAAGCCAGCGTCTGTACAATTGCTACATTTCCACCTTGTTGAAAGTAATTCCAAACGCAGACGATAACCAAAGACTTCGTCTCGAGAAAGCTTCGCGCTTACGAAATTCGTCCTTAGATGAAGGGTATCATGATTTTTTTTGTTTGTGGCCTTGTTCGTTGTATTGATGCCACGAGATGCCTTTAAATCGCAGCACCTGCAAATGGCTAGGATCTGGACCAAAGAGCGCTTGAAAAAAATGCTTGATACCTGTATTTCAATTTGTGGCATATTTTAAACTCGCGCAATTGATTGTATGCTATCGAACAGCATCATTTATCTAGTGATCTCGGTCGCCCTCACGGAGGCTGGGTTTTGGATGGAGCTCGCCAATTTCTGCATTCTCGACACGAAGGAGTGTTGGTGCTTCATCACCCTCGGCGAAATCGAGGACAGTCGGCGCAAAATTTTACCAGCGTTCCGTGTCACAGAGCATTAGTAATGACTTCAGTGAGCCATTACTCACTGCCTACGGTTTGTTCTAAATGTCCATCGTAATTTGTCGCGTTCTGGCCTCTTTGAATTACTTGATATTAATACAGTGTGGACATACGACTTCGTTGCATTAATATGTGAAAGAATAAGTCAATTCGACTCTCCTCTTTTATCGACAGATAGTTGACTTCCATTATTTCTACGTGCAGCATAATTCAGCCACAGGAAGGGTCCAAGCGCGAGTTTACACACACAGCTTGGATGCTTATCGGCTAATCCTAACGTTGCCTGGCAGGCAAGGGATGAGCTGACTTATATGCACATGGCACATCAGTGCTAAAAGTGATTATCCTGGGTGGCTGAAAAACTGAGCAAGCGGAGCAGCCAATTGGGGGCGTATGGCAGTAAGATAAACGAACTTCTACGTCCAGGTGGATATTATGCATTACTGCGTTTTTTTGTCGCCTGACCGGTACGTCTTTACCAATTCGGAATTGAATACTTTTGAGGCACAAGTGTAACTATTTTAATTTTCAGGTGCGCGCGATGTGCGCTATTTAATCACGACGCACCGTTTGTTTACATACGCGCGGCTAATTTCGGGTTCTTGAAGCATACTTCTGGGAAACCACTAAACTAGAAGCGCACGAGGGCTAAAAGTAACCAAAAATGCGATACGGCGTGCGCCGGTATAAGCCCGCCGTGCGCTCGCTGCTTCGAGCAGTTGAAGTTCCAGGCTTTATGCCCGTCACTTCAACAGCTTCACCGTAAAGGATGTCGATATGCGCCCGGGGTCCGCACCAACCACGGAGAACAAAAAAGCGATGTTCCAAGCCAATGGAAATTTGCTCTTTATTAGAACGATGCATCTTGACATGTATCTTGACATAATTAGCGCCTAAAAGACGTCTGGTCGGGCATATGCTGCAAATTCGCGAGCATAGCCAAAAGGGACGCCGGCCGACAGAAAGTGCGTCACGCTCAGTCACGCTCATGCACTGGGGCTTCACTATAATCAAAAACCGAGTGGCTGCTGACCTGAAATCTAGTTGCCGTCGTGATGGTATTGCTTCGTGCAAACTTGCACAGTACGCCTGACTTTTTTTCAGTCCGTATATATGTTGCGTTTTATACCGCGCATGTGATGTGTGTCGCAGACGCTTTGCCATATGAACTCATGGCTTTAAGAGCTTGGAAATAAATATTAAAAGAACGAAACAGTGATACCTTACCCCCCCCCCCCCCCCCAAATTCAGGCACAAAAAAGAGTAAAAGGCCGTTCCTGTATGACGCGAAAAAGAGTCGAAACAGGGTAAAAAACGCTTTCCGTTACCGGGATCTAACCTGGGTTCTTCGCTTTATGAAACTGGCTTCTATGCGCTTGCGTTGATCACGTGATCTGTCGTGCACTCGCCTCCTCGCCAGTTCACATGCGTTCGCTCCTGAAATGGGAAGCCCAGACGCCGAGTTCGGAGCGGCGGCTTCCGCAGGTTCTAGCGCGTGGTAATGCCGTATCCTTTTGGAGACACGTGAAAGCCGGCAGACAAGACGACCCAGGTCTGCCAGTGATGGAGAACTCTCAGTGGCAAGCTCAAAAACCCTTCTGAGGTGCACACAGCCGGTTCTCCGACGAAGTGAGAGCGGCCGCCAGCTTAGCCGTTTCTCCAGCCTTGCAGCACTAGTGAGAGCTGCGCCACTTTTTTCAGGTGTTCTCAACGCTCACCGAACAAGACTATGTCGTCCGCGAAGCAGAAACGTCTCAACAATCCCCATTCATCGGAGCTCTCACTTTTTCATGTCAAAAATGTTTGGCCAACCCTTCCAGGAAAGCTGTATGCAGTTTTGGCGAGATAGTGTCCCTTTGGGTTAGTTCCTTTTCGGCTGGGTACTTTCACCCTCGCGTATAATTATCGTGCCTACGCATAACTCGTATACTTCATCCCAGAGTCTTGAACCGGGGAGCTGGACGGGTGGCGCCCCCACTTGGCGCTCCCCTCGTTAGTGAACTGAGCCAGTGCATTGACTTCGCAGCGTTCCGGTGTTTTTGCCGTGTTTGCTTCGGTGCTTTGAATGTTTTGCGCGTGTTGTGAGTGGATGTGTGCGCTGAAACGATGTCTAGACAGATGTGTTTGGTTCTTAGGTGCAGTGACGGCTACGTAAACTTCTCGGAAGCTTCTAAGCTTGGGTGGGCTACAATGATATGAGCGCTTTTTCAGCGATATACGCTTGGCTCCACCTGATTTGAGTACGAATGAAACTACTATTATTAGTATTCATTTCTTCTTTAATGCACTGACAGCTAAATTGGACGACTTTAACGTTTTGAATCGGCTACATTGACATTACCGCTTTTTGCAGAAATCTGCGCCTGGCTCTCCGCTATTCGAGTAGCAATAAAACTATTATTAGTAGTATTCATTTCTACCACTTTAAAGTACCTTCACTGGTTTCAATGGCTACGGTTTCCACGCCAGCCTTAACGACGGGATACTTCGATACGTGTTCGTTGAAGAGAAAGGCACTTACGTACGAGATCGATTACCGCGTAACCATGCAAACGCCGCGGCAGTTTATATTTTCTTTGTTTCTGTAACCGTGAGCTTTCTCCCATCGGTTTTCGTGAGTGACAGCATGGGAGCCTGGTAGCTGAAGTGTAACTCCCACAGTTGTAGTGGTCACTTTGGAAAGAGCCAATCGTGTTCAACCACCCAACAGCCAAGCTACAAGCCACTGCCCCTCCGCTTCGCAGTTTACCTCCTTGCTGGAATAAAGCCTGGCAGCGATAGTTAAAAATTTCGCACTGGTAAATTCAGCACGCGTATTTTATAGCTCAAGTATTCTGGGCCGAGTACCTAAAAATCGTGTAATGCCTTGTGAAGAAAACAAAAACGCGCGAGTAGTTGCCTCAAATAGGGGTGCCCCAGCCTGAGTCCTCCAGCACAGGCGCATTTCCGCCATGCTGTAAGCAGTTAGGGTTTGGGGAGGGGTGCATGGAAGTGCAAATTAAACAACAAAATTATGCAGCCTTCCGCCTAACAATGACGATGGCTGAACGCAGACCTTTCTTCGTGTGAAATATAATAACTGGGGTCCAAGTCAAAGACGTGCGATAAAAAGACTAAACTGCGTGCTGTTCAGATTAAAAGGGGACTAGTCAAAAGTTAAAATCAGAAGGCAAACAAGGAAACCCACGCGAGAAATCTTCACAATAAATTGTCATCGTCATTAGACAGAGGGGTGCATGATTTTTCAAGCGTAGGTGGCAGCTTTTAAAACTGGACCGCAGCCTTAAGTTGGGAAACTGAGGGCAGTTTTTTTTTTGGCACTGTCCTGTCTCTCGTCCTTCAGCCCCGCATGTATTGTTTTTTTGAAAAACCACAAAGGAACTATTCAGAAACCATTGCAAGTCTTATAAAGCAATGCTTTTTCACGACAAACAAAAACGTTCTGCTATCATGCGGTATTTATTCTGTAAACGATTCCCGATGGCTGTAGTAAACGTATTTTTGTGAACTTAAGCAGGTTTCTACCGTAGTTAACGACATTACGAGGCGAAGACTATCGCAATTTCGGTTTCGGAGTGAATCCTGGAAGGCATACCCAACATTATTTTTTGCTGGCGCACGGCGCCGTTTCGTCATCAGCTGCCAAAGGCACGCGCCTCGGCATTCATGCATCGGCTGCACGCACCGGCTTTGTAGGAGCATTTAGCTGCAATATATTACTCGACACGCCAAACTGTATGCAGGTATGAAACATTTGCACGAAGTAATGGACTCGCACTTCTGGCTTGATTTCTAGCTTGGCGCATTGAGCGTTTTGTCTATTTGGCGCATCGTCTGCTATTCGTAATTAACGATTATTGGCTTATATCACACACATGGCAGGCCTCGTAAGGAGTTGCCTGTACTTTCAAGATTTACTATGTCAAGTTCAAGTAAGTCCTTGTGGTTATCTACATCGTGCAAACCGCCCCGCAGCAGAACGACAGGAAGCCGTACACAAGTATGCTGCGCTGACTGCCACCGGCATTCCACTGACGAGCGGTTTGCACGGGCGGCGCTGTTCGCTGAAGCGACGGTGGTGCCGTACAACGGCCGCCCGGTCCCTATAGGGACCGGGCGGCTGTTGTATGGCACCACCGTTCCTTCAGCTGACAGCGTACTTGTGCATGGCTTTCTGCTGTCGTTTATCTACGGTGCAGCTTGCAAAGTGTACATGACTACAAGGACTTTTATCAGATCGGTAAATCTTGAGCGTGGACGTGACCTGTACGAGGCATGCCATGTGTGTGATTTACGCCCATACTCATTATTTACAAACAGCAAACGACGCTCAATGCGCGAAGCTGGAAGCGGGAACCGTTCCTTCATGCAATTGTTTCATGCCTGCATGCAGTTTCGCTTATCGAAGAGTACATTGCAGCTAAATGCTCCCACAAAGTCGGTGTGTGCAACCGATCCAGGAATGCTGCGGCGCTGGCCTTTGGCAGTTGATGACGAAACGGCGTCGACGTCGTGCACAAGCGAAATACAAATTTGGGAGTGCCTACTAAGATTTACGTCAAAACAGAAATCGTGATGGACGACACTTACGTAACTTCATTACATACGGCTGAAACGTGTTTAATTTCACAGAAATGCTCTTACTACAGTCATCGAGAATCGTTGATAGAATAAATACCGCATGATAGTAGAACGTTATTGCTTGTCGTGCAGAAGCATTGATTTACAAGAATTGCAATGGTTGCTGGCTAGTTGATCAATGGTTTTTGAAAAATCAATTCCTGCGTGGCTGAAAGACGCGAGACAGGAGGGTGCCCAAAACCCGTACTCAGCTTCACAACTGAATGCTGCGGTCGGTTTACAAGTTGCCGCCTACGCTTGAAAAATCATGCACTCCTCCGTCTAACGACGATGGTGGTTTATCGCAAAGCTTTCTCGTATGGGCTTACTTGGTTGCCTCTGGATTTAAACTTTAACTAGTTGAGCTTCGAATTTGGCCAGCACGAAGTTTGGTCCTTTGATCGCAGCGTCTTTGACTTTTACCATTTTCCATTCGATTTCGCACGAAGAAAGCTTTGCGTTCAACCATCGTAATCATTAGACGGAGGGCTAGATGATTTTGCCGTTTAATTTTGAACTTCAATGCACCCCTCTCCAAATGTAAAGTTTTTCCAGCGCGTCGGAAATGCGTCTGTGCTGGAGGACTCGGGCTGCTGCACCCATATTTGAGGCAAAAATTCGCGCGTTTTTGGCGTCTTCAGAAGTCATTACATGATTCTTTTAGGTACTCTGTAAAGAATACATAAGCATTAAAAAATACCGGCTGACGTTAACAGTGCCACATTTTTTAACTATCCCTGCCAGCTTTTATTCTAAGCAGGTGGTAAAACGGCAACGGGAGGGATGGTTTGTGGCTTGGGCTGTTAGGTGGGTGAACAACTTTTGCTCTTGATAAAATGACCACCACAAACGTGGGAGTTCCGATTCGGCTTTCAGGCTCCCATGCTGTCACAGTGTCGCTCACCAAAACCGAAGGCACAAAGCTCACGGATACAGAAGGAAAGTGTAAACTACCGCAACATTTCTACGTCTACATGGTAATCCGTCTCGTACGCAAGTGCCTTTCTCTTAAAAGCACACGTATCGAGGTATCCCAGCGCTAATGCTGGCGTGGAAACTGTAGTCATTGAAACCCGTGAAGATAATTGAAAGTGGCAGAAATGAATACTAATATTCCTAATAGTTTTATTCCTACTCAGACCGCGTGGAGCCAGGCGCAGAGCGCTGCAAAAAGCGCTCATGTCAATATAGCCCACTCCCAACACTCTAAGAAGACGAGGAGTGCTGGGCACTCTGTCTAGGAGTAAAAACTTTTGTCCCATATTTCACTCCCTTTGGCAGCATTGGGCGACTCTTCCGAGGAGTAGCGCGTGGCGGCCAAACGAGAGGCGAAATACTCCTCGTGGGATTTACTTGCTGCTGTCGAAGCGGAGTACTTGAACCCTGTGTGGGAATTGCTATGCCATGTACAAGGCAGCGTTCCGTCACTCCCTTTAGGCGTGAATAAGCTCTATTGGTTTCGGCGTTCCCGGATACTGCAGACGGGTACTACTACTCTCTCTTGTAAAGCATCTCGTTACGCCTCAAGAGCGTTCTGCTATTCCCCGCGAGACAGCGTGTTTTCGCTCCGCCTGCTACTAGCCCCCCCCCCCCCCCCCCATCCCCACGATGGTACTATAGGCAGTTACAAGCAAACAAAACAGGACAAGCCATTTTGAAACATGGAAAAGAAGAAAAAACAAGGTCAGACTTTATTTTTCAAAAAAATACAACAATCGGTTGATTCTGCAATTTCACACAAAAAGCAATTTATTTTGAATTAAAATATCACAGCAGAAAAACGGTTCTTACTCCACATGCACACACGAGACGTAACGCCTATTGAGGATACATCCAAGAAAAATTCACAAATAAAAATGCAGCAAAGGAATTGATAACACTGAAATACAAACATTAAATTAAGTCAATAAAAATGACATTAACACCCACAAATAAAAAGGTACTGGCATTAGCACGAAAACGTCAGTAGAAATACAGCAGTGGGAAAATAGTTAACAGTATTAACATAAAACAAAGTGGCCTTAGTACATCAGTGTGCTTCACATGGACTGGAAAGCCAGCTCTTATTTAGGACACATCAAAAACATTTACAAATAAATTTTGCGAAACAAAAATCTTGGACTAAAACTATTCAGCGTGGATTACTATTAGCGCATTACAAGGTGCAATCAACACAAAGATACAAAGCCACTGACACGGGAACTTTGCAACCGATATATGTTGGTGGGACAATAGGAAACCACTGGAAACATTCCCACTGGGTTTTTTAGGCGGGTGGTTCTCAAATAAGGATGCGCTAGTAAGATTTAAAAAAGGCATAACTTGCTATTAAAAACAAACACGTTCTAGCTGAATGCTTCATAATGTTGGTGGCGGCCTTCAGAACAGCACCGACCAGGGCACCGTGCTTGAGCCGAAGTAACGTCTACAGAACCAAGGTGCGCTTCCCCTTTGAAAACAGACAGCAGCAATGGGAACTCATCCACGATGTCCAAGGATGGGAGCAGAAGTGTCTTGAATGCGACGGCCACTCCTGCTGACGCCTCGGAGATCTCGTTCTCTCTCAGGAAAAAAAAAAATCTTCGGGCAAGTACCGTCTTCCTGTGGTTCCTGCATAGGAAGAAAGAGGGGGACAGCAAAGATAAGTTCTACAATGAAAAAAAATTGACTTGTTTGACGACGTGATAGATTAGTTTTTGCGCCGAGAGAACGCATTGAACCCGTATTGGAATGCAATACTGCTTGGCGCAGTCATGCGAATGTGCGGTGACCTTGGATGCAGCCACGCTCATTGTGCCACTTGGCCAATGTCATGTCAGACAGCGCGCCCTACAGCTGTCTGCCTACGCAATGCGCCCCAAACCCATTAGTGCTTACGTGTCCGCAGCTTCTATTGTTTACCCCGCTATCGTTCCCGGTATAAAAACATTTAACAAAATTTAAGTAAAGAGAACTCTTTTTGTAACGTTATAATCCCTGATTAATTTGCATAGGATTTTGCCCTCAGCCGACTGCAACGTACGGCCCATTATACGTTCACAAGTACAGCGTGTAAAAGTTGCTATGGAGCATATAGCTACTGTTTTCTTCATTCTCGAGTACGCTTCGTTGCACGCACGCTGCAGATAGCAACACCTGATGAGAACCAATAGGCTCGTTATTGAACGATCAGAACGCTCGAACATTAAACCACACGCAGCGACGGCGACAACCGACGCGAAAAAAGTACCGTAATGGGTACAACAAACACTATGGGCGACAGCGACAAACGAAAAAAAAAATGCATTGCTGCCAATGCCATTCGTCGTCGTTGCTGCCGCTCGCTCGTGGGCTGCTTCTGGCCGGTATAAGCCGGCGACGGCGACGGCCCGTCGCCTGCAGCAGTTGCCGCCGTCAGCGGCCTGTGTAAAAAATTTTTGTCTCTGTCGCCCACAATACCTGTTTGCCGTACCCAATGAGTGAGTTTTCTCGCGTCGCTCATCAGCTTAGACGCATGTAGGTACCCCTTAACAGTCCCATCTCCGGCCAGCCTGCCCTCAAAACGCAAAAAACCTAAACCCTGTCAGGACAGCATTTCAGTCTGCTGCTGTACGCGTGGCGGTCACTAAAATTATTGTAATTTTAGTGACTGCCACGCGCTAGACGCGCTCCTATCACTCAGCCTATTGGACGAAATTCTTTGGAGCCGCGCAGGCCACAGCTACTGCACGGCAGCCACTCTAACCCTAGCCGCCGAGCTCAGAGTACAAATCAAAACGCAAAAAACCTATCTGGACAGGATTTCAGTCTGCTGCAGTACGCGCGGCGGTAACTAAAATCATTGTAATTTTAGTGACTGCCACGCGCTAGACGCGCTCCTATTACTCAGCCTATTGTACGAAATTCTTTGGAGCCGCGCAGGTAGCCACAGCTACTGCACGGCAGCCACTCTAACCCTAGCCGCCGAGCTAAGAGTACAAATCAAAACGCTAAAAACCTGTCTGGACAGGATTTCAGTCTGCTGCAGCACGCGCGGCGGTAACTAAAATCATTGTAACTTTAGTGACTTCTACGCGCTAGACGCGCTCCTATCACTCAGCCTATTGTACGAAATTCTTTGGAGCCGCGCAGGTAGCCACAGCTACTGCACGGCAGCCACTCTAACCCTAGCCGCCGAGTTAAGAATACAGGGTAGCGCTGCGACTACGCGCGCGACCGTGCTTCTTACCTGCGAAAACATTCGGCTAGGATACCAACACTTCACGAATCAAAGGGATTGAAACGGTGCAAGACTCGACGCTGTTTGCACACGGGTACAAAAGCCGCCCTTCAAATCTAAGCAACGGTCAAAATGAGTGACGAAAACATTAGGGTTAGCCGCTTCCGCGGACCGAAGCTAGAGAGAAACTCTCCTTCGCTAAATACTGTGGGAATGCTGAATTATTCCCGCATTCCTCCAAGGAGGTCCCGCTCTCGCGACGGGTGTCGCGGCGCGCCTGAGCGGCGGGAGGCGAGACACGGCTGTTTCGTTTTCCCGTGCGCCGCGTAGCCCGCGGGGTGCGCTGCTGTCCGTCGAGGGAGCGGAGGAAGTGGGGGGTGGTGTCGTCTTCTGTTTTCCGCCAAAAAACCCGAGGGAACGCTCTCTCGGGTCCTGACCACGGAAGAAAACGGACGTAGGCCACCCCCGCTCCGTCGACCAGGGTCTTTGTTCTCCGTTGGAGCGCCCCCAGCCCGGGTAAGCCTGACCGACCTTTTCTCTCCTTTTTATATTAGCCTAATAAGATTAGCCAGCGTGTTTTTTTGTACTTTTTAGTTGCTTAATAAATGTGTTTCATAGAGTTCAGGTCTCCGTTTTCGCCCGAACCCGCCGTGGCCGCTGTCCAGCGTGCCGCGGGTTGGGATCGCTAAGTTTCTCGCGCGGGAGCCGCTAGGCGAAGCCCGCTTGCCAGGCTGAGCGAATAAGGCGATCCCATATCTTGGCGCATCAACGTGGGGCGAAATCGGCAGACCTGGACTCTGTTTGTTAGAGCGTACGAACCCGGGCGCGAGAACAAAGGACAATGGCGGGCGAGCCTGACCTCCAGGCCGCGCGAGTGTTGTCGGAGCTATCGGCTCAGCGTCGTTTTCTGGACGGCGCCAATTGGTCAGGCATTTTCGCGGTTGACACCGGCAACGAGGATTACAGACTTTTCCCGCCCGGTATGGAAGACGCTGCCGCGAACGTTTTGGCGGGAAATGGGTTGAGCCCGGAGGCAAGCCAGCACCGGTTCTCAACGCCGCCCCCTGCCTCTACCGTTCCGGTTGGCGCTATTCAGCCAACGACAGAGGCACTCCTTCAGGACGCGATGCGCCTAGTTGAGAATATGGCGTCCGTAGTGATGAATAGCCTCCAGAGCCCGGCGCAGGCGGGGAAGCCACGCGTAAAGGTGGACATCCCCAAGTACAGCGGCTACCATGACAGAGCCAGCGCGAACGATTATCTGGACCAATTGCAACACTACCAGCAGGCGACGGGGCTGACGGAGGCCGAAATTCTCAGCCGCATAGTCCCCGTTTCCCTGACGGACCAGGCGGCTCGATGGTTCAAGCTGGTGGGAGAGCGAGAGCGCACAATGGAGGGCTTCCGAGCGAAATTCCGCGACGAGTTTCTCCCCGCAAACTACGAGTGGCGGCTGCGCCGGGAGCTTGAGCTGCGTACCCAGCATCCAGATGAATCCCTGCTGGAGTACGTGAGAGCGATGGAAGATCTCTATCGCCTCGCTGACCCCCGAGCCACAAACGCAGAGAAAGTCGATCGCGTGACGCGACAGGCGCACCCGACATTTATGGCGTACTTGCGAGGAGGGAGGTTCAGGGATCTCGAGGAGCTCGCCGCAGAGGCGAAGCGCATTCAGGGCGACATCCTCGCCGCGCGTGCGTACCGGCCCCCACCGCCCGCGGCACACTCATTAGAGCCCCGCTGCGCGTGGAACGGAGGGCTGCCTTTGTCGCATCGGAGCATACCAGATGCTACCGCTTCGTATGCGGACGAGCAACCCCGAGTCGGGTTTGAACTCTCAGACCGGGCTCTAGACCCATATTCGTACGCGTGGCGGACTGTACAATCTGGCGCGGAGAGTAGCCAAGTGCAGAAAGAACGCAGTGATGGAAAAAGGCCGGATAGAAGAAATCAGCCGGCCGCAGGAAGCTCGGTGGGACGGAATGGTGGGCACGAGGCCGGAGATAGCCAGCGCCAGGTTCGTCAGAACTTCGGCAGGCAGTGCTACCGTTGTGGCCAACAAGGGCACTTCGCCCGTGAGTGCAGGCGCCCACCTGTCCAACAGCAGTCGAGAGCGGGAAACGGCCAAGGCCGCCGTTAACAAACACCGAACAGCTGACGGCGGCTACGAGCTGTACCGAGTTACTCGCGCCGCTGGCTTGCCGTGCGGGACAACCTGCCGACTCGCCAGCACCTTTCATTGAGCTGACGATAGCTGGAAAGAAATTTACCGCATTGCTGGACACAGGAGCAAGCGCTTCGTTGTTCGGCGATGAGGTATTGGAGCACCTCCGCAGGAAAAATATCAGGCTGAGAATGTGCGACACGAGTTTCCGGCTTGCGAGCGGCACGGCGCAGTCAAGTGGCGCGTCAAGGCTAGTGGTGCGTTGGGAGAGACGCGTAAGGCGACAACGCCTAGTCCATCTCCCGGGTCTGTCAGTGCCTGTCATCTTGGGGCGGGATTTTCTGCTTAAGACAGGCATTGTGATAGACATCAGCAGTGGCGGATATCGAGAGCGAGCAACTGGTGCCCTTAAACCTTTTGCAAAGCCGCCGGGAGCTTCGGCGCTGACAGAGCAGTTGCCGAGGGCCGAGAAAACGAGAGCGGAGGATGAGAAGCCGCTCGGGCCTCCCCAACCGCCCGAGGCTGCTCCGAGGAGGCGCGCAGCCGGGACGAGGGAGAGACAATCGGATGGGCGCCCAGCCGCAGAGGACCATTGCGCTGCCATGCAGGGGGCGAGCATACACCCCTTGTTGGCGGATACGAACGGTCTTTCTGGGAGGGAAAAAGAGCGTTTGTCGGCACTGTTGCACAAGTACGACGCGATGTTCACTGATTGTCCGGGCCGAACAACGCTCGTCAAGCACAAAATTGACACGGGGGACGCCCTGCCGTGGAAATGCAATCCCCGGCCAATTAGTCAGGCTAAGAGAAAGGGTCTAGACAACGCTTTAGACGAACTCCTCGACACGGGCGTTGCGCGACCGTCAGATAGCCCATGGGGTTTTCCTGTTGTGCTTGTGGAAAAAAAGGATGGGACATACCGCCTTTGTGTTGACTACAGACGGCTGAACGAGGTGACGAAAAAAGATGCGTACCCTCTGCCTAACATTTCCTCGTTAGTTTCCAACCTTGGGGGAGCGAAGTACTTCACGACGCTCGACGCGAGTCGCGGATACTTTCAGGTGGAAATGGATGAATGTGACAGGCAGAAAACAGCCTTCACCTGTCACAGAGGACTGTTCGAATTCACCCGAATGTCCTTTGGTTTGGTCGGAGCGCCTGCGACCTATCAGCGTCTAATGGACCGTGTCTTGGGGGATGCAAAATGGCAACACGCCCTTGCATACCTCGATGACATTGTAGTGTACTCCAAGACGTTTGAGGAGCATGTAGAGCACCTGAAGGATGTGCTTGAGAGATTGAGGTTAGCAGGAATTACCCTGAACCCAAAGAAGGCGCAGATCGCTGCAACCCGGATAACGTTGTTGGGGTTCACGATCGATGAAGGCCGTATTCTGCCATGCGAGGATAAGGTTCGAGCACTGCTAGAATATCCATCGCCAACAGATGTCAGCGGTCTGAGAAGGTTTTTGGGAATGGTGAACTTTTATCGCCAATTCATACCAGATTGTGCTGAGCTGCAAGCCCCTCTAACTAAGTTGCTAAAGAAAGGGCAACGTTGGAGTTGGGGTCCCGAGCAGGAGACTGCCCTGCGCAGGCTGGTTAGCGTGCTCGCGGACGCGGCTGAGCTGCAGCTACCCGATCTGAACAGGGAGTTTGTAATTCAAACCGATGCAAGCGACCTGGGCCTTGGAGCAGTGCTGCTTCAAGAGCACGGAGGCATACTTCGTCCGGTAGCGTTCGCGAGCCGTTCGTTGACGCCTGCAGAGAAAAACTATTCGGTGACCGAAAAAGAGTGTCTCGCGATTGTGTTTGCTCTGCGAAAGTTCGACTACTATGTCGATGGAGTGCCATTTGTGATGGAGACGGATCACATGGCACTAACCTGGCTGAAGCGATTGAGTGAGCCAAGCGGCCGCTTAGCGCGCTGGGCTTTGCTGCTGCAGCGCTACGACTTCACCGTGCGCTACAGGAAGGGAAAGAACAATGTCGTGGCGGATGCACTGTCACGAGCGCCGGCTCAGGGCGAGAGGAGCGAAACGACGCCCTCCCCCGGAACGAGCGAGGAGGCTGAGAGCAGGGGAGAGGGGCTCCGAGCCTCTGCCCACGGAAGGGACGCGGCAGGTCTGCCGATCCCGGGCGAAAGCGTGAACCACTTGGAAGCTATCAATGCAGTGGGGATCGTGTTCAGCAGAAAAGAGCTGTTCGAAGCTCAGCAGAAAGATCCATTTTGTCGAGAAGTGTTCGACGGGCTCCGGGAGCCGGGCGGCGCGGCCGCCGCGCACATGGAGACAGCTGGTATTGCTGTCGGTGCGGAGCGCTCAGCTGGTACTGCTGTACGCGCGCTGGATTCTTACCTGCTGGACTCTGACGGCGTTCTGCTGAGGTATATTCCTTCCGAGAACGATACACATGAGTCGTTCAAGGTAGTGATACCACGCACGTTGAGAGGAGCGATTCTACGCTATTTTCATGACACGTGCATTGCTGGACACGCAAGCGGCCCTAAGACTTATTTGAAGTTGTGTCGTTTTGCAACCTGGCTTGGCATGAAACGGGACGTGATTCGGTACGCCCGCTCTTGCCATGTGTGCCAAAGTGTGAAACCCCGTGGCGGACGACTGCCCGGCCTCATGCAGCCAATCGAGAGCCAGAACCCCTGGCAAATCGTGGCGTGTGACATCATGGGACCCTATCCCACAACACCAGGTAGGAACAGGTTCCTGTTGGTAGTCACGGATCACTTCAGCAAATGGGTGGAACTGTATCCTCTCAGAAAGCTGACGGCACGGGTGATCATGGAGAAACTGATGGAGGTATTCACGAGGTTCGGCTTCCCTGAGCAGCTAATAACGGACAATGCGTCCTATTTTACTGCGAAGTGTTTCGTGGATTCTTGTGCTGCCCTTGGCATCAAGCACAGGAAAACAACCACCTACCATGCCCAGTCAAACCCTACAGAAAGGGTTAATCGCAATGTCAAGCACATGCTTGTGGCGTATTCGGCGAGGCACAAAGATTGGGACGCCTATCTCCCGGAGCTAGGATTTGCTGTACGAACTACAGTGAACCGCTCTACTGGATATACATCAACGTTTCTCAACCTTGGGAGAGAGCTGCCGAGTCCGATGGACCGAATTCTGACGGGCCGCAGCGGAGCGGCGGTCGCACCATCAGCACGCGCTGAGTACGCGGCTGAGCTGCGCTCAAAGATGACGGAGGCTTTACGCAAAGCTTGCCAAAATCTCAAGACTGCTAGAGCACAGCAGAAAGCGCAGTATGACCGCTCGCATCGGGATATTCACTATGAAGTGGGTGACCTGGTGCTGCGAAGGAACCATGTACTGAGTGACGCCAGCAAGAAATTCTCAGCTTCGCTGGCGCCAAAGTGGTCCGGTCCGTACCGAGTGAAAGAAAAGTTGTCTTCACTCGTGTACAAGCTGGCGGACATGAGGTCAAAACCCGCCGGAGGGCCAGTACATGTGTGTGACCTCAAGCGCTACACAGCGCGAGGGGGAGAGTGGGGAGCGGACGAATCTCTCGCCGTGCCCCGGGCAAAGCTAACGCGTAATCGGGGCCTACCACCAAGCCCCGGGACACGTCAGAGCTTGCGAATCCGACGGAAATAGCTTCCGACGGTTTGGTAGTGCACTAAGCGAACGGGTACTCAGGCTTTTAGTGTTTGTATGTATTTTGGTCTTGGTAAACGTAAACTCCGCGCTGGTAGCCCCAACTCATGTGCTATATTGCCAATGTGCTTAACTTCAACCTGCGGTCGGGGACACGTGTCGCTCGCAGCCTTTCTTCGAGCCTGCCTGCAGTGACGAGCATTATGAACGGACAGAAGAACGCTCCGAAGCGCCATCGCTCGACGTCATCATCGTCCGCGGCGGTGCCTTTCAACCGCATTCCGGCATCCTCGACGGGTCAACAACCGGCCCCACCGACAGAGGAGCCAGAGCGCCGGGATGTGGCTACCTGGACCTACCAGGCGGGGACCGATGCGCCGGTCGGCTATGCTTCGTGGAGGCCCTGGAAGCGGCAGGAGCGGGCTCGAGTTGGAACTCCCGTGGCGCGCTTGTTCCGGCCGTTCCAGGACCGGACCGTGGCTGATGCCGACCGCCGGGCCAACGGGGCGTGCCTTCCCCTCCCACCAGGGACCGAGCTCTGCAAATGCGGGGCGGTGTTGCTCAACGAGTCACACAAGAAGGGAGAACTCCATCGTGGCAGGATGCCGGAGGAGCCACGGCGGGCAGCGGCGGGCCACAGCGAAGCGGCCAAACGAATGCTCTGCAGGGCCGAGCGCGAACCTGCCTATGCAGAGTGGCTGCTCGCGGCGGCCGGCCGTCAAGCCGCTGGGGAATCCGCGCCTCCGCGCCGCCGAAAGCAGCGACGGTCCACCACCAGGGACGAATCGGGGGACACGGAAGGAGTCGCTGCCCGCGGCCGGAGTGGCAGTGCCAAGCCGAAACCAGCCCGGGTCGGCGGAAACCCCAAGACCACCGCTCTGGGCCCGATGCTGCCGCCGCCACCACCACCGTTGCCGGCGCCACGCCGGACAACACCGTCCCCTTCGCGGCCGCCGCCGGCTGCCAGCGCTCCTGCCCCGCTGGCCACCACTTCCGCCGCCGCCGCCGCCTCAGCGGGAACGGACTGTGCCCCCGAGGCAACGCTGCTCGTCCGGGGCACGGCGCACTCAGGCCCTGCCGACCCGGAACCGGGAGCTCCCCAGCCGGCTGTGAAGGAGCCGGCCGGGGTCGGTGTGTCAACGACGGGCGCCCCGACCAGCCTCCTCGAAGGTGCGGTGGTGAACTGTGACAGGCTGCAGGCGCTCGCGCAGGACATGGACGTGGAAGCCGCTTACAGGGAGCTTGTGGGGGAGTAGTTTTTTTTTAGGTAGTGAGATGTGAACCCGGGTTGGGGGAGGGGTTTAAGGGTGGAGGGGTGTGGGAATGCTGAATTATTCCCGCATTCCTCCAAGGAGGTCCCGCTCTCGCGACGGGTGTCGCGGCGCGCCTGAGCGGCGGGAGGCGAGACACGGCTGTTTCGTTTTCCCGTGCGCCGCGTAGCCCGCGGGGTGCGCTGCTGTCCGTCGAGGGAGCGGAGGAAGTGGGGGGTGGTGTCGTCTTCTGTTTTCCGCCAAAAAACCCGAGGGAACGCTCTCTCGGGTCCTGACCACGGAAGAAAACGGACGTAGGCCACCCCCGCTCCGTCGACCAGGGTCTTTGTTCTCCGTTGGAGCGCCCCCAGCCCGGGTAAGCCTGACCGACCTTTTCTCTCCTTTTTATATTAGCCTAATAAGATTAGCCAGCGTGTTTTTTTGTACTTTTTAGTTGCTTAATAAATGTGTTTCATAGAGTTCAGGTCTCCGTTTTCGCCCGAACCCGCCGTGGCCGCTGTCCAGCGTGCCGCGGGTTGGGATCGCTAAGTTTCTCGCGCGGGAGCCGCTAGGCGAAGCCCGCTTGCCAGGCTGAGCGAATAAGGCGATCCCATAATACACAAGATAAGAATACCAGGTTAACTAATGGCTTACCTCCACTTCCAGCCAGCATTTCTTCGTCCGGTAGATAAATCCATGGTCGTCATCCCAAGATCCCAAGCTTAAGGCGCGAAGCCTGCAAAGGCAGCGACTGCACACCGGCTGGTCCGGCGGCTTGCGCGCGCATTGCTACACAGTGCATATAGTTCCGGTATCGGCCTCTGCGCCGCCGCAGCTGTGATGTCCGTCCGAAATAAAAACTAGTTCCACGCATGCACGCACGCACGAACGAACTAATATACGGCTTGCTTACGTGTTCGTGATCTAACGCTGACGCACAGGCATGCAAGCAGTTAGCGAGCACACGTCACACTGCGTTCAAGCAAGTATGACGATAAGGGCAGGTCAAACTTCCCATGTTGAGCAAGCCGTCTCCGAAGCTTCGGATAATTCTCGCGCCGAGAATGCTGGCGCCGAGAAGGCGAAAACGAAAACAGACACCGGCAGCCTGCCGAGGGGCCAAGCCCGGAGCACGAAACACCTGAAACCGCCACCGTGGCAGTGAACGCGGCCGGATGTTTATACCAACGAGTGAGAGCTTTGGAGTCTTGCCTGGGGCGTGTCACGTGTGTGTGCTGTTCGCCGAGGAGAGTCGCCCCACGCCTGCGCACCGCGTGAGACGTTTTCTCCCCGTGCTCTTCTGTCCTGATCCACTGTAACATCAGTTTTCTCAATAATTATACCTTTAATTCTCAAAACCTAGTTTCTCCTATTCGATGGGAGCACGCGTCGTACTGTGTTCAAGCAAGCATGACGATAAAGGCAGGTCGAACTTCCCATGTTGGATGACGCGTCTGTTTGAAAGTCCACTTCGTGCGTAGCACGTGGTTTACAAAGCGCAGCCCTGTGTTCCGCGCTGGCGGGACATCACGGTCTGGCGCGATCAGTCGTCGCTCGCCCGGTTCTTGCGGGTGCACCGCCTGTGTCGGTTTTCACCGTAGACGCGAGATCGCGTGGCGGAAAATCCGCCGTGGTAGTACGCCGTATATTCGTCGGGCTGAGCTACGGAGACGCGGCGTCCACCGCCGCGCCGCCGCCGCTGGGATGCCCTCGGTGTAATCGGCGTAATCGCTGAAATCGGCGCGCAGTATTCTTTCCTCCGTGGTGCGCACCTTTTATGATGCATAGTCTGACAACTTTTTAAATGTCGATAACTAAGCCATTACAGAGGAAAAAAAACAAAGAAACGAAACCAAATCGAGACATGCGTTTTTCTAGTTTTGTTAAGTTTGCTCCATTCATGTCACTGAACGCTGCGAGCAATCGTTACATGAATTCATATTCTTGCACGTTTAGAATGTGCGACGGAAGTACTCGGGCGCTTTTTACACAACTGCTTTATATAATATATACGTATGCAAATAAAACATCGCTGATGAGTTGGTGTGCGTAAATGGTAGGAGTGCCTCTCCATGCTTACTCCCGCACTTGACAAGAATGAAATTGCAATTTTACTCTTCGTACTGGAGAGAGGAGACGATGTGCAGCTTTACTCTTCACTGGTGCGGGAGCGGAACTGGGGCTGCACTCCGCCGCGCACGAGAAGAGTACGCTGTCAGTTTTGCTCTTCCTCCTCATGGGAGCGAACATTACATCCAACTCCCCGCAGCTTTCGAGGGGAGCGCGCCAACGCTTGCAGGAGTACAATGACTGTTGGACTCTTCAACTACTCCCCCGATTTCTTAGAGTGAACAATAGACGCATCCAATAGGTTTGGGTAGCCGTTAGTGCATTTAAGAAGAAATGAATGCTAATAATAGTTGTTTTATTCGTACTCAGAACGGGTGGAGCCAAGCGCGGATCGCTGCAAAAAGCGATCATGTCATTGCAGCCGATACGCAACTTTAGAAGCGTCCGACAAGTTTACGTAGTCGTTACTGCATCTAAAAACCCAACACATCTGTCTAGACTTCGTTTCATCTCAGATGTCCGCTCACAACACCACCAAAACATTCAAAGCACCGAAGCAAGCATGACAAAAACAACGGGAGGCTGTGTAGTCCCAGTAGTCCAATGCCCCGGTTCATTCCACTGACGAGGGGAGCGCCGAGTGGTGGCGCCACCCGTCCAGCTGCCCGGTCCCTATAGCCTGGTCTCTCAGGGCTTGCAGTACTGCAGCGGCAATGTTTACAGAACCGAACTCTTCTTGTAGTCTCTAAATGCCATGTAACGGAGCTTATTAAAGCGAAGCTTTAGTTTTCGCCATGATGTTGTACGCCAGTGCGTTTTGCAGGAAGGCCACCTTTCTTTGACGATGAGGGTGAATGATGGTGGGTGAAGTGGAAGAAAAAACGCTTGCCGTGGCTGTAATCACACCTGGGTCCCTCAGTTTATCAAGCCGGCGGCTAACCGATTGCTCCATTTCGACATGGTCGAAGCGAACGCCAAGGAGCTGGTACCGATTCCCGCCGTACGCCCTAAACCTAAACGTTAGGCCTGCTATGTGCGCACCCGAGAGTTGCTTGGGGTATTCTAGAAAAGTGGCGCGTACTTCCAGAGAAGCACATACTGTGGGGCTGGCCAACCAAAGAATCTACCACGAAAAAGCTTCGTGTTCAATCATCGTTGGTCGTTATACGGAGGGTTCGATATTTTTATAGATGGCATATCCTCCAGTTACTTGATTGATGACACGGATTTGGTCAGTTGTTGAAAAGTCCGACCGAGATCCAGCCTGCTTTCTCGATTGTTCGAAATCTAGATTGATGCTGATGCGTTTAACCTTTGCGAACACTTTGCGTACACTCGAGAGCAGGCTGATGGGTCGGTAATTCTTAAGATATTTGGTACCTTCTGTTCTGCGAAAAAGAACTGTTTTCGTTCTTCCACGAAAAGGGCACACCTAAGTGGCTGCAGAAGTACTTTTAAAACATGTTAGAAATTTATTTTTCCAGGAATAATACCTTGGTGAGTTTATGCCTGTCAACGTTTTAGACATGTTTAGCTTGGGGACAACGGTATTCGTACATAAAGTTGACCCTACGCCCCGCCCACCGCTTACTACCGTACCTGGGAAGAGCACGCAGTCCGAGAGGTAGCGGCTGGAAGTAACTTCATATTCAGAAGGCGTCCACCCATCCACGTCTCCGCTTCATTGTTTTCCAGTGTTGTGAGCGAACTTCTAAATTAAGCACACGTATAATCTAAACTTTATTTATCTTTATTGTGTTGAGTTGCTTCTGCGTGGTCCTTTAGCGGTAATGCTACAGAGTTTTCCTAGCACCGGTGGCTACTGCATTGCCTTCACGAGTAGTCCTGGCCGTTCATGTAGTCTGGTGCTTTGGCTTCATAAGGGAAGCGACGGGTTCAAACAAATAGGAAAGTGCCCCAAATTTGTGACTCATCAATAATTAGAAAAATTAGGGGACCATAACGCTCTGGGTTTCCCTAACCTCTTGCTAATTTGTCCGATCAACACTATTTGCTATGACGACAGCTTAGCTAAGTACGCTGATTTCGCGGGTCCTTAACAAGAAATAAAGCCAGCTTTCTGGAAAGCATGAAGCGTTTTCTGCGCGCGGAAGCGCTTCGCACACACGCCGGTGGTTCATGACCGTACTGCACTGTCCACGAAGTGGCTCGAACCGAGAGACGGAGAGAAAACACTTTGTTTTCTAAGCAAGTTGCCTGGAAATGCGTGGTGGCTGCTGGCCGAAGGCTTCCTGCGCCGGTGGCGGCTCGGTCAACCAGACGTTGCTGCACCCCCTGGTTTCGAGCTGCCCAGCGCGTCCTCCCACTGCTCGACGCTAGAGATGGAGGGGAATGGGTTAAGAGGACAAGCCCACATGGCGTGGGCTAGTGTGTCCAGGGAGTCACAGACGGGACAGTTGGGTGAAGGGAACTCAGAGGGATAGGTCTTGTAGAGGATCGACCGACTGGCGAGGAAGTTTGTCTGAAGGAGTCGCCATAGGCGCTCGATCGTAGGTGGGGGATGTGTGCGCTGAGGGATAGCGGCGGCGGGAGAGGCGGTAATGCTCTGTGACTTCTTGGTACGAGAGTAATCGATCGCTTGCCGACCGAGCACCGTGGTATGAAGCAAGAACGAGCCCAGCACGGCTGGTGAGTTCTCCTGCTGCTATTTGGGCTGCCTCGTTGCCTCCCACCCCAGTGTAGGCCGGGGTCCAGACGATGTCGACTGGTTGAGTTGGGGGATTTTGGAGGAAAATTTTGAGTGCCGGGAGAGTACAGTAGGGAGAGTAATTTAGCGTTACCTCGATATCGGTGTACAATTAGGTCTGCCACCCTAAGGGATTGCACCTCTGGGATGATTCGATTGCCGAGGGAAACCTGTAGGTTCGGCGAATCACGGCAAGACCGGGCAGGGAGTATGAGAAGGGCTGATTTTTCAGGAGAACAGGATAACCCAGCGATGCGCCTCTGTCTCCACGATATGCGCACCCGGTTGAACGATGGTTTCTATCTGAGCATCGCTACCTCCAGGTAACCACATCGTAATGTCGTGGGCAGTTAGAGTGTATCGGAGGCCAGGTACCGAATATAACTTTTTGGGGATGTTCGGGATTGCCAAATTGAACAATAGAGAAGAGAATACTGAACCCTGGGGTGTACCTATGGAAGGAAGTCTGATGCGATCAGAAAGGAGCTCGCCTACCTGGAGTGTGGCGGTGCGTGCGGTGAGAAAGTCACGTGCGTAGTTGTAGGTGTGCTCTCCTGAGTGGATAGACTGTAGGCCTCTGAGGATTACAGTGTAGGAGACTCTGTCAACTGCTTTTGTCAAATAGAGCGCAAGGATCGCTACTGCGTCGCGTTTAGGTCTTTGGGAAATTATCTCTTGGTGTAGCTGCAGGAGCACATCCTGGGTGGGCAGTTTAGGTCTAAACCTAGAAATTTGGGGGGAAAGTTCTCCGTGTTCCTGATGTAAGCGGTTAGTCTGTTAAAGATTGAATGTTCTAGTATACATTAGGAAGTGAGAGATATGGGGCAAAGGTGTTCGATGGGAATGGATTTGCCTGGCTTAGGAGTTAAAGTTATGGCGGCATGTTTCGTTTACATGCTGGGGGAACTGTAAATTTAGTCCAGTAATAATTAAAGGAAGCAGTTACGGCCTTAATAGAAGGGTCGTCTAGGTTGCGAAGAAGTTTGTTGGCCATGCCATCTGCACCGGGTGCGGATCCTGGCCGAATCACTAGGAGGGCGCTTCTCATTTCTGCTTCCGTGATGGGTGCGTCCAGTGTTTTGTTAGGCGAGCCGCGGTATGGCCCCGGTGGAATCGACGGACCGGCGGGGATGTAATGCGTGCTCAACGTGCGCAGGAGTTCGTTATCCTCCGAGAATTTCTGTAGTATAACTGTGAGGCGGTTGCGTTGTTCCGTCTTAGAGACCATCGGATCTAGAAAGTGCCTTAAGAGGGACCAAGGGCGTTTCATGCCTAGGGTGCGTTTAATGCCGTTACAGACCTCAAACCATCGGTTGCGGGTTACCTGAGCCGAGTATCTGAGAGTTTCCGCTTCAAGACGAGCTACCCTAAGCCGAGGTTTTTTATTATGTTTTTGCTATCGCCATCGGCGCTGTATGCCGCAGCACGCTGCCCAAAGATGTTGTATGTGTGCGTAGACCGTTTGCGCCGGTATGCATGGATCAAGGGGAGTACTAGTTTGTCGGATATCAGCTACCATCTGCTGGACCCAGTGCTCGAGACCTAGCGGTGAGATTTCTGGGCCATCAAGACCACGGCGCACTTCTCGGAATTTGTCCAAGTTGGGTAAGTGGGTCCTGCGGAGACGATTATGAGAGTGTTTGCTTAAGGACAGCGTGGTTTTAACGATGAAATGATCGCTATCTAGTGTGTGGGTCAGGTTGGCCCAGGCTGTGTGAGGGGCGTTTAACGTGAGCTTGAGGTCCGGGGAAGAGTCCGTCTGAACGCTGTTACCCACACGCGTTGGGGTCTGCGGGTCCGATTCAATCACAACGCGGAGTGCCTGTATGGGATCCCCGAGGCGCTGTACGCCCAGGCGGTATGTCGTGCATTGAAATCCCCCGTGACAAGGAGTGCGTGGGGACCGGCCTCGCGTTTTGCTGAGGAGAGTAATTGGTCGAATGAGTGGTTGACTGATCCGGGGGAGCTATATGTTTAGTACGTACAGTTTGATGTCACCACGTTGAGGAGGATATACCACCACTAAATTGTGAGGGATCGTGATGCTGCCAAATGGTATACGGTCTACCGACACGTCGCGATGCACCAAAACGGCAGTGGTTAAATCGCGCGTTCCTTGATAGGCCCTGTAGCCGGCAAGCGAGACATTTGTAGCTGCTTCCTGAAAAGTGAATATTATAGGGCGAGGTTCTTGGGCCTGAACGAAGGTCTGTAAGGCGCGTTGGT
Source organism: Haemaphysalis longicornis (assembly GCF_048455015.1). Taxonomy (NCBI): domain Eukaryota; kingdom Metazoa; phylum Arthropoda; class Arachnida; order Ixodida; family Ixodidae; genus Haemaphysalis; species Haemaphysalis longicornis. The sequence goes on along the minus strand of NW_027526460.1, from coordinate 143,059,763 downwards.
TGTTACGATACAACCTACAGTTACACTGCCAGACCAGGAGAGTATCCGTTTTACATTCCGTCGGTGAGTGCATCGGAATCCGGGAGAGGTGTGCGGAAGGGAGTAAGAGTGTTTACTGCAGCGAATAGCTCGCGGACGGTTGACTGCGTTTCCGCCTGCCAAGACTCAATATTGCCTTAAATTGTCCCTATATTGGCGACCATGGTTTGGTGGAGACGGATGTATTCAGACTGTTGTGTCGCAAGGGCTTGTGTAGATTTGCTCTCGACTTGGCGATATGGTCTCTCAATGCAGCGTCCTGTAGGTGAATGGCCTCAAGGGTGGATGGGACATTAGAGGCTGCCTTTCGTTTAACGGGAGGAGTGAGAGGAAGGGAGCGGTCATCGCGCGAGGGGGAAGCCTGTTGTTTGAGCATCTGATTCCCCTGGCGGAGAGCTTCATTTTCTTTTTTGAGAGTGACTATTTCGGCTTTTGGCCGCAAGCTCTTTGAGGACATCCGCGTATGGGACCTACCCAAGCAGCCGAGGCCGATTGCCAATGATTGGAAACCACATGGGTCCCCATTGGCTTCCGAGCCGTCGGCCACTCATCGGTAACTTGGCTGAAAGATTGAGTGAGCGCCAAGCAAACGGCGAACGGAAGTAACGTCACACGGAAGGCTCATCGGAAGCCGAGCTTCAGCATACGGATAAAAGCGCATTTTGGCCTTGAGCTTGCCGAGCCCGTGACGGCGACGGTTAGAGCGGGTGAACAGGCCACAACGCAGCAAAAAGTAGTTACATAAAGAGCCACAGCACCGGGCCATGAAACAAAGCGTACTTAACCTTAAGTGCAGCGTATTCAAAAAAGCGTGAGATAGCGTTACACGTTCAGGAAGGAATGGGTAATTTGTGTGTCCTAACGCAACGATGACCGTCGAACTACTTCAGCGTTGTGCCTTTGCGCGTTCTTTGAACCCGCGACGGGGCCGGTGGACGGACTCGTTGCACCGACGGCTCCGTCTCTTTTGTGGCATTGAAACTGGCGTAGTACTCCTGTACATGTCTGTGAGGTGCATTTTGGTGTCGGTGGATCTGTGAAGTATACCTGACTGGTGGAATAACATCGTTTGCCTGCTGTGGCCACCGCTGAAAACGTAAGTCACCATTTCATTTTTCCTAGCGCGGTGCGGGAGAGCTCGCGCTCGCTCCCGCCAAAACTTCAGCTGTCGTTTATAACAACTGGCGCCCGTGAGTGCTGCTTAGCGTTGTTGGTTCTTGCGAAGAAAAAAGCGGTCACATACATGTACTTCCATTTGTTTGACGGCAATTCTAGCTATCCTTTTTCCGGCTTTGTGTTTTCCGAACAAGCGGGCATGCTCCCACTGCAGGTTCACGGCGTTCAGCATGCGTTGAAGCAAGACTCGTGTGCAGTATAAGAGTTGCGGATCTTCTAAGCTGACTTACTTAAACTCTAGCTGTAAATGAAGCTTCCGTTTCATTATTTTCTTGAGCAAAGTAAAGATATTGCCGAGAGACAAAGTAATTACACTGCCGCTGGGCTTCTCCGTCGGTTCCGTTCGCATCTGGCGCGTCTGACGAGGCAGATGTTGAAGCGACTAAAACCTGACTGCAACACCGTACCAATTTTATACTTTATTTACGGCTTTGTTTTGTTACCCCTCAAAATATAACGCATTCAAAGGTGACAAGGTTTGTATTCAACGTCCAATTTGGCATAGATGCCTTGCAAAAAAAAGACCCTGAACGTTCGTGCATTCCGGACTCATTGTGTAGTGCGTTGCCTTGTAACCTCTGGGTCCCGCGTTGTTAGCGAAGAAAACTTACCCTAATAAAATGTTGACGGCACGACATTTCAGTCGTGATTAAATGTTTATGGGGTACAGTAGCCACAACAAAATTTCGCGGAACCGCTGCCGTGTTGCTTTGTGTATTGGACTTTTTTGATTACCTTGCGTGACTGCAACAAGAGTGAAGCCCATTTTCGGTGAAATTCCGGACTGTTTTCTAAAAAACGAGCCAAGTAACTGCTACCGTAGAACGCAGTATTGAAAAATGAATAGTGCAGTACGTTTTATGTTTCATAGCGAGTGTTAACAAGCTAGAACTTCAGGCACGGCCATATTTTCACACGGACATGTGGTAAGGCTGGTGCAAAGTGCTGTATTTAGTAAGCAGCGTGCATTTAGCATTGTAGTGAACTATTTTTTTACTTATTACAGGCGCTACGACGTAAAGATGTTTCCCGTGGACAAGTGGCGGATGCAGCAGAGATAAGCCTTCCAAGCCAGGCTATATAGTGCTGTTCAACAACATATGGGGATATTGGCAGGTCGGCGAATTACCGGGGAGGAGGGTCTTGTTTTTGCTTTACCTGAATGCTTCTGTTTTGTAGGCATAATCGGTTCGCGCTTCATGAGCAGCGCTTTTTAAAATTTTTTCTCGGCTATTGTGTGTGCTTGCTTTCGTGTTTGCGTTCGTATTCTTGCCACTGTTAAGCCAGGTTTCTTGTAATTTTGATATGCATAATAAAAAAACTACAGAGAGAGACTGGGCGTGTTGTGTTGCTCAATTGTTTTTGACAAGTCATGTAATTGCTTCGCAAAGTTGATGCAGTTTGTTTATTGTGTCTCGTGGTCCCATTTCTGTTTTATACATGTCATTGTACAAAAAATTATTTAACGATTGCGCTATAAATAAATAATGCGCGCTCGTTAAATAATTTCCTGTACAATGACATGTATAAAGCAGAAATCGGGCCGCGAGGCAACTCATAAAATAGGCATTGGTCATAAGGACTGGCCACAAAGCCAAAAATGTGCATGAAAATACACTGGGGTCCACCTGTAGGCAATATCATGGCAACATACTTTGCCAAGCGTTGTCCAATATTGGCCTTCCAGAGCTTGGCCAATTGTTGGTTTGTCGCCTTTCCCAAGCGCCAGCCAATGATGGCGGCCGAGGTATTGCCAAGCTCGGACGCATTGGCCACTGATGATTTGCCATGCTTGGTATTGGCAATTTCTGCTGCTTGGGTAGGGGAATGAGGAAAATGGCCCTGAGCAGTGGGTGGACGGTGCTAAGCAGCTCACCTGGGGGGCCAAGAGATTGCTGGCTTGGTGGGTCCTCCCTGCTGCGCTCTGCAGGGGTGGCCCGGCAGCAGCACCGACTTCGGATCGATGGGAGAGGTCCGGTACACACCCGGTTTGTCTGGAGGAACCTTGCGTGGGATTGTGACATTTGGTGCCCTCTTTTCCATGGCCAAATGGGGTAGATGCGGGATGGTAAAGGTTCTGCGATGCAATTTGAGCGTGGGTGAGGTCGCGGCACTTGGGTTGGTATCTTCTGGGGTAGTCCGATGAGCCGGTGAGATGGGCGCCACCACACGCGATGCATTGGGCGTGACATGGGCGTTGCTCCGTAGGGTGGACTTGATCGCACGGGAAGCAACGGGGGGGGGGGGGGGGGGGGCGGGGGGCAACTTGGCGCTCGGGGCAGACGTCCTGGCTGCAGCCTGAAGACCCGCACAGGGGGCACGCTTGGGGTTTTCGTCGAAATGGCCGGAAATGGCATGTCGTTGACCGATATTGTATCCAGAAAAATACCCTTGTTCCGTCAAAAAGAATCAGGGCCATGTCAAGGTATTCAGACTTTTAGCGTCCAAAATTGGAAGTTCAGGTTTGAACTCGCAAATACTCTTGTAGACTTGCTTTTCCATGTCGTCCTCTGGGATATTAAATATTGCTCCAGTGACTGTGTTGGACAGAGCAGCGCCGGCGCCGCTGGAGGCGGTGAGCACGTCGGGGTCAAGCTAGACCTAGTAGGCCTAGGTGTTGAAACACCGTGGTGGAACCATCAAGCATCGATGCCTTAAAGAACGGAGGTCGAAATCACCAAACATTGTTGTCAGGCGAACACTCACGTTGTAGGGGATTCGATCGTATGGCACTCAACGTGGTGGAAGGCATTAGTTATGGTCTGGCAATCCTCGAACCGAGAAGGCTGCGGCAGCAACCGCTAGTCACCGCTGGCCAGAATCAAAGCAACCGCGAAAAACGAGGTAACCGAGCAAGAGAGCGGATAATAGTGGTGTCAAAAGAAATGCTAGGGATTGCAATTTCCGGTGATTTTGAAAGCGGGGATAAAATTTGTGCCGCTATGCCAAGCCTACGCTTCCCTACGCCAATCGGGCGCGCCAACTTGTCCACGGCGGCAACTGCGCCTGCCCGAGCACGCGATGCGACGAGCGGACGAAGGATTAAGCTGCCTGCACGTAAGAACGAACAACACGCAGATCAGTAAAATGACAATCAACGTGAAAATAAAATTGCACATGAGAGCAAAGCGATGATGGTGAGGTTAAATACTGTGGTGAGGCTTGTCATTTGCAATTGTAAGATAGTAGCGACCACTTATCAGCCTTAGTTCTAAGCCCAAAGTTTCCAACAGCAGGGACCCCATTCTCGACTGAATTTATTCATGGTCAATTCGCCATGTTTTTTTAGTTAACAAAACGGAAGCAATCAGTGACGTGATGCCCGTATAGCTATGACGACATGCGTTTAACTTGATGCTAAGCTTAAAACCACCACTAGTGACCAAGCTATAAATTATTGAGCCTGAAATATATAGAAACGCCTATAATCTATTATAAAAATTAGGTCGGCAGCTGAGGTTGGCAATAGAAAAATTTCTTAAGTTTAAAATTTGCGTCAACATTATAAGGCGATCAAGCAAAGTTGATCCGAAGGCGAGTGAAACGCAGGTATTGAGCTAAAGAACATGTCACATTCTCTTTTACCCTATCTACCAATTTATTTCAATCGCTTTTAGTAACACATTTGAGCTTTCTGATTCAATGGCAGATTTCGTGTTATCACCTTCCCTGCCATTAACGCCGCCACGCTATGGTGTGCTGCTGTGTTGCTAGTTTATGGCGGGTTTAATGGGAAAAGACGTCGGTGACTATCGGCTGTATGACGCGGTAAGAACAGTGAAACACTACGCCCGATAACTGCGCAGCGTACTAATGGTGCTGGTTCACTCATTAGTCAAGGTCAAACTGAATGAGCGCAGTTATGAAGGAAACACCTTTGGCTACCTTCACCGCACTTTCTCTGCTTCACCTACTACTTTAAAAACACTTATATGAGTCATTCGTTCGTCCCAAACTTGATCATGCAGCATCCAATCGTACCCGGGCCACGGCGATCTGGTGACAGCACTTGAGCTCGTGCAAAACAACGCAGCAAGCATTATTCTTGGCAACATCAATAGTTTCAATTACCCTCTCTTCAATTACCCTCTCTTCAACTCGCTTCAATTACCCTCTCTAGCTTTACGTCGCAAGCACTTTCGCCTTTCTCTGTTTCACAAAATTAACTAACATAATTGCCGCCGCTACACCGAATTACTTACCCCTCGCTTCTATATTTCTTCTCGCATTAACCACGAACAAAAGTAGGAAAAATATCGTAGAACACCAACGTCTTCTTTCACTCATTTATTCCCAGGTCCTCACAAGACTGGAACCGCCGTCCTGGACTCACCGCCGCAATTGAAGACAACAACGGACTCGTGTACAGGAGCCCAAACAATGTAGACGTCAGCAAATTTCGGGTGGTCTTAAATTGGCCATACAATCAAAACAAGTTTGGTTGCAATGGACCCAATATAGAGCGTTGGGGAACCCCCCTAATAACTGTAGCAGAAAGTGCTGTTCGTGTAGTAATTAAAACTATTGTTGTCTATTCAGTGGAAAACTGCGCAACAAAGTTGGGACAGGACGTGTTGTGCCATAACTCTCAACTCTCTAGAAATTTACGAAAACAGCAGCAGCAACGTCGCCGCGGTCAGTGAAAGATGTAATTTTGTGTGTTGTGCACGGAGTTGCAATGATAGTAGCTGGGGCAGCACGAAAACCAAACTGAGAAGGGGTGAGCAGGTTGGAGTTTTTAAATAGCCGCAAAAACGGGTCTCAGTTACGTTTTCTAAAACCTTATCTCAGACGGAAAAAATAGATATGGGCTGATAATTACCCATATAGCGCGAGTCACCTTCTTTTAGTAGAGGAGTAATTTTTGCAACTTTGAGTCCCTGGGAAAGTCATGTGGATTTAAAAAAATCAATAGGCCCTATATAACAAAGAATAGGTGCAACACGTCGATTTACAATTTGATATGGAACCTATGAGTACCGTCTAAGCCAGGCCCTGTAGCCATTAATCCAGCATCAGTAGCCTAGATTTCTTCACTAGAGGGAAAAAGAAAGGAAGATTCGGAGCTGCACAATAGTTCAGAGGAATATAGGCACAAGGGAAGTTGTGAGCGAATAGTAGGTAATTGATTGCTAAAAGCACTAGCGATATCTGAAGGTCCAGTAAATAACGAGTCGCCTTACACTAGTCAATGGATGTAATGGTATTGTGCTGGGTAGCGTTATTCAGCAATATATTAACTACGTTTGACTGTTTTCAGAAGGGAAGTGATCTCTACAACAACAGATCTCGGCGCGATCTGTTGTACTAGAGATCACTTCCCTTCTGTAAACAGTCAAACACAGTTAATATATTACTGAACAACGCTACCCAGCACAATACCATTGCATCCATTGCCTACTGTAAGGCGACTCGTTAGTTGACGCGGCGTCTTATCCGGGTAGATCCGCGGCGGTTTCCACCGTAGTCGTCGAAAACAAGCCCTGTTGCAGCCTCTCGCTTGCTGGCGTCAATACTATACAAGCAGATGAAGTAGCAATCACCCTCGCCGTCGTACAAACTAATCCAGCGGTCATTGTCAGTCACCTACTCGCAGCAGGCTTGTCGGAATTTCGCTAGGGGACGCCTTCACACAACAACTCTACGCATCATTCAGCAGCAGCCCCTGAAGAGGCTAATCAGGATTGTATGGGCTCCCGCACATCACGGTATCCCTGGAAACGAGGCGGCGGACGCCATCGCTCGAGAATTGACCCACCGAGCGGGCGCCGAGAGCAGCGTTGCCGAACCCGAGCGCATGCAGCACTTGACCTCTTACGCCGAGATCACGCAGCACTACAGGCTGTCGCGTCAGACACTCGCTCCCCCACACAAATCTCTACCCCGAGAGCACGAACGTCATTTACGTGCTCTCCAGGCTAATACATTCCCCCATCCTATCCGACTTCACCTTTTCGACCGACAGAACTCCCCGCTTTGCCGATTTTGGGGAGAACCCGGAACGCTACGCCTTATGGTCGGAGGATGTGACCAATCTCCACTGATTCCTCCCAACCTGCAACTTTCCACTGTCGAGCTTTGGGAGAGCGCCTTGGCGAGCACCAGCCTGGACGACCAGCTTCGGCTGGCTCAAAGCTTTGGGCTGTCGATGCTGCCCGCGCTCAAGGCATCCTGGAATGGGGACGCCTCCTTCAAGCTTCAGCACACCCCCCCCCCCCCCTGTTGATTTAAATAAACGTTTATTTTCTCTATCTCTCTCTCTCTACTGCAACAGTACAAAGTGTGTGCTTGCATTGGAAAATTGTTATTTGAAAAAAAAACTATGGTCAGCAATATGGTAAAAGAAATGGCTGTCGACTACTGTGCTATCTAATGCGAAATTTGTGCACACCGGGAACTGCAGTATTCTCTGTCACGGCACCCGAAAACTTCAGCCATTACGAACTTCCCAATGCGGAAAGACAAGAACAGCATGCGATTATTTCTCGTACTGTACGCTTACTACTGGTGCTTCGTCGCAAACTTCACACGCATTGCAGAGGCACTCTCACGCTTCATGAAAGATAGCACCTCTTTTAGCTGGGCAGACGAGCAAGAAGAAGCATTCTGCGAGCTGCAAAAACGCCTGCAAAGCCCGGCCGTTCTCGCTCATTTCGACGAAGACGCCAAAACGGAAATGCACACGGACGCCAGTGATGTAGGCTTGGGTGCCGTACTCGCCCAAAAGCAAAGCGGTGGCGAGAAAGTAATCGCCTATGCAAGCCGCGATGTTTCGAAGGAGGAGAAAAAATACTCAGCCTCTGAGAAAGAGTGCATCGCTATTATATGGGCGATTTCAAACTTTCGCCCATACGTGTATGGTAGACCATTAAAGGAGGTTGTGACAGACCATCATGCGGTGCGTTGGCTCGCAAATTTGAAGGACCCCCTCTGGGAGTCTTGGGTGGAGGAGCTTGCGCCTACAAGAATTCGACGTTACAATGGTCTACAAATCCGGGAGGAAACACTCTGACACCGACTGCCTGACCCACGCCCCCGTCGACCCACCACCACAAGACTCCGATGAAGACAGCGCGTTCTTTGGAGTCGTGACTGAGAGCGACCTGGCCGCCCAGCAGGGTGCCGAACCCGATCTACGCGTCAAGATCGATTTCCTCCAACGATGCAATGTCACCGTGCCCAGGCCATTCAAACGCAATTTACCTGCATTCAGCTTGAAGAACTCTGTCCTTGTGAAGAAGAATTTCAGCCCCGGGACGAGAACAAATTATGTTCTTGTCATCCCGGCAGAACTTCGTGACGAAATTTTGGAAGCGTGCCACGACGACCCGTCGTCCGGGTATCTCGGCACAGCTCGCACAGTTGGAAAAATCAAGGCGAAGTACTACTGGCACCGCCTTACATCCGACGTCACCCACTACGTCCAGAGCTGCCGCGACTGCCAGCGACGAAGAACGCCGCCTATGAGACCCGCCGGACTTCTGCAGCCGATCGCCGTTCAATCGAGGCCCTTACAGCAGATTGTCTTCTGGGGCCGTTTCCTTGGTTACAATCCGAAACAAGTGGATTGTCGTAGCGACAGACTACACGACGCTCTACGGAGAGACCGCCGCTCTTCCCAGGGGGACTGCACAAGAAGTGGCGACGTTCTTCATAAACCAAGTTGTGCTGCGACACGGCGCCCCTGAAGTCTTAATCATGGACCGCGGAACGGCCGTTACTGCGGAGCTGATGCAAGGAATCTTACGCTACAGCAACACGGAGCACCGAAGAACGACGGCGTACCACCCCCAAAAGAACGGACTAACAGAACGTTTGAACATTACGATTGCGGATATTCTATCTAGGTACGCCGACGTTGAACATAAGACCTGGGAAGAAGTGCTTCCATATGTCACGTTTGCCTACAACACGGCTATCCAAGAAACTACACATGACACCACTCGAGCTTATCTACGGAAGACGGACGTCCACGATGCTTGACGCCATGCTTCCGCACGTAGAAGACGACGACCTCAACGCCGACGTCCAAGGATACCTTCAGCGTGCAGAGGAGGCCCGCCAGCTAACTCGAGTTCGTACAACGGACCAGCAGCTCGTGGATTCCGGCCTCTAAAACCTCTGCCGCCGATCGCCGAGTACCACCCAGGGGATCGTGTGTGGGTTTGGACTCCCATCCAACGACGCGGACTCAGAAGCTTCTGTGACGGTATTTCGGACCCTACCGGATTCTACGACGTGGTGGCCAACTTACCTACAAAGCGACCCCCGATGGTGATTCCGGCACATCACGATGACGCACGCGACTGGAAGTCATCCACGTGGTTCGCTAAAAACCGTACTGGGCAAGATGACGGACTTTTTTTATTGTTGTTTGTTCGGACTGCCGTGTTATTTTATCATCGGGTCGATGCACTCTTAGAGGGGGAGTAATGCCGCGAACAGGCATTGGGTTTGTTTGTTTATGTTTTGTTCTTACTGCCCAGCTGGGCCGGCTGTGTTATGTGTGTCCCAAGAAGTGCGTGTTCTATTCTTTATTTTTATGCCGCACGGGTTATCTCATTCTGATAAGGAGAGCGTTTCGCGCTAACGTCACTAGCCTCAAATAATATTCCCTGATCTACAATGTTCTAGATGTATTGATTGATTGATTGTAGGGTTTAACGCGCCGACGCAACGCAGGCGATGAGGCGCGCCGTAGTGGTGGGCTCCGGATTAATTTTGACCGCCTGGGGAACTTTAACGCGCGCCGAAATCTCGTACACACGGGCGTTTTTGCTTTTCGCCTCCATCGGAAAAGCAGCCGCCGCAATCGGGAATCGAACCCGCGACCTCGTGCTCAGCAGCGCAACTCCTTAGCCACTGAGCCACCGCGGCGGGTTGTTCTAGATGTAAATCGACGGCTCGAGAAACCCTCGCGCCGACAGATAAAAGCCCGAAGAGCAGACGCCGCGGTATCCGAATCGTGGACGCTCGCCCGAACACGTCACTTTGTGACTGCTGCTTCGCCGGCTGTATTATTTGAGTTGTTTAGGGAGCACAAGTTCAATTCAATACAGGTGCCTTCCTTCAAGAGAACTGCATCGTCTTTGGCTTCGTGACAATACGGTAAAAAAAATGGCTGATGACTACTGTGCTCCCTTATGCGAGATTTGTGCACAACACGAACTGCAGTCTTCTCGGTCATGGCGCATCACTGCTGCGGCTGCGGAAGCGCTCGCGTGATCAGCGAACGGACGGCGGCGCCCTCTACTCTTTCGTTATCTCGCAGGGCGTCGCCGCCACCGAGAGAGAGAGAGAGAGAGAGAGAGAGAGAGAGAGAGAGAGAGAGAGAGAGAAACTTAATTTGGCTAGTGCTTCTTGAGTCACGATTGTCGGATTCTCTAGTCCGGGGCTTCTGTTGGCCGCCGTGTAGCTCTCTCTGCCCGACCCGTAAGCCGCAAGGTGTATGCGGATTTAGCAGGGTGGCCTCCCGTTGTGTTTGGGATCGGTTGTTTGGTGTTATGTTCTGCACGTCCGGATTTTATGTTCAGTACCACATCGTGTGGAGTAAATCTCCCGTATGATCACACCGCGGAATTGTGGGGTTTGGTAGATGTCAAGGTGGTACTATGTAGGGTTGCGGGAATTGGAAGCGTGTTCGTGCGAAGCTGTCGGAGTAAGACCTCCTCCATTCTTGTAAGCGAGGGATGAGGATCCGGAAATCTCCTTTTGCCAAGCCTCGGTTCAAGCAGTATGAAGGGAGTGTAGGTAATCAGCTGGTTTTCGTGCCTGGCGGGCAACCGGCGGGGGTGAATGCCCGGAATAAAGAATCGCGCGCTAACGCATGCGCGGCAAATTTCCCCGGTCTGTCCCTGATGACCCGGAAACCATATGATCTGCACCACTTACGGCGGATGATTAGCAATCATACGAATTTCCTGGTGACATATCCTGCCTGCGATAAAATTTCGGCAAGCTTCTCGGAAATTGGTCATTATTATGGCGCGAGGATGAGCAGAGACGGTAGGGGGATGGCCACCTCAGTCACGTGGATCGGATCAGTCGTTTTGATGGTGTTGTGCCAGAGCGCCCGGCCCAAATTTGTTGCAGGGGGCGACGCGCCGAAGTGGGGCCGATTCACGCCTCGTCCAAACGAGACCAATCCGCCCACGGCGGACAGGCTGAGACACGCAGCGCCGCAGACTCACCTCTCCTTTTACATCACGCGGGTCGGCCGAATCATGCATCGGGTGAATGACCGGCGACCAACATGCGGCTGTCTGCCTGAAGGCGGCGTCGCGGAAACGGAGTGGGCGTTGCCCTCCCTTTCCCCATCGTGGCGGCTAGTCTGACACAACCGCTTCGCTTCCATTTGTCGGATTTCAAACCTCGGCCAGCGAGAGTCCTTGTTGGCGCGATTCAGACTTCTCGGGGCTCCAACAAACATCCGGGGGTATAAAAACCCACCCGGAGGCACTTATCGTCGGTGTGGAAAATCGTCGTCGTTATGCGTCCCTGCAGCTTTTCACCCAAGAACCTAGGAACAGAAAGTTCGCTTAGAGCCTGGAGCCCCTCGCACCATTCCAACCACTTGTGCAATAAGTCATCGGAAAGTTCGTCGTCCCAGTCGAGGTTTTGTTTCCACAAATCCTGTAGGAGTATCTTCGCAGTAACCACGAAAGGACTCAGAAAACCAAGTGGGTCGTACACATTTGCAATGGAGTGGAGAACAAGCCTTTTTGTTACGGCACTCCCGGTTAAGGTCTTCGGTACAGGCTCTAGTTTGAATCCAAAAGTGTCAGTGATTCTATTCCACCGCAATCCACGTACCTTAGAATTCCATGTAGAGGTAAGCGAAACTTCTTTGTTGTCAGCCGCGGAATCAGAAAAGGCAGTCGTTGGTAATTCACTTCCTTATGTTTATCGATGCACTATTGAAGATCTTCCTGGTTTGATGATACATTTCGATTGCTTCTTGCGTTGAGTGAGCGCCAATAATCAGATCGTCCATGTACATTGACGTCATCAAACGCTGAACTGTGGTCGGATGTTCTTCTTGGAGGGATCGAAGAAGGTGTCGTAAAGTTGCCATCAGCAGGAACGGGCTGGAAGTTGCACCGAATGGCACCCTTGACATTATCCACACTTCTTGAAGAGGCAGTGGTTGACCTGGCTGAGGGCATGTTTCAAACCAGAGGAAGTGGAGAGCATCTCGGTCTTCAAACAAAGTTAAAAAACGTGGCGCAAACTAGACGGGACAAGAGAGACAAGAAACACAGAACTATGTACCATGTACTATGTACCATGTACCATGTAACTATGTACCATGTACTATGTTTGAACTATGTACCAACTAGCTCAGCAACAAGTTTTGTTATCTCGGTCTTGTTCACGCAGACTGATCTGAAGGAATGCCTTTTCCACGTCTGCTGTCATGCCAACCTTGTATTGCCTAAATCTAAGCAGCAGGGCAACGATGTCTGAATTTAGGTTTAGTCCAACCTCCAGGTTGTCGTTGAGTGATTTAACTCCGCTGGCATGAGACGATGCATCAAACACGATTCGAACTTTCGTCGTCTGTCGGTCCTCTCGAATTACGGCCCTGTGTGGGAGGTAGTAGATGTACCGTCCATCTGTTGATTCCGGTCGTGGAGCTTGTTCAGCAGTTCCGTCTGAAATGTACTGACGAATCGCGTCGTCGTATGCTTTCAGAGATGAAGCACTGGAAGACAGCTTCTTTAGCAACTGGTGAAGTCTCTTTTCAGCCACCGCGAAGTTGTCAGGAAGGTCTACGTCTGACTTCCAAGGTAAACTCACTTCGTACCGCCCTCCTTTAAGTCGGATGGTGGTCTGGAAATTGCTTTCGACGTGATCTATCGGTGAAGCTTGTTCTGTTATACCGATACTCTCTAGCTCCCAGAACTGTCTCAAAGCGGCTGTAATTTCCGACGTATTTGCTTTGAGAACAACGATGTTGGAGCAGTGGACGACTTCAGCGGGTGCCTGCGTCGGTCCTTGTAGAGTCCACCTCAGCCGCGTTTCGATGGCTCTCATCCTGTGGTGAACTGTCAATACTTTTCCCGTCACAATTTCCCAGTAAAAGTCTGACCCTATAAGTAGGCTGATTGAATCTCCAGCACTACGTTCGTTTGAGATACTTTTAGTGCCGATGCCTCTACTTCGAAGTTCCCTTAGCATCTCTTCGTTTGGGTTGGGTATAGCCTGATTGCAGATAGACTCAATCTCCAGCGCTTCTATGCGAATTGTAGTCTGCTTCGATGAGCAATGGAGAAAGACGCGAACCCTTCTTAACGTCTCTTGCGTTTCCTTTCCTCCGAACACTCCTAGCGTTAGTGTTTCTTCCCCAAGGAGTTCGCAGCTTAGTTTCCTAGAGACGTCACTTCGGATGAAACTCCGCTGACTGCCTCCATCGAGCAACAGTCTGCAGTTTTCTTCCTTGTCTCTTCCCGAAACCTTTGCTCTCAGTGTTTGGAGTAGTACCACTTGTCATCGTTGCCGAGATGGTTGGTGGACAGGTGCGGTTGTCACGTGACCTACAACGTGACCTACAACCTATAAAACTACAGGGACGCATAACGACGACGATTTTGCACATTTTCACCGATGCTAGTCCTCGAGCGTACGGTGTCGTTGCTTACGCCTGTATCCAAGATACTGAGGGAAACAGGATGACGCGCCTGTTATTAGCCAAGCGTAGAGTCGCCATTAAACCTTCCGACCACTCGGTCGCTCCCTCCCTTGTCTGAAGGCCTCTCTCGTCCTCAGTGGCTAAAGAATCCCACAGTCGGCATTCTCCGGCGGCATTCTCGGCGGCACTTTTCTGACGCACCGAGTGGAGAGGTTCTGTCGCCTTTGTGCGAGCCATATAATGTTTTTTTTACCTTTGTACATACCCCATTGAACGCAGAAAGGGCTATTGTAAATCTAAAAGTCGTCTACAGAAGACGATTCGAACTGCTTTTAGAGGTCTCAGCCAAGAAGTTATTCACGTAAGCTGTCCTGAAGAAGTCTTGTAGCTGTGCTATCACGCTTATAGCCGTCTATTTGGGTGCTTGCAAGACGTCTACAGGACTTCTTGCAGGATGTCTCAGCACCTTCTCCTTAACATCTATATAACTTCTTTTCATGCAGTTTTAAGAACTTTTGAAGAGGTTTCAGGAAATCTTTATCTATGTTTACTCAGGGGTTCCTTCGTGGCACGTGCTTCATGTTTTCTCTGTACACACTGGCTAGCCTCCAATATAGCTATGAGCTGTCCTCACAATATACCTTATGCGAAATTGCTTGGTGATCTAGCAACACTGATGCAAACAAGACCCTCTGCCATATTGGAACGGGCACCGATCGGGAAGCCTCGTATTGTTTACTGTGGAAGAGTAGGTGACGGTAACCAGTTATGGCTCAAACTGGATGGCGTTTTCCGGCTCCCGACCGCGAATTGTGGACGAAGGACTTGTCTGAACTGCCGACTGTGTCTGAGGACTCATACCATTCGGGGTATGAGTTTACTGCTCTCCATAAGGAGAGCAGTAAAATACCTATAAGGAAGGGTGTCAGACAAGGAGACACAATCTCTCCAATGTTATTCACAGCATGTTTACAAGAAGTATTCAGAACGTTGGATTGGGAACAGGTGGGAGTAGGGGTTAATGGAGAATACCTCAGTAACCTCAGATTTGCTGATGACGTTGCCTTGCTAAGTAACTCGGGGGACGAATTGCAAAGCATGCTTTCCGCACTGGACGAACAGTGTAGAACCGTGGGCCTGAAAATTAATATGCAGAAAACTAAAGTAATGATCAATAACCTCGGGACAGCACAACGGTTTGAGATAGGTGGCGAGGCAGTGGAAGTGGTAAGCGAATATATCTACTTAGGCCAAGTTGTGACCCCAGATCCCAACCATGAGGCAGAGATAATTAGAAGGATAAGAATGGGGTGGGGTGCATATGGCAGACATTCTCGGATAATGAATAGCAGCCTACCATTGTCGCTGAAGAAGAAAAAGTAGGACAGCTGCATCTTACCGGTACTGACCTACGGGGCAGAAACCTGGAGGCTCACTAAGAGGGTTCAACCTAAATTGAGAACGACTCAGCGTGCAATGGAGCGGAAAATGATAGGTGTAACATTAAGGGACAAGAAGAGAGCGGAGTGGGTCAGGGAACAAACACGTGTTAAGGACATATTAGTAGAGATTAAGAAAAAGAAATGGACTTGGGCAGGGCATGTAATGCGAAGGCAAGAAAGATAACCGCTGGTCATTAAGGGTAACAGAGTGGATCCCTAGAGAAGGCAAGCGTTGCAGGGGCGGAAGAAAGTTAGATGGGCAGATGAGATCAAGAAGTTTCCGGGGATGAATTGGTCACAGTTGGCACAGGGCTGAGGTAATTGGAGAATAATGGGAGAGGCCTTTGCTCTGCAGTGGGCGTATATAGGCTGATGATGATGATGACGATGTGAACCATTCGGGGTGCCGTGCCAAAGACCCATCCGAGCGGCAGCGGAGCAGGGCATGCCGCCTAGCCAACGAGGCTCATTGCTGGCCTTCATCGGTGCTGACAAACACGTGCGACTCGCAGTAAGTAAATCCTTTATTGTTTTTTCCTTGACGCGAGTTAACCGGTATGGGCACTTGTATAGCACTTTGTTCACCGTTGTTTACCATGCAAATCGTAGCAGGGACAGTGTTGCAGTAACCCTGAAAGAGGAAAGCGACAATCGCCAAACCGTGCCGCTAGTGGGCGGATTAGTTATTTTCAAATGCTGCACATCAAATATACGGGATGATTTTTGGCGAAGAAATTTACGGAAAGGTTTCGGCCGTTTTCTTTGACCGTCGTCCGCCCGCGCGTTTGCCGCAAGGCAATAGCGCTTTGCTGCGAAGTCAACTACAAATGCGCACATACGCATTGAATTTTCTGTTTGTGTGTGTTTTCATTATTTATCGCGCATGTTCTGCCGCAAAAATCTGTTTGTGTCTTTCTTCTCTTTTTTTGTCAATGGGGTGGTTGTGTTTGTTTCCAAAGCGAATGTTTTCAGTCTGCCCGAACAGATAATACAGTAAAACCTCGTTAGCTCGGACTTACTGAACTAAAAGATTTTAAATGCGAATGCATTTATTAGCCGGGGGTGGTCTTGCTCCGTTGGCCGGCGTCCGCCTGCATTCCTCCAGCGCGAGCGCACGTGAGCGCGCGCCTCGCAGTTCTGCCTTCGTCGTCGTCGTCGTCGTAAATGCGAATGCATTTCTTAGTCGGGGGTTGTCGTGCTCCGTCGGCGTGCACCCGCAGGTGCTATCTCTCCGCGCTCCTCCTTGCCCCTAGCAACAGCTGTGGCGCGCCTAGCAACCGAAGCAGGTGGTAGCTCGGGCGGGAGTAGCGGAGGGCAAGGGGAGAGGAGGAGCGCGCTCTGGCGTGTGAGGGCGGTCGCATCGTGGAGCTCGCGCGGAGTAGCGGAGAATGCGTGGAGAGGAGGAGCGCGCTCGGGCGTGTGAGGGCGCTCGCATCGCGGAGCTCGGCGGGAGAGAGAGCTCGCGCGCGGGGCGGGCGTGTTGCGCGGGTCTCTCTCTCCTCTCCGCGTACCCTCTCTCCGCTCGCTGCGCTCGGAAAATGTATATAAATGCAGTGGAGCGCACGCCTCTCTCCGTTACTGCTTGCCGCAGCGCACTCATCGGTGCACCCAATGCATTCGCATTTCCGCACGATCCCCTTCGGGGAGGTGGGGAGAGTTTTTTTTTTATTCGATGGGTCATAGGTATAACCCGAATGTTTACCTGTTTATCTCCAAAGGATTTGGAAGTGAGTTCCTGATAATCATAATATTGGTTGCTTAAGTTTTGAGGAACACAATTATGCTGATACTGGTATCATTACCCACGGTGAGGTTTATAAATGCTAAACTTCCTTCTCTTGAAAATACATTAACAAAGCTCAGCGGTACTCGCACGCTCGAACTTCAAAAACAATATTGACATCATTGCTGTTTGAAGTGTAGATTTTTGCCTTCGCAACAGTGTTAAGCAAGACACAAAGTCTGGTCATTTTGAGTCTGTTCCTTGCGGCCACTGCTTTCTGCTCTGTCCCGTTAGCATAAAGTGTAGCGGACTAGTCCTGTCCTTCCCTGAGTGCTATTTACTGTTACTCTCTCTGTTCTTGCAGGTTGCGCCCCATCCATGTGCTCAGCATCTACTTTTGCTCCTAGAAGAAAAGTGGCCGTCCCTATGTTGTGGGCCTCACCTTTGAGACGGACAGTGGAGCTATTGTGGAGGCAGCGTGCGAGTGCCCGGTGAGTTGCAGTGGAGCATGGAGTCACATCCTGGCTGCTTTGCACCTAATAGCCCTCTTGCTTGCCGAAGGTTTTAAGAGGCGCCACCGGAGCTTGCGTGCACTGAGCTGCCACTACAGTGGGGACGTGCGAGACAGCAGGGCATCAAGCCAGCGAGTGTCCAAAACATTGACTGGGGAAGCCCGCGAGAAAATGGTCCCTCCCTTTCCTTGCCAATGCGTCTGTTCGTTGCACGTCGAGTACACGAGCAATGCGGGCAGCAACAAAGTGCCGTGCAGGCGCTTGGGAGAAAACTTAGTAGCTTTGGGAATGGGCTTTTTGCCCCACTTTTGCTGCCCTCGCCCCCACAGTGAAAGAAACAAGGACTGGCGTGGAACCTGAAGGGTCACCTATGAGCTACCAGCAAGCATTCATGCCACATTACGCCGTGGTCATCTCGCGAGCACGCAGAGGCTGGGCTACGTCGCGTTTACTAGACCACGGCATGCAGGGGTGCGCGAATGCTTCCCTTTGTTCCATTTATATCCACAGTTTGCTATATTGCACGCGCTATATATCAGCGAAGTAGTTTAATTTACTGGGATTTTCACTGCTGGTACAAAAAAAAGCACTCAAGCTGATGCGCGGCGGCCTGATGCAACTCTGGTCGTTTTCTTTTTTCTTTTTTTTTTGAATAAAACTTGAAAATTGTCTCAGCTACCTACATCAATGGCCACTATCATTACGTCGGAGGCATGCATGCAGCATGTGACAAACTAGAGGAGTGAGTGTGTATTTTAGTCGCAAAATATTCGACAGTAAATACGTCGTGGCTGAAATGACAATGGGCAACAAGTTAACTTGACGTAACAACAAACCTTTCAGCCAGAAAATGGGGAACCAAGTGCAAAAGCTCGAAATTTCACCCGTTAGATCATCATAAAACAGTGTACGCCACTTCTGCGACGACACGCAGCTAAATGCAACGGACCGTGCGCGCCCGCCACAGAGGAAATTTTCAACCGCACCGTGACGGCGTAGTGCGGCAAGAAAAGTTTGTTTACAGCCCTAGGTAAGATAAAGGCTCGTGTAGGGGCTAAGCGGTACCATTTAACAATGAAATGAAGCGGGCGTACAGCCACAGGGACGAGTGAAGAAACAGCCTAATTTTGGCAACGTATGGTACTGTTTTCCCGGTCGAGCACCGCTGTCAGTCGCGTAAATAGGTGGCGCACGCTCAGGATTCATTTAGAATACAAAGGCTGGACCAAAAAACTCCAACACAGCTGTATTTTTCATCCAGACAGCGACTACGAAATCCCGCGCTTAGCGAACCAACGACAAATATTCGCTCCCAGCGCACCGCGCCCAGCGTGTCACAAAGGTTGCTCGCCCCAGCATAGTTCGAGTAAAGATGGTTGTGGTTTGTTTCTCCGAAGTCCGGTGTCGATCAGGAACCCAATCGCCCGGGCTCCGGTTGATTTGGCAGGAGGCTGGCAAGGCGATGGTGTTGAAGTTCTTGGAGATGGCGGTCGAATTGACGAACTCGAGGCGTTGGGGTTGATTAAGTGAAACGAAGGTTTATATACAGCTATTTACAGTAGGATAACTGGGTACATGAGTAATAAAAAGGAAAACTTCAAACTGCAGGTAGACGCTAGCTCCGAGTGCGCATAAATCACTTGAGCTCCTCAACTTCGTCCAACTTTCCTATTCTCGGAGCGTACACAAACCGCTCGAGAAACGACGGCCGAGACCCTGTCTCGCCGCAGGATCCGTCTAGTTGCCCGGTACGCCGCTGCACCCTAAACTTCCGACGCGATCCTAACCTTTATTCTAGGGGGCTCACAAATCCCAACCTTGTTTCAACGGTCGAGACTCCTTGTCCCGCCGAGAACTGCCCAGCTCGTCGCTCAGACAAGAACGATTTCCAACGGCCAAGTTCGGCCTTATAAAACCTCGAGATCACCCTCTCTCGGGAACGCCCCTGTAGCTTTCGTACACGGGTAAGGGAGTGCCCAAATTCACGTAGACAGCTGTCACTCAGCACACCATGGAATATTCAATGAGGCGCCGCCATCTTTCGGTCAACGGTACACTCGCAGACGAGCAGGTGCGTGCGACCCCGCGCGGTCAGAGCGAAAGACGGCGACAGTGCACTGTGCCGGCCGGGGTGCGTTAACAATGGTGTCTTGCGCGGCGCACGCTTCGACGTCGGAAATATCACCACCTCCGCGAGTCACGCAGGCGGTTCCGGGAATCCGGCGGCGTCGTCTCCTTTCTTAATGGGGGAGTATCCCAGTGGTATGCGGTGGGCCAGACAATCCGTCTCTCGTGCGCGCCGTGACGAATTGGCGACGGCTGCAGCGTAGAGTCAACAGTGCTGGGCCACCAGACAGAGTGGCGGGTTCTCACGCGCGGCCCGGGCGCCTGGCCGCTAATCTGATAAGTGGACGTTACAGTTCGCGTCAGGAAGTTCGTTCAAGAGCATGGAACTTCCCGTACCTTTTCTCCATTTGGATCAGTATTTTCGTATTGCGTGCACTGCGGCACGAAGCAATGCTCCGGCATTGTAGTCCATCACCAAGAGTGGTCAATGCCCGCGTTCTGTTTTGCTCATTCGTTTTGGTTTCAAACGACCGTACCAAAATGGCGGACCTAGTTACCGGAGTCGACGTGAGATGGCGGGGCGCATTTTGCATAGGGTATTGACACACCAGGCAGCTGCTTTTGGAACACTGACTCGACTGCCCGCTGTTCTCCGAATAAATATCTGCTTAAACTGGCACGCAGTTTAAAAGATACTTGATCGGAGAAGGCCTCGTCATTGTTGAGTGTTCTGGAAGCAACCACTGGGCATGTTAATTGTTGACAGCTGGCAGCTACATCCACAACCGGCCTGTGTGGACAGACGAAGCCTCAAGCGGGCAGCACAATTGAAGGTGATGTTAGCACAACATAAATAGTGGGTATTCGCATAAACACAAGATTAGAGTTGCTTGATGCCAGCTAGGTCTCATTTTACATGTTTTGCGTGCTGTGTACAACAAAATGATTAAATCAACCTGTGATCTTTTGAAAACCAAGCTTTATTTGTAGTGAAACATTAAGTATATGCGTTAAAGCAGTAAGAATTAGAAGAGAAAGCTCTCACAAAAAAAAGTAACTGTCAACCCGCTATATACTTATGAGCAGTAATGGTAGCTTCATGTGGTAGTCATCAGCAGTATGGCTTATTCCATGAATCTGAGGGTCCTTGCTTGTTGCCTCCTGCCGTTTTGCCTCATGCCAGCGGGATGCATGGGTAGAACACAACGCACCGTGTCACTTACAATGTGTACCAGTAGTGAGTAGTGAAAGTTATCACACAGACAGCTACTTCTTAAGGACACAGGTAGATAAGGTACATGTACCAGCTGAACTGAAGCGAGAACTGAAGGGGCTTCAGTCGGAACAGAAGCATGAAAGCCACTGCTGCCGCCGTTGCCGCCGCAAATTCCAGCTCATTGAGTGGCTACGAGTCCCTGCCGGATGAACAGCAACCTGCCCGCTCCGACGCGAGCCAATATATTTTGTTCAGTTTGAGGGGCTTTCACAGCGGCAGTTTTGATGTGTTTCACTTCTAAGAACCTGCTGGGGCTTATCCGCGCACGGATTGGGTGGGGAGGGTGGAGGGGGTATTCACGCGCAGCTACAGGTTTTATGCTCTCACTGATGACATGACCGTTGTGCCGCCGGGAGGATCAAACGTGAACGTCAAAAGACCCGATGCGACCTGTCCGCTTTCGTCAGTGGTCAGGCGGATAAGGTTGGTATATTGCACCACGGCAGGGCTAGAGCGGCGGCGCGCGCTGTGTTGATACGGCCTTCAGCGACGGCGGGAAAAATGAAGCCCAGTCTTGACGTTAAGTTCCGCCGCTCTCCGTGTGGGGGCTGCGAGAGCATCCCTATCCTGTTCCTGGCGCGCTTGCATTTGAAGGCCGTTTTACGTGCGCGCGGGCTGTCTTCCCAGCGTTCGTGCTTACGTGATTTATCAGCGATCATATCAGTGAACTGCTCCTGGTGTTGATGGCGCTCTAGCGTCGTCTGTTTGTTGACATTGCGCGCGGCGCAAGGCGCGTGCTGCACATGATAAAAAACGAATATGAGCACTTGTTTGGCACTAAGCAGTGGCATAATTACATCTTCATGCGGATTTAATTTGGAAACGCGACAATAAGCGGCTGTATGGGGATAATACGCTAGTTTATCGCCGTGGTCACCGCTTGAGCGTGAAACGTGTTATAAACTATGCTATGTATGATGGCAAATAAATGAGTTGATTTGATTGATTTGATTGAAACATTGTTTCGACACATTGGACTTTTCTTATTTATGATTGTAGTCGTCTGCCGTTTCGGGAACGTCAATGGGCGCTTTTTGAAGGTGGGATGGTGGTTTTTTAAGGGATAAAAGTTTGCTACACGAAACGGGTAAGAAGCGACAAGACCCCTGCTTACCCGTACATTTCCCACACCCTTGTAAAATTGCGCTGTGTCCTTTTAGAAAGAAGAAACAAGATAACTACACCGCACACGACCCGTGCGCTATAGCCCATACATTATCGGGGGCGTATTGTACACACGCAAGTGCCTGCGTGATCGAAATCTTCCCATAACTTCTGGAAAATAAATACAATTTTTTGGCAGTCGTGGCGTATACTGTGTTGGTAATTTTATGCAATATTTTAAATACGTTTCTGTTGATCCGCAAGTGTATTTCAGGGGAATTTCTCGTTAAAATTAAGCAGTCGTGATTTTGCGTCTGTTCTCTAGATTTCGTGTGTCATTTTGATATTCCCCATTTTCAAATCACACCATGTCAAAAATCACACCATTTTTCAAAAACATCTTTTCCAAAGATGTTTTTCACTCAGCATAACCAAATGGATAATATGGTCAGGTATTAACCCCCTAAGGTGCAACTCAGTTTAAAGAAGAAAAAATCGCGTAATATAATGCACGTTGTTGCCCACATGTGTGGAGGGTGTGCGCCATGACTCGCTGATTTTTTTTCTTCACAATGCTCGCTTTAAATACGGGTTTAAAGCGAGAATTTAAATTCCTGGACAATGTCGGGCCAAAAGGGCGGTTAATCAGTTTTTAAAATACAGGCGTTTATTTGTTAAACTGCTTTATTTTCACCGCTACTGAACACGACGCATATCGTACTTCCAATTGCAAGTAATCCTGATCGCCAATGTTTGGTTTTTCCCGTTACTTGGTTTCTCTTCTCGCTGCGTTTGGAATGGTGGCAGAACCTGTCTCCCCAACCTCCACTCCGCACCCCATCCCCCCCCCCCCCCAAAAAAAAAAAAATACCGAAGAGCACACAAAACTCTTATCCATGCCTTTTTTAAACCAATTTCCAAGAATGAAATGCCGACAAAATCGAAGATCAGTTTACAAGGAACAGCAGTTACCGGGAACCCATTGCACTATTTTGTAACTAGAAATAAAGTGGAATGTTGTACTGCATCTGCAACAGGGCAACTTCATTTGCCATCTTTATGGTCCGTAAGCGACTATACGCAAGGATGCAAACACATCTGGCTGTTCTAGGCACCTGTTAGATTTTGAAGGGAACGGAAATGGTCAACAGTGCAACCGTGACAGAAAATCTGTGCTCACTGTGAGGTCCCAGAAGCTTGGTTTACACACTGTAAACCTGCTTGTCACTTCGCAAAAGTCTAGCTAAACATGAGCTGTTGATTGTATTGCGTGCGTTAGTAATTTAATTCGCAAGTTCACTTGCGACGAAAGCCGCAAATAAGCGATCCGACACCGTTATTCATCAAACCTGCCTCCCGAGTCGCTAAAATTTCGTTTAACCAAAGCTGCGCGCAAAAGACCCGTTAGAATGGTTGCATTTATATCTCTGCGCTGGTTAAAATTCACTAATTTTATGTTGCCTTTCGAACACACAAAAAATGTCGTAATCTCTTAGAAAGAATGTCGGGGCAGTTAAGTGGTGTTACCATTTCAGGGCATCCCACAAATGCAAGAATTCATCATGGTACCAGTGAAAGCGATTGAAATTGCTGTTGAAAACTGAATTAAAAAGATCGAGGCTTCCTAATTTGTTTCTATTTTATGCTTTTATTGAAGGCTCAAAGCCATAGTCTCGAAAGGTCGAGCTTGCTACGAGCCGCGGTGTAAAAGTTCATTGTCAATATTCCGGCCGCTCTGATATCCCCGATGGGTCACCGCTTTTTTGGCGTAGTAATGAACACTTATTGCCGCTTCCATGCTATACACTGAACGTTGAGGAACAGAACTAGAGCATACCACTCTTGTTTGCACCTTTCGATCGCACATATGGCGCGAAAAAAAGCACCAAGCGCGCCCACAGCGTGCATTCTTTCGGGCCGCTCAGCGGCACATCCACACTAGCAACGCGACGCTGTCGCCACCTACATGTCGATCTCGCGGCGAATATTATTGCGGTGAACACTGCATTATGGACGCCGGACGTCGACGAAATTTTTGTCAGGGCCAGACAATGCCGGACAACGAACGATATTAACCACTTATTCGCCATCCGGGCAGATTTGTGAGTGCGCCCTGGTAAGGTTAGAGGATTTTGTAGGGATTACGATGATATTCCACTAAACGATAGCACTAAAATGAATAATATTAAAAATATTTTATCATTCAATCGTGTTTTCATACGCTCCCTGGGATTGCCAATGGGCTTTCTGGCCATTGCCGAAAGATGGTTAATACTTACTATTATTGTATCTATTATGCACATTATTGTATTAATAAAATGTAATAAATAGGGCTGGGTGTCGATTAGAAATTATAATTCGATTGGTTGAACAATATTAATTAACCAATAAGTCGGACGTGTTCATTTAAAAATGGATTAGAAATAGGCCATTTATAATGGTCGTTTCTATTAAATTGTGGATGCTACAGAATGAAGGTCATTTTATGCTATCACAGTTGCGGAGGCCGAAAAATTTGTTGACAATTCGATCCGACAACAGGGAGTTTCTTTTCTTGTTGACAGTCATCCTGGCTGTGCTGATCAGATCCAGAAGGTGCTAGATCCAGAAAGGAGGGATCTCTGCGCATGGCACCCTTCCAAAGGATCCAGATCGTCGTTGGCGCTTGCTTCGCCTGGACTTCAATGTATTACTGATTTAAAAAATTATAGCGACAAGATCATTATACTATTAATCGGAAAGCTAATTGACCAATCACCCACGCCTAGTGTAAAAAAAGCCTTACTACTACTTATAACGTGCAAAAGTATGCGGTAGCAACATTCGGGGATATGTCTACGAAAACAAAGAGTGAACGCGCCTAGCCACTGCTTCTGTCCATCAAACGAGCAGGGCCAAAGTATATAAGTTATGCGCAATTCACGACAGCACGTATACAACAAATTAGGCACAACAATAATCAACCGCCTGTCATACCCATCCAATGCATAGTTTAAGACAACCTATCAAATTGATGTAATTTTCACGTGTTGCTGCAGTCGCTGGACCTAAATTGGTGGTCAGAATTAACACACTTGACGGAGCACAGATTCAAGCAGTCGGCGCTGCGTGGTACCAAAATTCCTCCACGCCAGAGGATGACGATGCACCCGCCTCTTTGTGCTGTTGATTATTTCCTTACGTTCAGGATTACATGGGCCATCTCATAGCTGGCTTGGGTTGTGAATCTTACGCCCCAAATAAACTGTCCGAATAAACTCGTTTCCAGTCTTCGTCGTGCCCTTCAGTTCTGAGGTAGTAATCTAATCAGCCGATGATTTTTCTCCGCCATGGTATGTTAACAGCCGCTGTGCTACTTTTAATAACTAACAAATGACAATTACCGTATTCTTTAAGCAATGTACTCCCAACCTGCATACGAACCCGAAACATTGAAACTAGCAATGACGAATCAGTTACGATTGATTGATTGATTGATTGATTGATTGATTGATTGATTGATTGATTGATTGATTGCTTGATTGATTGATTGAATGATTGATTGATTTATTGATTTATTTATTTATTTTAGGGTTTAACGCGCTTACGCAACGCAGGCGATGGGGCGCGGCGTAGTGGAGGGCTCCGGATTAATTTAGACCAATACAGTTACGAGTTGAAAGCAAGATTAGTGAAATATTGCTGCGATTAATCTGTTGCACTCAGTGGCGGGTACCCACAACAGCTGAGTACTAAGGATTTCAGTTCTGGGGGAAAGGGGACGTGAAGGACCCCGAAAGTAAATAAACCATTACAAGCGAAGGAAAATTTGATTGCTGCATTGAGGTGCATGTCAAATTTTTCTTCCCAGAAACTTACTCCGCGTTGGGGTTCTCCCCCTAAATCTGACCAATCAAAATAAAACAAGATAACAGAAAGAGCCAGAGGTAACAATTTATACGAGTTATTCTGTGCTGTGTCTCATTTTCCAATTATTTCATTAATTTCCTTAGAGAAATTGCATAAATCGAAGCCGCGTATGGTTGGTGCGTACCGCGCGAGACAAAAATAATTATCGAAGTCATTATTCATTAATCACCATGTCTTCGCCGGTAGCTTCGTACCCCGCCCCCCTTCCCACTCTTGTGCGTAGGCGCGTAGCCAGGACTGTAGCGAAAAAGAAAAAGAAAACAAGAGCAGCAGCAGTGCATAGCTAGCCCGCGGAGAGGGAGACGCGCGCATCAGCAGAGTGGGTTCGCAGCGCCGGCTCCTCGCAGCGGCCGCAGGTAGGAACTAGGCCCCTTGCGAAGGCCGTTCCAACGCGCGCACGCCGCCACTCTAGCCCAGCCGTGATTGCACAAACAGTAAGATGTCTAAGAAGCGGGAAGCCATCAGAAAGCTCCATGTTTGGCCACCAGAGGAAAGCTCGACTTCTAAATTTTATTCAGCTATATTGCTAGGAAGATGTGCTCAATCACAAATTACAAACAAGAGGGTTTTGTTTCGTGCATACAGTGGGTCGCGTCGAGCTGCGCAGGCCATCCTTCTTGTCAGAGTGGAAGGGAAATAAATTGATCAATTAGGAGTGGCCTGGCAAGGGTAGTGTGATATGGGGTCTGCACCCAAGAAAACGACGCATTATTTCCAACGATCCCTAATCATGACTGACTGATCACCACCTGCTCTTCACTCCCTCCTCTTCCGCAGCTACAAAAATGCGGCCTCCAACCTCTCAATATAGGATATTTATTCCATATAAAAATATCCCAAGCAGCAGGAACTGCCAAGCCCAATTATGGCAAATCATAAGTGGCCAGTGTGTCCGAGCTTGGCGATACCTCGGCCGCCATTATTGGCTGGTGTTTGGGAAAGGTGACAAGCCAACCATAGGCCAAGCTCTGGAAGGCAGTATTTTACAATGCTTGGCAAAGCATATTCCCGTGATACTGCCTATGCGTGGAGCCCACGCTATTTTCATGCACAATTCTCTCTTTCTGCCCATTCCTTGTGGACAATGCCTATTCTATCAGTTGCCGCACGGCTTGATTTTGATTTATACATGCCATTATACAGAAAGTTATAAAATGCGCACGCATTAAAAACTTTGCTGTACAATGACATGTATAAAACAGATATCACGCCGCAAGGCAAAATAAACGAACTGCAGCGACTTTGGGAAGCAATTCATCCCAACCACAATCGAGCAACGTAACAGAGCAGATCTCTGCTTACTTTCTTATTATGCACATCAAATTTACAGGGAGAAGCTTGACTTAAAAGTCGCAAGAATACGAAATAAGTTTGTTGAAAACTTAAACATGAAAGCGAAACACCAACACAATAGAAGACAAAAAATAAAAGGCTCATGAAGCGCGAACCGATCAATGCTTCGTTTAGCTGCTTGAGATGCCTACAAAACAGAAGCATTCAGGTCAACGAAAACAAGACCATTTTCCTCTCTAATTCACCGATCTTCCAAGATCACAATATGTAGTTCAACAGCACTGTTGTAGAATAGTCCAGCTTAGAAGTCTTGTACTCTCTCCTGCATCCGCCACTTGTCCACCGGAACCACCTTTACGTTGTACCATCCTGTGATCTAAAACTAATCGTTCACTACAATACTAAATGTACGCTCATTACTAAATACAGCACTTAGCACCATCGTCAGCGCATGCACGTGTCGTAATGAAACTTTGTTAACACTCGCTGTCAAACATGAAACGTACTGCATGTACGGCTATTTAGTTTCTAACTGTGCTTTACGATAGCAGTTTCTTAGTTCGTTCTTGAGAAAACAGTCCGGAATTTCAACAAAAATGTGTTTCACACTATGGAAGTCGCACAAGGGTAACAGGAAAAAAGTTTAGGATACAAAGCAACACGCCAGCGGTTCCGCGAAATTCTGTTGTGCCTACCGTAGTCACACAAGCCATCGCAACCGACAGAAATCTCGTGCCGTCAACGGTTTATTAGCGTAAGTTTTGTTTTGCAACAGCGCAGGATGAGAGACTACAAGGCAACACACTACGCAATGGGTTGGAAACGCACGAATTTTCACATAATTTTTCGCAAGACATCTTTGGCAACCTGGAGATACATGAGGTGCCCTGTGACCTTTTGATGCGCTGTATTGTAGCGTGAGCTACACTGGCTGAGGTAGAGCAGTTTCGTGTGGCTCCTGGAGAGCCGTGCTGCGCATGCGCGAGGAGCAGTGACGTCACACGGTCACAGAACGTTGCTCGCTGCCCGGCTTCTCACACACACCCCACGCGCCCAGCTCTTCGCCTACCTCCATTCCGCACGTGGCGGCCTGGTCCACTTGATAATCATGTGAGGGGTGGCCGGGTGTGGAACCGATGGCTCGTGCGTCGCAGCAACACCGGCGTGCGGCTTTGGAACCAGCTTAGCTCTGGGGCGATTGGTGACCCTGCGCCGGAGCCGCTTGATAAATATACATGTGTCACATTTCGTATACTGTGTGTACGAAAGCATGATAATCAAGCAGCAGAAAGCATGATAATCAAGGTAATCCTAGGCAACCAAGACAGTTAAAAATTATCAGCTGAACCTTAGCTCACGCTACGTATATCCTGCCATAGCTGCGCTAAGCCACTGCTAGTTTTTTTAAGGGGTAACCAAGTAAAGCGACAATTCCGAGTGACGCTGCAAACCTAAATGATTGGGTATTAAACTTGTTAGGTATACGGGGTATTCATTGACGCGCAGCGCGCGGTGCATTGTGGGAGAGTTCGCCATTTTGAAGTCCTCGGTCAGTCGGCGGAGCACGGGAAAAACGTTGACGGGAGCACTTTGGCGAACCCATCGTGATCGCGTATTCTGCTACTACGGGCGACAATGGTTTACTGTGCGATAGTCGGTTGCAGCAGCCGTACGCAAGCCAAAAAGAAGAAAATGGAAAGCAACAGCAAAGATCCAGGCTCCTTCAAAGTCCCGAAAGTGCGCACATCGGAGTGCGAGAAGACGAAGCTCCTGTCGGAAAAGCGTCGTCGCGAGTGGCTCGCGCGGATCAACCGGCCGGGAACCATGGACCCCGACAAGTACCGAGTGTGTTCAAGACATTTTCTGTCGGGTACGCAAGCGTCATTTCATCAATTTAACAGCATGTGCGGCAAAGAAAAATGACCGAGTGGCAACACCACTGTGCTCGCGGCATGGCGAAATCGCGAAGCTTTTCAGGGAGGCGCCTTTAAGCTGTGTCGAGGTCGCAGCGGAGAAGAAAAATATATATCGAGGAGCTAATTTGTGGGAGCTTACGTTCGCGACAGCTAATGGGCAGTGGAACGATAAAAATCGTCAGGGTAGCCGCTTTTGAAACAGCGACGTATTAATCGTAGAATGGCATGCGAAAAAAAAGGAGAGAAAAGAAACGTTTCCGTGGTGGCTCGCGGGCGAGCTGTCGTTCAGGCTGCACGTCAAAACCACGAAACTTCCGAGGACATTTCGAACCTAGACCGAAAAATGCTGTTGAAGTTGGAGTAAGTCATACCCAAGTGAAACATTGAGAAGGAACAGCTGTGCATGTGTGCGCATTTTAACGCCCCCTTTTCCCGTACGCAGGTTCATTGCCAAGCTCTGTGACGAGTGTAGCCATACATTTGCATCTAAACGACCATTTTTCTGACACGCAGGTGCACCTGCCAAACTCTTTGATGAATGTAGCCCAGACTGGGCTCCTTCGCTTCACCTGGGCTATGAAGCAAAGCCTGCCAACGAGGGCAGGTACAATCGCCTGAAAACGCGACGCACTCGGAGCCAGCAAGAAGTTTTTGCAGGTGAAAATTGTCTAATATTTTACATCCAATTACATTTCACTGTAGAAACAAGGTACTAGAATGACTTTCTTTCAAATGCAGTTGCAAGTGTGGACATCCCAGCTGGGACATCCGTGGACGAGGAGCCAGCTGTGCCCGCCTTGGAACTCTGCCACAGTAAAAATTTTCTTCAGAGGCCTCTCGCAGCCCATAACCTGATTCTATCAAGTTACATTTACGAAGTGTAGTCTGAATAACATACTGTGTTATCAGCTGATGCGCTCTTTTCTGGCAGGTGAAAGTAGCCGCTCATTTTAATTTCTACCTAATGAGCTTCTCAAACTGATTGTCTGTTATGCATTTCTTTCCTTGCTAGGCATCAGCTGCCAAACGGATCTGATAGGCAAGGACATCCAGCAGCTTCAAGACGTGGCGGCCAATCTGCAGAACGAGCTTACAGATGTCAAGATGGAATTGTTAGCATCCAAGTTTACGGAAGACAGTCTTAAAGATGATGATCAAAAAGTGGCATTCTACACCGGTTTGCCTTCCTTTCTAATGTTGTTTTCATTGTTCAACCTTCTGAAAGATCACGCCTCGCACTGCTCTAGGAATGCCCTCACACAGTTCGAGGAAATTATGTTATTTCTTATGAGGCTGAGGTTGGGACTCCACACCCAGGATCTTGCATATCGTTTTAATGTGTCACAGCCCACTGCATGCAGAATCCTTGAGAAGTGGCTAGATGTTAGCTATGACTGGCTTGGTCCACTTGTGTATTGGCCAGAGAAAGAAGACATTATGAAAACTATGCCAGTTGCTTTTTTTGAGAATTTTGGCTTAAAAGTACGGGTAATCTTGGATTGCTTTGAAATGTTCATTCAGAGACCAAGTTCACTAATTACAAGGGCAGAGACGTGGTCCCAATATAAGCACCACAACACCGTCAAATTTCTTATAGGCATGATTACATAAGGCATGATTACATTCATTTCGAAATCCTTTGGCGGGCGTGCCAGTGACAAAATGATCACAGAGGATAGTGGGGTACTGCAGCTTCTGGACAGAGGCGATGTTGTCTTAGCAGACAGGGGTTTCCTGATAGCTGAGAGTGTTGGGATGTGTTGTGCCACACTGGCCATTGCCGCTTTTACGAAAGGAAAAAAGCAGTTGTCCAGCACAGAGGTCGAACGGACAAGAGAAATTGCCAATGTCCGAATTCACGTGGAGCGAGTCATTGGCATGTTACGAAATAAGTATACCTTACTGAAGCACACATTGCCTGTCGAAATGCTAAGGAATTTCGGCACGAATGAATGCCAAATCGACAGGATTGTTAAGGTATGCTGTGCCCTAACGAACTTGTGCAACTCCGTCGTGCCATTTAATTAAACCTCTCGGAAGATGACTGGGATATTCAGGATCGCAGCAATCAAGGGACCTTACTTGCAAATGCTCAATGTATGCTGTGTAAAGGTCTTGTGAGCATTTATGCTATGTGGACCCTTTTGTTAGGTTATCTGCAAGAATTTTGGTTTTGAGCAGTTATGTTGTGTTATCTCTTCTGTTGTGCGTGAACATTTATATATATTTGTGTGCTGTGCCTGATCACCCCAAAATTCATTTTGCCAGTAGAGTTTGTGAACAGAAGTGACAGCGGTGTGTGGTCTACTGACAAGATTGCAAAAGTTTGCTTTGCACTAATTAACCTGAGTAACTCTGGGGTCCCACTTGACTAGGTATCATTTGTGTGCTGTGGAATTTGACTTCACAGATATGCATTGGCCTGTTGCTTTCCCCATATGTTGCTGCTGTAGTGGTATTGAATACAAATTTTGTCATTGTTTTTTTTTCTTTTTGCGTATCTCTGTTCCTTTAGAGTTTGCTTTTCATTGTGTTGTGCCGCCACCTGTAAGGGCTTGTGTAAAGATTACCGCTTTGATGAAGAAACAAGTAACGGTTCTTCAGTAAACACGCATTGGCAATGTTTTTGCACTTGTTTTGCACCACAGCTGTGTAACTGCATTTAATTTTGACCTTTCTGCTGGGAGCACGATTTGCAAAACCAGTGTTTGCGTTTTGGCGCTCTCTTCAGCCCGACACAGTCAAAGTGGAACCACTTCACTTCACAACTGGCACCGTCGCAGGCAATCATTTTTCCTTCTTCTGCCCCCTTGCATAAGCAAAAAGTTTCAGGGTCCTCATTGTTGCCATGAGAACTGCCTGTTCGGGCATTCTGGCCATCACGCGTGTGTAAGACTCCAGCCGAGCTGGCGTTCACATCAGTTGCCACAATGGCTGTCTTGTTCAAGTCATTCTCTTTATGGTTCTCTTTGTACCAGTGTCCGACCAACTGTGGCAATAAAACACCCTTGAAGTACTTCCTGGCAGTGTCAACTTGAGAGGTCATGAAGGCTTCATCCATGCGAATGCGCTGTACGTTGATCTCATTCTTGTTCCAGAGGACAAAGTCAGCGTAATTTTTTTTGCATGCAAACATTTGTAACTGGACTTAGTAATAGTAGCGGTGAGTTTTTTTTCAACTCAAGCTCGCCGTCCACTTCGGTCACGCAGCCATTTTTGTCGCTTAGCAGGTCGCTGAGTTGCCCATCTTTTACTTTCCATGGGCACTTTACCTCCACAACAGCTGCCCCACAACAGCTGCACTCGACCAGCAAGTCCGGTGTGGCACCCAGGTACACGTGCTCAGTGCGGACAAAAAGCCCTGCTTCTTTGAAAGTGACATCTTCGTGCTGTTTCTCGCACAGGCATTTGTACTTCAAAAGTGCCTCTGCTTCCTCCTCCCGCCCATATTTCATTGGCGGAGTGGAGGGCTTGTCTGCGTGAGGCATGCAGATGCTCTTGAGAAGACTCACCGATGGTGAGTCTAACCGTGTGTGACACACGTCGTACAACTTGGATGAAGTGACGCGGCGAGCGGTATGCAAACCAGTTGGCACTCAATGCCTGACTTCTCGTCCTGCTCTCGATGCTCTCACATGCTTGTTCTGTGATGACGAGGCTGTCGAAGATCTGCTCACACAGCTGCATAAGACCCTCGTAATCCAAGTTCTTTGCAGTGCAGTCGTAGATGAGGCGAAGGTCTGAGCCGTTGCAGGCCCTGATTGCCGGCACAAACATGTCGCTGTAGTCAGGATGGGTGCTCAGAACTGCTGGACGAAGCCCTGAAGCAACTACAGCGTCAAACAGTACCTTCCATTCTGCTTTTGTTGGGGGAGGTGCCGCAGGCTTCGGCCGAGCATTCGGCGTGTTCTTTGGGCGACACTCGCCATCAAGAATCTTCTTTTTCATCGTAGACGACGGAAAGTGAATTTCTGCCACTGGCCGCGCTACGATCCTGCGTACGTGTAGCGGGAGCCAGCTGTTGGCGACATCGGTGCACGAGTCGCCGTCTCGCGCGCGCACGCCGTACTCAAGTAAAACAGCAGGGCCGCGACATGGGAACATGCCTCGCCGTTGCCGGCCATACATAAGCAGTGGGCTGCGACCACTTCGCCATCGCTTTTGGCCAAAATCCATGTCTCGACTGGAGGTACTGACAAGCTCTGTGAGTGGTTCACCTGCGTACAAAATAAAACAGCGAGGAAATAAAATTAACGCCCTGCGCGACTGGCTGCATACAACACAGCGGCGAAAAAAGCAAAATTCAGCTACTCGTGGCCGCGTAGTCAATAAAACTGGCAATTCAGAAAGTAGGTGTTTTTCATAAGGACGTAAAATGCGACAAAACCTGGCAATTTGAGAACGAGCGCTTACTTGTGTGATTACGCTGACGGTGTCCGCAGAGACTTGTTTCAGCAGTGTCTCCTGCACCCAGCCGCTGGTCACGTAGTTGTGGCCGTCCATGGATTTATACACCTTGAGCTGCTTTCGACTAACGAAACTTGTCCTCAAAACGAGAAAGTCCATGATGTCACATTTGTCCACGCGTGGCCAAAGGTCGACGTTCGCAACGTATCGCACGCCGGGATCGAAGGGGTCCATGCCACACAGTTCAGTTTTGTCCTCATAACGCTGCCTGTCAGAGCCGCACAAGCTACTCAAGTGCGAAGCGCCGCATGGTGCCCCCATCCCACTCGCGTAATTAACGCATGAAGCGCCGAAAACACAACAGAATCCGCTGATTTCACAGCACTGCCACAATGTTTACACAGCGTTGATGGTTGAACCGCCGCTGACGACGCCAATCAAAGGACGCCAAAATGGCGGAGTGCAGTCTGTGACGTCAGCACGACGTCACATGAATACCCCGTTTATGGTGTCACTGTCGCCGTCACTCATTTCTGACTCGTCCGACGCGCCAGAAGCAAATGGAACCGACTTAAGCCCAGCGGCAATTTAATTAGTTGGTTGCTCGGCAATATCTGTACGTAGCTCACGAAAATATTGGAACGGAAGCTTCATTTATAGCTAACCTTTACAAGGACACTGAAGTGATATGTAAACATTGCGGGATTACTTGCGCAAATTGTAGTCCGGAGTTCCCAGGCCATGTTACGACCACTCTGGGCGCGTTTACGCGATTTTATTTAGTAGACAAATTAATTCGAAAATGCTGTCCTCCTCTCTTTACGATCGCCCATTCTCTGCGGCGTTTTCGTGTGACGTCGCGAGGAGCCGAGCTCGCAATTAGCTGCGCTACTGCACGGCTCCCCGGCCTTCAGACTGAGTCAGTCGGCCCAGCGTTTCGTCCGCCGGCCGCCGACGGGTCGTCGCAATTCGTTCGCTCAGTTTAAACGAAGCCAGGACACGTTGGTGAATGGAAGAATGGGCCTTTCTTTACTTGGTTAGTTTGTACACTGTATCTAGCTCCAAGTCAAGGTCGCTTCACACAAGCGCTGCACAAGCGCACATGCGACGCTTCGCTGACTGGTACGCCAGTAGGAAAATATCAGGCCTCTTGAAGGCGGGAGAAGACTCAGCGAAGTCAATATAGGTACTAAGGAAATAAAATCAACTGGTATTTTTACCGTACAGCGTAAAAATAGGGTGCCGGAAGCACTTTTTTGCGCTGGACGAACAAGCACAGCGGTCAGCAGCACGACTACGCATCTGCGAACGCTTTTCCGTCTACGAAATGCAATTGCTAGACGTGAGCTATTGTGGAAACTCGGGGGACGCTTACTGCACGAGCGCAATACAACAAATAGTCACCTAAGCTGCTTGAAATGCCGAAACTAAATAAAAGTGTAAACTTGTTGTACAATATATACCTTATATTACAGAGGTCCGCGGAGCCCATCCCGTGGCCGTGTGGTCTGAGGCGGTAGGTATGACTGCGCTAGTGTTTTGCAAGTCACGTGTTCGAGTCACCGCGGGTACGTGCTTGTTTTTTTTTTTTTGTAAATGAACTTTTGCGTTTTCTACCGATGTTTTCTACATTGAGTTCACCTTTTTTGGGGGCCGCAACGTTCATGGCTCCACGAACTAGTTCACAGAACGCGCGCAGGCTGGCACTGGCGCGCTAGCAAGTTCTCGTTGGCGTGCTGTTGCCATAAGCACCGACTGATTGATTGATTGATTGTAGGGTTTAACGCGCCGACGCAACGCAGGCGATGAGGCGCGCCGTAGTGGAGGGCTCCGGATTAATTTTGACCACATGGGGATCTTTAACGTGCGCCGAAATCTCGTACACACGGGCGTTTTTGCTTTTCGCCTCCAACAGAAAAGCGGCCGCCGCGGTCGGGAATCGAACCCGCGACATAAGCACCGACTGCTTGCGGGCAGTGGGCACAGGCCAGAATGAACAGACCCCTGGCCTGGTGTGAACACGCTTTTTACGGTACAGGCAAGAGTGAAGCAAGCTCCAAATATGGGGGAAAAGCGCGTGACATTTGGGCGTCTACGGGTACGCGGAGGGCGTCCATGCACTGCGTAGGCCTCGGCTAGTGAATGCTACGATTCCAAGCCGTCCTGGGAGGCTTATCTTTATGCATTTTTACAGCTGACAACATGGCAGAAGCGCGGTACGAACGATGATCACTGAGTTATTGAGAATGCCCATCCAACAACGCCACCGGTTGTGTTTTACAGAACCGAAACCGAAACCGAAACTTGTTCGGTTGCTCACCTTGGGCATCGTCCAATCACTGTGCCCGCTCATCCCAACGTCACAGCTTTAGTTGGTGCGGCCGCCGCAAACCGCGCATGGTAGTTTTTCTTCTTTCGCGCTTTGTAAAATAATTACCGATTTGTCAACCGGATAAACGATGAAAAGTGTGCTAATTTGAGCCAGTTTACGCAGTGCAAGCAAAAACGGGAGCTTGACAAATTCACTTCAGTTTCCCTTTAACAACGCCAGCTTAATACATCCGTAACTCTCTTACTGCACACGAGTTTTACTTGGACGTATGCTGGACGTGGTGAACCTGCAGTGACAGCCCAACCGCTTCTTCGGAAAACAAAAAGCCGGAAAGAGGATAGCTAGTACTGGCGTCCCACAAATGGAAGATCATGTGTGTGACCGCTTAATTCCACGCGAGAACCAACAACACTAAGCAGCACTCAAGCGCGTGAACCTTTTAAACTACAGCTGAAATTTAGGCGGGAACGAGCGCGAACCCTCTCGTAGCGCGCACGAAAAAATGAAGTGGTGACTCACATTTGCAGCTGCCGGTAGCAGTAGGCAAATGGCGTTATTCCACCCGGGCGATATACTTCAAACAGAGCCACCGACACCAAAACACGCTTCACAGACACCTACAGGAGTACTACGGCGTTTTGAATGCCACAAAACAGATTTAACCTTCACAGCGACGCGTCTGTCCGGTTCGAAAACCGGTCGCCCATCCGAGGAAGCACCTTCTGGGACCCTGTTTGGTGACGCGGAACTTCCTAAATTCTTTCATTCTGGCGGGTTTCTTATACCTGTCGGCTGTTTTTATTCGTCAGTAACCCTACCAAAGTTTTTGAGCCCTGCGCCTCGACAAAGCCATCAGTTGAGTAAGCCAGGTCGTCGATAGCTTGTAATATCTTTTCGTTAATAACAAGACTACGTTGCAATTACAGCAATTCAAGAATTGTTCGGGGGCAATTCGATTTCTGATAGACTCAAAGGTCTTTTCCGTGCCTGAAAGCTCCCTACACCGATCGAAGTAATTGCTGATCCGCGCTGCAATCTGTCGGCCGGTTTCTGCGTCTTCTGGTTGGCAGCACCTAAACTTCTCTCTGCAACCTTCAGCAGTGAAGCGAAACCTCTGCCGGAGCCCAATCTTCACTTTATCATAGTCATTGGAGTCAGAAGCTGGGATTCGCCCGAAGGCGTTTAATGCTTCGCCTGCCAAACACAAGCTCAAGGCCGTAGCCCATTTGTACCTTTCCCAGCCCTGGCCAGTGGCTAATCTCTCAAAATGTTGCAAATAGGCGTCCAGGTCGTCCTTTTTCTAATCCAATGGTGTTTTAAAGTTTTGGGGGCAGATCTTTGAGTCTCGTGGTGATACGAAACCAGATATCTAGCTTAACTCTATGTTTGTACCCTGCGAAGCGAGTTCAGCAAGGCGTACTTTCAGTTCCAATATTGTCTGCCCATTCTCCGCCTTTTCCTGTTCGCGTTGGGCTTTCTTATGCTCCTCCTGGGATGCTCTTTCGTACAGCGCCAACGCCTCCTCCTTTGTCAGCCCTAGTGCCTCGGTAAGGGCTATCAGTTTTTCTGGATCCATAGCCCACCTGCGTGCATTGAAAGTGACAATAAAAAATGATGTATCCTGGCAGGCTCCCCAAAATTCATCAAGTCTTGACACACAAAAAAACATTTAATTGACGAGCGCGATAATTCAGAGCACACGACAAGTAAAGGTAAATTGTCAAACTTTTTGATATATGCCTGCTCTTCTTCTTCTTCCTTCTCCCACGCTTGCCCCCTTCCTCTTCCTCTTTTTCTTTCGCTGTGCATTTCACAGTTAGCACACTTTGTACCTTTCTGTGTGGTACATACTTATTGGGCGGGTTTCGGCACATACACAGTGAAGATGGTCGTGGTTCGTTTCCCTGAAATCCGGTGTCGATCAGGAACCCAATCGCCCGGGCTCCGGTTGGTTTGGCAGGAGGCTGGCAGGACGATGGTGTTGAAGTTCTTGGAGATGGTGGTCGAGTTGACGAACTCGAGGCGTTGGGGTTGATTAAGTGTAACAAAGAGTTTATATACAGCTATTTACAGTAGGAAAACTGGGTGCATGAGTAATAAAAGGAAAAACTTCAAACTTCAGCTAGACGCTGGCTCCAAGTGCGCACAAATAAGTTGAGCTTCTCAACTTCGTCTAAGTCTCTTATCCTCGGAGCGTACACGAACCGCTCGAGAAACGACGGCCGAGACTGTCTCGCCGCAAGATCCGTCTAGTTGCCCGGTACGGCGCTGTACCCTAAACCTCCGACGCGATCTTAACCTCTAACCTATGGGGCTCACAAATCCCAACCTAGCTTCAACGGTCCAGACTCCTTGTCCCGCCGGGAACTGCCCGGCTCGGCGCTTAGACAAGAACGATTTCTCATGGCTAAGTTCGGCCTTATAACACCTCGAGATCACACTCTCTCGAGAACGCCCCTGTAGCGTTCGTACACGCGTAAGGGAGTGCCCAAATTCACGTAGACAGCTGTGACTCAGCGCGCTATGGAATATTCAATGAGTCTCCGCCATCTTTGGGTCAACGGACCACTCGGGGGCCAGCAGGCAGCTACGACCCCGATGGGTGGGGGCGAAAGGCGCAACCGTGCGTGGTGCTGACCGGGGCGCATTAACAATGGAGGCTCGCGCGGCGCTCGTTCCGACGTCGGTAATAACACCTCCCGGCGCTTCTCGGAATCCGGCGGCGCCGTCTGCGTTTTCAATGGGGGATTATCCCCGTGGTATTCGGTCGGCCACACAGTCCGTCTCCCGTGCGCGCCGTGACAAATTGGCGTCGGCTGCTCTGCAGTGTTGGCAGTGCTACGTCGTCAGAGAGAGTGGCGAGTTTTCACGCGCCACCCGGGCGCCTGTCCGCTGATCTCATAAGTGGACCTTACATACACCTACGGAGGATCGGCACATACCCGTTCTAAGGGGAGGGGGTGGTTGTTCATGACATGCCCGGCTTCTGAGCTACCACTGGAGCCTTGAGCTCTTGCTGCCCCCTGGTAATTTCTCAAGCACTCGAATATTTATGAATCTGACCAGCAGTTACGTCGGTAACCTGTTGATGTTGTTCCAGTCGGCGTGTTCGAATAGAAGGCACAAACTATTATCGGGCGCCACGGACTCTATGTTCCGAGAAATTCGTTCAGGCCAAATCACCGCATTGAACGACACCATGATGTGGTAGAGTAAACGTTTAGTCAAAGGAAAAGAGGAGGTCGGCGTGAAAAACTTATCTTAAGTATGTTGCTCACCACTGGGACCACTGCTTAATTGGGACAAAAAGAGGAAGGAGTGAAAATAGAAGGTATGAGAAATGATAACAAAATTGATAATGAAATGTTGATCGGGCCTTTCCCCCAATGGTCCCATTCTTGGTGGCACGTGGGAATTTCTTTCTCTTCTTCCTTGTCGTGCGAAAACAAAAAATTTCCGCCTATGCGGCATATGAATTCTTTATTTCACATTCTGCATCGCACACGAAATGCGTAGCTTGTGATATATATCTCGGAATGGAATATCGCGTCCTTGCCCATGCAGTTCCTTGCTGTACGAGGGCAGTGAAGATAGTACAGCGTTCATATTCTTTTCCGGAGATAATCTCGCCACCGTGCATAAGGAGGAATCGGTTCACATGGTGTCACTGGGCACATTCAAGTAATTTGTTCTCACGCGAATAGGCCGGGTTGCTGAATTGCTCAACCGTAGGTGTGTGCACCCAGTCACGTTGGTTTTATGGGTGTTTTTACTGAGTTCGCTATGCATTTTGTGGTGCCTTGCTTTCTCCTCTCCTTCTTCAAGCGAATTCTGTTCCCAACTCAAATTACGACTTGATATGGCCACAGCTTTTTCTGTGGTAACGGGGCACTATCATCGAAGCCAAGGCCATCACCACACTAATTATCATCGTCCTGCGTGGAGAAAGAGAAGGAAGCGGATACATCACGTGAAGGGCGCGCGAGGAGACAAGGAACACGCGATAGACGACAACGTAGCGCTTCTAGGCACCCATCCACTGCAAGCGGCAACCTCCTCGTCCATTTTATAGTCGACAGGATCAACGATCAATCTGTTTCCCAGATTTGCGGCGACGAATCTAACTGGTCAACTGTCATCGCGATGTGCGCAGCCAGAGGCCCCCGAGTCGCACACAAGGGCACGCAGTCCGGGGCACCCCGCCGGCGACCCCACTCGGCGCATCGGCAGTCTCCGGAAACGCGCGAGGCCCCAATTACAGTAAGCATGCGCCTGCGTCACGTATCGCCAGGATAACTCGCGTCTGCTAGCTGCAGCTTCAGGGTGTTTTAGTGCCGAGCACTTACCCGTTCGCTGCTGTGGTTTGGCGGTGTCGCCGGCCTCGAAACCGAGCGAACGAAAGGAACACCGAAGACCGAAGGAAAACAGTGAAGGAAAACGCTGCGAAAGTGGGAGGGGTAGGGCGGAATGCGGAGGCGGCGCTAAACGCTCCCCGGCGGCGACGCGTTACGAGATAACCAAAAGAACAAAGACGCCACGATTATGAGCCCGCAGGGAAGTGGAGCTAAAAAGGAATGGCGATAGTATAAGGCTGTTGGCAGTATGCCGAGGCCGCGCCATAGAAACCTAGCACGTGCTGATTAATGCACGTACATCAGTCCGTCCACATTCTCCTCCTTGCGTAACTCATTGGAACCATGTGACCTTTCGCCGGGAGGTTCGCACACGATTTACAACATGCTCGGCGGCAGCGACGTTCTGGGACATTGCGGCAGAGTAGCGAGTGCGGGCGTGCGTTCCCTGATCATGCTATCGCTCCTTGAGACGCAACAGTTATGCGCTGTGACCGACAAGACCACAGTTGGCGCTGCGCACGAATTTCGCTTTAGAGAGTATCGTAATCGTCGTGTGATTTTTTTTTGGTGGTGTGCTGTCTAAGGTAAAGTTGAGTGAGAAACGTCTAATTGCGTCATGTCTTGCGGGTGTGTATGCAGGCAACCAAGCAAG
Source organism: Haemaphysalis longicornis (assembly GCF_048455015.1). Taxonomy (NCBI): domain Eukaryota; kingdom Metazoa; phylum Arthropoda; class Arachnida; order Ixodida; family Ixodidae; genus Haemaphysalis; species Haemaphysalis longicornis. The sequence goes on along the minus strand of NW_027526460.1, from coordinate 143,018,929 downwards.
CGGAGGCATCCCCAACGAATGTCCATGACCATCGGGCCCGGGACGACCAGAACAGGCCAGTTAGCCCGTCCTCTACCCAGGAACGAAAAAGGAATGCAAAGGTAGCTCATTTTCACACTTACTCTGCGTCCTCATGCGCCTGATTTTCTACTCGTACCGTGCCCAGTCATGAGCTCCCTCCGATGCGCGCAGTTGGAAGTCAATGCGAGAGAACATCATTGTGCGGTGGCCAATAGGCTGATACGAAACAGAAAAGAGAAACATAAGTGTAGAGGGAGAAAGGGAAAAGCTTTAATCAAATGCGAAGAGGTCACCCCCACTAACGCTAGGCATTGCTACTACAGATGGGAGTATCAGAGTAAGACGAAATAGATAAAAAAGGGGAGGGGCCGCAAGAGTACAACATCGGGATATAATCGCGACACGGACGGTGAAATGCACAAGGGTAAATCAATTTAAAGGAGCCATGAAGAGAAAACACAAGTTTGGTTCATTGGAAAGATTTGCCTAGTTAGAACCACACTGGCACCACTTTTAACGCAAACTTCGCTCGACTAAGCTACAATTAGGAAAAAAGAGAATGACCATGCGACCCACCAGCTCATTTCCCGCAACAGAACCTATGATGTCACACTACAATGCTCTGCGATTGGCGGGGGCCGGAAAAAGTAAACGCAAGTTAGGCAGGGCGTACCACTTTGCATAGAGAGCTATATGCCCGTTAAAAATACTGCGCATTCCTTTTATGACACTAAGAACGGTGGAGTAAACGGTTGAAGTTCCCAACAAACGCGCAAACGTGTACGCCAATGCATGCGAAACTACCGCCGGCCGACTGGACATCTCGCCGTCGCAAAGACGAATTTTCGGGTTCGAGGCTCTTCGAGGCCAACGAACCGTCCCTGCACGCACAGCCGCGACCTTGCTTGGTATCTTAAACCCTTGACAGGAGGTTCGCCTTCATATCGCCAACCAGCAAAGTTAAAAATAGAAACGAGTGGACTAAGGAACAGCAAGCAGCGACGAGATAGTGCCAGTCGTCGCAGAAGTGTCGGAATAGTGTTGGCTTGCTGGTGTCGTTACGAGCTAGTTTCCAGTTTACAACCACTGAAAACTTCAATTTGTTCGAGTACTTTACAATGAAATTTCGTTGCTGCGTTCTGAAATGGCCCTGTAGCACGGGCAAATCGTCTAGGGAGTGTGACATCCCCGCCGGTGAAGAGATCTCCTTTCATGTGCTGCCCAACGACGAACCTCGGCGAGGCAAGTCGCTACGTTTCGTGAACTTTGCAAACGGAGGAGAAAGGGAGCTAAAAGAAGTACGAGTGTGCTCGCTTCATTTCCGACGAAGTGATTACGGCAGGGACCCTTACGTTAGCTCACTCCTGGGACATGCCGCCGCTCGTCGCCGACTTCGTCAAATCGCCGTCGAAGAGCTCTGAGCTTGAAAAAAAAATACCGTACACACCGCGCATTGACGCTCGCATATTTCTTGTCGGAGCAAAGAGCTCGCGCGAACGGCTTTCCATACACGACACCGGCCGGCTGGCATAAGCGATACTCCTACTGAAATTGAACTGTAATTACCCGCAATAAAAATACGGCACATACGTACCAGTCTGTATTCGTCCGTCGCGACGGGGCTGACGAGGCAACGGTGCCGACAGCTTGGCGTTCGACTGTTGTGGGTATCGCGGAATGGTGGCTTTCCGGCCCATCCGTGTATTTCACAACTCTTGCCGTTCGTACACTTAGAAGCATAGAGCGTTCAACTGGTGTGAGGTTGTTAAATGTAAGCCCGAGCTCTTCGGCGGCAGTTTTGTTTTCGGGATCAGGCGATTCCATGACTAGGGCGGCGGGTGCACTAGGTTTTACTAGTATTCTTAAAATGGCCGCCGTCTCGGTTTCGGCACGAGTTCCGGTTCCTGTCTGACTCCCGCGTGTGGGTGCTATATGGAGTCGACATACTAAGTATCTGTTTCATGGACCGGCTCGTATGACGCCATTGTTCACGTTACGGAATGTGCAATTTAGCGGGAGATTTAAAATTTTGGCTTTAATTGCCTCATTTCTGAGTGAATAAAACAACATTTGTTTCCGGGAGAGCGCTTGAGGTACTATGAAACGCCTAATTTTTAGAATAAAACAAACTTTTGTTTTCTCTTCATGGCTTCTTTAAATATTGCTACAAAAAAAACATTGTAGCTGCCGATAACGGGGAGATGTGCATACATATATAAAACGTACAGTCATGGACAAACGAAATGAGAACACAAAAGTACGAACCACAACACGAAAAATTGAAAAAAAAACTGTTTGTGGAGGTGCAATAACGGCGCACTATTGGTATATGCGGAAAGTCGGGTTTCCCAGCGTTGCTAACGGTCGAACCAAGCAAGTCTGCCCTCCTCGTTCTCCGAGCCCGCACCCGCGGCCGCCCCCCACAACCCACCCCGGACCCACAAGTGACCATCCATGGCTCTCCCATTCCCCAAGTCACCTCCCTTCGGGTACTTGGAGTTCCTTTTCACTACGACGGCTGCGGCGCAATTCTTCTCCCACAGCTCCACAAAACAATCACCCAACTTACGCACCTCATTCGGCGCATCCGCGGCTCCACCTACGGCCTCAAAGAATCCGACACCTGCAAACTCGTTCAAGCCCTCCTCATCAGTCGCCTTACATACAACTGCCCTTTCGTCAACCTCAAGACACAGGAAGCTAGCAAGCTGGACGCTCTGATCCGCAAGACCTATAAAGCAGGCTTAGGCCTCCCTACCTACACTTCCAACACACGCCTCCTCCAGCTTGGCCTACACAACACCCTCACAGAAATCTTGGAAGCCCAACGCACTTCCCACCTGCACCGACTCTCCCTCACACCGGCTGGTCGACGGGTACTTCAGGTCATCGGACGCACGGCTCCTGCCACCCCACACGCGCCCCAACGTATTCCCCTCTCCATTCGTCAACGCATCCACGTCCCTCCCGTCCCCTAGCATATCCACCCCATCTACAACCAAGGCCGCCGCAACGCCCGCGTCCGATTCCTCGAAAAACGCTACGGCTCGGATCCCAACACCCGCTATACCGACATAGCGCAGTCCTCAACCCGCCACAGCACCGCCATCGCAGTCCTTAACAACGAGGGCCGCCTCCCCACCGCGGCCTCCTACCGCCCAATCCCCACGCTCACCGCCGAGTCCCTCGCCATCGCCCACGCTGCACTGACCGACTGCCACCAACCCTATCTGACCATAATAACCGACTCGCAGCAAGCGTGCCGCCTCTATCAAGCCGGCCTCGCCCCGCCAGCAGCCATTCACCTCCTTCAACGCCTCCGTGAAGACATTGACCTCTCCATTGTCTGGACCTCCGGCCACTCCGGCCTGGCAGGGAATGAGGCGGCCCACGCCGCAGCCCGCGCGCTCATTACCCGGGCACTTCCCTCGCCTAGCCTCGACCAAATAACTCTCCGATCCCCAGACCCAGCAGCCCTGACACCTCTCCCACCACACAAACTCCCGACGGCGATACCCGCCCCCCCCCCCCCCCCCCTTCCCTCACCGCCCAACAGGCCTACATCCTCCGCCGACTACAGACCGAAACATACTTTAACCACATCATTCTATCCCACATTTCCCCTTCTCTCTTTCAACCCGACTGCCCCCATTGTCACATCCCTCTCAACACCTACCACCTCGTCTTCTCCTGCCCACAACACCCAAATCCCCACCCCTCCCCTTCCCCTGAGCAGTGGGAGTCCGAGCTGACCAGCTCCGCACCGGAGCGCCAGGTCGCCCTGGTGCGGCGCGCACTGCAGGCAGCCCGGACAAGAGGCCTCCTGGACTTAGGAGGCTAACCACGCCCTTATACCCCTTCCCTTTAAGCTCAATAAACGTTTTGCCATCCATCCATCTTGGAAAGAATATTTTCGTATTAGCATTTCGTTTCTCCATGACTGTACATGTACAGAGGGTTCACAGGACCTTTTCCAGCTCTGAGTACTGGAGAGAAACACTGTTTTAAAGTAGCGCTTTCCAGGTCTACCCGACAACGGCTCTTTCGTGGCGTGCACGACAACAAACTCCCAACGCGGCGGAGGCCGTTCCGGGAGGGAGAGGGGAGGCTTTCATTCGCGGAGCACACACCCTTGCAGCGCATAACGTGACTCGCCATCATGGAGGAAGAAAAGGAAGAGTGCGCGGTGGCCATGGAGGAAGAAAATGTTAGGAGGGAGCATGACGTCAGGCGGCCCAGCTTCGGCAAGCCAACCTCCTCTGAAGCCGCTTTCTCCTCTCCTCGGGCTCCTCCAGCGCAATGCATTATGGAAAATCCACCACGCTCAGGCCCGCGGTAGCATTTAGTGGTTCCGGCTGGCTGCCGGTGGAGATGGAGGCGAGCGCCGTCGCCGAAGGCGCCGTACAAGATTGTTCGCCAGCGTTGCGCTCCAAGCTTCGTATCGTGGAAGTACTGCCGCTGCCGCTGTTCAAAGCAAGGCGAGACTTCGATCGCATACTTACAAAGCACCCTCACGAGCTGCAAGCCGAATTTCACTTCTGACATTGGATCGCTCGAACGCGCCGCCGTAAACATTCACAAGCATGGAGCGGCCTACAGCTGCGCGGTGTTTGCCAGGTGTGCTGTGACGATTGCGTTTGGCATTCTGCTGAGTTATCGCGCGTAACGAGTGTCGTGTCGGCGGGGAGGTGGTGAGAGTAGCTTTGGTTTCGCTCGCGCGCGCTTTTGCATACGTTCGCCTTTTCGGTGCTCCGGCGTGGTGGTACGTTTTTATCTACTTCAGTGCACTGGAAAATAAAGGGTTCAGAAACCTTATGTTGGGTGTGACCACCTCGCGTCGCAAGCAGTACGCCGGCTGTTTGTCCGCTGAGGACCGCTCGATCGGTGCGATACGTATATGAAAAGAAAAAAAAAAATTTCCCCCACCTCCCCGAAGGGAATCGTGAGGAAGTGCGAATGCATTTCTTGCGCCGAGAGTACACGGCGTAGTAATTCTGACATCGCCTTGAGAGGCGCCCAGCCAGCGAACGGTCTAAACTGAAGCAGAGCGAGCAGGAGACTGTAGCGAGAGAGCGCGCGCGAGCCGACCCACGGAGGTCTGGCGGTTTATCGCTGCATATATAGGGGGGTACGCCGCGCCGAGCCAGGTGGCTGAGAGAGGAGGCGAGCGCAAGGGGAGAGGGACAGCGGCGCACGGCAGCTGCAGCCGAGCGAGGGGAGAGGAGGTGCGGGTGCTTGACGTCACGGCGCGGGGAGGGAGAGTGACACACAGCGGCGCACGGCAGCTGCTGGGGAGAGGAGGTGGAGTATGTGACGTCACGGCGCGGGGAAGGGAGAGGGACGCGCGCGGCCCACGCCGTCGCGCCGCGAGGAGCGGTGAGGGGCGCATCGTCACGTGGTGAGTGACGTCACTGCGCCGTTGCTACCGACGCTCCTCTCCGCTCCACGCCGTTGCTAGGGGATAGGAGGACTGCGGACGGACGGCGCCGCCGGCGGTGGAAGGTTTGGGGTCGCTTATAAAGTACATTGCACTTAAAAAACGAATGCTAGATTACGCCTGGGAGGGACCTTGCTGAATTGTGGACTGACTGCGCCTTGGCAATAAATGGTTAAAGAAAGGGTTGAAATGGTTGATCTTTTCAACTTTGCCTGAGATCATCTCCACTTCTTCACGCGGCGGCGGCACACAACTCTCCGACTGCGGCGTGAACTTCGACGGGTCCGAAAGCTCAGTAAACAAAGATGTTTGCTGCCTCTCCCGTCCGACCCCCTTGCCCGCACGATCAGGCCGCTGCGCGTTTCGGGTTGCAGGCAGAGCTGCGCGCAACGACTCGTCGCCGAAACTCGAATACGCGGACGGCCCGGCAACGAAACGGATAGACGCACGCACGCAGCGTCGGCGAAGGGCCACATGAGGCGCAAAGAACTACCGCTTGCCGATCACGTGAATAGAACACCTCCCAGCAGTCTTTCCTTCTTATTTTTTATGACTAGGCTTCACGATTGTCACGTGACGCTCCCTCCTAAACTTTTCTTTCCTCCATGGCGGTGGCCCATACAGCGGCGGCGCGGTGGGGTCACGTGGTGCAGTGACGCCTGGGCCGACTTCGATTTTACTTTTTATGTATAGGCTTCACGTTTCTCCGGCGGCGCCGTCTCCTGACTTTTTCTTCCTCCATGCTCACCCAGGCCGCTTTCAGCGCTGCCCACAGGGCCTTGTTTTCAGTCAGTTTTGCTCAAAAGAGCAGCGGCGGCTGTGGCGGGAGATCCCGCTCAGCTGATAGGCAGCCGACCACCGCCGCTGCCCGCTGTATATAAGCAGAAATTAGGGGCTTTTTTAATTGCTCCGCAAAGGAAGGTCACCGGAAGGGAACTTGAACAAAACCATACACAAAGTTTTTAAATGCATAGCATTTTAGTAACTCACAATGTCACGCGGCGTTGGCGTGCGCTGTCGTAGTCCGCATGCGCGCCTTGTCGTAGTCCGCATGCGCGCCCTGTCGTAGTCCGCAGGCGCGCCTTGTCGTAGTCCGCAGCCAGGAAGAAATAACAGTTTCCGGCGCCCGGTTTCGAACCCATGACGCCGCGGGCGGAACGCAAGGTGCCCGGCGCACAACCGACCGAGCCACGAAACCGACACAGATTTCGATGCACCGAACGCGCCTTATATCCTTCACTCATTTCTCGTTTGTTTCGAAAGCGCCACAAGTTGTCCCGCGCTTCCAAAAGATCCCGCGATCAAGAGATACCCGCGGGTCCCGCGATCAAGAGATACGACTTGCCGGCGCACCCCCTCGGAAATGCTGTGCATTTGATCGTGCCCCTCGCGAGGGGGATGTCTTTTTTATGTTATTTGCTGTGCCCTTCATTTATGTTTAAACAAGTGCGTTATTAATGTTTAGTATCATAGGCTTTTATTTTTGACTGGTAACGAATAAAGATAACCATTATTTGTTTTAATCGCTATGAAAGAAAGTTGATAAAAACACACAATCGTTAAAAAAGGGTCGAGGTTAGTTTCCCGCGCTGTCGGCGTGTTTTTCAAGAGATTGAGATTCGAGTTTCTAAATGTCAATTTACAATAATCATAACTCGCCTTTATATATATTTACATTGGAAACTACACAAACCGCACATTACAAGTCAAGGACACCTGGAATTCATTATAGTCCTATTATTGCTTGCAATACGCACTTTCCATGCTGGCTGCCTATATTTCTTTCTCGTAAATACTTCAGGGTCGAAAAAAATGCCTTTCTATTCCAGATTTCTCAATATCTCATTAATAAATTTCTGATTAAAAAAACGTTTAAACTTACAAATATTTGAGAAGAGGAGAAGGATAAACATCTTTAGTGTGGGAAAAGTTTGCGCGAACTCTTGAGCAGGTGAAGTCCTGAGTCGAGGACCCCATACGCCTTGCCAGCCGCTACAGTCCGCTCCACCAGCCGAAGCAGGTCCGACAGGCATGAGCTGGATAGGGCGCGCCTCCAGAGCTCGATAGAGTTGCAAGGATTCGGCTTGAGGAAGAAGGTGGGAGTGGCATCCACCGAACATGTGAAAGAGTGCAGTCTGCTCCACAAAAGGGGCAGCTAGGGGACGTAATTTGGTAGGAGTAGAGGGAGACTCTTTTTGGCTGGGGAAAGGTGTTTGTTTGCAAGGCACAGCAGTGATGTGCTTTCTCGATAGATAGGTGACGGTGGGGTGGGGAAAGGGTGCGTCGGGCCTAACGTAGATGTTCGGTCATTTCTGTGTATCCCAGCAAGGCAGTAAATCTCTCCGAGCAGCGTCTTCACTCCTCGTGAGGCATATCATTTCTCGCGGAAGGTCGTGGGCCGTTTCGTTCCCTCTCACTCCCAGATGGGCTGGATTCCATACGATCTGGATCTGTCGCTGCGGGGGGTGGCGGAGTAGTATTGCGCGGGCCGCAGGGTGCATCGTTCCGGCCTGTAAGTGCCGGCAAGCCTGTTGGCTGTCGCTCACTACAGTAGTAGGCTGGATAGAGGAGATGGCAAGTGCGATTGCCGCCTCTTCAGCTTCAGCTGGTGATGGTACTGTCTTGACGGTATGTCGTGAAGTGGCCTCCGCGCGAGCCTTACGCCATCCACTGTGGTGTTCAGGTACAGATTACGCGGCAACCGTTGTACTTTAACGACTTCTTGAGTAGGTCGGGGCAAGGGCTCCAGAAGTGGGCCATTGTAGCGAGGTGTATTTACTTCAAATACTGAGAAGACCTGCGAATATTCAGGACTATATCATGAATTGAATAGGCAACTGGTTGCAACAGAAATTGTTCGAAGTGCGGTTTCCCTGTTATTCTCATTTCGGGTGTTATAACAAAAAATTGTGTGCGTGTTATTGCAAACGATCTGTCACCTTAGTCACTGACATCAAGTGTTCAGGAAAGATACGTGGCGACAGGTAACTGCACATTAGGTACTGCATATACTTGGCCATCTGAGCGCAGTCAGCAGTGTCCCGACGTTGCCTTGGTCCGTCCGTTATCGACGCGGCGCAGAGAACAGTGATGAAGTTCTCAAGCACACGAAGAGTTGAAAGGAGCCATGAAGAGAAAATACAACTTCGTTTAATTTGAAAGAACTAGTATTCAGTATCTCACTCAGCTCCATTACAGCCACAAAAGATGTTTTTTAACAAAAAAAAGCAAGAAGTATTTAAAACTTTCAAATTTTGCGCCACAGTGAAGTGTTATGAGCAATAATGACGTCATATGAACCAACAATAAAACACAATGTGCAGTGTGTTAACTGCACGTTGGCATTCAAGTGATGCGGTCAAATGAAACTAGAGGCCCCATTACAGACGTCCAGTCATGTGTCGTCGCGACAGGTCAGTTAGGTGGCCGCCAATCGCACAAACAAGGTTCCGTGACGTCATAGAAAAGTTGCGGGAAATTGGCTAGGGGTCGCGACTGATTCACAAGTTTTCTTTAATATCTCCGTTATTTGTTCGAAGATTGCGATGATATTGGTATTATTGTTATCGGGAATAAGCAGTCTTTCTTATAAAGCCAACTTGTATTTTGTCTTCATGGCTCCTTGAAGCAACATTTCTAACTAGTAATTTCAAGGATAACAAGATCGTTACACTGCTCGCAAAAAGGCCACAGCACGTCCCAAATCGGTACATCTGAAAAGTGCCGCTCTCGCTGTGCTTCCACGGGCTGGTTTTATACTTCCGGGAGTCTGTTGCGTGCGCGAGCGGTTTGAATCGCTCCAATCAGGACTCTCGCTGGCCGAAGTTTGAATCCGACGAATGGAGGCGAAGCGGTTGCGTCAGCCTAGCCGCCAAAAAGGAGAAAGAGAACGCGACTCAGCGGCGCCGTCTCCAGGCGTCGTCAGCTGTCGTCACTTCGCCAGGCATCGTCACTTCGCGGCAGCCGCGGGCCGTTCGACAGAGGCAGGATTCGTCCCAGCCGTTGAGAAGTGGAGAGGAGAGAAGACTCTACAGCAGTTTCAAGTTGGAGCACGTCTGCCGCGGGCGGTTTGGGCCGGGCGCTTGGGCGCAACAGCACATTGTCAAGAGAGTGAACACGTAGCAGGTGACACGAGCCCTTGAGGGGCGATCAAGACACAATACAAGTTTGGCTCATTATAAATACCACTTTTTTCCGACAACAATGACACCAATTTTATTGGATCCTTGAAGAAATAATCGAGGTAACAAAAAAAAAACGTGTCACGCAGTCGCGACTCTAGCCACTTTCCGGCAAATTTTCTATGGAGTCGGAGATTATTTTTTCTGCCAAAATAACACTGAAAGTAATGCTTTCAGTGCTGACCTACATGACGTTATTTTTCTACCTATAACACCTCCCTTTAGTGAAAATTGGAAGGTTTTTCGACACTTGCGTTCTGTTCTTCCCGGATAAAAATGGTCTTTCGTGGGAGGTGAGTGGGGTATGAAAGCATAGCCATTTTATAATTAACAATGTTGTACCAAAAGTAAAGGGGCTCTGTCAGTGCTTTTCATTTGGGTGGGTCCACGCAGAGTTGACAGGAAAAGACACAGAGACGCTAACGGATACTAGCAAATATTGTGAGCATCAGGGATGTGCATTCAGAATATTCTCCGGCAACCCGGCATCATCATCAACCATTCTGTCACCATGGGGTATGCTACTCGATCACTCATTGCCAGCCTCCTGCCGTCATTATCATCTGTGTATAATAATCATCATCGTGCGCTTGGTTTGCTCGGAACGTTCGGAGTCACCACGCTAATAAACGTGGTCTCCAGGAACAACCCGACTCTCAAGTGGTGGAGGGTGCTTTTCATCCCGATGTCTACCTCTCGCGGTCGCACCACAGGAGCTCCTTTCAGGTCGGAGGTTTCTTCGGCCCACCACCCCCATGCAGCACGAGAGCAGCAAGTCGGACAGCAACGCTGCGGCCGTGGTTGAGCCTTTTTTTCCCTAGCCGGCCGCGAGCGTCTTCTTCCGTTATTCTCTGGTCTCCGCGTTTACGATTTAGATGAGTGGCTTGGTTAGCTCAACCGTGTAAGCGCATTCAACATGTGGGACGATAAATTCATACTTCAGAACGCCTCATTTTCTTTGACTGAAGGGGCGAAGCCCTGGTTCCTAAACCATGAGAAAGACATCTCTGATTGCACCAGCTTTCTCGAAGAACTGTGTCGTATTTTTGGGACGTCCTAAAATCTGTCAGATGAGCCAAAAGGAAACTGGCCAGCCGTGTGCAGCTCCCAAACGAGGCGTATTCTTCGTATATCTAAGACGTCATCGTACTATGCCATCAAGGTGACAAGAATATGTCGGGAACCGCCAAAATGTGCCACATCATGTAAAGGATCGTCGCTTTCATCTTTAATGCTATGACGGTTCAGAACCCTACCACTATTGCTGGTGTACGCATAATCTCTCAGTGTTTGGACCACCTGCAGTCCATTCACCTCCAACATGATTGTTCGCGTTCCTGCTCCCTTCCAGATTCAGAGCTCCGTACTCTGATCCTAACAATCATACGAGAGGAGCTACAGCAGCGCGAGACTACCTGCTCCCAGAACGCCCACGTACACGCCCATAAGCTGCGTGACTTGATCAAAGAGGAGCTAGCACGCATGACTTACGTTCCACAGCCTTGTGGTCCTGCTCCTACGCACGTCAAATCGTACACCGAAGCTGTTACGAGACCATCCCTCCCCATGCAGCGAGTTGCCCCAGCGACTACTCATGGCCCTTTGACGGGTATATCTGCGCCTCCGCCATCACCACCTCCATTCCCAGCGTCGCGATCAACGCGGCCAACAAGCGACCCGCCAGGGTGTTGTTACTGTGGCATCAGAGAGCACATTTCGCGGTTCAATCGGCGACGCTTACGCACCGTATGAACGCGACGCCTACTTTGGATACGCCCCCCCCCCGTCAGCGCCTGTACTCGCCACCTCCGCGCCAACCTTCGCCCGTTCATGACGCCAGGAACTTCCCTCGCGGTTCCCGCCCGACACTACGTCGTTCCCCTTCACCCTCTTGCCCTGTCCCCAACTCCAATGTCAGCTCTCCGCCCTGTCTCCAACTCCAATGTCCCTAACCAACAGCACGAAAACTAGACGATGCCGTTTTTGGAGGTAAAACTGCGTTTTTTGGACCGATTTCAACTCCTCCTGAACTTCCGTGTGACCAGTTATCGGTTCCTGTAGAAGGAATTGAAGTGGAAGCGTTAGCGGATACTGGAGCTATAACATTTGTGTGGTTTATGCTGATCTATGTTTCCGTCTGTGAAAGGTCAAGACTCCGCATGGCGGCCCCTGTTTACATGCCGCAAATAATCATCAGGCCCTCCGCTTATTGTACCTGCACGTATTAATTGAACTCCACCATTCTATTCAATGTGCTGTTCTTTCGCCCTGTGCTCACCAGGTTATCGTCGGATGGGACTTTCTTTCCTCTGCCTGTCCCGTTATTTCCAGCCGTGAACCCGCCATCCATATTGATAATACTGAAAATTCCAGTTGTCTAGATTCGCCACAGCACACACTCAAGCTGAAATCTGATCATGTTTTGGAAGCTGGTTGCGAGAGCATTCTGCCGGTCTCCTCAGACGAAATTAACGATGGCGATTTTGTAGTGGGGCCCTCTTCCCGGTTCATACATCCGGGAAATGCCATCCCAACCTGCCTTGTTTGGTTTGTGCGCGGATGTGCAGTGTTTGCTGCGCTGAACACTACGAATGGGGAGATCTTACTGGCCGAAGGAACCACTATAGCTTCAATTGCTGACCGTGCCCCTCCGTCCGTAGTTTCCGGTGACGTGCCCCCTTCCAACAAGAGCTTATTTGGCTCCCTTGATAATATCTCGACTCTTGCGTCCAGTATCAGTCATGACCTGACGCCTAATCAGAGAAAGTTATTACTAGACATCCTAAGAAAGCACCAAGCGTCTTTCACATCTGCAGTGGAGCAAAGAATTAAAACGGATGTGTCCGCCGTGATTCACCGCAGACCATGTCGCATCTCCTCGTCTGAATGGAAAATCATCGAAGACAGCGTGGCTGACATGCTCAAGCGCAATATTATTCGACCGTCTACGAGCTCCTGGTCTTCCCTAGTGGTACTCGTCCAGAAGAAAGACGGTTCTGTACTGTTCTGCGGCGACTACATGGCACTCATTAAGATCACTCAGAAAGACGTGTACCTGTGCTCCGTATAGACGATGCCTTAGAATGACTGCAAGGGGCCGAGTACTTATCGAGCCGGGACCTTCGGCCGGGTACTGGCAAATCCCGATGCCTGAAGCTGACAAACGAAAAACCGTATCTGCCACCTCCGATGGTCTTTGACGAATTTAATGCAATGTCATTTGGACTTTGCAATGCTACGGGTACATTCGAACGAATGATGGACACTGTGCTTCGTGGCCTAAAATGGAAAACTTGTTTATGCTATCCAGACACTGTTGTAATTTTTTTTGTTCACATTTTCACAGCCCCTTGAGCGCCTTAATTTTTTATTTTCCTGTCGAACGTAGGACTTCAACTTAACACAAAAAATACCATTTTGCCAGCTAGAGTATGAAAGTGCTCGGACACGTCATCTCCAAAGACGGAATACGTCCGGATCCCGACAAAACAGCTGCCGTTATTAATTTTCCTCGAACCCTTCAACAAAAAGACCTCCGAAGCTTCTTTGGCCTGGCCTCATATTTTCGGCGTTTTATACGCAACTTCGCCACCCTTGCATCTCTCTTGCATCAGTTCTTACGCGCCTACGTCGCTTTTAAATGGACGGATGATTGCCAAGCCGCATTTCAACCTCTGAAAAATGCACTTACCTCTGACCCCGTCCTGTGTCATTTTGACGACTCAGCGCCTACTATATTGCACACTAATGCCAGGGGCTGAGTGAGCGATTGTAAGAGGTTCCCAGCCTGCACCACATATGTATCGCAGGGAAAGAAAAGGAAGGGAAGGGGGTGGAGATATGGATTGAGGTAGTGGTAGAAAGGGGGTTGGGGCAAAAAAATGATGGGGTAATGGGAAGAGAAGATAGATCTACCATCAGCGACCACCGCCCAGGAACGGGCAAATCTCTCAGCGGGCTTTTTTTTTTCAAGAAAAATTTCATTGTTTGAAACGAAAAATCAGAAAGCTCTACAAGTATAAAAGAAAAATAACAAACACTAAACGTTAAGAACACTTAGATCTAAAAATTGATCTTCACTCTCGACTTGGATTTTTACTAGACGTGGCATTGGTACCGTTCTTCTCCAGCGCGATGTTCAGATTCGGGAAGGGGTTATAGCGTATGCCAGTCATAGGTCGGCAAAACAGAAAGAACTCACTCAAACTCAATCACAATTTTTTTCATTCACGCTGTACTCAATCAAACTCAGACTCAAAAACTTCGTCTGTTTACAAAATCACTCGTACTCACTCATCAAATACTCATTTGTAATCGTACTCACTTGTACTCAAACTCATTTGTCCTCACCAGTATTCGTACTCAATCTGTACTCATGAGTACTCAATGAGTACTACTGCTCATGAGTACTACTCATGAGTACTACTTATTTTTCACTCATGAGTACTACTCATTCTGCACTCATGAGTACTACTCATTCTGCACTCATGAGTACTCAATCTGTACTCATGAGTACTCAATTTGTATTACTCACGAATAATCAACTTATCTGCACTGTTAGCTAGATCGTAGCTCGAATGAAAGACTAAATAGAAAAAATAAATTGTTTAATTGATTAGAAAAACAGAGGTTACATATAAATCAGGACAGAGGAAGAAAACGTCTGACGCGGTGCACTGTCGTTGAGCGACTTACTGCGCAAAGGCAAGTACATGTGAGAAAGCGAAACGGAACGTAAGCACTCGCGTTGCGTCTGGCGTCTCCTCTTGTTCTCAGGCCGGGTCGGGCTCAGGGGAGCTCGGGGGTTGTCGGTGCAGCTGTGGCCGCAAACTGCGTTTTTCTGTGTGTCTTCGGGTGGCAGCTTTTGTTGTCCGTTTTCTTGTTTGCACTACTGTTTGCACTACTGTACTCAGGAGTGCATATATTCAAGAGTGCAAGCACTCGCAAAAACAGTATTCATGAGTATTGTACTCATGAGTGCTGTGTACTCACGAGTGCTGTGTACTCATGAGTGCTGTGTACTCATGAGTACTGTGTACTCATGAGTACTCATATTCATTAGTACTCAAACTCATGAGTACTCATACTCATGAATACTGTACTCATGAGTACTCATACTCATGAGTAGTGTACTCATGAGTACTGTACTCATGAGTGGTGGACTTACCCCTGTACTCACTCGTCATCGTACTCACTGTTTTTTTCTGGGTGTGTGATCACTCATCATCGTACTCACTCGTGAGTTTGAGTACAAATGAGTACAAATGAGTGTACTCACGAGTGAGTACGCCGACCTATGATGCCAGTGGCCCACTGACGCCCGCTGAGAAGAACTACGCCATCACGGAACAGGAATGCCTAGCTGTTGTCTGGTCCATACAAAAGTTTCGCCCATACCTCAACGGTCGTCATTTCACCATCGTAACGGATCATCACGCCCTCTATTGGCTATCCACGATGAACAAGTTGTCTGGGCGCCCGCGCCGATAGATGCTGCATGTGCAGCAGTTTGACTTGACCGTTACATTTAAGTCCGGGGAAAATCATTCGGACGCGGATTCCCTTTTGCGATGCTCATTGTCCTCCCTGTCGCAAGCGGCGTCTTCCGAGCCACGGCCGCCCCATTTATTCATGGCACCCCACAACCATGCTACAGATAAAGGCAGCCACCGAGCTGCGTTCGCTTCAGCGGGCCGACAGTCATTGCCCAACTTCAATGGACCGCCTGAGTGCTCGGCGGGACCACCCAACTACCGGTTGCGACTGCAACTGAACAACTTCCGGATTATGGATGGCGTGCTCTACTGCGCCAATCATCATACTTCGGGCCATAAAAGGGTGCCTGTCGTTCCTCGTCAGCTCCGCCTTCGCATACTCGTAGCTTTTCACGATGACGCAACAGCTGGCCACCTTGTGTTCCAGAAGACTTGTGATCGGGTTAGGAGTCGATTTTTGTGGCCCGCCCTCTCCGCGACCGTCGCTAAGTCCGCCGCTTCTTGCCCGTTGTGTCAACACAGGAAGCGACATACATCACCTCCTGCAGTTTGCTACAGCCGGCGCCTTGCCCTTCTGTTCCATTTGACACAGTAGACATTGGCCTGTACGGGAAGTTACCTTTGGCCTGTACGGGAATATCGACTGGATGCCACTGGATACTTACTGCTGTCGTTCTTTTGACCAGGTACGGAGACACCACTCCCCGCTAGTCAGGGGGTGCTCTCGAAGTCGGCGACTTCTTCCGGCGCAACATCATCTTGCGATATGGAGCGCCTCTGGTTCTGCTCAGTGACCGCGGAAAGACGTTTCTTTTACAAATAGTTGCAGGAGTTCTTCGCGACGCCAACGCCATCCCCAAAACTTGTTCTAGCTACAATCCGCAGAAGAATGGACTTACTGAACCGTTCCACCGCACGCTCTCTGATATGATCTCCATGTACGTCAGCCCCGACCACCGAAATTGGGACGTCATCCTGCCCTTCGTTACATTTGCTTATAATACTGCTGTACAGCGCACCACCGGTTAGTCGCCCTTCTTTCTCCCTTTCGGCCGCCTACCCTCTTTTGCCCTCTACGCCGTTTTTTTCACTGCCTCAGTCTCCGCTACTTCGCCACTTCATGAGCAGTTCTCCGATCGGATCGACCATTCTCGACGTATGGCGAAATTTAACACAGATGCGAGCCAGCAAGACCGAAAGGGATGATATGACGACACAAACCGCGCCCTTAAGTTCTCCAAAGGACAAGAGGTCCTGCTTTGGACACCTGGTCGAACACCATGACTACGCGAGAAGTTCCTGCACCGGTACATTGGTCCGTAGGTCGTCATCGACCAGACTTCTCCCGTCAATTATTCCGGGTCACGAGTGAATCCTTCAGCAGGCCGTCGCTGTCGTGGGACATAGATAGTGCATGTCTCCTGCTCGAAACCTTTCAACCGTCGCCAAACGTAATCTTCTGCGGGCTGGCGCCCGCTTTCAGCCGCGGGGTAAAAGTGTGAGCGTGAGGAATGTGCATTCATAATATTTCCCGTGAACCCGGCACCATTATCATTCATTCTAGTCACCAAGGCGTATTCTTCTCGATCAGTCATAGCCAGCCTCCCACCGTCATTATCATCTGCGGATAATCATGATAATGGTGCGCTCGGTCTCCTTGGGAACGTTCGGAGTCAGCAATCTACTAAACGCGGTGTCCAGGAAAGACCCGCCTCTCTCGATATCAAGTTTAATAGAACATAGTTTGAACGCCGCCAGCTCCGTCGCCAATCCTCAGGAAGGAGCAGCATCGGCGTACTTCAGCCTGTTTGATTCCTTTGAGGGTGGAGAGGACTGCGGCTTCTGCTGCGCCGTGGAGACCTTATCCCTCGCTCTCGGGCCGGGGTGCACGGGCGGCGCATGAAGGCTGCTGGGCCGGGACTGGAACTGGAATAGGCCAAGGAGGTGATCCCGGTGGGCAGCTGCGGGTTCGAGGTTCCGCGTTGCTGGAAGATGCGGGATGCGGCGATCCCCTCGTCACAATGTATTGATGGAATGCCGGAGCGCGCGATCGGTTTCCTCCTACGACGGCCGGCTCGTGCGGCAGGTCTATAAGTTCATACCTCAATCTGTGTGGAGCACTGTGGAGGCTTCATTGTTGTCTACAGTCCGTCCACTGAGGGCCCCTAACTCACTGTGAAGGAAGCGACGCAAGGCGCCTGTGCCTCTCGGTTCCACCTTCCGTGAGGGGAGAAGGAAACGTCCTTGCAAGGCCCCCTTCCCGGTGAGTGAGGCGTGCTCAGTGGGCGGGCTTTTACAACAGTGTAGCCTCCACAGTGCTGCACGTAGCTTGCGGTATGAGCTATGGTTTGCGATGGGCGGAAAGGGCGACCGTGGGGCTTTGTACGCAAGCATAATGAATGGTATGCACGCAGTCAAGGCCGGAGCAATGTCCGCACGTCGCATAGTCAGCAAGTAGTATGTACGTAGTAGTGAAAAAAATTAATCGTAATTGGGTTGGTGTGAGCACTGATCCCCAAGTTTCAAGATTAGAAATGAAGTGCATGGTAATATCCCGGTCTATTGCCAGTGGCTGAAGGAAGTTTACCCCACTAAGGCTGGTTGATTGTAGGGTTTTACTCGCCGATGCAACGCAGGCGATGAGGCCCGCCGTAGTGGAGGGCTCCAGATTAATTTTGACCCCCTGGGGATCTTTAACGTGCGCCGTTATTTCGTACAAACGGGCGATCTTGCTTTTAGCCCCCATAAGAAAAGCGGCCGGCGCGGCCGGGAATCGAACCCGCGACCTCGTGCTCAGCAGCGCAACACCTTAGGCACTGAGCCACCACGGCGGGAACCCTACTGCGGCCGCGTGACAAGAGAACGTAAGGACGAAAGAGTAGGCCAAATGCTTACCTTATCACAGATAGCTTTGACTACACAAAGGCGGTCGCTCAAAGGGTGGCCAGTCGGTCTGGCGAACACGTCCATTCCAAAAGACGAAGAAATGAAGGAGAACACAGACACCAACACGATGCAGTAGAAAAAAGTCCTTGATAAGAATCACTACACTTTCTCTTTTAAAATCACGTCAGAAGGTTGTAGTGCCCGAGCAATGCTTTATGCCCGTGGCTCAAACTCGCAGCGCCCACTGTGAGGAGGCAAAGGGGTCTAGACAGTAAAGCAGGCGCTGATACTTTGACGCTCGAAACGGTGCTGGGTCGAGAATTTGTCTATTTCAACACGCTTGGCGGTGGCCTTTGTTATGTGTGCTTGAAGGACCTGCTTTTGATTTTTACGTACCGAATTTCCGGATCCATGTTACTGCGGCCGGGCCGTAGTTGTCGCGGGATAAAATGTATTTTGTTGTTCCTCTCAGAAGTCCTGTCGGTGTAGATATACGGCTCCGCTAGTTTCCCAGCCTCTTAGTGGAATGGCTGAAAATTTTTGTTTTATTCTCCAATCTAACAAGCAGGTCTCTCAGAGAATCTGATCGCCTGTCCTTTGTGAAGAAGTGTTCATTCTTCGAGGCCACAACAGAATTATTAAGTGGTAACGAAAATAATAATGAATGACTGAGGATTACCTCAGCTAACCCTAAATATGCAAAGAAAAGCTTAGCTAAGTCTGGAGATCTGGTTTCATTCGGTTAGCCTTTATTTGCCTTTTTAAATACTGATTGTCCAATGCCTGCCTGTATCTACGGTTGTGATCCCGTAGCTTGCGTTTTCGAAGCCTCACGGCTCGCTCTTCCTCAGTCTTCATTGACTGATTATCAGGTTTAACGCACCGACGATACACAGGCGATGAAGCGCACTGTAGTAGATGGCTCCGGATTAATTTCGACCACCTGGGGATCTTTAACGTGCGCCGAAATCCCCAATACAGGGGGGCATTCGCTTTTTGCCTCCATGAGAAAATTAGCAGTGGCTTAGCTCGGCTATGCCGGGATATACGTAGCCTGAGCTAACGTTGAGCTGGTTATTCTTAGCTTTCCTGGTTGTCTAAAGTAGCTTGATTATCATGCTTACCGTTGCCTCAATGACACGCACATGGTATACGCATTATGTGACATATGTATATTTATCAAACGGCACCGGCGCAACGTCACCAATCGCCACAGAGCTAAGCTGGATCCATAGGCGGACGCCGGTGTTGCAACGCAAGGGCCACCGGTTCCGCACCCGGCCACCCCTCGCATGATCACCATGTTGACCGGGCCGCCATGTGCGGAACGGATGTCGGTGATGGCGTCGGGCGCGTGAGGTGTGTGACAACTGCCAGGCAGTGATCAACGGTCTGTGCGCCGTGTGACATCACTGCTCCTAACGCATGGGCAGCACGTCTCTACAGGAGCTAAGAGAAACTGCTCAACTTCGGTCAGTGTAGCTTACGGTACAAAAACGCCGCCTTCTTCCTCAGTGTCCGACAAGAATTGGCAGCGCAGACACACGAAGGACGAAAGCAGAACCACGAGCGCTGCTGCCGCGCTGCCCACGCAGCGACGCATGCGTGTGCCAGCAGCTGCCAGGCAGCGAGGCAGCGGGGGTGGTCAGCTGCCTATCAGCTGAGCAGCCGCTCCTGCCGCCGCCGCCGCTTTCCTATTGAGCAAAACTGACTGAAAACGAGGCCTTTTGCGGAGCGCTGATGCGGGCATGGTGAGTCACTTTATGCACTGTAGGGGTGTGTCGCAGCTTCGGTAAAATGAAGGTGAACTTGCGCATCCCTGGCGAACCCATTCACTGAGAGCACTGCAGCTTTGCTTTAAATAATATCTGTTACTAGGTGAGCAATCCCCGGAGGTAGTACGGTTTCTGTAATTACCACAGTCACCATCACTAAACCCGCGATTTCCCTGTTACCTGATGCAGGATGCTGAGCAATATGCACCACCAAGCCCGGCGAACGCCGCACAGCACGCATCTCCAGTCGAAGTTCCCAGGAAGGCCACCCTTTGCACGATCCAAGCAATAGTCACAGCGTCCTTGACAGCCGCACTCTTGGTCCTACTGTCGGCGATTGTATTAAGCCTGTCCAGTTCGAGGCAGCGTGTCTCCGTCACCGACACGCCCAGCTGTTGCCTCCGCGAGACAGAGTGGCTGTTCTACAACGTCAACATTTCCGTGAACCCATGCATCTTCTTGTACGACTACGTTTGTGGCGTATATCGCGAACAGCGAGAACCGCCGGCGTTTGGTGAACTCGATCACCGCTGGGAAAATGACCTGTACTTGTACTGGCCGCCTCCCCGCAAATCCGGGATAGCGGTGTACCGTTTGTTCCAGTCCTGTCTAAGCGCGGTGGGTAACATAGAGAAACTAGGTGGCTCAACTGCGGCCACGTATATTGGGGCTTTACTGCCGAACACCGCTATGACGAAGTCCGAACGGGACCTTCTGCTGTTCCTGCTCCAGATGGCAGTCAGGTACAACATAATGTCCCATCCCGTCGTCGCTTTGTACGGCCGCGGTGGCTTTCCTCGCACGGTGGTGTTCAAGAACATAAACCTCCTGAGGACGCCAGGTTTCCTGGCTGTACTCCTCTTAAAAAGGACGGCCCCGCCCATCAGAGGCGACCTCTCGGACCAGTACCAGCGGTTACGCAACGACTGTCTTCAGACCATTAACCGTATGTTGAACCTAAGCGTCACTCCGAAGAATATGGAAGATATCGAGCGCGATCTTGACGTCACTTTTGCAAAGGGTGGCATGGCGGATGACTTCACTTATGGAAACGCGGTCCTGGCGAACTTTTCTGACGTGGCCAAACTGGCACCGCCTCTGACGATGGCCGACTGGAGCTGGGCTGTGAGGAACGTTAGCGGCAGCGATCCTCCTGCAATGCTTTTCCACAGCAGCGCGGATGAGCTTCGAAAGACCTTCAGTGTGCTCCTGGACGTAAGGCGACGGGATGTGAACCTCGTTTTTTTCATTTTCAAGGCGGTCACAAATTTTCTTCTCGAAATGCTCGAGAAAAGCGGCAGCATTCGGTTCAATGAAGGTTTTCAGTACTGCAACGACATTATGCACCAGTATTCCCCTCTGACGTTGGTGAATTCTATCGAAATATACAGCCCTGAGCATGCCGCCGTATTTCATCGTATTTTCAAGAAAATCCTGGCGGAGATTGCGGCGCAAACCGCGAGCATTATGCCGCCAACTGATCACACCAGGCTACTGAGCTACCAGAAAAACCTTCGCCTTTTTTTGCCAAGCGATTTACTGCCCGCCCACAAAAAAATTCCCAGTGTTACGGGCGACTTCGTCAGGAACTTGTTGACGTTGTTCCGGTCAGGGTGGGCAAATGAGGGGAAAGATTTACTGCCGGGAATTACAGAAGATGTGTACCAGGCAGCCAGTTGGAGACACATCAATGTGTCCAATAACACCGTGGTGATACCTGTGTCTGCGTACACTGTATCTACTTTCAACGCCAGCGATGAGCTACTGGTTCCCTCGGCCATTGTTGGTGTCCCGCTGGCTGATGCTCTTTGGAAAGACATATTCTCTAAGCATGAATGGAGCCCAGCTACTTCCAAGTTATTCCACACCTATACTGCTTGTCAGCAGAGCCTCCGGACACTGTTGAAGAACTACTCACGAATATTCCATGTGCCGCTTCTAAGCATCGAGACGGCTCGACGAGTGGCGGCCAGTTCTTTGTGGCAGAGCCAGTTTGAATCTTTTGGAGGCTGGGGAGTGTCTCGCTGCAAGCTGTTTTACATGTTATTCGTCTACCACCACTACTGCCCCAAACCTCTCTTTCTCAAGGAGGTGATCCAGAAAGAAGCGCAGTACGTCGCATTCCTCTCGGATGACTTTCGCGATGCGTTTAAGTGTCAAGCACCCTTAAACACGACACCGACTTGCAGACTGGAACAAGAGAGCTAAATGTTTTTACTGAAAGCGTTACGCTGTTGTTGGAGAAAACAATTACAGTACTATTCCAAGTTCTTTTGTTTCAGCAGTGGCAGGTTGGTAACAATAGCTATTATAATATTCGCGTCTATGCAAGTCCAGCCACTCCGGCGATGGCATCGGTAGCGACAACCTTTACGTTTGCCGGAGCCACAGAACTCAAGGCGATTCTGCGGCTAATACCTACAGTTTTTCATTAGATGTTAAAGTGTCATGTGATGTACTTCTTTTCTCGGTCTTGTTTGCTTGGTTGTCTGCTGATTACGCGTTAATATGTTGCACTTCCTGCTTCTTATGGTCAGTACCCGTAAGTAGTGATGTGGATTTTGTTTGCGGCCGCGGCTCAAGCTGTTCTTCCTGGGGCGCGAAATTTCGTTTTCCGTTAAGTGTAGTCTTAGTCAAAATTTTCTAGGCCAAGCCGGAAACGCTCACGCCGCAAAAAAATCAATGTTCAAGCTGATGTCCCGAGGGAGGCTGAAACTTTTGATGCCGAAAAGCTAGAGAAAACACATTTTTTCCTATCATAAAATATTTTTCTCTCATTACAGAATTACAAAAAAAAAAATAAAGCCTAATATTTGAAATTTTTGTTGTCCAGAAAGGCTTAGGATTGGCCTAGAAAATTTTGGCAAAGGGTGCACATGCCAGCACTTTTGGTTTAAATGCAGTACGTTGATTTTGAGGCTATTTGGCGACTTCAAGTTCCGCGACTCGGTCTGGCAACAGTAGTCAAAACAATCAAAATGACGTAGCAAAACAGGTCTCCCGCGGCACTTTTGCTTGCTGCTGTACACAAAATCCGATTTTAGCCTTGACTGGCGTTGTTTTACCCCGTAATAGCACGTAATTTTAGCCGATTACCTTAAATAGATCATCGCTAGGAGCTTGTAAACTCCGTTGAACCACATCCCATTTCGCAGCTGCCTTTCTAGGCAGCCGAAAAACGTAAAGAGCAGTGCTCGTGCGCAGAAGGGCTGGCAGAGAAGTGCAAGCACCTTGCGGCGGCTCTCATCCACTTCTAAAGGTTAAGTCGTACAGCTTTAAGATGAATACGAAGTTGAGGTGCGGCGGAAAAGTGCGCAAATAAAAACACTACAGACAATAGTTCCCAGATCTGTGACAGTAACGGGACCCTCGTGTTGTACGTTTCGAAATATTACAATGGGTGAATTAATTTCACGTAAATGGCCAGCGGGATACCATGCCCCGTTCCAACAACTTCCCCTTATGTACTGCACCTGCCGAACACGCTGACACGAATTCTCTTATCGAAGTGCCCTTCCCTGACTGCAGTGAGATTACGACACCTTCGCGGCACAGGCCTGCATCCGGGGAGACCCCTCGATCTCGAACGATGATTTCGGTGCCCAACTATTGCTCTCTTCTTCACGTCCTCCGGGAAACTGCTGCGAGCCTGTAGCTTTAGGACTCTCTAAAGTATGCCAAAGGGTATAAAATCACATTTAAAACTCAACTAAGCAATCAAAAAGAGGAAAAACTTCATCTCTCAAAATACGACGTCTGCATATCCAATTCCATTTAGGAATCAATGAGAAGGTGAGAAAAGATTGTCTTTTCGGGACGGTTTAAATGACACGCTAACGCATAATTTTACAGCAGGTGGTAAGCCATTCTAAATTGATACTGCAGAAAAACTGAAGATATTGTGCCATAATCTGAACACGTGGTAGTAAAAGTTTCCCTTTGATGCAAACTTTGTGCTGTTGTGGTATGCTAATATGGTAGAGTTGATAAAATTAAAATGCAATTGCGAACACAAGGATTTGAAAATTATTGTCACGCCAGAAAGCCGGTTCCAGATAGATGGGGCTTCAAAGGGACCCTGCAACACTTGCCATCGACTACTAGTAACGTATTTTGGGAAAGTCTATTGTCACAGAAATCTCCTCCCGCAAGAATTATGAACATATTTCACAATTAACGAAACTACGCGCGATGAGAAATCGCACATAATCGTTCCCTCCCAACTCGACCGCGGGCAACGCGACGAAAGCTGCGCGCTCTCTCCCGGAGAGGGGGGCGGCTCGCGGCGTTCTCTTCGGCGGCCTTCGATATATCACATGCCGGGTAGTTTTCTCCTTTTCTCCGCAACGCGGAGGGGCCTATTTCCGGTCTGGGGCCACAAAAAAGTAGGCATGGGTGCCTGCTCGCAAGTGCGCGCTCGGGATGGTAGGGCGTTTTTGAAGCAATAAACGTTTGTAGTCGAGTGGTCCCGTTGACAGGGAAGTATAAAGCTCATCACTCAAGCTCCACGTGCACTCAAAACACAAAAGAAACGGGAGAACTGTGCCTACAGCTTCAGGCATAGAAGAGGTTCGTACACAGCGATGACGACGACGGAAATGGGAGAATCTAGCCGCGAAGTTGACCAGTGACAGCCGATCGGGCAGCCATGGCCTATGTGACGTCCCTTAGCCCATGCCAGGAGTTGCATAATGAGGACAGCTGAAGAGAGAGCGGTTGGTTTTTCCGCGTTTTTCACATCGATTTGCGCGCTCACCGCTTCACGTTCACGTGTAATATTTGGCTCAGGTATTCCTGGCAGTGTAATCTAAACGTCGCGCATGTTTACTTTCACTGCTCAAAGAGTGTTGCAGGGTCCCTTTAAGTAGCGAAGAGCGGCGATTAGAACAGCCAGCAGCCGAAGGAAGGTAGAAGAATCGGACACACACACAGCAAGCATGCCCAGCCTCCAGCTTATCAAACGAAAACAGCCGTTGGCAGCGACAGCAACTTCTTGAAAGTTTGTGCCTGCTCAATTTCATGCCTTCATGGCTATATTAAGCTTAAATTATATAGACAGCACAATTACCAGTGTTAGGCGTAAGATAGAGCTTCGTCGTAACCTGATCAGTGATCTGGTGAAAGTGCAAAGCACAGAAAAAATATGCATGGGAAAAGATAGGGCAAAAAGAACACTTTGGACTTTCAAAGCGAAGCTGTAGTGTTCTCACTGCGAGTTGAAAAAGTCGAGTAGCGCATGGAGAGAGTTTTGCAACTTGCAATGGACCCAAGGCACTTTTCCAGCCCAGTGGCGACATGCGGATATAACACTTGTCCCGAAACCTCACAAACCGCTTTCCATTAACAATCTCCGCCCGATCTCTCTGAAATCAAGTCTAGGCAAGCTTTACGAACACCTCATTCATATTCGCCTTAAAGCCCATCTTGAAGACAACAATCTAGTCCCGTATACGATGATTGGTTGTAGAGCTCACCTGTCAATGCAAGACGTCCTGCTCCAAATCAAAGAAAGGTGCTGTACCACCTCAGCACATCCACCCCATGAGCCATCCTGGCTCTACACGTGAAAGCAGCATTTGATAATGTCTCCCATTCTGCCATTTTAAGAACGTTCCAACCACCTATTGCGGCTTCCACACCTGTGTCACTTTTTAACTGGCCGGAAAGCTACGATCGGAATTTGTGACCTCCGTAGCTATGCTTTCCCCAAAGGCATAACAAAAGGCTCAGTAATAGCCCCACTCCTCTTTAACGTCGCACTTCTCGGGTTACCATCAGCACTTGACTCCCTTTCTCACATTTACCACCTACTCTACGCCGATGACCTCAACATCTGGACTACCGGTGAATCTGTAGGTGACCAGGAAGACTCACACCAACAAGCTATCGATGCCACTATCACCTATTTCACAACCTCCGGACTTACCCCCGCCCCGGAAAAATCGTCTCTTCTCGTTCTCCGCGCCCGCTGTCGGGGCAGACGACTGTCTCCACCACCTGAGCCCTCCCTCACCTTACAAGATAAAGCCGTTCTCAAGGTGGCTGTTCTTCGGGTACTGGGACTTCAAATTCATCAAGACGGGGCTGGCCACGCAACTCTCACCCAACTGCAAACCACAGTCATGCAACAAGTCGGACTCATTTGACGAATCACTCACTCCCGTCAAGGCCTTAAAAACCGCGACACTGTACTACACGTTGTCATAATATCGCATAACATACGGCTCGCTTTATCTCATACTAAAACCTTCTGAAAAAAAATACAACACCCCCATACTGAGAAGTTACAAAATGGCAGTTGGGCTACCTATCACCACGTCAACAATGCGTTTCTAACAAGTCGGGGTTGACAACACCCTTGAGGAGCTCATCTAGGCGCACTTCACCAGCCAAAAAGAAGGCCTCCGCCTAACAACCACCGGTTGCTCAATATTGAGTCATCTCGGCTATCCCTTCCACACCCCCCCCCCCCCCACCAGGACATTCTCTTCAACGCATCCCACAAGCTATCTGCCGTCATATCACTGTATCCCCTGGACCCCGCCATATGCACCCAACGTATAACCAAGGCTGCCGGAAGGCGCGGGCGGCCCACCTCTACATCAAGTACAGATCTTGGGACCACACTCGATACGTGGATGCCTCTCCATAGTCCTAACACTTAGCGCACACGTCCCCCATCGTCCACTCCAAGGGACGTCTGGTCAACAGAGCTACCACATCTGCCAACAACATAACAGCAGAAGAAATCGCAATCGCCTTGGCCATCCACCCCGATCCAGAGTATGTGACAATCCTGACAGAATCCCGGACCACTTGCCGCCACTACCAAGCTGGACGAATCTCGGCCATGGCCCTTCGCATTCTTGCCCAACTACCGACGCCAATTCCTGATATCCGCATCGTGTGGACACCGGGTCACACGGCTCTCCCTTGGAATGAGACGGCCCACGGCTCTGCCGGTGCCCTCATACCCCGGGCAGCCTCCGAAGCTGACGACCCAGGTTATTCTCCGCCCATACCCCTCCGCTATGCTGACATCCTAGCCCATTTACGCCGAAAACGCCAGAACTTCTCTCCATCCATCCGAACCTTCCCAAGACCGGGGAGTGCATCTTACGGCGGATGCAAATCAACACCTTTCCCCATGGCACAGGCCTTCATGCTATCTATCCTGCACAGTTCTTGGCCAAATGCAAACACTGCCTATCCCCATGCACCCTATACCACATGGTGTGGGAGTGCCACCTAACCCCAACTCTACTTCCCCTTCCCAACCCCACCCCTGAGCAGTGGGAGGGTCAGCTGGCTAGCGGCGACCTACTTGACCTGCTAGAGCTGGTATCCCGGGCGCAACTGGCCGCACGTTCCCAGGACCGCCTGGACTAAGGACGCCCCCCGCAAGAGAGGAACGGCTCAACTCCGTTCTAGCTCAATAAAACATTTTCACCACCACCAGTGTTCTCACTGATCGCGTCTGTAACGCGAAAACGCCATGGAGGAAAGCCAACTTTCTTTGGCGATGGTGATGAATGGTGGTGTCTGAAGGAAAGAAAAACTAATGAAAAAAACAATCACACCAGGCTGTGGGTGGTGTAGTTTGATGTTAACTATTTCCCCTAAAAAAAACATCCCCCTCGCCAGGGGCACGATCAAATGCACAGCATTTCCGAGGGGGTGCGCCAGCAAGTCGTATCTCTCGATCGCGGGACCCGTGTCGCCATCTTTCGGAGGCGCAGGACAACTTGTGGCGCTTTCGAAACAAACCAGAAATGAGTGAAGGATATAAGGCGCGTTCGGTGCATCGAAATCTGTGTCGGTAGTGCGCCGGGCACCTTGCGTTGCGCCCGCGGCGTCATGGGTTCGAAACCGGGCGCCGGAAACTGTTATTTCTTTTATAGTGTAGTGGCCTGGCTGCGGACTACGACAAGGCGCGCCAACGCCGCGTGACATTGTGAGTTACTAAAATGCTATGCATTTAAAACACGGTGCCGGAATCGGGCCTGCGTCTCTCGCGTTGTGAGGCCGGCGTCTATTCGATGGCTCCATTTCCTTTTTTTCTTTATAGCATGAAAGACTAGACCGCAAAGCTTTAAGTCACACCCTGACTACAATACCATATGTTCAATGACACATAATTTAAAAGTCAGGTAGGCACATACACGCCTCAAGAAGATGCAACCAGTCTGGCCGCTGTGATTGCGCCGCATAAACACTGTACACAAGCGAACGTTGTTCGGAAAAAATTGACTTAGTTCCCCGAAGTTCCTCCGCATTGCGGTTAATCATGCGACCCTTCCACAAGATAAACAATCTGATCAGTACAAAAACGTTGTAGGGAACGGAACATTTCTTGATCACTGGCCTACTTTACGGGGTGATGTCTACGTTCCTTTTAAGAGTCCGCTGCAGAACTTCCCAAAAAACACAGCCTCCCGACATGAAGCAGTTGTCAATTCTGTTAGGATGGTTACACAAGCGACAGTTAACACTCCATGGCACATATACAACTTTACTATTGAGCCATGTTCTAAAAAGCAATGTTGATGTGTGCAGCTTAAAAAAATTTTGCAGCCGCATGGATGCACATTTTCTTGACTGGCTTCAGGGCACTTTACATAAAATCATCATATATGGTGGGTGTTAAATGGGCACCGGAAATAAAATTTCAATTAAAACGCCCTTCAGTACCTTCCTGGGGAGACCGTACAGGTACTCGAGAGAAGAACGCCCAATATGAAACTTGAAAGCGTGAGCAACCTCTTAAATGGCGTATTTGGTTGGCCGCTCGGGTCCTCTGTCTCGGAGTGGCTGGATGCCGGGGCGGCTCGCAATCAGAGCACGAGAGGCAGCGCACCAACCGAATGCATCGGCTATCACTGAGCAGCTAATGTCCCTAAAAATGACTAAGGTAGCGTCAACGGATCCCTCCTTCTCCACTGCCCTCCTCTTTTTTCTCTCCCCTCACCCGCGGTGCCGCGGTCCCTTTAACTCCGTGGCGGGGCCGCCATTTTTGTTGGCTTCCTCAGAGCAGACGCCCTCACAACGCTTCGGGCCGCTCGCTGCAGTTTTTCGTGCAGTTTGCTCTTGTTTTCGCGCCGAAATCGCTCTTTGGTAGCATTAATAGTATTTCTAGAGCCCTGTTTTACCAACACGCATTAATTGAGGCTGTTTTGTTGCATATTTTTGTCTATACGGGGATATTTGTGGGGGGGATGCCGCGGGCGCATACGGACAGCGCGGTGTTTGTTTACGTGTGCGGCATGCTCACAATAGTTCGTGAACGCGAAAGGATCGAACGTGGACGTTTCAAACCGCTCTGTTACATAGTATTTCTAGAGCCCCGTATTACCAACACGCCCTACGTGATGCTGTTTTGTTGTATATTTTTGTGTAGAAGGGGATATTTGCGGGATGGATGCCTCTGGCGCATACGGACAGCGCGGTGTTTGTTTACGTGTGCGGCATGCTCAGGATAGTTCGTGAACGCGAAAGGATCGAACGTGGACGTTTCAAATTGCTCTGTTACAGTAATTCCGTTCTTGCATTTGCGTGATTAAGTTGGGGTCGTGCAAGCGCTGCACAGAGGGCTTGCGCATGGTTCGCCGTGACCTTGGTTCGCGGCAGTTCGAGCGCTGCGCTGGCTTTTCTGCGTTCGCGTTTTTTGCGTTAGTTGTAGATCATTAGGCAGCGCTCAGTATGCGTCCCCATTAGCTACTGACATTCATGCCACCTTTATTCCGAGCACTTTCCGGTGCTTTGATGCTGTTGCAAAATATGTCACCTTCACGTCGTTATAGGCTGCTGTCAGGGTCAAAGTTCTCGCGTCTCCTCGTTGGCCTCGCCAATGACGGCTGTACTTTTGGCAGTGCGTCCGTGGCATAGCAATGTTCGTGTGATTGGCGTTCACAATTACTTCGAGTAAGGCCCTGTCGGGCATATCTGGAAAAGGCTGGCACAAAGAACACCAAGTAAAGAATGCGCTCAGCTTACAATTAGCTGTAGTGCCCAGTTCTATAATAACTACCGTATTCCAAGGCCAGAAGCGCGCTAACAAGCGCAATTGTGAATCCTTTTTATGCTGTACAGCTAACATTGATTCATGTGTCGTCTTTGATAAATTACAGCTTGCTACAACACAGCTGGCCGTAACTGCACTGACCTTATTCGAGCAGCCGAAGGCACAGCAACTCGGCATCACGAAGCTACATAAAGTGACGCCGACGCAACACTTGTTTGAAACGAGCAGCTGACTCTTTGGTTGTTATCGGTTGTTATACGCTGGCGGCTTCGATAAGGCCTGCTCCGAGGCAGCTGAGCCTAAAATGGCGAATTTAAATGGACAGTGGCGGCGAAGAGAAGAAAAAACAAACAACGCGGGGACGAGGTAGTACGTCACTGGCCGTTGGCCAATCGCGCGTGGCGTCCGCCGGCGAAAAAGAAAATGGCAAAAAACGAAGGAAGAAAGGAGTGCGGGCGAGGGCGAAAGGCGGCGAGATCTAAAGATGGCGCTACCTTCGTAATTTCAGGGACCTTAGGAGCAGCGCGCCTGTAGCGCCACCGTGTGCCAGTGCGGGAAGCCTCCGGATAAACTAGGGCGATTTGTGTCACCTGACCCGTCCTCCAGGCCAGATCGCGCCACGCTGTCTCTTCGAAGTAAGAGCAGTCAGTAGATCTCCGAGTCGGAGGCTTACGCTCCATAACAACCAACCGAAGATAGTTTCAGCGCTCGAATACTACCAACCGAAGGCGCGGTCGCTTTTCAGAGCACCTCAGAGCGCTCGTAAACGTCCAACAGAATACGCCATAAGAAAGCCCCAAGGAGGTGTAGGATTTGGGGGATGCGTTAGAGCAAATGAAAAAAGCGACTGAGCTCTCAATTTACGCTAAATAAAAACCTTAAAAAACGGATGATCAGCCGTTTTGACAATGAACCGCGAGACGAGCTGATGTACAAACAATTACACCTACCGACGCCACGCGAAGTCAACGGGAGGAAAAGGTTGTGACGGCGCATGGCCTCCCAACTGGGCCGCCATCCGAAGGTGGCCAACACTCTATGAAATGCTTAA
This sequence comes from Haemaphysalis longicornis, assembly GCF_048455015.1. Classification (NCBI taxonomy): domain Eukaryota; kingdom Metazoa; phylum Arthropoda; class Arachnida; order Ixodida; family Ixodidae; genus Haemaphysalis; species Haemaphysalis longicornis. The sequence goes on along the minus strand of NW_027526460.1, from coordinate 142,988,062 downwards.
ACCTTATTACATCCATACCCAAGGACCTGAGGAACATAAACAAATTTGGAAACGAGGAATACATTGCACAGTTCGGCCCACGCAAATATGGACAACTCGCGTCCCATTCATTCTTGCGTTTTACAGTAAGCGCAGAGGACAACTGAGCTCAACTTTTTCAAATCTGATGTAGAGGAATCCCGAGGTACTGTATTGTTTCAGAGTCCCACTTGTCCGTCCAAAAAAGGCAATTGTCCGATAAATGAGATCGACACCGTGAAAAGGATTGATTAGCTGTAATTAACATTACACTGAATTTCTAACACTAGCAAATACAAAGGCGTCCGCTGATCCTTGTTTTTCTCATCATCTTTCTTCCTTGGCGTCATCGAGTCATGTCCTCTTGTTCATCTTGGTTACTTCGCTATGTGCGACGCAATAAGTCCTTGCAAGGTCGTCTGCATAAGCAACAACTTTGACTCCAGAGTTTTCCAGGGAGAGACTATCAATGACACTGCTTTGGAGAATACTAAGGAACAGAAACTCAAGGTACAAACCGAATAGAAGGGGTGATAACGGGCAACCTTGCCGTAAACAGAATCTACATCAGGTAGGCCTACAGAGGTCGCGGTTTATGATCAACCGGGCCACACAGCTTTTGTAACAAAGAGATATCCCTTTATACATGGCTTCCCTAGCCCAGCTGACTCCAGAACAACAAAAAGGAAAGAATGACTAACTCTGTCAAATGCTTTGGAAGGATTAATTTGAACGAGGTGCCCAGCACCATCGGATACGCACTCTCGTACTGAACGAGCAATAGGGATGTTTGTCTGAGTGCTCCGCCCCTGAATCCCCCACGTCTTGTGAAAACATATCAAACTTGATTACAATCTGTAGTCTGCGTGCCAGAACATTCGCCGATATCTTCTAATGCATGTTACACAGGGACATCGACCTGTAGCCATCCATGCTTTTCAACTCTTCTGCATTCTCACTTTTAGGGATTACTACGGTATAACCTTGCTAATATGTAGGAAGCAGAACGTAAACTTCATAGGCCTTCGAAACTTTTTAGTAGAACTCTGAAGTGAGGCCATCAGGTCCCGCTGATTTATGTGTTTGCAGGTTTGAAATCGTAACTTTCACTTCTTCCAGCGTAATTGGTTCTTCTGCAAGAGCCAGCTTATCGCCACGGAGCTTAGGCAAGAACTGGAGGAATACATTGAAATCAGGCGTACTACGTGTACCCGTGTTGCTATTAAAGAGCTTTTCATAATCCGAACAAAATGCCCCAATTATACTGCGGGTATCAGAATACCTTTGGCCACCATAATCGATTTATAGTAAAACGTTTTCTAGTGCTGACTGACTTTCACCCCAGATCCGCATCGTGTTGGCGGCTCCTACAAAAACGAACCAGCGCGTTCTTGATCGAACAAGGGCTCGCCGATATTTTTCAGTTGTATGCTGCTGCATCTGAGCTTTAACATTACATATTTTATCAAAAAATGTCCCGGCCGGAGTTCTTTCAGGCTCACGTAATTGCATCAAGGAACTGCGGAGTTCACGCATGTGAAGTCGCTTCAAAAAGGACGACCAAGCTGACGCCTCTATAGCTAAGCTTTTAGTCTCTCGTCTAGAAAGGTCCCATTTTTGGAAAATACTAAGGCTAGAAAGTGCGAATGTATCTCTCAAGCAAGCCGTTACTGTGCGTTGAAATAGTCCGTCGAAGCCTACTATTGTTCTGTTTCCACATTTCCCAAGAGAAGCAAGGAGCGCGCCAGCCCCGTGCACCGACAAGTGCAGAGACCATGCAGTGATCAGTAAAAATATTGGCCTAACAACTTAAAGGAGCCATGAAGAGAAAACAAAAGTTTGTTTTATTCGAAAGATTAGGTGTTTCATAGTACCCAAGCGCTTTCCCGGAAGCAAATGATGCTTTATTCACTGAGAAATAAGGCAATTTAAGCCAAAATTTTAAATCTCCCGCTAAAATTGCACATTTGGTGACGTGAGCAATGGTGTCACACGGGCCGGTCCATGAAACAGATACTTAGTATGTCGACTCCATATAGCACCCACACGCGGGAGTCGACCGAGACGGCGGCCATTTTAAAAATGCTAGTAAAACCTAGTGCACCCGCAGCCCTAGTCATGGAATCGCCTGATCCGGAGAACAAAACTCTCGCCGAGGAGCTCGGGCTTGCATTTAACAACCTCACACCACTTGAACGCTCAATGCTTGTAAGTGCACGAGCGGCAAGAGTTGTGGGATACGCGGTGGACGGGAAAGCGACCATTCCGCGATAGCCACAACAGACGAACGCCCTGCCGTCGGCACCGCTGCCTCGTCAGCGCCGTCGCCACGGACGAATACAGACTGGTACGTATGTGCCGTATTTTCAACTTCAGTAGCAGTATCGCTTATGCCAGTTGGCCGGTGTCGTGTATGGAAAGCCGTTCGCGCGAGCTCTCTGCTTCGACCAGGAAGATACGAGCGTCAATGCGCGGTGTTTACGGCATTTTTCCTCCAAGGTCAGAGCGCCTCGAACCCGAAAATTCGTCTGCGCGACGGCGAGATGTCGAGCTCGGCCAGGCGGTTGTTTCGTACGCATTGGGGCACACGCTTGCGTGTTCGTTCGGAACTTCAACCGTTTACTCCACCGTTCTTTGTCATAAAAAGAATGTGCAGTATGTTTCACGGGCATTTAGCTCGCTATGCAAACTGTAAGCCCTGCCTAACATGCGTTTGCTTTTGCCGGCCTCCGCCAATCGCAGAGCTTAGCCCATGTGACGGCATAGGTTCTGTTGCGGGAAATGAGCTGGTGGGTCGCATGACCATTCCCGTTTTTCCTAATTATGTAGCTTATTTGAGCGAAGTTTGCGTTATAAGTGGTGTCGTTATGGTTCTAACGAGGCAATCTTTCGAATGAACCAAACTTGTGTTTTCTCTTCATGGCTCCTTTAATCGCGTACAATGGAGCACTTTCAAGAGGAAACAAATTCGTTCCAGGCGGGCACTAGAAAAACGATTCAACATGGTCGACACTCAGTCCAAACTCAGACGACAACCAAAGACTTTTTCACGAGAAAGCTTCGGGTTTAGCCAAATTCGTCGTTATACGGAGGGGTGCATGATTTTTTTCTTTGTGGCCTTTTCAGTTGTATTCATGGCGCAAGGTGCCTTTAAGCGCAGCACCTGCACAGGGTGTTGCGATGCTGTTACGCAACCCGTCTTTTGCGCTCGGGTGAAACACCAAAATCCTGCTGTCGGTCTTCCCTAATCGACTTTCCACGACCCGGCCTGTTCAAAGTGGCGAACTATTCTCCTACCTCACAATAGCCTTTTCAGCGACCTCGTGGCCCCTCAGGCTCCAACCGGCCAGCGGCGGTGCTTACGGTGCCTTGATTGGCGCCCCAAACTGCAAGCTTCGGCGGTGTGCCCTCGCTACAGTGTCATGCCCTTTTGTGGCGTGTTTGACGACTGTGGACATATCTGGAATGAGCTCATCGACGAATACTACGACGGAGGAATACAAGACGTTTGCCCGGTGGTGCAACATCACCAGAAAAAAGGGGGCTCCAACCTATGGCGGATTGGCACGGCAGGGCAACCAACGCTCACCTGCGCAGGAGACGAGCGGGTCTCTCGTGTGCGTGTGTGTTTGTGTTTGTACGTGGGGGCGCTACTATCAGTGCCACGAATTTCGTGATTGGTGCGTCCTGACGTCAGCCCGGAAAAAGGGTGAAGGGAACAGACTAGACGCGCCTATTTAATCTGTGGTACGCAGGAGCGCACTGCCTGTTCTCTGCGATCGAGAGAGAGAGAATAAACGTCTTTAATCAGGAGCTTAATGGTAAAGAATGGTGAAAGCACCGGGGGGGGGGGGGGGGGGGCACGCGCCAGGCCGGGATGCCCTGGCTGGCTGCTCTTGCCGTCTCTATCAGCATGCGCTGGGTCGAGAAATCCGAGCTGGACAGCCGGTTCACCCACTGCTCGTACGTGGGACGGGGATTGGGTGTGAGGGATGGTCAAGGGATTGTTGGCACTCCCCGACCAGGTGGTACAGGGTGCCTGGCTGGGGGCAAACGTGGCAGGTACTATAATACTGGGTGGGGTTGATATGGTGGAAGAGGGTACAGTGGGGGTAGGAGTTGGTCTGTAGCCGGCGGATTGTGGTCGCTTCGGTCTGGAAAGGTGGTGGTTGGGAGAAGGGAACCGTTGACGCTTGTGTCTGAAGTGAGCGAGAATTTCCGCGTACCCATTCAGTGTGTGGTGGCCTTCTCCGTGTCTTGGCTCTCTTCGAAAATGGCCTGGAGGGTGTGTACTCGGGCAGCGGCGTGTGCCGCCTCATTTCCGTCGAGAGACTTGTGTCCAGGGGCCGAAACGATATGGATGTCGGGAAGCTGCGGGATTACATTCATGATCTTAAGGGCGAAGGGTGATATGCGACCTAGCTGGTAGTTACGACATGCTACTTGCGAGTCCGTAATGACTGTAACGTATTCGCTGTTTGTTGTGGCTGCTAGGGCGATGACGATTTCCTCAGCGGTATTTGTAGAGGCGGTATATATCGTGGCAGCTGTGACTTCGGTTCCTTGGTGGTCTATAATTGTGTCTGCGTGGCCGGGTTTGAGGGTGTAGCGTGCGCCGTCCTTGTACCGTGTCGTACGGTTCCCTGCGTGTTTCTTCGTAACCGCATTGACCCGTGCTTTGCGGCGTGCTTTATTGTATAGAGGGTGGATATTCCGCGGCACGGTAGCTACACGAATGTGTTGACGGATGTGGAGGGGGACACGTTGTGACTGGTATTCTTTGGGCGGTACCGCGTATCGCAGGCGTGCAAGGGTGTTTCGTCCGGTAGGTGTTAGCTTGTGAAGGGTGATTTGGGAACAACGATGAGCTTCCTGCAATTCTTCCAAAGTGTTGTGTACCCCTAGTTGGAGCAACTTGCGCGTGGATGTTGAGGGGGGTAGACCTAGGGCGAGTTTGTAGGCTTGGCGAATAAAAGTATTGAGTTTTTATTTTTCGACGGATATGAGAGCCAGGTATGGCGTGCCGTAATTCAGACGACTGATCAGTATTGGTTGCGTTATTCTCACAGTGTCCTTCTCCTGAAGGCTGTAGCGGCGGTGGGCGATGCTTCGGACGAGGTGCGTTAGTTGTGTGAGGGTGCGTTTCGATGCAAGTAGGGTTTGAGAGCCGCTTCCATTTCTGGGTATGCTGAGTCCGAGTATGCGTAATTCGCGGACTCTGGGTACTGCTAGGTAGCTGATCGTTAACTTGGGTCTGTTCGTCTGTTCGGGATTGGGTCTGTTGGTTTTTGGAAGTGCGGGCACTGAGCGTGAGGAGGGCGGATTTTTCCGTGGCGCATTCCTATCCACGAGCTCGGAGGTATGTTTGAGTGACGCGTATTGCTGGTGAGTGCGTATTGTTGGGCGCCGGTGCAGCCGGTGGGGACCTACAAGGTGAGGTCGTCAGCGTAAAGTGCTTAACGTAAATTGGAGATTGCGGCGAGGAGCGGCGGCAGATCTTTCATAGCTAAGTTGAATAGCAATGGTGAACGACGGATCCTTGTGGGGTTCCCTTGGGCGCCATTGGGAACGGGTCGGAACGGAGATGCCCAATGCCTATCATTGCCGTGCGGTTGCTCAGAAACAAGCGATGTAGGAAAATGTACGTTCGCCGCAGTTCGTAGAGGCAGGACCTTGCAAGAAAGCAAGGTGCGTTACGTTATGAAATGCCCCTTTGATGTCTAGGGCTGGTATTGATTTTTGCTCTGATTTTCCAGGGTATCCAGAACGTCGTCTTTACTTTGAAGTAGGATGTTCTTGGCCGATAAGTGGGGGCGAAAGCCGTACATTGTATGTGGGAAGTACCCGTTCTCTTCGATGTGGAGTGACAGTTTGTTGTGCACCATGTGCTCAAACAGTTTGCCGACACACGAAGTGAGAGAGATGGGGCGGAGGTTCTTTGTAATGAGCGGTTTGTTGTCGAGTATGAGGGTAATTTCGGCGTGCTTCTATTGTGGGGGCGGGTTCCAGCCTGCCAATGGGAGTTGCAAAATTCCAAAACCATTTCAAGGGCAACGTAATCAAGGTTGCGGAGGAGCTTGTTAGGCATCCGGTCTTTTCCTGGGGCTGTGTTGCGGGTTAAATGGTGAACGGCTGCTTCGATTTCCGCCATAGTAAAAGGTGCGTCCATGTCTGGATTGGGTTTTCCCGTGTATGACGGGAGTGTCAGAGTAGTAGCGGAAATGGGTGCTTGAAGCGATTGCTGCAGCTCCCGCAACAAGTCTGATTCTGTGCCCTGGCAATTATGTATCAGGCGCTTCAGATGGTGTTGAGTGGTGGGTTTTGATTCCTTGCTGCCTAATAAGAATCGGAGTAAGTGCCAGGTGCGGCGGGTGCCGAGCGTGCCTTGAAGTTGATTGCCGAACTCAGTCCAGTTGTGTTGGCTAAGTTGTTTAGCGTACGTATCTGCCTCTACTGTGACTTGAGCGATGCGGATGAGAAGTTTCTCATTTCTTCTGTTCCTTTTCCACCTTCGAAGCAGGCCTTGTCCGGCATCCCAAAGATGATTTTTGTGTGCGTCAGTGCCTTGGAGGTGCGCGTCAGTGGGTGGGGTTTCCTGGGTTAGTGCGATTTCTTTTGTGTGCTTCTTGACCATGTCAGGTAACCTTTGGACCCAGTCATCTAGGTTTGTCATGGAGTCCGCGGGTGTGTCGTCTCGAAAGTCTTCCCAATTAGTGAGTATGGCAGTGCCGATGCATTGATTAGCATGTCTTGAGTGCGCAATTTCCATTTGTATAATATGGTGATCGCTGCCGAGTGTGTCGTCAAGTCGCGTCCACGTGGCACTCTTGATATTATATGTGAAGGTGAGGTCAGGGGTGGTGTCTCGAGAGATGCTGTTGCCAATTCTTGTCGGGAGATCTGAAATGTTGCATAAATGCAGAAGATTCTGAAGTATTGCATAATATATTGTTTTGTCTTTCTGGGTGTCTTTTACGTTTTCCCACGCCGTGTGGTCGGCATTGAAGACGCCAAGGGTGATTATTTTTGTCCGTGCGTCCGCTGCCGAATAATTTTAAGGAGTATATCAATGCCGGTAAGGGGTTTTTGGGGGGGGGCTGTATATGTTAAGTACAAATAGACTGGGTTGACTTTTCTCGCGTGGAATAATTTCTACAAATGCATTGTCGATCTCGGTTGGGAAAGTGTGAGGTTGGGCCGTTTGGATTGACTGTACCAGGATAGCTGTGCGGCAGCCAAGGCCGGTGACATGTGTGTTGTAGCCGCGCAGAGTAAGAGTGTCAGATTCTGTTTCTTGCAATGCGATAACGTCGGGTTTATGGTGTTGCGTGTAGTGGGTTAGTGTAGACTGCTTCTTGCGGTAGGACCGACAGTTACAATGCCACACGGTGAGCGTGGATGGGGTTGCCTTTTCTGTTACATGTCATGGTCGGATTGGAGGGTCGATGATGTTTCGCCCAATTCGGGGGGTAAATGCGGCCTCGTGGGCTTCTTGCGTGCTTTTTTGGCTTTCTTAATTTCCTCCAGCAAGTCCAGCCTTTGATCCAAGTTATTAAGGCGTTCGTCGAGGCGTTCGCCATTGCCGCGCCGCGTATGAGGCGCTCTAAGGGGCTGAGATCGACTGATGCGGGTGCAGCAGCGTGTTGGATGGCGTACAAGGGCTCTAAGCTTCTGCTGGTGACTGAGGCGCCTGAGGGCGAGAATCCTTTTTCTGGGTTTCTGTCCGCTGGTGGGGTTGGGGTGCTCAGTGATTGCTGCCGAGTTATTTATTCCATTTGAGCGAGGAGCTGCTCGATGTGATTTTCAAATGTTGCGTTGCGTTGTGCTGTCTGTTCGAGCTGTTGTTTCAGCAGTGCATTTTCTGCCTGAAGCGTCTGGATGAGCGTGTCGGAGGGTGGTGTGATAGGGAGTGAGGTAGGCGCAGCGGGTGTGGGGAGTGGTGCGGAAAGATGTACGAGCAGTGAGTGGTGGTGCAACAATGGCTGACCAGCTTGCTTGGTGAGTGCATGGTGTTCGCTTGGTTGGCAGTCTGCCTTTGCTGGTGGCTCGCATTGTAATTAGGTGCAGGTCGATGGCTATTCTGGTTGGGGAATTTGTGCCGTAGTTGGGCGGTGGGTGGCGGCGGTCGTAGTTTCTTTTTGCACTCTCTGCTGGCCGTGAGGTGATCTTGTCCGCAGAGCTGGCACACGGGTTTGCAGTCATGGTTTGGTTGGGGGTCAGGCGCGTGGCATCGCTGGCAGATGGCGACTCCGGGATTGGGGCAGACATCTCTTCGGTGTCCAAGTTTACCGCAGGGCGTACAGTACGGTATGGTCTGGCAGTAATGGCGACAACGGGTTAATAGACCATACAGCTTGATGAAGAATGGAACGTGAACGCCCTCAAATGTGATTAGAGCTGATGTGCATCTTCCGAGCATTCGGGCGTGCAGTATACTTGGGCCATTAGCTGATATGATGTTGGACAGCTGCTCATTGGTGGTGTTTGGATCGAGTCCCGTTTATCCCCCTCGAGACGTGCCGGGTAGTGGTTTCAGGTACGCCAGTACGTCTTGTGTTGTTGCCCGAGGTTGTATAGAGGTAATCTCGTTCAGTGCAAGGGCGTAGGCTTCGTCGTGGGTGCTTGCAATGATTAGGTTTTGGACAGGTTGTGTTTGGATGGTTCCACGAGCGTAGAATGCAGCTTATGTTGCTTGCCTTCTGGATGCCCTGGGAAACTTGGCGATCGCTTCACGAAGCTACGCGGAGCCCGGCTTGCGGTCTGTATATTATCTTGTAGTCGGAGACCGGGAGCTGTGGTCGTGGGACGCTACGCGGGGGTGTCTGACGTGTGGCTGCCGGCCTTTTTGGTGGCTGCTTGCGGGCGTGGTGGTCTCGTAGTACTTGCTGCCATGGTCCGGGAGCTGGGATGGCTGTGCCGGTGTTGGGATCGAAGTCCATGGTAGTGCTCGGGTCTGGCGGCGATGCCATGGCGATGGAGTTGGAGCCGGGCCGAAGCCGTGACTGCGTTCCAGATGTAACTACTTGCACATGAAGTTTTCTTCACCTTCAACTTCGTAATCATGACTGCCCAGGAACGACGCCAACCACGGACCCCTTCGACCACGCTACCCTGGTTCGCAACCGTAGATGGCAGCTCGGAGGGATCGGCCAGCGTCATCACCTTGATGGGGTAAGTGCCTGAAGTTCTACCTATCGTATTGCCAGACTTTGGTAGCGTAGCGCCATGCGTGCTGGTTTTTAAATGCAGAGCATTTCTTTAACTCACGATGTCACCCGGCGTTGGCGTGCCTCGGCGTCCGCAACAGCCGTTCCAGGTGCGTCCTCTCCCCCACTCCTCCTCGCCTGCTCTCCGCTGCTCCTCGCGTGTTCTCTGCGTGCTCGGATCGGGTTCAGCAACAGGTGGGGCGCTCATGCGTCGTAGTTTGGCGCGAGAGCAACAACAGTTGTGGCGTGATCGTGACGTAGTCGTGAGGTGGTCGTGGCGCGGTCGTGCCGTGATGGGGCGGTTCCAAGGAGGTTGTAAGAACTTCTGGAGTGGAGACGGCTCTCGAGAACTGACGCCGACCGCCGCCATCTTGCCTAGGGCAAAAAGGTCACTCCGTCGCAGCAGCCGCACCGCATCGGTCGCATTCTGCCGGCTCCATGCTGAAAGTCTCGCGGTGTTACACGCTCGCATGAGTGCATTTATGGCTTAGTTTGTCGTGAATATTCTTCGGACGCTACAAAGCTGTAGAAATCAGCAATGCTGTGCTCGTGCGTCGCATTGGGCTGCGCTAATCGCGCGAAGAAGACACCGGGGATAACCTTGGGCTTAGTTCGTTTTGTGTCTAACGAGTACTACCGCGTTATAAGTGCACACTTTCCCACTATTTGTGCAGTATGGTGCCGATCCACCTACCTATTTAACACTTGTTCACGCAGATATGCAAATGTTTTCACTCGTAGTTGCGGTGGTCAGTAGTCGCACGACTGCGCGAGATCACGTGTTTGCTTAATACTATTAAACAAACACGTGACATACTATTAAACAATGGCAGTAGTGCGGAAGCAGAAATTGCAGCACACATGATGTGTCCTGCAATTTCTGCTTGCGCACTAATTTATATGCAGAGTGTTTGCTCAGATATATACAGGGTGATCAAAATTAAGTCAACAGGTGTTTTTTTAATAAGGCGCGTAGATTTACGGGAAGACCACCTCTACAGCGAAGTTGTGCGCTATCGGGGACATAGAATTAAGTGCTAAATATTGATGTCGGTGGCTTAGTTAACTAACATTCTTTAATTAATTTTTTAGTGGCTGCAGTAAGCAGGTACGTTTGTATTGCAAAGTTAGATGCAATCGTGTTTCTGCGCAGTTTCATTCGGCCGAATTCTTCTACCGCATCCGAACTGCGAAGTTTAATTGCCCTTCGCATGATTACGCATGCTAGACCACGAAGACCGGCGGGGAGCTCCGCCCCTTTGTTCTGTGTTTCGATAGCGATTCCGAGTACTGGAGATTGCGATAACGCCAGCAAAGAATGAATGGGTGCCAGTTATCACTTTTGCCTATTCCTCCACCCCGTAGTCAACCTAAAAACCATTCACGGCAGGCACGTGACAAAAATGTGTGGGATGGGCAGGTGGGGCTTTGTGCCGGTCCTCACTGTCTTGCATACGTAATCATGCGAACGGCAATTAAACTTCGCAGTTCAATATCTCGAAGTGCAGATGCGCTTGAAGATTTCTACTAAATGATACTGCCCAGAAACACGATTGCGCCTAAATTTGCAATACAAACATGCCTGTTTACTGCAGCCAATAAAATATAATTAATAAATATTAGTTAATTAGGCCACCAACATCAATAGTTACCACCTCCTTTGTTTTTTTCCTGGGTGCATAACATCACTGTAGAGGTGATTTTTACGGACATTTAAGCGTGTAATCATAATAAAATCTTTCGACTTAAAATTGACCACCCTGTGTAGTAACGACATAAACCAAGAATGTGCCGTCGAATATTTGATTTGCGCTCAGCCCGCCTTACGCGAGTACTCGCTGGGTTTTGATTGGAGTTTTATTGTAAAGGCGAGGTTAGCCGAGCCATTTCGCTTAGCTTTGCACAATTCATTGATGCAATGCTCTTCCGCGTTCTTCGTTTCTGTGTTAATCAACAGCAGGCGCTACTCATCGCGTGCAAACGTACACGGTTAGCGAGGCTGTGAACGCCAACAGTAACCTCCTGCGCGCAGTTTTCTTTTCAATAGCGGGTTGATCGCGTGCGAATGTGCGTGGTTAACGAAGTTGAGAATGTAATTAAGTAACCTCCTGAAAAAGAGAAAAAAAAAACAGCGCGAGGGAGACACGGAATGTGCATCAATCGTATAGACTGTGTACCCTGAATAAACAAACAGCTGTGACCAGCTTAAATGTACTGCGTATACATTTTGTAAAATACAAGGAAAAGCTAGAAATGGCAGCGATGAACGGAAACAGAGAATTCTGAAGTGTGGGCCGCATTGTAACTCAGCATGCTACATAATTTGGACTTGTGCATGTGCCATCAATGGGGATGTCGTATGAACCAAAAAACTTGCATGTTGCAGCACTGTTTAAAAACAAGTCGTCTCGATACACAGTTCCGACAAAGCTTGCTTGGGTGTGAGAGTTGCGTGATTAACATTAATGAATTCCCGCACTGCTGCTAGAACAAGCAAGCGCCCTCTAATCAAGCTAGAACAGAGGGGTACAGCACTTTCCAGCGTGAAATGCGGGAATTAGCAGCCGTTTCCAGGCGGCGCATCTTGCCATGGTTTGCAACATGTAATTTTAATACTTAAGGGGCGGCCTATAACCTTACAGACACCAAATAAACTTTTATTCAAATGAAAGATTGATTGGTTATGACGTTTTAATGCGCCGACGCAACGCAGACGATGAGGCTCGTCGTAGTGGACGGCTCCGGATTAATTCTGACGACCTGGGCATCTTTAACGTGCGCCGAAATCTCGAACAAACGGGCGTTTTTGCATTTCGCCTCCATCAGAAAAGCGGCCGCCGCGGCCCAAAATCGAACCCGCGTCTTTGTGCTCAGCAGCACAACGCTTCAGTCACTGAGCCACCGCGGCAGATTTTATTGAAATCAAAGCAATAGTGGTGTTTATATCACAGAACTAGCACAGAACTAGGCTTTTCACCACGGCTCTTCACCACTTAGAGATGCAAACGCTAATTCGCTGCTCGAATCACGTCAATAGTTTATGCGAAAGGCGAAATAAAGGCTTCCGTCAAATAACCTAATTGAACAATGCAACTTAGCTATCGGTATCTCCCGTGTAAACCCAAAGGAACACGCAACACACTAAGCGTCCCTACCAGCTAAGCGCCCTTTCTACCCACGGCAATATGGCCGCCGACCGATTTCTCCGGCTTCACCTCCCCGCGTTGCCGGCTATGGGAGCCCTCCACTCCAGAAGTTTTATACAACCTCCTTGGGCGGTTCTCGGCGTTCGCTCTCGCTGTCAATTTCTTTTGACTGTTTGTTACTGGTTTATACTTCGTTCTAGCGAGTAGGCGAGGGTAAACTATTCGGGGTGCAGTATCAGGATGAACAAGTTGAGATTGCAGGACTTTCTCGAAATTCGCGAATAGTTCGGCCTTTCTGTTGACCCCACGAGACGAGAAAGGCGAAAACAACAGAACCTCAAGCTAATTAGCTTGAGGTTCTCGACACTCACTTTTGCTGCTTCCATTAATGGAAGCAGCAAAAGTGAGTGTCGAGAAAGCCGACGAGGTTCACGAGGCTATTCTAGAGGGAATAGAACGAGAATTAGCCGAAAGACTAAATGAGCGGCAGTGAAAGCTACGGGAAAAAAAAAGTGATAACGGCTTTATGCGGAGATTTCGGTGCACGTTGAATATTTCCGGGCGGCCGAAATTAATCCGGAGCCCTCCGCTGTACGGCGTGCGTCATAGCCCAGGCGCAATGGAGGCCATCGGAAAGGTGACCCCTGCAAGACTAACCACCAAACAAAGTTTACGTCTTGCGCGGTGGGTGTTGTTTACTCAGTCCCACTGTCCTGTGGGAAAATTTATATTGGACAAACAGGCGGGTGCATTAATGAACGTTTGAGGCAGCACCGAGCAACTTTGAGTTCGGGCACGGGTAGCAATCTAGCTTTACATACAAAAAGCTGCCAGGATTGTGTTCCAAAATTCCAAAATTTCACCATGCCGTAACTGTGGGGAGGGGCAAATCAAGACGTGAGCGTGAGTTACTTGAGGCGTTTTTTATAAGAAAAAACAAGAAGACATGTGTCAGCGTTCCTTCGGTGGTTCTAACAGATAAAGAATTTCACTTCCTAGATGTATAAAGTTGTCTCTTCATGCTGTCAAGGTGTGCGCGTGCGCGTGGTTTTTGCATATAAGTGTATCGTAGTTTCCCGATTAAATCAGTTGGTAGTCCAGCGTTGTGTTTGTGTCCCTCCTTCTCTTGTCCTGCGTGTGCTTGCCGCTGGTTTCTTTTTTGCAACAGGCGCAATATCTTCGGTGCGTTAAACCCCGGAAATTGGAATTCGGTTAATTGGTTCCGATCGTTAGTTGAACTGAAGCTAAGTGAGGGATCGCCTGCGGTTGATCGTGGAAGTGTCCCCCTAAACTTCGTTCTACGTGGTGCGAATTCGCAAAAAAAAACATCCCCCTCGCGAGGGGCACGGTCAAATGCAGAGCATTTTCGGGGGGCGCACATACCCGATTTTATCTGGTTCGAAAGAAATTGACAGCGAGAGCGAACGCTGAGATCCGCCGCATCACGGCACGACCGCGCCACGACACGTCACGACTACGTCACGATCACGCCACAACTGTTGTTGCTCCCGCGCCAAACTACGAAGCATGAGCGCCCCACCTGTTGCTGGTCGCGATCAGAGCACGCAGAGAATACGCGAGGAGCAGCGGAGAGCAGGCGAGGAGGAGTGGGGGAGAGGGCGCACCTGGAACGGCTGTTGCGGACGCCGAGGCACGCCAACGCCGGGTGACATCGTGAGTTAACGAAATGCTCTGCTTTTAAAATGGTCGTATGTAGTACAGCCCCCAAACGTTAGGATCGCTGCAGTCACGGGGCAGAAATTCTTTTGCAGTGCGCAGCGAGAAGTGGCGAAGACCGGAGATGCCGAGCGCAACGCGTTCCGCTCCCCGCTAGCAGACGACGCTCGCTTTCCTAGCGCAACTCGCAACCGCAGCGCCGCCGTGGCGAGAGTCGCGGCCGGCCGCCTTCTCTCCACGGCCGCGGCGGGGAGATACGGAACTGAAACTAAAGCGTGGCAAACTGTTCGCATGGCGACGCAGTGAAACATCCCCCTCGCGAGGGGCACGATCAAATGCAGATCATTTCCGGGGGCGCACGACGTTAAGTAGTTTGCGTTACGTTAATGTTGCCGCACTTGTGGCAACTGCTGACGAGCGAGCGCTCGTCAGCAGTAAAATTGGCAGCCTCGGCGCACGTTGAGTCCCAGAGAGGGGAGAGAGTGTCCTTGAAACGTGCCTGGGCGCGCTATCGAATATGATCGCGCCGATAGCGAAACGTCTGAGCCGGGCATGTCGAGGCGAGCAATGCGGACTACTACGGACGCCTAGAACGGGTGGCATCGTGAGTTAAAGAAATGTTCTGCATTTAAAACAAAGGCTCCCCCAGCACGAGAAAATTTTTGCGAGCACTATGCGAGGATGGAGACTTTGTGCACTGGGTGCGAAACAAACGCTGAGCGAGTACTGCGAATAAGAAAAGACTTCGCGGAGTTGCAGCAACTTGAACAACAGGGTTGCGAACTTGAATGTGTCTTATGAGCTCTCGATGAAGGAATCCGTCATCTTCAGGGAGAGATGGGAGACAAGAAACGGCGTTATGTATCCAGCTACGAGGTGCAAAGCAGCGAAAAGCAAAGTGCGATTTCGGCGACGAAACCCTTGCAGGAAAGCCTGTAAGGCGCAGTCACTCAACCCGCAGCCGCTCAGGAAAGTAGTGGGCCAACCACCTCAGCACGTCGCGAAGCGCGAGCAGAACCGGCAGCCGCGTAGGGTAGTAGCGAAACGACCGTCTCGGCAGATAACAATGCTCAAGCTGTACGCCAAGCCGCGCAGGATAGAAGCGGACTGATCGTGTCGGAAAATCGCGAAAAGGGGGCGGAGCCCGTAGTCGCTGACAGTACAAGTGAGCCGTTTGCGCCGGCAGATCGCGGAGCGCGAGCTAAATCCGTAGCCGCGCAAACAAGTAGCGTGTTGACTGCATCGGCAGTTCGCGAAGCGCGAGCTAGCTACGTAGCCGCGTAAACAAGCAGCGAGTCGACTGCACCGGCAGATCGCGAAGCGCGAACTGCGTAGCCGCGCCGGAAAGTAGCGATGCGACTGCGTCCGCAGATCGCGAAGCGCGAGCTAAATCCGTAGCCGCGCAAACAAGTAGCGTGTTGACTGCATCGGCAGTTCGCGAAGCGCGAGCTAGCTACGTAGCCGCGTAAACAAGCAGCGAGTCGACTGCACCGGCAGATCGCGAAGCGCGAACTGCGTAGCCGCGCCGGAAAGTAGCGATGCGACTGCGTCCGCAGATCGCGGAGCGCGAGCTAAATCCGTAGCCGCGCAAACAAGTAGCGTGTTGACTGCATCGGCAGTTCGCGAAGCGCGAGCTAGCTACGTAGCCGCGTAAACAAGCAGCGAGTCGACTGCACCGGCAGATCGCGAAGCGCGAACTGCGTAGCCGCGCCGGAAAGTAGCGATGCGACTGCGTCCGCAGATCGCGAAGCGCGAGCTAACTCCGTAGGCGAGCAGAAAAGTAGCGAGTCGACGGCGTCGGCGGATCGCAGAGCACCAGCTGAACCAGTACCCTTGCAGGTTAGCAGCGAGCCGCTTTTGTCGGTAGATCGCAATGTGCGAGCGGAAAGCGGGAAGTCGGTCAACTGGCACGTGATGTGTCTGGACCGTGCAAAAGCCCAGTTTTGCACCCCTCGTCGGAAACGTTCCAGCAGTTTACGAAAGATGAGAAGGAGACGCTTGTTGTTAAACACAACACGTGCTTTGCGCGAAGCTCTCTCCACGGGAACGTGGAAGGCCCAGCGGCTTCAGACAGGGGCGGGCCAAAGGCGAGTGAAGCCGTAGATGTTGGGGCGCTGACGAAGCAACCTAGGTCACAACCCATTGGTATGGGCAAGGCCAGACTTTAGAGATAGCAGAAGCTGGGTATCACTCATGTCACTAAGCGGGGCTATTCCCGGGCACGTTGTTTCCCGCGGAGAAACGCGAGAAAGATGCGGATTCTCGCGATCCGTATGCCAAAGAATGTTCAGAACGAGCAGCGGCTCAGCACAGGAAGTCAGGCTATGCCAGCTTAGAAGCATTTGTAGACCCGGGTAACCAGAGAAGCAGTGGCGGCTACATGCCACACAAATTTGACTGTAAGTCGCCTGGGATCGGTGCATTGCCGCTAGAATATGCCGTGATTCACAAACGCAGAATAGGAGGCGGCCGAGAAACAATCGGAACTAAGAGCTAAAGAAAGAAGGCCAACCCTCTCAATTTGCAGCATTCAGGCCTAAGATAGCCAGAAGCGGCAGAGCCAAACGAAACCTCAGACGTCTGAGGGAAAGAGAGGCAGCTCCCTAGCCGTGACAAAGGCCTAGGGGCACTATGCCTGAAAGGGCTGAAGGGGATGACTAGGTTGAGCAGGAATTCTCGGAGAGCTAGGGGGAAGACGTTTCGGGGAGACAGTGTTCACAGCCTACGCGTTCGTCATGCTCGGGCGTCCCATTTTTCTGTTTTCACTTCAGTACTCTCCGCACGCGTTGTGCGTGTTTTCCCCTTCAGTTTCAAAGACCTCCATGTACATGTACAAGTATTTGCATCTCGATCGCAGAGAACAGGCAGTGCGCTCCTGCGCGCGAGAGATTAAATAGGCGCGTTTGGTCCGTTCCATTTCACCCTGCTCAAATTACCACTCGATATGGCCAAAGCTTTTTTCTGTGGAAAAGTCAAAGTCGAAGTCCTGTCAAACGGGGCACTATTATCGAAGCCAAGGTCATACCACAATGGTTATCATCATCCCGTGTGGAGAAAGAGAAGGAAGCGGAGACATCACGAGAATGGCTCGCGAGGAGACGCAGAACTCGCGATACACGCCATCGTAGCGCTTCTAGGCGCCCATCCACTGCAAGCTGTAACTACCTCGTCCATCCTTATAGCCGACAGGATCACCGGTCCACGTGTTTCCCAGGTTTCCGGCAACGAATCCAACTGCTCACTGTCACCGAGATGTCCGCAGCCAGAGCCCCCCGAGTCGGACGGAAGGGCACACACTCCGGGGCACCCCGCCGGCGACCCCACTCGGCGCATCGGCAGTCTCCGGAAAAGCGCAAGGCCTCGATCGTGATAAGCATACGCCTGCGTCACGTATCGCCAGGTTAACTCGCGTCGCCTAGCTGCAGCTGAAGGGTGTTTTAGTGTGGAGCACTTACCCGTAGGCTACAGTAGTTTGGCGGTGTCGCCGGCCTCGTAACCGAGCGAATGAAGGGTACACCGAAGACCGAAGGAAAGGAAAACAGAGAAGGAAGACTTGGCAAAAGTGTGAGGGGGAGGGCGGAATGCCGAGGCGGCGCTAAATATTCGCTGGCGCCGACGCGCTACGAGATAACCTACAGTATTAAGACGTAACCGATTATGAGCCCGTAGGAAAGCTGACGGTAAAAGAATGGCGAAAGTGTGAGGGGGGGGGGGGGGGGCGTATGCCGAGTCGGGGCCATAGAAGCCTATGACGGGCTGATTAATATTGCGCGTGCATCAGTCCTTCGGCATCGTCCTCGTTGCGTGGCTCATTCCAATCACGTGACATTTGCGGGGGAGGTTCGCACGCGATTAAAAATTACTTCCACCTCCCCTCGCGGGAACACCTGTGTAGATGCGACACATAGGGGGTTCCGTTGTTGTTTCCGTTAGGTTGATTCTCCCATCGCGTGAAACGTGCCGTGAACCCCTGCCGCGGCTATGACACAACGTGGCGCGGCTATAACTCTACACAATCCAACACAATCCACTTTAATCTAATCCAATCCAAATCCAATCCAATCCAATCCAAATTTAATCCAATCGAATCCAATCCAATGCCCCTCGTGAGAGTCTTTGCTATCGGAGAGGAGAGGGGTTGAGCGGCGGAGAGCGCAGCTCGCGCGGCGAGGAGAATGGGGGAGGGGTGTGGGCGGACAACGACAACGCCGTATGGAGGGACAAGGCGAGTGAATGAGATGCCGTCGTATCTAAAACATGTTCGGCGGCGGCGACGTGCTGGGATATAAATGCAGAGTAGCGCACGCCGCCTTGTGTTCGCGGATGGCGCTATGGCTTCTTGATACGCAACAGCCACGCGCTGTGACCGACAAGACTGCAGTTGGCGCTGCGCACAAACTTTGCATTAGAGAGTATCATAATCGTCAAGTGATTTTTTTGTTGCAGTGCTGCCTCAGGTAACGGTGATTGAGGAATGTCTCATTGCGTCATGTCCTGCGGGTGCGTCTGCAGGCAGCAAAGAAAGCGGAGGTATCCCCTTCGAATGTCCATGACCACCGGCCGAGGGACGACCAGAACACGCCAGTTAGCCCGGCCTCTATCGGGAAACCAAAAAGCAATGCAAAGGTAGCTGATTTTCATACTTGCGCCGAGTGTAGTGTTCATGCGCCTGATTCTGTGCGCTTCCCGTGCCTAATTATGAGCACCCTCCGTTGCGCGCAGTTTGAAGTCAATGCGAGAGGACTTCATCGTGCGGTGTCCAATAGGCTCATAATAAACGGAAAAGAGAGACACCAGTGTAGGGACAGAAAGAGAAAAGCTTTTACAAAATTCGGAAGAGATCAGCCCCACTAACGCTCACTAACTCAGTCAAGATGGGGGTACCAGAGTAAGATGAAAGACATAAAAAAGGGGAGGGGGCAGCCAAAGTTGAACCTCGCGATATACGCCTCGAGATTCGCGATAGCTGCGCCGCCTGCCGCCGCTTCTCCGCGGCGTTAGCGGGATTAGCGCTGCGTGGCTGATAGGTGGTCATGCAGTGTTTTGGTTCTCTTTAGCTTCTCTTTGCCTTTCCGCGCAATGAACAACTTGTTATGGTGACGTCTGTAAACTAACTGCATGTTTAGGGCACTTAAAAAAAAAAGCTGCGTCTTGGTAGAGCGCTCTAATGCCAACAACAGCTACCCGGGGAGGCGGTTCTGCGCGCTTCTTGGCCGCTCTTGCGGGCGTCGGCGACGGCAGCAGCATATCACCGCTGTCACCTTCGAACACGTCAGCACAAGTGAATTCTATTTATTGTCGCCTCGTTTAGACCTGATATTGGCACTGTAAGAGGTTGGTTCGGTTTGCAGCCCAGACAACAAATGCGGCTTTGCTTCGAATATGTACGTCGTAGAATGTATGTCCCTGGGATGTGATAACCCGATAGCTGACAAAAACTTGTGCCTTTTATAGGAATATAAGCCACGCGAAAATGTTAAGTACACTCAAAGGCTGTGCATTGTCAGATATGTGCCCACTCATGCCTTATAGTAAGAACCAAGGTATATGTTAATGAAACCACGGCAAAATGAATTGTCTGCTAGTCAGGAATAAAAGAATAGTCGTACGGGAATGAAAAAAAAAATTCACAGCATATCCACGGGGTGAATGATGATGAGTGGGCGAAGCTCCTGAGGGGAAATCATCGGTAAAACCGTGACTCTTCAGTGAAAGTTCGCCCACTACATCTGTGTCCGAACGTAACGTCTAGAAAGTCTCGCTTAAACCACGCGTCGGCACCTTGGGGCTGAGCTCGCCTGATGCGTTTTGCAGACGCCTCACGAGCTCTCACTGCATCGGGGTCTGCCCGCCGATACGCGCGCTTTCTCGCCGCTTCCCGTTCTCTGACGTTTTGGAGATCCTCTTCGCGCCGCAGCCGTGCCGCTTCGCATACGGCAGGGTCCTCGCGCCATTGCCGTGACGCTTGGGCCTCTCGTTCTCGAACGCTGGGATCTTGGCGGCGTCGTCGCGCAGCCAGACGACACGCTTCGGCCTCCCGCTCTCGTACGGCAGGATCTTGGCGGCGGCGTCGCGCAGCTTCACGGAGCGCTTCTGCCTCGCGGGCTCGCACATCTGCAGCCTTATCCATCGGGCGACTCCGAGCGTGCGCCAACAGCGAACGGATTTTATTACAACGCTCCCCGCCATCTAGTAAACAATCCAAGAACTACACTAGAGGTAGCCACACCATCTAGTAGACAATCCAAGCGCATCTTTTCATCATATACAAGTACCGCCATCTAGTAAACAATCCAAGAACTAAACTAGAGGTAGCCACGCCATCTAGTAAACAATCCAAGAACTAAACTAGAGGTGGCTACATACATACGTCGAGGATGGACAGACCCACGCCTTAAGGAGCTTCGCCCCTAAAAAAACCGAGTGCAGCTTCTGAAATGCTAACGACGTTTGTTTGAGCAAGGTAGTATTCACCAGACCAACTAGATGCGAAATGCACTGATATTTTGCTAGACATGGGGGGGGGGGGTGAGGAGGAGGACGCTCAACTATACTTGTTTACGAATCGAAATCAACGACTGAACGTTTTAGTAATCACACACACAAGCTGTGTGTTCACTTTTCGTTTGTTTTTCGCCTTCAACGAATGGCTGGTCGCTCGGCGGACGCATTTTTTGAAGAATGCAGGGAAGGAAGTTCACAAGCGATACGAGGTGTCGTTGGAAGAGTTGATTGATTGATTGCAGGGTTTAATGCGCCGACGCAACAGAGACGACGAGGCGCGCCGTAGTGGAGGGCTCCGGATTAATTTTGACCACCTGGAGATGCTTAACGTGCGCCAAAATCTCGTACACACGGGCTCGTTGGAAGAGTGTCGTATCTGATAAGGGTCTCTAATTTCGGTTTATGCTATATTCTGCAGTCTCCCTGTGTCATATGACGATGTTTCGAAGAAGAGTTTGGTCACGGACGCGGATTACTCTATAAGCCCATCTTCGCGCTTTTCGTGGAGGATAAATGTAACAGATGAATCTTTGCGAGCGCTCACCTCGGGACAAGACGACCCAGCATTAAATTTGTCGTCGTGTGCTGACTCCGGGGTGTAATTTTGCATTATCCATGGTACTTCTTTGGTAGAATGCTTGTGAAATTTATGCCGCATTGGCTTGTTCATGGTACTGATCAATATCTGATATGTGATGCCTGCCAATATCTGATATTGGCAGGCGTAACTTACGTGCTGTCAGGTATGAGTGCTCCGCTGGATTTTGTAAGAGCACAAAGTCGATTTACATCATAGTGTGTATTGCCGCATACCGAGACACTGCCACTAAATTTCAGGGCAGCGGAATTGCAATCAGCTGCATGCAAATGCTGGCTTCGGGACGGCGGCCTGTGACACACGCCCGGCGCTCATATAGATCTCACTAAGATCGCGTCATAAACGTTTATACTCTCGTGAACACACCACGCTTGCAAACAGAGTGCCTGCTCCACGTTATTTGGTATTTCGAACGCGGACAAACGGGAAATCGCTGTCTTGAACGAGCCCCAAAAGCAACGGCGACAGGGCGGAGCGGGCCGGGGACTCCCGCGCCTGCTTTCGAAACGGGCCGCTAGGGGGATTTCAGTGGCGCCCCTACAGGCCGCGCTCGAGGCGTATAATCGGGATACGCAGGGTGAAATGCACGACGGTAAATCAATTTAAATATCGCCACACAAAACATCATGTAGCTGCCGATGACGGGAAGATGAGCATACATATTTAATACGTATAGTCATCGACAAAATAAATGAGAACACAAAAGTACGAACCACAACACGAAGAATTGAATAATAGTGTTTGTGGCGGTACAATAACGGCGCACTATTGGTATATGCGGCAAGCCACATTTAGCGGTGTTTTTGGTTATTAGGCTACGACGTACTTTTGACTTCCACGGAAAGAATATTTTCGTGTTCGCATTTCATTTGTACATGACTGTGCTAGTACAGAGGATTCACAGGACCTCTTCCAGCCCTGAGTACTGGATAAAATCAAACTGTTTGAAAGCAAAGCTTTCTAACTCTACAAGACAACGGTTCTTTCGTGGCGTGCGGGACAACAAACTCCGAACGGGGCAAAGGCGGTGGCGGTGGCGGGAGGGAGAGGGGGAGGGTTTAATTCGTGGAGCACACACCCCTGCAGCGCATAACATGACTCGCTATTGGCGGTGAGATGTTTGAGTGGCGCCCCCTGGATATGACGTCAGCTTAAGGACCCGCTCCGCTGTCGTCTGCTACACTCGCCCCGCTGCTACACCCGCGCCGCGGTCGTCCGGTTCTGACTGGCAGCAGTGCCTTTGCTAGAAATCGCCCGCTTTGATGCTTTGGTGCTTTAAAAAGCGTGTTTTCAATCAGATTCTGACGGCTCTGAATAATTTCAAGCTTTGTCCCGCACAATTTTACAACACACGAGGAGAGAGAGACCGACTTTCAGAGAGCATCGCTCAGACAATCGTGTGTAACTCGCCCTCGTCCTATCTAGCGTATTTGCGAGTTTCAGCGCTCAGAGCTCCTCGATAAGTATTCAAAATGCGTATGCTTCCCTTAACTATTTCTGAGATGCTCTTATGAAGACTCAACAGTCTAATGCTACGCATCAAGCAGCGGGTCGCACAGCAGGAAATAAAACGGGTGTTTTTCTTTCGTTGTTGTTAGATGAACGTTTTTTTTTTCTGTGCCCAACGCATTCATTTTTCTGCACCGTCCTAAACGTCCTAGGAGGTTTGGGGATATTTGCGAGGCTCACAAAGTTCGTGTGAATATTCAATGCAATAAGATCTCTGCTACGGCGCAGATAACGTTGTCCACAGTACTCGAAGGCGGCGTTTGTGCACCTAATTTCTATCGAACCATCGATATCGTAACGAACTCGATCTCAACCCGAAAAGTTATGACATGATTACGCTGTTGAAAATTTGATATACTTGCTAACTAACGCAATAAATAGTATACATGCCAATTTTCAGTATAACACAATTCGAAACCAATGAATATGTCCAGACAGCTCTTTATTGTTTTCCAACCCATTTAGTCGCAAAGAACAAATCCTGGCCTACTCGGGATGACGTTCGGTGAATTGAAGAATGAATCTTACTCTCTCGTCTTGGACTGAGGAGCCTGCCCACTAACCAGCTCGATTTTACTATTAAAGTTTTCTCCTCCTCCTGGTCCTCCATCTCTTGAGTGCAGTTTTACTATAACGCCTATCTGAATATTGGGATGATATGGCTGTGGTGAATGTACCGAAATATCCCTCCAAATCTGAAAAACATAGCCTTACTGTATGTTTGCCTTACAGGTTACTCGTTTTGCTCAATAAGCCTCTGGTTAGAAGCCTGGTATAAAACCAGCACGCGCCTATACACACAGCAGGTTATTTGGAAATCAACCTACATTATTTGCGCCCCATAGTGCATGTCGGCACACTTTCATGCCGTGACAACGTAAAGTGACTTGATACAATAGTTTAGAGTGTTAGGCAAGATTGCCAAATCTGTTTTACCTTACATACGATTAGCTGGAGTCGTAATGCCTTCTGCCAAAGCCGACAGCCCCGAAGACCTGGAATTTGTTTTGGTCTTCCATTTTCGCTGTTGTCGGTTGTCATCCTGCGGCTGTTACCTTTGTTCGAAAGACTGCTGAACACAGAGGCTGACGCCTAGCTCCGACTCTTCGCGCTCCGCACAGGACCAGCTTCGCCGCAATGCAAGGGCGACGCCGGCAATGTTTTTTTCCGGAGCGGTATCAAAAACTATACTTAAAATCACGCCTTGAGCTAGTTTACGCTGTTTTAAATCTTTTGTTACGAAAAAAAAGTTGCACATTCGCGAGATCTGCTGCAGACAAGCACAAAATCTCAACCGCGCGCAAAGAAACAGCATAGAGAGCGAGCCCGAGTGAAGCAGACGACAAATGCGAGAATCCCTAAGCCGACGTCACGGAGGCGCGCTCCGCAGCGCCGCCCGTGGTCGCGCTCACCGCCAATGCCCGCTTTCAGCGCTGCGCACAAGGCCTCGATTTCAGTCAGTTTTGTTCAAAAGAGCAGCGGCGGCTGCGGCGGTAACGGCGCTCAGCTGTTAGGCAGGCGACCACCGCTGGTGCGTCGCAGCCCGCAGCTCCTGGCACACGCGTGCGCCGCTGGGTCGGCAGCTCGGCGGCGCCGCTCATGGTTCTCTCTTGTGTGTCTGCGCTTCAAATTCTTTGGTCTCCTCGATTTGGCGACATTTTCTGCAGCATTTGAGGGGGTGCAGTACTCTCGCGCTCGATTTGCCAGTGCAGCTAGAGCCGCCTGCACATCGGCGCTCGATCTGACGCTGTGCTGCACGAGTTCTTCTACACTTCTGCACTAGCCTCTGCGCGAGTTCTCGTCTCGTACAATGTGCAGCGTGCTTTGGCGCGTTTATGGGTGTGCATCGCAGCAGACGGCTCCTGCATGATACTAATGTCAGTTAACGGATTAGGAACGACGGCGTTTCCCGTTTTAGACGAGAATTGTCGTCATGTGCAACAAGATAGTGCATTTGTGTACGAAACGCACGGTGAGTGGAGGGTGATGCCATTTGAAAAAAAGAAAAACAACGCGAGCGCGCAAATACGGACCACAGCAAACGACGTTTGTGCACTTTTTCCATCGATCTGGCCGCTGCAAGGAAAGCGCCCGTGTACGGCTACACTCGCCCTGAAAGAACTGGCGCTGCACTTGCACGACACTTTGTGAACTAGTGCGCAAAGTGCAGCTAAATCGAGAAGACCTCTTGTTGGAGACTTAGGAAGACGGCCACGGCGGGCGTTTAAATCAAAGATTTCTAGCTCTACCAGGGAAAGGTTCTTTCGTAGCGTGCGGGTCGACAAACTACAAACGCGGTGGAGGCGGCGGCAGGGGGGAGTGGGGTGCGGAGGGTTTCACTCACAGAGTACTCTGTAGACAGCGCGGCGATTTTACCCAGCTTTCCCCTCGCAGCAGTGGCTGCTCACCGGCGGCTGCGTCGGCGGTACGACTTTGTCGTCTGCATTAGCGACGGTTGCTTTGAGCCCGTTTTGGCACAGCTTCGCGTCCTTTGCGGGCTGCCGTCACACGGCTTGACTAACTTGTTCGACAGCCCCTTCAGGGTAACCCGTATCGGACTGAATTAAGTGGTCGTACGGCAAACATACGTTAAGGAATGACTTGCCTGGCGGGAAAACAAAATGTACAATCCACATAAGACATCCAGCCGCTAGAGAAACACTAGCTTTTGTGCACTGCTTGCCACGAATAGGACTCAGTTTTCTAAATTAGTGAATACCAATTCGGCTGTGTTTTAAGAGGTATAACGAAAGGCGAAAGTAGCAACTGGTCCTAATAATAGCGATTGTAAAAGTTTCCTCAACTTTCTCGTAATTATCAAAACAACTAAACTAAATAGGTTAAATCGGTACAAATGGGAATCACTAAGCCCACATGCTGAATTGTTTCGGTGTCTGCGCTTTTGTTGCGCGGTTGTGTACCCCAAGCTAGCACATCAGGCTGGCTAAATTCCGGTGTCTCACCCTTCGAAAGACGCTCCTCTCCATTGTCTATCCGCCGACTCACGGCCGGGCTACTGCGGAGGCGTTCACTACTCTAACCCGGCCCTGGCCCACGCTGGTGCTGCGTTCGGGACGTTGCCCCCGCCAATCCTATGCAACGGCTGGCAAAATCTTTCCCTCTCTGTAGAGCCACGTGCATAAATTAAGTGTGACGTCGATGGGTGTCGTTTAAAGCTTTTCTTTCCAACCACCTTTAATGCGTGGATTGGAGCCCATTTTTCCCCAGAACGGCAAGGAAAGCAAAGGAGACGTAGCTATACGGTTTAACGAATTTGATTTTATTAGGAGCTTTACGCACCGAAGCTACACATTGACTACAAGCCGCGTGGTAGTGGAGCGATCCGGAAAGTTTTGACCCACTGGGCATCTTCAACATGCACGGAAATTTCGGCAGAGGAGCATTCTCGCCTTTATCAGGATAGCGGCCGCCGCGGCCAGGGAATCGAACCCGCATCCATAGGCAGAGCAAGGGGCCGCCTTCGCCACTGAGTGACCGCGGCGTGTCTTTTTGAAACAACTCATGAGATCTTCGGAAAGAAAGGGGGTAAACCCGCGCGTTCGGCAGGACGCGTCTAAGCAACTCCACTATCTGGGCGGCCATACTTACTGTCACCTTCTGGTGTGTTTGTTCAAGTGTCTGTATTCTGCTCTGGGGAAGATTGCCAGTGCCGCTCCGACATCTTGGGGTGAAGAGAACGTTCCTTTTACCCTCGGGCTTTGGCTCAGTCATCTACAGCGTGAGCATTAGACCTTCGAGAAACCGTCCTATTTAATCTTCGGTGCCGATGCTGCCAGAACTAATTTCCTTGTTATGCATATAAAAAGGAATTAGGGGTTACTTTAATTGCTACACAAACGAAGGCCAACAGTAAGGAACTTAAACAAAAGCAAAGATAGAGAAAGTTTTTGACTGTTGACGAATAAAAATAACCATTATTTTTTGAAACGCTATGAAAGAAAGTTGATAAAAACAGCCAATCGTAAAAAGTGGTGTGGGTTAGTTTCTCGCGCTGTGGGCGTGTTTTTCTTGAGATCGTAATTCGTGTTTCTAAATGGTAAGTTTAATAATCATAATTCGCATTTATATATCTTTATATTGGAAACTACAAAAACCGCACCATACAAGTCACGGGCACCTGGCATTCATTATAGCCATATTAACGGTATAAATACGCACTTTATGTGCTGGCTGCCTATATTCTTTTCTTGTAGGGTCGAAAAAAATGTGTTTTTATTCCTGAATTCTCAATATCTCAGTAATAAATTTCACATTAGGTGAACGTGTAAACTTACAAATATTTGGGGCAGATCAGGAGGATAAACATCTTTATTGTGGGAAAAAGTTGCGGGAACTCTTCAGCAGGTGAAGTCTTCACTCGAGGACTACATATGCCTTGCCAGTCGCTACAGTCCGCTCCACCAGCCGAAGCTAGTCAGACAGGCATGAGCTGGGCAAGGCGCGCTCCGAGAGCTCGGGAGAGTTGTCAGGGTTCGGCTTGGGGAAGACGGTGGGAGTGGCATCCACCGACCATGTGAAAAAAAATTACACCGTCTCCCCGAAGGGAACTATGTGGTGATGCAAAGCGTTCCGAAGCGGCTTCGCTTTCTCGCAGTGTGGGATCCGCTTCTCGAAGCTACCGTTTCGAAGCGGCTTCACTTTCTCGCATCCGCTGCTCGACGCCGACATTTCGAAGCGGCGTCGCGTTACCCAACGCCATCTGGATCCGCTGCTCGGCGTCGACTTTTGCGGTCTGCATCTCGAGCGCTCCTCTGCGCAACCTCGTCTTCAGAAGTGCTCGCGTTTCTAGGAGTCAGCTGGCTAGCGCTGGTTGAAGGTGTGCCAGCCAGTTCGCTGACAGAATTGTTGGCGTGCATTCGGTTCATCGGACAAGCAGCAACTGAGGTAGAGGCGCGCGGAGAGGAGGAGAGGAAGAGCAGCGCGCGTGCTATCGCACGCTGGTGGGGGATAGGGGGAGAGGAGGAGCAGAGCGCGAGCTATTGCACAGCTGGCGTGGAGAGAGGGACAGGAGGAAAGCGGCGTCATCGCACAGCTGGTGGGGAGAGGGGGAGAGGTGCGGACGGACGCCGACGGACATAGCCCCGAGCAAGAGATGCTTTGCATCTAAAAAATGAGTGCAGTCTGCTCCACCAAAGGGGCGGCTAGCGGACGTAATTTGTTCGGAGTAGTGGCAGACACTTTTAGGTTGGGGAAAGGTGTTTGTTTGCAAGGCACGGTAGTGGTGTACCTGCTCCATAGATACATGTCGGTGGGGTGGGGGAAGGGTGCGTTGGGCCTGACGTAGAT
Organism: Haemaphysalis longicornis; assembly: GCF_048455015.1. Taxonomy (NCBI): domain Eukaryota; kingdom Metazoa; phylum Arthropoda; class Arachnida; order Ixodida; family Ixodidae; genus Haemaphysalis; species Haemaphysalis longicornis. The sequence goes on along the minus strand of NW_027526460.1, from coordinate 142,960,097 downwards.
GTTCGGTCATTTCTGTGTATTTCAGCAGGGGAGTAAATCTCTCCGAGGCGGCGTCTTCACTCCTCATGCGGCGGGTCATTTCTCGCGCAAGATCGTGGGCTGTCGCGTTCCCTCTCACTCCCAGATGGGCTGGAGTCCATACGATCTGGATCGGTCGCTGCGGGGGTTGGCGGAGTAGTATTGCGCGGGCCGCAGGGTGCACCGTTCCAGCCTGGAAGTGCCGGCAGGCCTGTCAGCTGTCCGTCACAACAGTAGTAGGCTGGGTAGAAAAGATGGCAAGTGCAATTGCCGCCTCTTCTGCTTCTAGTGGTGACTGCTTAGACAGAGGCAGTGATTTGGTTAGCCGTACGGCCAAGGCGAACGCTGGACAGGAGGGGTATGGCGCCGCGTCTGTGAAGACCGCGTCAGCATCTTCACTGCACTGTCGTGAAATGGCCTCCGCGAGAAGGCTTACACCGTCCACTGTGGTGTTCAGAGTGCAGATTACGCGGCAAGCATTGTCATTAATTACTTTTTGAGTGCGTCGGGGAGGGGCTCCAGAAGTGGGTCATTGTAGCCCGGTGTATTTATTTCCAGTACTGAGAGGACCTGGCAATATTCAGCAATATATCATGAATTGAATAGGCACCTGGTTGCAATGGAAATTGTTCGCAGTGCGGTTTCCTGCTATTTGCATTTCGGGTATTATAACAAAACATTGTGTGCGTGCTATTGCAAAGCATCTTTTCCTTAGTCACTGAAATAAAGTGTTTAGGAAATATACACGGCGACAGGTAACTGCACATTAGCTACTGTTGCTACTGGGCCATCCGAGCGCATTCACCGGTGTTCTGACGTTGCCTTGCCTCCGACCGCTATCGAAGCGGCGCAGAGCAGAGCGATGAACTTCTCAAGCCGACGAAGAGTTGAAGCAACATTTATAACCAGTATGTTCAAGGATAAAAAGATAGTTACATTGCTCTCACAAAGGCGACAGCACGTCCCCACTCGGTACATCTGAAAAGTGCCGCGCTCGCTGCGCCTCCGCGGACTGCTTTTATACCCCCGGGATTCCGTTGCATCCGCGAGAGGTTTGAAGCGCTCCAATCAGGACTCTCGCTTGCCGAAGTTTGAAACCGACAAATGGAGGTGAAGCGGCTGCGTCAGCCTAGCCGCCTCAACGGGGAAAGGGAAGGCGACTCAGCTGCGCCATCTCCAGGCGTCGTCAGCTGTCGTCACTTCGTCAGGCGTCGTCACTTTGCGTCAGCCGCGGGCCGTTCGGCAGGGGCAGGATTCGTCCCCGTTGGGAAGGGGAAAGGAGAGGTGACACTGCAGCAGTTTCAATTTGGAGCACATCTGCCGCGGGAGGTTTGGGCCGGGCGCTCGGGCACAGCAGTACATTGACACGAGAGTGAACACGTAGCAGGGGACACGAGCCCTTGAAGGGGGCATCAAGACAAAATACAAGTTTGGCTCATTATAAATACCACTTTCTTCTGACAACAATGACGCCAATTTTATTGTATACCTTGAAGAAATATTCGAGGTATTAAAGAAAACGCGTCACGCAGTCGCGACTCTCTTGCCACTTTCCGGCAACTTTTCTATGGCGTCGAGGATTATTTTTTCTGCGAAAGCAACACTGAAAGTAATGATTTCGGTGCTGACCAACATGACGTTATACTCCTTGAATTTGAAGATTTTAGATGCGACGCTGAGAGCGTCTCTTGTCGGCGGCCCTGTCCTTCCTGCGTGCGTCCGTCGTCGTCGTCGTCGTCGGCGTCCGCACTCTCCTCCGCTCACCCCCTCTCCTCTCCGATAGCGAACACTCTCTCGCGAAGGGCATTGGATTGGATTCGATTGGATTGGCTTGGATTGGATTGGATAGGATTTGGATTGGATTGGATTGGATTAAAGTGGATTGTGTAGGATTGTGTTGCGGCATAGCCAGGGCAGACGCACTGGCGCCGGCGCGTGCCCAGGTGAGAGCGAACAGTCTCAACATCTGCGGGTGTGCGGCCGAGCTCGCTCTCACTCCGCCGGTGGGCGGCGCTGCGCGCGGTGCTGCGCGTGTGCAGTACTCTCTCTCTCTCCGCGGTCTCCTCTCCTTCGGGCGCACTGCGCATATAACCAGTGTGCCGTTCTCCGGCGGCTTTTCGGTCGACGGTTGCTCTGCGCTTGCGCTTGAACCCCCCACAGCGTCGCACCACACCAGGGTTCCCGCGAGGGGAGTTGGGCGTAATTTTTTTTAAAACTTGCGTTCTTTTCGGTTAAAAATGGTCTTTCGTGGCTGGAATGGAGTTTAGTGGGGTACTAAAGCATAGTCATTTCATAAGTAACAACGTTTCACCAAAGTTGAAGGAGCTCTGTCAGTGCTTCCCATTTGGGTGGGTCCACGCAGAGTTGACAGGAAAAGACACACAGACGCAAACGGATACAGGTAAATATTTTGAGCACCAGGAATGTGCATTAAGAATATTCTCCGTCAACCCGGAATCACCGTCAGCCATTCTGGTCACCAAGGGGTATGCTACTCGATCACTGATAGCCAGCCTCCTACCGTCATTATCATCTGTGGATTATCCTCATCATCGTGCTTTCTGTCTCGTCGGAACGTTCGGAGTCAGCACCCTAATAAAGGCGGTCTCCAGGAACAACCCGACTCTCTCAACTTGTGGAGGGTGCTTTTTATCCCGCTTTCTAGCTCTCGCCGTCGCACCACTGGAGCTCCATTTAGGGCCAAGACAGAAAAGAGAGAGAGAAAGAACTTTATTTTCCCAGATATAGAGCTTGGGCTCTCTTTGCCGCGTTAGTCAGCCAGGAGATATTGGTCCCTGGTGGCTTATTCAGCGATCTGTACAAGGCGTAGCTGCGTTAGAGGATCCGAGATACGCAGCAGTGTTTCCCAGTGCTCTAGGTGTTTAATATTTATGAGGGGTAGAGGGGTCTTGCTCCGTGGTTTTCTTTGGCATTTCCACATAATGTGCGTGAGGTCTGCGCGGTCGCCGCAGCGTTTGCACTTATCCGAGAAGATCATTTCTGGATGGAAGTGACTATAGGCCAGCGGGTTCGGGCAGGTATTTGTTTGAAGTTGCCTCTATGCCTTGGCCTGTGCAGCGTTGAGTGGGCGGTGGGCGGCTGGGAATTTGCACTTGCTATGTTTGTAGTAATTTGTTATCTCTTTGTACGAGTTGACGCTGTCGAATTTTTCTGAGTGCTCTGCTGGCACTGCGGGGGCTTAATTGCTGCTCGGGTGACGATCTCGCAAGCAGCTGTGCGGGCCTGTTCGCTGCCCTGTAACCCTTCGTGTGCACGAGTCCAGATAAGTTTCGTTGTCCGGTAATTCGGTGCTCGCTGCTGCTGAAGCATTCTTGCGGTGACTTGGGATATCCTCAAGTGGCTGATTATGTATCTGGCTCGAGTTGCGGTGATAGCAAGAGGGATTGCTGGCTGTTCTGAAGATGTAGTATTTTTTGTGAGAACTGTCGCCGAGGACAGCGTTTGTCCGTTGTGGTCCACTACCACCACAGCATGGCGTTGTTGTCGGGATAGTACGCTGCGTCTACAAATACTGTTTCGGGGTTGTTGCCGCATTGTTTTGTGAGAGCTTGTGCTCTTACCGTTATCCGGCCTTATTATATGTCGGATCCATGTTTCAGGGTAATCTAGTTGTGCGTACCGAGGTTGCTTCTGCCTACCCCCCCCCCCCATGCAGTACGAGAGCAGCCAGTCGCGCATCAACGCTGCGGCCCGGTCCAGCCTGCGTTTACCCTCACCGATCGCGAGCGCGATCCACCGTTTGCACAGCTCACCGGTTGCACAGCACGATCAGTGCAACCGGGTAAGCGCGTTCAACTGATTGGACAATAAATTCAAACTTCAGGACGTCTCATTTTCTTTGCCCGAAGCGTCGAAGACCTGGTTCCTCAACCATGAGAGAGACATCTCTGATTAGACCAGCTTTGACGAAGAACAGCGTCGTATTTTTGGGACGTCCTTAAACCGGTCAGATGGAGCCAAAAGGAAACTGGCGGTCCGTGTGCAGCTCCAGAACGAGGCGTACTCTTCGTACATCGAAGATTTCATCCCACTGTGCCAACGAGCTGGCAAGGACGTCGAAAACCGACAAAATGCAGCACATCATGAAAGGGATCGCCTCTTTCACCTTTAATGCTCTGGCGGTGCAGAACCCTACCAACATTGCTGATGTACGCACGATCTGTCAGCATTTGGACCACCTGCAGTCCTTTCACCTCCAACATGATTGTTTGCGTTCCTGCTCCCTTCCGCATTCAGAGCTCCGTACTCTGATCCGAACAATCATATGAGAGGAGATTACAGCAGCGCGACACTACCTGCTCCCAGAACACGTGCACGTATAAGCCCATGGGCTGCGTGACTTGATCAAAGAGGAGCTGGCGTGCATGACTGATGTTCCACAGCCTTGTGGTCCGGCTCCTACGCACGTCCAGTCGTACCAAGAAGCTGTTACGATACCATCCCTCCCCATGGAGTAAATTGCCCCTCCGACTACTCTTGGCCATTTGACAGCTATTTCTGTGCCTTCGCCTCCACCGCCTCTATTCCCAGCGTGGCGAGGACAACAACAACGTGGCATCCAACAAGCGACTGGCCAGTGTGTTATTACAGTGGCATCAGAGGGTACATTTCGCGGTTTTGTCGGCGACGCCAGCTAGACGAACGCCGAGGCTACGCACCTTATGAACGCGACGCCTACTTTGGATACCCCCTCGTCAGCACCTGTACTCGCCACCTGCGCGCCAACCTTCGCCCGTCTATTACGCCAGGAACTTGGCTTGTGGTTCCCGCCCCACACGACGTCGTTCCATTTCACTTTTCCGTCGTGTTTTGTCGCCTCTCCTTCCTGTCTCCAAAACCAATGTCCCCAACCAACAGCAGGAAAACTAGACGATGCCGTTTTTGGAGGAAAAAAAATTCCCGCGCCTTCCCGCGAGGGGAACACGAGTAAATGCAGAGCATTGGGGCCTCAGTACTGGTTGAAGGCAGTGTTGCTTCCATCGCTTCTTCCGTGATGCTGGAGTAGCAGACACGAGTAAACGTGGGGGCGAGCGTAAACCAAGGAAGGAAGGAGCAACGCAGTGACTGAAGCACGAGCGACCGCTAGACGCTTTATATTTGCAGCGCGCGCAGTAGAGGGAGGGCAGTACGGGGGGGGGGGGGGAGCGCGCATGCGCAAGCAGCGCGCGCCCTTCCACGCCCCACCGCGCTGCTATCACGCACCTGTTACGCCGAGACCGCGACGGAGCGAACGGGCTGACTACGATGCATGCGCGCGCCAGCTGCTGTTGAGAGAGATGAGGGAAGGAGGAGAGGCGCACCTGCTGCGGACGCGGAGCGGTTGACACCGTCCGACGCAGGAAGAGGCGAGCCCAAGAAATGCTCTGCATTTAAAAGTGCATTTTTGGACCGATTACAACTCCTCCCGACCCTCCATGTACCCACTTATCTGTTCTCGATGAAGGAATTGAAGTGGAACTGTTAATGGATGCTGGAGCTATAGTATTTCTGTGATTCAGGCTGATGTGCGTTCCCGTCTGCGAAATGTCAATACTCCGTGTGGTGGTCCCTGTTTACATGCCGTAAATAATCAAGAAAGCACGCGCTCCGCTTATTGTACCGTGTGCGTATTAATTGGAGAACTCCGCCATTCTATTCATTGTGCTGTTCTTTCGCCCTGTGCTTACCAGCTTATCGTCGGATGGGACTTTCTTTCCTCGGCCTCCGCCGTTACTTCCTGCCGTGAACCCGCCATCAGTATTGATGGTATTGAAAATTCCAGTTCTCTAGATTTCCCACAGCACACACTCAAGCTGAAATCTGATCATATTTTGGAAGCTCGTTGTGAGGGCATCGTGTCGCTCTCCTCAGACGAAATTAACGCTGGCGATAATGTGGTGGGGCCTTCTACACGGTTCATACAACCGGGAATCGCCATCCCATCCTACCTTGTTCGGTTTCTGCGCGGGTGTGCGGTGTTTGCTGGGATGAACACTACGAATGGGGTGGTCTTATTGGCGGAAGGAACCACCATAGCTTCAGTTGCCGACCGTGCTCCTGCGTCCGTATTTTCCGGTGACGTGCCCCTTTCCAACAAGTACGTATTCGGCTCCCTTGGTAATATGTCGGGTCTTGTGTCCACTATCAGTCATGACCTGACGCCTAATCAGAGAAAGTTATTACTGAACGTCCTAAGAAAGCGCCAAGCGTCTTTCGATGCACACTCCTGTAGCCTCCTACAAACATCTGCAGCGGAGCACAGAATTAAAACGGATGAGCCAGCCGTGATCCGCCGCAGGCCATATCGCGTCTGCTTGTGTTTACGGAAAATCACCGAAGACAACCTGGCTGACATGCTCAAGCGCAATATTATTCGAGCGTCGACGAGCTCCTGGTGTTCCCCAGTGGTTCCTGTCGAGAAGAAAGACGATTCTGTACAGTTCTGCGTCCACTACATGGCACTCAATAAGATCACTCAGAAAGACGTGTACCTGTGCTCCATATAGACGATGCCTTAGATTGCAAGGGGCCGAGTACTTTTCGAGCCAGGACCTTAGACCGGGTACTAGGAAATCCCGAAGCATGACTCTGACAAAGAAAAAACGACATCTACCACCTCCGATGGTCTTTGACGAATTTTTCATAATGGTATTTGGCCTTTGCAATGCTCCAGCTACATTGAAGGGATGATGGACACTGTTCTTCGTGGCCAAAAATGGAAAACTTGTTTATGCTGTCTAGACGATGTTATTTTTTCGTCCACATTTTTGCAGCACCTTGAGCGCCTTTACGAGGTACTTACTTGCCTGTCCGACGCAAGACTTCAACTTACATAAAAAAAGTACCATTTTGCCAGCGAGAGTATCAAAGTGCTCGGAGACGTCATCTCCAAAGACGGAATACGCCCGGATCCCGACAAAATATCTGCCCTTATTAATTTTCTTCTACCCCTTCAACAAAAAGACCTGCGAAGCGTCCTTGGCCTGCCATCATATTTTCGGCGTTTTATGCGCAACTTCGCCACCCTTGCATCTCCACTGCATCAGCTTGTACGCACCAACGTCGCTTTTAAATAGACGGATGATTGCCAAGCCGCATTTGAAGCTCTCAAAAATGCACTTACCTCTGACCCCGTCCTGTGTCATTTTTGACGACTCAGCGCCTACTATTTGCACACTGGTGCCAGTGGGTGTGGCATTGGTTCCGTTCTTCTCCAGCACGATGCTCAGCTTCGGGAAAAAGTCATAGCGTATGCTAGTCGCTCACTGACGCCCGCTGAGAACTGCACCATCACGGAACAGGAATGCCTAGCTGTCGTCTGGTCTGTACAAAAGTTTCGCCCGTACCTCTACGGTCGTCATTTCACCATCGTTACGGATCATCACGCCTTTGTTGGCTATCCAGATGTATACTGCGTTTGCAGCAGTTTGACTTCACCGTTACATTCAAGTCCGGGAAAAGCATTCGGACGGAATGCCCTTTCGCGATGCCTTTTATACTCCCCGTCGAAAGCTGCTTCTTCCGAGCCACGGCCGCCACATTTACTCATGGCACCCAATAACCACGCTCCAGTAGAGGCGGCCGCCGAGCTGCCTTCGCTTCAGCGGGCCGATGCTTATCGCCGAAATCTAATGGACTCCCTAAGTGGCTCGGCGCGACCACCCAACAGCTGGTTGAGACGCCAACTAAACTTCCGGATTATGGATGGCGTGCTCTACCACGCCAATCACCATCCTTCGGACCATAAATGGGTGCCTGTCGTTCCTCGACAGGTGCGCCTTCGCATAATGGCAGCTTTTTACAATGACGCAACAAGATGGCCACCTTGGCTTCCAGAAGACTTATGATCGGGTTCGGAGTCGGTTTTAATGTCCCGGCCTCTCCACGAGCATCGCCATACGTCGCCTCTTGCGCATTGTGTCAACACCACAAGCGACGTATACAAAATTGAAAAATACTGCTCGTAGAGTTGATATTGTCATGAAGACAAGGACGAAGCAGTTGTCTTGAATGAGAAATACGTTTATTGGAGCGAACTTGTGCTCCCCTAACAACTCAAAAGAATACAGAGGCGGCGAAGCAGCAGTCAACAAAGTGACTTGCACAGGCGAGTGTTGTCGAATCGAATGCCCCGGCGTCCGCACTGCAGGCTTTTGATCTTTTGGCGCGCGTGGTTCTCGAAACGTCGATTCGCATCGAGAACATAGTAGATCCAAGAAGATTATTCTGGGCTGTTCACGCTAGATCGGAATGCTCTCGCTATCACAACAGATAACACATGCGGCACAGAAAGAAAGAATGGAACACGCGCTTCCCTTGGCGCAGAGATAACACAGACCGGCGCAGCCGGGCGGTAAAAGCAAAACACAAATAAACAAACCCAATGTATGGTTCGCGGCAATATAATGATGCGCACTAGTAGATTATTTAAAATCAACTTTTCCCAACTTTGTTGTTTGTAACTAAGCCACGCGTCATTTTGGCTTGCATGGAAATAAATGGCGCTATTTGTGCGTTCAGGTTCATGTTTTCGTGTTCGCGTTTCATTTGACGCCGATAGTAGATAACCGCCTGCGGTGTGCAGCAGCCGACTCCTTGCCCTCCTGTTCCATTTGACACAGTGGGCATTGAGCTGTACGGGCCGTTACCTTTAACATCGACTGGATGCCGACGTCTTCCTGGGAAACATGATCCTGTGACATCGAGCGCCTCGGGTTCTGCTCAGTCACCCCGGCAAGCCGTTTCTTTCACAAATTGTTGCAGAAGTTCTTCGCGCTGCTAACACCACCCACAAAACTTGTTCTAGCTACCATTTACAGACGAATGGACTAACTCAACAGTTCCACCGCACGCTCTCTGATATGATGTCCCTGTACGTCAGCCCCGACCACCGAAATCGGAACGTCATCCTGCCCTTCGTTATAGTTGCTTTAATATCGCTGTTCAGCGCACCACCGGTTATTCGCCCTTCTTTCAGGCTTTCGGCCGCCCACCCTCTTTTACCCTCTCCACGGTTTATTTCTTTGCCCCAGTCTCCGCTACTTCGCCAATTCATGAGCAGTTCTTGGATCGGATCGCGCATTGTCGACGTATGGCAAAATGTAATACATATGCCAGACACAAGACTTAAAGGGATGATGTGACACCCACCGCGCCGTTAAGTTCTCGAAAGGACAAGAGCTCCTGGTTTGGACACCTGGTCGAACACCACGACTCTACGAGGCGTTCCTGCTCTGGTACATTGGTCCGTACGTCGTCATCGACCATACTTCTGCAGTCAATTATTCCGTGTCACGAGTTACTCCTTCAACAGACCGTCGCTGTTGTGGGATAGTGATAATGCATGTCTCCCCCTTGAAACCGTTGAACCGTCGCCAAACGAAACCTTCTGCGGTCTAGCGCCCGCTTTCAGCCGCGGGGGCAAAAGTGTGAGCATCAGGAATGTGCATTCAGAATATTCCCCGCGAAACCGGCATCATCATCATCTATCCTGGTCACCAAGGGGTATGCTCTTTGATCACTCATAGTCAGCCGACCACCGCCGTTATCATCTGTGGATAATCATCATCGTAAGCTCGGTCTCCTAGGAATGGTTGGAGTCAGCAAGCTAATAAACGCGGTTTCCTGGAACAACCCCTCTCTCTCAATATGAAGTTTATTTGACCGTAGTTTGAACGCAGCCGGATCCGTCACCAATCCTCAGGAAGGAGCAGCATCAGCGTACTTCAAGCTGTTTGATTTCCTTGAGGACGGGGCAGGACTGCGGTTGCTGCGGCGCCGTGGAGGCCGGATCCCTCGCTCTCGGGCTGGGGTGCACGGGCGGCGCGTGTACGCTGCTGGGCCGGGACTGGAACGCTCGAATCGGGGTGCGTGGGCTCTAATGGGCCGAGGAGGTGATTCCGGTGGGCAGCTGCGGGCCCGTGGATCCGCGTTGCTGGAAGACGCGAAAGGCGGCGGTTCCCTCGTCACGATCTCGTGATGGAATGCAGTAGCACGCGATCGGATGACTACTACCCCCGCTTTATGGGAAAGGAGGCTGGCTGACTCTAGCGCGGAAGTGCAAAGGACGCTTATTGAAAGCGCAGAGAAGGCCCTATCGGCAATCTCGGGAGCTCCGAACTAGAGGATCCAAGTGAAGGTAAAGTTTTTTACTTCTTCCTACGGTGGCCTGCTCGTGCGGCAGGACTATACGTTCATACCGCAATCTGCGTGCAGCACTGTGTAGGCTTCATTGTTGTCTACAGTCCGTCCACTGAGGGCCCCAAACTCACCGTGAAGGAAGCCACAAAAGGCGCCGGTGCCTCTCGGTTCCACCTTCCGTGAGGGTGGAAGGAGACGTCCTTTCGAGGCCCCCTTCGCGGTGAGTTAGGCGTGCTGAGTCGGCGGACTGTTACAACAGTGTAGCCTTCACAGTGCTGCACATAGCTTGTGGTATTTGCTATGGTCGGCGATGGGCGCAAAGGGCGACCGTGGGGCTTCTTCGGGAGCCTTCTCATACCATCCGCGGGTTGCATAAGAAGAAAAAGCGCGTTAAGGAACAAAGGAGGTCGTTCGGTCGTCGCTCGCTCCGTGCTGATGAAACGAAGGCGATGACGCCCGCCGTAGCGGAGGGCTCCGGATTAATTTTGACCATCTGGGGATCTTTAACGTGCGCCGAAATCTCGTACACACGGGCGATTCTGCTTGTCGCCTCCATCAGAAAAGTGGCCCCCGCGACCTCGTGCTCAGCAGCGCAACGCCTTAACCACTGAGCCACTGCGGTGGGTACCCTACTGCGGCCGCGTGACATGTGAACGTAAGGACGAGTATGTAGGGCAAGTTTTTACCATATCACAGATAGCTTTGATTAAAGAGAGGCGGTCGCTCAAAGGTGGCCAGTCAGTCTGGCGAACACGTTCATGCCAAAAGACAAAGAAATGAAAGCGAACAGAGAGACGCCAATACGATGCAGCACAAAAAGTCCTTGATAAGCATCATTACACTTTCTCTTTCAAAATTACGTCAACCGGTTGTAGTGCCCGAGCAATGTTTTATGCCTGTAGCTCAAACTCGCAGCGCCCACTGTGAGGAGGCAAAGGGAGACAATAAAACATGGGCTGATACTTTGACGCTCAAAACGGTTCGGGGTGAAGAACTCGCCATTTTTAACACACTTCACGGTGGCCTTTGTTATGTGAGCTTGCAGGACCTGATTTTGACGTAACCATCTTCCGGATCCATGTTACTGCGGCCGGGCCGTAGTTGTCGCGGGATAAAGTGTATTTTGTAGTTCCTCTCAGAAGTCTTGTCGGTGTAGTTATGCGGCTGGGCTAGTTTCCAAGCCCCTCAGTGGAACGGCTGAAAAGTTTCCTTCTCATTCTCCAATCTAACAAGCGGTTCTCTCACAGAATCTCATCGCCTGTCCTTTGTGAAGAAGTGTTCATTCTTCTAGGCCACAAAACAATTAAGTGTTAACAAAAAGAATAAAGAATGGCTGAGGATTAACTCAGGTAACCCTGGATATGCAAAGAAAAGCTTAGCTAAGTCTGGATTTTTGGTTTCAATCGGATAGCCTTTATTTGCCTTTTTTAATACTGCTTGCAAAAGCCTGTCTTTGTCTACGGTTGCGGTGCCGCGCTTTGCGTTTTCTAAGCCGAACGGATCGCTCTTCCTCAGCCTTGATTGACTGATTATGAGGTTTGACACGCCGACGCTACACAGGCGATGAAGCGCACTGTAGTAGAGGGCTCCGGCTTAGTTTCGACCACCTCAGGATATTTAACGTGCGTTGAAATCGCGTATACATGGGGGCTTTCGCTAATCGCCTCCATCAGAAAATTAGCAGTGGTTTAGCTCGGCTATGCCACGATATACGTAGCCTCAGCTAAGGTTCAGCTGGTTAATCTTAGCTTTACTGGTTGTCTAGGATTGCTTGATTATCATGCTTACTGCTGCTTCAACGACAGGCACACGGTATATGCATTATGTAACGCATGTATACGCCTCGAGCGCGGCCTGTGGGGGAGCCACTGAAATCCCCCCCAGCGGCCCGTTTCGAAAGCAGCCGCGGGAGTCCGCGCCCCGCTCCCCAGTGCCGCCGCTGCTTTTGCCGCACGTTCACGCCTGAGCTTTACCATTTTCGGGTGCTTGATATCCATGTTTATGTGGAGCAGTCACTCTGTTCGCAAATAGGGTGTGTTTACAAAAGTGCAAATGTTTCTGACGCGATCTTAGTGTGGTTTATTCGGTCTGTATAAGCGCCAGGTGTGTGTTACAGGTCAGCGTCTCGGAACCGGCGTATGATGGAGGCGATTGTAGTTACAGTCACCTGAATTTACTAGCCGTGTGTCTGTGACCACCGGTTCCTCAGTTATTCATGCTACGGCTATACACTACGATTTAAATCGGTTTTGTGCGCGTACATAATCAGCGGAGCACTCATACCTGACAGCACGCCAGTTACGTTTGCCAATATTACACCTCAGATATTGATCACCACTACTTACAAGCCAGTCTGTACTAATTTCGGGAATATTCAACAAACGTACTATGGACAGTGCATAATTCTACTCGGGGATCAGCACACGACAGTCGTCTTGTCGTGAGGTGAGCGCCCGCAAACACTCATCTGCTACATATATCCTCTGAGAGCAGCGCGGAGGTGGGCTTAGAATATAATCCGCGTCCGCGACTTAATGCTTCTTCGAAATATCGTCATATGGCACAGGGAGCCTGCTGAATAAACCAGAAACTGAAATCAGAGGGCCTTATCACATACCACACTCTTCCAACGACACCTTTCATCGTTTGTATAACAGCCTACCCTGTATACTTCCAAAAATGCGCCCGCCGTACGATGAGCTCTTCGTTGAAGTAGAAAAACAAAAGGAAAGTGAACGAGAGATTTGGGTGGGGGATTACTAAAATGTTCATTGCTTGATTCCGCTCCGCATTTGTACACAGCGTCTCCTTCTGCTACCCCCCCCCCCCCCCCCCCCAATGTCTCGCGCAGTAGCAGCGTATTTCGCGTATAGCTGGTCTAGTGAACCCTACCGGGCATATGTTTCGACGAACGTCTTTAGCATGTCAGAAGAAGAAAAAGAAGAAAGTAGTTTATTTCATCGAAAAACATCACAAAAACATGTTGATAAGGCACCTGGATCCATAGCCTGTACGGCTAGTATTGGATCCATTACAGAAATATTTTCTGTAATGGATCCAAGCTCCACTGTTTTTCTTTTCATTTCCGTTAGAGCTATGATGTTTCTTAATTCCGCACTTGCACAGCATTTATTTTTCTGCGGTTTCATTACTTGCCTTGGTTCTTGCTATATGGCGTCTGTGGGCTCATATTTAACGCCGCACAGGCTTGGAATATACTTAAAATTTTAGCATGGTTTATATTCTTATAAAAGGCATAAGTTATTGTGCAGGATTGGATAATCACATCCCCGAAACATATTTTTCTGCGACGTACATATTGGAAACGAAGCCGCATTCGTTGTCCACGCTGCAAAATGAAGCCAACCTCTCATTGTGCCAGTATCAGGTCTAAACGAGGCGACAGCAGAATTCAATTGTGCCTGATGTCTTGGAGATGACATGGGTGATAAGTTGCTGCCGTCGCCGACTCCCGGAAGAGCAGCGATGAAGCACGCAGAACCACGTCCCCGGATAGCTCTTGCAGGCGATCGCGTACCCTACGAAGACGCAGCTGCTTTTTAAGTGACCTGAACGTACTCTTCGCCTATACACGTCACCATAAAAAGTTTTTTTAAGTCGCGGAAAGGCGAAAAGAAGCAAAACAGAACCAAATCACTGCACTAGCTCCTATCAGCCACGCAGCGCAAATCCCGTCAACGCCGCGGAGAAGCGGCGGCAGGCGGCGCAGCGATCGCGAAGCTCGAGGCGTGTATTTATCAAACGTCTCTGGCGCAGCCTCACCAATTGCCCCAGAGCTAAGCTGGTTCCACAGTCACACGCCGTTGTTGCTGAGACGCACGAACCCGGCCACCCCTCGCATGATCATCAAGTGGACCGGGCCGCGAAGTGCGGAACGGCGGTCGGCGATGACGTTTGGCACGTGGGATGTGTGAGAGACGCCGGGCAGCGAGCACCGTTCTGTGCGCCGTGTGACGTCACTGCTCCTCACGCATGCGCAGCACGGCTCTCCAGGAGGCACGCAAAACTGCTCAACTTCGGTCAATGTAGCTCACGCTACAAAAAACGCAAGCCATGGCCTTCTTCCTGAGTCTTCGAAAAGAATTGGCAGCGCAGACACACGAAGGACGAAGGCAGAACCACGAGCACCCCCGCCGGGCTGCCCACCCCACGGCGCATGCGTGTGCCAGCAGCTGCCTGGCAGCGAGGCAGCGGGGTTGGTCGGCTGCCTATCAGCTGAGCAGCCGCTCCCGCCGCAGCCCCCGTTGCTCTTTTGATTTAAACTGACTGAAAACGAGGCCTTGTGCGCAGCGCTGAATGTGGGCATGGTGAGTCGCCTTATGCGCTTCAAGGGTGTGTCGCAGCTGCGGTCAAATGAAGGTCAACTTGCGCATCCATGGCAAAACCGCTCGACGTGAGTAGTACAGCTTCACTTTAAAACATAGCTGTTGGCAGGTGAGCAATCCACGGAGGTAGAACGGTTTCCGTAATTAGCACTGTCACAATCGCTAAACCGGCGATTTCCATCTTATCTGACGCAGGATGCTGAGCAACATTCACCACCAAGCCCGGCGAACCCCACACAGAACACGTCTCCCGTCCAAGTTCCTATTTCGCAACGCTATTTCGCACTATCCAAGCATTTGTCGGAGCGTCCCTGATGACCGCACTCCTGCTCCTGGTGGCGGCGACTGTCTTGGGCCTGTCCAGTTCGAGGCAGCGCGTCTCCGTCAACGACCCGCCCCGCTGCTGCCTCCGCGAGACAGAGTGGCTGTTCTACCGGGTCAACACTTCCGTGAACCCATGCCGCTTCTTTCACGGCTACGTTTCTGGCGTATATCACAAACTGCGTGAACCACCGGCTTTGGCTGAGACCGCTTTAAGCTCGGACAGAGAACTGTACTGGCCGCCTGCCCGCAAATCCGGGATAGCGGTATACCGTTTGTCCCAGTCCTGCCTAAGCGCGATGGTTAACACAGAGAAACTAGGTGGCTCAACCGCGACCGCGTATATTGGGGCCTTACTGCCGAGCTCAGCTGTGACGAGGTCGGAAAGGGACCTTTTGCTGTTCCTGCTCCTGATGGCAGTGAGGCACAACATAATGTCTCATCCCGTCGTCGCTTTGAACGGCCGCGGTGGCTTTCCTCGCAGGGTGTACTTCAAGAACATGCAGCACCTGAGGAGGACGGGGGTTCTTGCTGTACTCCTCATAACAACGACGGCCCCACTCATCAGAGGCGCCCTCTCGGACCAGTACCACCAGTTACACTAGGACTGTCTTCAAACCATTAACCGTATGTTGAACCTAAGCGTCACCCTGAAGAATATGGAAGATCTCGAGCGCGATCTGCACGTCACATTTGGAAATGGTGTCATGGCGAACTTCTCTGACGTGGCCAAACTCGCACCGTCTCTGACGATGGCCGACTGGAGCTGGGCTGTCAGGAACGTTAGCGGCAGCGACCCTCCTGCATTGCTCTACCACAGCAGCGTGGATGCACTTCGAAAGACCTTCGGTGTGCTGCTGGACGTAAGGCGACGGACTGTGAAGCTCGTCTTTTTCATTTTCAAGGCGGTCACAAATTTCCTTCTCGAAATGCTCAAAGAAGGCGGCGGCATTCTGTTCACCCACCATTTTGACTACTGCAAGACTATTATCTACCAGTATTCCCCTCTAAAACTGGTGAATTCTATCGAAACATACAGCCCAGAGCATGCCGCCGCATTTCATCGTATTTTCAAGGAAATCTTGGCGGAGATTGCGGCGCGAAGTGCGAGAATTATGCCGCCAACTGATCACACCCGGTTACTGAGCTACCACAAAAACCTGCGACTTTTGTTGCCAACCGATTTACTGCCCGCGCGCAAGAAAATTCCCAATCTTACTGGTGACTTCGTGAGGAACCTGCTGACCCTGTTCCGGTCAGGGTGGTCAAACGAATGGAAAGATTTACTGCCGGGCATTACAGAAGATCTGTACAAGAATGTCAGTTTGAGAAAAATCGTTGTATTCAATGACACCGTGGTGATACCTGTGTCTACGTACACCATATCTACTTTCAACGCAAGCGATGAGCTAGTGGTTCCCTCAGCCATCGTTGGTGTCCCGCTGGCTGACGCTCTTTGGGAAAACATATTCTCTAATCATGAATGGAGCCAAGCTACTACCAAGATATTTTACAACTACACCGCTTGTCAGGAGAGCCTCGAGGCACTGTTAAATTACTCCACACGAACATTCCATGTGCCGCTTCTAAGCCTCGAGACTGCTCGACGAGTGGCGGCCAGTTCTTTGTGGCAGAGCGAGTTTGAATCTTTTGGAGGCTGGAGAGTGTCTCGTTGCAAGCTGTTTTACATGTTATTCGTCTACCACCACTACTGCCCCACGCCTGTCGCATTGAAGGAGAGGGCCCTGAAAGAAGCGAAGTACATCGCCTTGATCTCGGATGACTTTCGCGATGCGTTTGAGTGTCAAGCGCGCTTGAACACGACACCGACTTGCAGACTGGAACAAGAGCACTAAATGTTTCTACTGAAGGCGCTACGCTGTTGTTGGAGAAAACAATTACAGTACTGTTCCAAGTTCTTTTGTTTCACCAGTGGCACGTCGGTAACGATAGCTACCAAAATATTCGCGGCTATGCAGTTCCAGCCACTCCGGCGATGGCCTCCGTAGCGACAACCTTTACATTAGCGGGAGCCACAGAACTCAAGGCATTTCTGCGGCTAATGCCTACTGTTTTTCATTAGCTGTTGAAGTTTCATGTGATATGCTTCTTTTCTCGGTCTTTCTCGCTTGATTGTCTGCTGATTATGGGTTAAGATGTGGCACTTCCTGCTGCTTATGGTTAGTCCCCGTAACTGCTGAAGTGGCTTTTGTTTGCGGCCTGTGCTGAAGCTGTTATTCCTCGGGCGCGACATTTCGCTTTCTGTAAAGTGCAGTCTTTGTCAAAATTTTCTAGGCCAAGCTGGAAACGCTCAGGCCACAAAAATTCAATGTTCAAGATGATGTTCCGAGGAGGCTGAAACTTTTGATGCCGAAAAGCTAGAGAAAACACATTTTTTCCTGTCATAAAACATTTTTGTCTCATTTCAAGCTAAAGCTTATGCTTTGAAATCGTTGCAGTTCAGAAGGCTTAGGATTGGCCTAGAAAAGTTTCACAAAGGGTGCACATGCCGGCGTTTCGGTTTAAATGCAGTACGTTGATTTTGACGCTATTTCGCAACTCCAATTCCGCGAATCTGACCGGCAACATTAATCAAAAGAATCAAAATAGCGTCACAAAACGGGTCTCTCAAGGCAGGTTTGCTTACTGGCGTACACAGAATCAGATTTTAGCCTTTACTGTGCGTTGTTTTATGGCGGAAGACCACATAATTTCAGCAGAATACCTTCAGTAGATCATCGCTCATTGCTCGAAAACTCCGTGGAACCGCATCGCATTTCACTCTAGCTGCCGTTCTAAGGAGCTAAACATCGTGAAGATGCTCGTACGCAGAAGGGCTGGCAGAGAAGCGCAATCGCCTTGCTGCTGTTCATCCACTTCTAAACGTAAGTCCTACAGTTTTAAGATGAATAAGAAGTGGTGGTGCGTCAGAGAGGTGCGTAAGTAAAAACACTACAGACAAGAGTCCCCAGGTGAGTGACTATACCGGGACCCTCAAGTTTCTACAGAGCCAATAAATACAAGAAACGTGGCTGCATTGCAACAATGTAAGACGTTTCAAAATAATACAATGGCTGAATTCATTCACGCAAATGGCCACCGCGATACCATGCCCCGTTTGCCAACAACTTCCTCTTCTGTACTGCTTCTGCCGAACACGCTGACACGAATGGTCGTATGACCGTGCTCTTCCCTGACTGCAGCGAGATCACGACACCTTCGCGGCACAAGCTTCCATTAGGGGAGATCCCCGACATCCAGCGATGGATTCAGGGCCCAACCATTGCTCTCTTCTGGACTTCCTCCTGGAAACTGGGCGAACTTGTATCTTGAAGACTCTCCAATGTTTTGTAAATGGCATACTATAGCAATTTAAAACAACTCACCAATCAAAACAGGAAAAAAATCGTCTCACAATAAGAGATCGGCATATCCAATTCCAATTAGGAATAAATCAGACACTGAGAAAAGAATAATTAACAGGACTAAAGATTCGTCTTTTAGGGAAAGTTCAAATGACGACACGCTAACGTACCATTTCACAGCAGGTGGTAAGCTATTCAAAATTTATATTGCAAAGAAAGTTGAAGACATTTTGCCGTAATCTGAATACGTGTTAGTAAAAGTTTCTATTTTATGCATACCTTGTGCTGCTGTGGTATGCTAATATGGTGGAGTTGATAAAATGAACATGCAATTGGAAACACAAATACTTGAAAATGATTGCAACGACACAAAGCCGGGTCCAGATGGATGGCGCTTTAAGTAGGGAAGAGCGGTGATTAGAACAGCCAGCAGCCGATGCAATGTAGAAGAATAAGACACACACACAGCAAGCAGGCCCAGCCTCTCGCTTATCAAACCAAAACAGCCGTTGGCGGCGACAGAAACTCTTTGAAAGTTTGCGCCTCCTCAATTCCATGCCATCGTGGCACTATTAAGCCTAAATTATTTCGACAGCACAATTACCAGTGCTTGACGTGGGATAGAGCTTCGCCGTAACCTGATGAGTGATCTGGTGAAAGCGCAAACTACAGAAAAAATATGCATTTGAAGAGAAGGCAAAAAAAAAACACTTTGTACTTTCAATGCGACAGTTTAGTGTTCTCCCTGAGGGGAACTGTAACGCGAAAACGCCATGCAGGAAAGCCAACTTTCTCTGTGGGTCGTGATGATTGATCATGTCGGAAGAGAAAAAAAACACGCTTCGGCCGGAATCGAACCTGTATCTTTCGTGTTGTGTAGCCGGCGTCGATTCGATGGCTCCATTTCCTTTATTTCTTTGGTGCATGAAAGACTAGACCGGAAACCTTTAAAGTAACCCCCTAACTACAATAGCAGTACGTTCAATGACATATTATAAAAGTCAGGTAGGCACATACATGCCTCAAGAAAATGCAACCAGTCCGGCGGCTGCTATTGCATCGCATAAACACTGTACACAAGCGAGCATTGTTCGCGAAAAATTGAGTTAGTTCCCCGAGGTCCCTCCGCATTGCGGTCACTCATGGGCACTTCCATAGGCTAAACAATCCGTTCAGCACAAAAAGGTCGAAGGGCGCGGAACATTTCTTGGTCACTGGCATACTGTACGGGGTGATGTCTATGTTCTCTAAGACTCCGCTGCAGAACATCCCAAAACATGGAGCATCCCGACATAATAATCAATTCTTAAAGGCTGGTTACACAAGCAACCGTTAACACACCAAGCCACATATACATCTTTGCTATTGAGCCATGTTTCAAAAAGCAACGTGGATGTGTGCAACTTAAAAAGAAAGTTTTTTGCAGTCGCCTGGATGCACATTTTCTTGTCTCGCTTCAACTCTCTTTTATCTAAAATCACCTGATATGGTGGGCGGTAAATGGGCAACAGAAATAAACTTTTAGTTCAGACGCCCTTCAATTGCTTCCTGGGGAGATCATACAGCTACTCGAGATAAAAACGCAAAATAAGAAACTTAAAAGTGTGAGCAACCTTTTTAAAAAAGCCCCAAGGCAGCTTATGATTTCGGGGTGGGTTACAGCAAATGAAAAAAGCTCTCAATTTATGTTGAATAAAAGCCGTAAAAAACGGATAATCAGCCGCTTTGAAAATGAACCGCGACACGAGCTGATGTACAAACAAATGCAGCAAACAACGGCACCAGTCCTTAACAGCAGGAAAAGGTTATTGCGGCGCACGGTCTCCTAATTGGACCGCCATACGAAGGTAGACAACACTCTATGAAATTCTGCATCCTCATTTCGTGCATACCTAAGGACCTCAGAAACATAAACAAATTTGGAAAAGAGAAATACATTACACAGTTCTGCACGCGCAAGTATAGACAACTCGTGTCCCACCCACGCCTGCACTTTACAGTAGGCGCAGAAGACCAATAAGCGGCACTGTTTCGAATCTGATGAGAGGAACCCCGAGGTGCTGTATTCTTTCAGAGTCCCATTTTATGCCTCTATATTGACGCGGCTGCGTACGTCACCAGCCCTTCCAAAAACATCTCGATTTTTTAAGGTTCACCTTAGCTCCACCTAAATCGCGAAGCCACCGTGTCAGCGTCGTTGCTTCCAGAACACTTTTCTTCTGCGTAGAAAAAAAAGGCAATTCTCCCATAAGTGTGTCCGACACGGTGAAAGCTATTGATTAGATATATTTGGCATTAGCCGAAATTCCTGATACTAGCAAATACAATGGCGTCCGCTGATCCTGGTCTTTCTCATCTTCTTTCTTCCTTGCCGTCATCGAGTAATGTCCTGTTCTTCATCTTGGTTACTTTGCTATGTGGGACGCAATAAATTCAACAGCAAGGTCATCTGTAAGCTACAACTTTGACTTCAGAGTTTTCTAGGAAGAGACTGTCAGTGACACTGCTTTGAAGAATAAATACTAAGGCACAGGGACTCAAGGCACAAACCGAACAGAAGGGGTGGTAACGAAAAACCTTGCCGTACATAGGATCTAATGGGGTAAGACCTAGAGAGTTCGCGGTTTATCATAAACTGGGTCATCCAGCTTTTGCTACACAGAGATATGCCGTTATACAAGGCTTCCCCAAGCCCAGCTGACTCCAGAACACCAAAAAGGAATGGATGGCTAACTATGTCAAATGCTTTAGCAAGATTAATTTGAACGAGGGACCTGCCCAGCACCATCGGATACGCACTCCCGTACTTAACGAGCAATAGGGATGTTCGTCTGAATGCTCCGTCCCTGAATCACGCAAGGCTGTTGCGAAGATATTAAACTTTGGTTACAATCTGTAGCCTGCGTGCGAGCACCTTTACGAATATCTTGTAATCCATTTTACACAGGGACACCGATCGGCCTGTAGCCACCCAGTTTTCAACTTTTCGGCATTGTCAATTTTAGGGATTACTACGGTATAACCTTGCTAATATGTAGGAAGAATTTCCAGCTAATAGACCTGTGTAAATACTCCGTGTAAGGCAGGTTCCAGAACGCTTCCAGAAGTTTTTTTTTTTATTTGAGTTGATTTTTTATTTGAAAAACCAAGGGGAGGCTGAGACTAAAGGTTGAAGTGGCCTGACAGAGGCCTCAGCCACCCGATTTACAGCGTACATAACAACACGTCTGTTCACAAATTTAAGCATGATAGCACAATCGTGCCCAGGTGATTTATGGGTCTACAAAAGAAAATGCTGCGTATAATTGAGAAATACAAAGGGGACAGACGTAATTTAAGAACGGGGCCACTTTTTAGAAACGCCTTTTATTGAAAGCAGACCGAGTCTATTTTTTTAAACTCATGCAATGAATACACAACAATAAGACTACATACGCAATTCGTCATTAAAAAAGAAACTACCCTCAATACGAACAAACTACGGGAGAGAAACCATACAGTATCAAACCAATAAACTGCTAAATACCTTAGCCGTGAACGTGAATTTTGACTAATCCTTCGCTTGCTTTAAAAATAAATGTACTTTAGTTCCGCTAAAAGAAAAAAAGAATTGTAATTTTCTTCCGTTAACCGCCTTTGCGCCACATGCATCGGCTTTCTCATTCCCTTGATTCAAACATAGCCCAGGGACACAGCACAACTTAATTTCCTGTCCTTATGTTGCGACTGTTGCTAAATTGTGTATTATGTTTCCTCTTGGAGGTTGATCTGCATTTTTGTAATGTAGTGCTGTGACTGCGCTTGGAAAGTTTGTGTACAAAGCACTGTTTTTAATTTTTTTTCCTTCATTATCATTTCTACTGTCACAGCAATGGCATAACATTCCACTGTGCAAATAGAAGCGCACTTGGGTAGCTTTATCACCTTTTCCCATTTCCCTTGCACTACTGCATCGCCAACATAGTGTGAAGTTTAAGAACCATCGGTGTGAAAAACCGTGTAGTCCTCATATTTTTCGTTGAGGGCCAAACATTTCTCTACGATATGTTCAGGCGGTGTCTCTTTTTTTTAAGGTGTGGTAATATCAAGTCCCGCTGATGAGATAAACTATACCAAATTGGTTGCTGGTCGCGTCTTTTGAGCAATTTCAGGTAAAATGTCTAGAATTGTCAGTTCTTGGCATTTTTCTTCAAAACGGAGGAGCAAGGGTCTGATTGCTTGAGGTTTGTTAAGGAGCAGCGTCTATAGGTGGACATATAGTAACTATTGGGTAACGCAATCGTTTTGGCAGTGCACCGATCGTTAGGATGTATGAGAATGTCAGCATGGTTGTGAGGGTTAATTGGTTTAAAGGTAAATACAGTTTACGGGTGATATCCTGTATGCCCCACGCGCGAGACGCAAATTTTGTACTGTTGCAACCGTGTCATCCCAGCGCTGACGCCAGTTGTTGCGACCGGGAGGGCCGAGCCGAGCCGAGCTCTGTCGCCTCCTACATACGAGTGGTAGCGGTGTGAAGCGAGCGGGCAGCCGCTGTTGCAGCCGTGAAGAAGTCCAGAAGACGTAGGCTAACGTAACTGTTTACTTCATAGCGAGAGGTGAGCCGAAGCCAAAGAACAATGCCCCAATGGGCGAGGTTACAATACAGGATTCGAGCAGAGCGACAGCATGGATTCGCTGCTCAAACAGGAATGGGTTATTGCGCTTGCGGGGCTTCTATTTATACCCAAGAGCGGTAACGGTCAAAACAGCCTTCCCTCTACATTTTGGGCACGCTACGCACTTCACAGACACACACAATGCTCTTTCTAGAGTTCGTAAGCAGTCGGTAGCCTTGGCGCACGTTGAGTCAGAGAGAGGGGAGAGAGGAGGACTCCGCTGCGATCACGGGGCCCCTGTGTCCTTGAACGGGTTGCGACGTGCCTCGCCGGGCCGGCAACCGTCGAAGTTTGAAATGCGTCGAAAGCGATTCGAAGCGTCTGACTATGGTCCCTAGTCTGACGCAAGCTTGTCCCGTGGCCTCCGAGATTTGCTGCTGGCGGCGCGCCGTTGCTCCGGTTGTCCCATTCGGGGCGGAAGCAAGGGGAGCGGTGTAATGTTGCTAACTCCGACACACCCCGTGAGACGGCGCCGTTAGCCTAAGGTTGAAGTGAGGCTCGTCTGGCCGACGCTGCCTGCGGTTTCAGTTGTAAATCAGCCTTCCTTATCGCGTCTTCGGGATAGAAAACTGTCAATATGTGGTCTATGTATTTTGACTCGCTCCTACAAGAACAAAGTTGTTTAACGTACCTTGTTTAACACGCCCGATTCCCTTTGCACGCAGCTTTAGTGGTCGTTTGCTTGAAAGGCGAATGCCATAGCCAAGGGTTCTGTCATCTCGGGCAGAGTGTTACAGCATTTTCGCGCGATATCGCCGCGGGAAAATATGCTTTTTTGCCTTTTAAGTTGTTTCGAACGCTCCGGGTATCCGTTGCGTGTGTGTGTGTGTGTGTGTGTGTGCGTGCGTGTGTATGTGTGCATGTGTGTGTGTGCGCGCGTGTGTGTGTGTGCGTGCGTGCGCGTACGCGTGTGTGCGCGCGTGTATGTGTGTGTGTGTGTGTGAGTGACGAGCGCGAAAACAGCGTAATACCGATAAGCTCTCGTGTATTGTTTATAGGCAGGCGACTACGATAGTCAAATAATCTGTTAGGCTTCAACGGGTACGAATCAATCATTTTTTTGCGTTTTATTTAATATGCTTAGGGGCTTCAAGTACCTACTGGAATCTCGCTGCCAAATTATTTGCCCTGAGTGAAAAAGTCATGGTATTCCGCGATGCCTTTCATATCGCTATCGACTCTACATATGTATGTTTTCGAAAGACTGTTTCTGAATTTCTAGATTTGCTGGGGTAATATATTCTGCACATAATTGTTGGCATGATATATTAAGGGCATTATTTTTTTCGGTGAGCGGTTAAGCTTATCACTAAAATCTGTATGCACAACATCGGCTAGCTGTAAGTTGTTCTGGATATTAGTCAATAAACACATCTAGTGGAGAACTATACCAATCGTAACCCGGGTAAAGATTTTTATTACATTACTTAGACCACGTTTATGTATGGTAGACTGGAAGTCTCTCTGTACGTTTGTATATGCAAGCATACATGCCAATAAACGGCACCAGCACGTTTAATCTGCCTGTTGCGCAAGAAATACCGATAGCCATTTGGACAGTATACACTTCAGATGCTGAAGTATTCGACCTCTCTGTTAATAGTATCGCGGTAAAAGTTACGCTAAACGTCTCAAGTAGTGTTGCCATGTCATCTACTTTATCTGTCAAAGACCGCACATTTAAAGGAGAAAAAAGGAAACGACATAGGGGGTATTCTTGTGTTTACTAATGGTTGGATGTCGGTCGGTTGAGTTCTTATAATTTGGTTCTTGCTCGGAACGCACGGAATATGCCTTCCGTGCGTTCCAAACAACATTTACGAGATTTTCAGAAGTAAAACCGGAAAACTTGTTGTGTTTTGGAACCATGCGAGACTACAAGTAAGAATACTGCTGTGCAATGAATTCACTTATGCATCACCACGGGCATAGTCTACGTCGAAAATCCGAAGGCACCAGTAACTACCCTAATGTCACCAGCAACTACTTTTACCTTTCTCCTGCATTGGTGTGCAGTAGCTTTTTTATTATTAAACGTCGCACACAGGCTGCGAAGGCCGAGTCTTCGTCCTCTGCGCCCGCCCGCGCCAGGGAAACCGACCTTAGGCTACGCGCGCCGCGGTGTGGTGAAAAACGCGGCCACACCCGCTTTTCAACGTACGCTCTCTCCGGGCAACGCCGCCTGTAAGCGAAAAATGGCCAAACAGCCACTCTCCTCTTGCTCTCTCCTACCCTTCCCCGCTCCGCAGCCTTCCAGCGGTCTTTCTTGTCCGCCAGCCAGCGCCCCTTCTCGGAAACTATGCAAAATAGCGGAAAGTTTATTTAGCGTTCCCGAGGTGGCGCTCCTACGCCTTCTTGTTTTAAATGCAGAGCATTTCTTTCACTCACGATGTCACCCGGCGTTGGCGTGCCTCGGCGTCCGCAACAGCCGTTCCAGGTGCGCCCTCTCCCCCACTCCTCCTCGCCTGCTCTCCGCTGCTCCTCGCCTGTTCTCTGCGTGCTCGGATCGCGTTCAGCAACAGGTGGGGCGCGCATGCGTCGTAGTTTGGCGCGGGAGCAACAACAGTTGTGGCGTGATCGTGACGTAGTCTTGACGTGGTCGTTGCGCGGTCGTGCCCTGATGGGGCAGTTCTCGGCGTTCGCTCTCGCTGTCAATTTCTTTCGAATCAGATAAAAAGCCGCAAAAGCGGCGCGAAGAACGCCTTTACAAGCGCGCGCACTCCGCGCCAGAGAAAAGGAAAAATAGAAGACCACTTGCACGCACAAAGTGTCCAGCCTTGAAGCGCTACGCTTTAAAAACAACCAACAGCAACAACTGCAACAACATTACAGTAGCCCAACCTACTTAACGTCGTGCGCCCCCCGAAAATGCTCTGCATTTGACCGTGCCCCTCGCGAGGGGGATGTTTATAAATTTTTTTCACCATGCCTTTCTGTCTTGGTCTGTCACTGATAAAACTTCCTTTGTCACGAAGCAAAATCCCTTGCGCTGCCGCAGGCTGATGCCGGCTTTGCGCGCTTATCTACTCGGATCACAGGCATTGAAATTTTCTGAGTGGGGCATCCCACCTCTATCCCCTCCGCATTTAGGTATTGTTTTGACACCGCTGTTCGCACTCCGCATTGGTACGCACTTCTAAAATTTAGGACTGTACTGTAGAAGCGCCCGGACAGCGTGGCGGGATCCCAGCTGCTTATCCTTTTGTTTCCTATAATGTTCTGAAGTTTACAAGCACGTGATATTATAGGAAAGTAATCGTAGAAGTGAGCGCCAGAACAAAAAAAAAACGTGCACGCAATTTTTTCTTCTCTAAATACTCCAGAAAGAGAAATATCAGTAAAATAATGGCTGCCCCATCCGAAAATATAGTTTTTCTGTTAGCTAAATGTCTACCCGACAATCAGTATGTCCTTACACTATTTCAGTCCGCCTCCGTCTTTGTCTTTGAAAAAATGCAGCAAGTATGAAGCGAGCGACACGTTGAACGAGATCCCCAGTGCGCCACAGAACTAGCGTCCCGTCGCGGCTAAGATGTAAGCGAAACGGCCCTTGAAGCCCAATAGGCAAGCTGACAGACACACGTCGTAGAAGTGGGTGCAGCGTTCGCGACTCGCGAGCAGTGACGTGAGGTGAGATGTCCGCCGGCACGCGCCACATAACGGATCAGTGCCTGAACTAAGCGTCCCTACCCTTCCCATTGAAAAGCGCGCGACGCGTCAGGCAATGTTAATACAGGCGGCGTTGCTCCGGGCGATTGGGACGGCCGAAGCAACGGCGCGCCGTCGGTAGCCGATCGCGGATGCCACGCTTGTCCCGACGTGAATCATGAATCACCCACATGGTGGCGCCTGACTGCTGAAAGGCGCACGCAGTGGCTTCGCCGCAAGCCGAGAAGTGATGCGGAAAAGTACGGCGGCGCGGGTCGATTCGTAACAGCTTCTCCGCCGGGGGTCCGAGATCCCGATGGATAAGGGTCTTCAACCGTTGTCCGAGTGATGCTTTCGAAGTGTTCGGCAGACGCTCGACTCCAGGCCTGGGCTGTACGACACCGTGCTGGAGCTTCACCGTCCGGTCACTAGACGAGTAGTGGCTCCCCAAGAACGTCTCTGGCTTGGTCAGGCAAGCAACAGAACAACACAGGAAGACACAACCGCATCGCCGGCAAGTGCGAAGACAAATCCACACTGAAGCTCTACGAGGCTTTTAGTTGCGAAAAAATACGCTAATAACTAGCTACTCTAGTTATATTTTATCCCAGCAGTACTTTAGACAAGTGCACAAACTTGAAAGGTGACATTTCGCGTGATTGTAAATGTCCCACAAAAGAAACATAATCGTAAAGGGCGAAACCTGCTTCAGGAAAAACAATGCCATTGAGAAAGTCAGGCGTCTACAAGCCACTTCTCGCGCTAAGAGCTGCGATTTGAGCTCTCGTCATTGCCCTGAGCGTTCCCCAATTTGTACCGCACTTTTGATGCGCCCGTTCTCTGAACGCTGCTGCGACTAGTGAAAGGACACCGGTCCTCTTGTCCGACAAAGGTCGAGCGCGTGGAGGAGCGAACGAGATTTTCCCACATTCAAACGAGAGGTGCGCACTCCTTTTTGGAGGCGGCATTCCCTTGGGGCGATGCGAGCTTACGGCTTTGCCCCACGGCATGCCCGCATTGAAACACGCGCCACAAGTACGCGCGGAAGTTTTTTCTCTCCCCGTTGCTGGCCTTTTCACGAACCCGTTCGGCGAGCAAACGTCAGAACGCGTTTTCGTTGTTTCCCCTTGGCTGGTCGGTTCCCGACTTCGGCTCAGCCACAGGCGACACCGGATTCTCAACTAGCTCAGCCGATTTTGGCCTATCATCGGGAGCCTCAGCTAGAAGTGACAAGGACACGAGAAGCTCTTCAGACACCTTGTTGTGCTTGTAGTTCCCAACAGTCCGTACCTCATCGTCCCTCGCGGTTTCAGCGGCAGCCTCGGCACGCGAAGACCGAAGCGTGTTCCCGCTCTTTTTTCTCACTGTTAGGACCACACTACATCCAAGCTGCCCTGTCTCAAAAGACGGCTCAGCCGCTCGTGTCACCAGAATCTCAACGAGCTCCGCTGACCGTTGCTCAAGGTCGGTTACCTGATCTGGTGGCAGGACGGAATCGGCTTGCTCAGTGGCGAGATCGTCATGACTCCCAACTGAACTGTGCAAACCGTTCGCTCACAGAACAGGGAGGATTTTAGAGAAGCAAAGGTCTAGCTTTGCCTGTACTGCCAGAAAAAGCGCAGTGGCGGCGTCGTGAACTACCGAGTACGCCCGCTTGATGGCGCTGTAAACACGGCTTTGTAAACATGGCGGATGCTTTTTGCACAGGCCGCTTGAGCTCCTTAATAACATGGCTGCCCTCGCACGGCGGCCGCCGGCTCGCTGCTCCACGCCCGAACTCGACTCTCCTCCTCCCGCGCGTGAAAGGAGCGTCGAGTCCGGCCGTGGCTGCTCCTGCTGGTTCCTGGCTGGCACGCTCGCCGCGTGTTTACTTGCGCCGCGCTAGTGAAGTAATGTTACGCCAGGTGACCAGATGGCCTCGACTGGCACAGACCACAGTGAGCAGCAAGTGAGAACAAATCGTTTATTGACATCCGCAAGTTTACAGAGGCCAGGACATCATTTCATTTCGATCGCTGCAATTGTACGTCGCTTTCGTGACAAAATTTTTTTTGCCATAACAACTCGTTAACTTGCGCTAAGATTTCGAGCGAAGGGCACAAGTGAGGTATTGACGGCGACAACGGTTTCCTTTGCTCCGTCTTTCTAGCGGAGTGCATAACACTCACCTTCTGTTGGAAGAATCAAATATTCTGGCCTCGACAGCTGTCTTCCGATGCGGAATTTCCCACATTTGTCACTCCACAAGCACTCAATTCCGTGTTTTGCCAGTCCTCTCAACAACTGATGGACGCAAAAGCACATAACAGCAATAACAGTCACGAAACCAGTGCTCCGCGCACATAGAAACGGTGGGCCGTTGCAGCGGTTTCAATTCGAATTGGCGGCTTTGTGGTTGCGAATTCAGAAACGAGGTGGTGCACCAGTCGGCTGTTCGTAAAAAGTTGCGTACATTTTTCCTCAACGGATGTTTGATGCGGAACTTGTTAATAATATATATTATTTTTAAACAACACATTGTAAGCGAACTTTGTTGGCTCTTTGAGTCACGGAATGCATGTTTTGTATTCTATTGGCGGTGAGCGCGACCACAGGCGGCGCTGCGGAGCGCGCCTCCGTGACGTCGGCTTAGGGATTCTCGCATTTGTCGTCTGCTTCACTCGGGCTCGCTCTCTATGCTGTTCCTTTGCGCGCGGTTGAGATTTTGGGCTTGTCCGCAGCAGATCTCGCGAATGCGCAACTTTTTTTTCGTAACAAAAGACTTAAAATAGCGTAAACTAGCTCAAGGCGTTATTTTAAGTATAGTTTTTGATACCACTCCGGAAAAAAACATTGCCGGCGTCGCCCATGCATTGCTGCGAAGCTGGTCCTGTGCGGAGCGCGAAGAGTCGGAGCTAGGCGTCAGCCTGTGTGTTCAGCAGTCTTTCGAACAAAGGTAACAGCCGCAGGCTGACAACCGACAACAGCGAAAATGGAAGACCAAAACAAATTCCAGGCCTTCGGGGCTGTCGGCTTTGGCAGAAGGCGTTACGATTCCAGCTAATCGCATGTAAGGTAAAACAGATTTGGCAACCTTGCCTAACACTCGAAACTATTGTATCAAGTCACTTTACGTTGTCCCGGCATGAAAGTGTGCCGACATGCACTATGGGGCACAAATAATGTAGGTTGATTTCCAAAAAACCTGCTGTGTGTATAGGCGCGTGCTGGTTTTCTACCTGGCTTCTAACCAGTATGCAGGCTTATTGAGCAAAACGGGTAACCTGTAAGGCAAACATACACTAAGACTATGTTTTTTTCATATTTGGAGGGATATTTCGGTACATTTGCCACAACCATATCATCCCAATATTCAGACAGGCATTATAGTAAAACTGCACTGAAGAGGGGGAGGACCAGGAGGAGGAGAAAACAGTAAAATCGAGCTGGTTAGTGAGCAGGCTCCTCAGTCCAAGACGAGAGAGTAAGATTCATTCTTCAATTCACCGAACGTCATCCCGAGTAGGCCAGGACTTGTTCTTTGCGACTGAAGGGGTTGGAAAACAATAAAGAGCTGTCTGGACATTTTCATTGGTTTCGAATTGTGTTATACTGCAAATTGGCATGTATACTATTTATTGCGTTAGTTAGCAAGTATATCAAGTTTTCAACACCGTAATCATGTCAGAACTTTTCGGGTTGAGATTGAGTTCGTTACGATATCGATGGTTGGATAGAAATTAGGTGCACAAAAGCCGCCTTCGAGTACTGTGGACAATGTTATCTGCGCCGTAGCACATCTCTTATTGCATTGAATATTCACACGAACTTTGTGAGCCTCGCAAACATCCCCAAACCTCCTAGGACGTTTAGGACGGTGCAGAAAATGAATGCGTTGGGCACAAAAAAAAAAAAAACGTTCATCTAACAACGAAAGAAAGAGAAAACACCCGTTTTATTTCCTGCTGTGCGACCCGCTGCTTGATGCGTAGCATTAGACTCTTGAGTCTTCATAAGAGCATCTCAGAAATAGTTAAGGGAAGCCTACGCATTTTGATTACTTATCGAGGAGCTCTGAGCGCTGAAACTCGCAAATACGCTAGATAGGACGAGGGCGAGTTACGTCTGAGCGATGCTCTCTGAAAGTCGTTCTCTCTCTCCTCGTGTGTTGTAAAATTGTGCGGGAAAAATCTTGAAATTATTCAGAGCCGTCAGAATCTGATTGAAAACACGCTTTTTAAAGCACCAAAGCATCAAAGCGGGCGATTTCTAGCAAAGGCACTGCTTCCAGTCAGAACCGGACGACCGCGGCGCAGGTGTAGCAGCGCGGCCAATGTAGCAGACGACAGCGGAGCGGGTCCCTAAGCTGACGTCAGATCCAGGGGGCGCCACTCAAACATCTCACCGCCAATACCAAAAGTAACTTTTCGCTTGCGCTATCTGGTGGACTTGATGGTCGAAAACTGCGTTGTAGGTTGGTCACGTGGGGCGTCGATTTTTACGCCGCCTATAGGGAAACCAGGGAACGTCCAAGCTTGAGAGGCCTGGTCGCCTGGTTCGCTGCCTCGGCTGCAGGCTTTACCACTACGTCGCTCGTTTCTGCACTACTGTCCGAAGGAACAACCTCCGTTTCAGCGGACTCGTGCGCCCTCTCGGTAACCTCATCGTTTACGCATTCCTGCGAAACGTCGCTATCTCGCGAAGTGTTCACGTTCAAGTCGGTAGCCGTTCCCAAGGCCTCCCGCGAATTTGAGCCATCCGAACACTCTGCCGAGATCTCCAAAACAAACACCGACACATTAGCGAAACTCAGTGGACACGCACTGCCCTCTGCCGACAGTCTGAGCTAATGCGCCTTCGTTATCTCTCTCAGCAAACTTGTGCTGCTGTGCCGCAACGGGCGCTTCCGGCTCGCGCTCCCGAGCGTCTGCTATTGGCAGCGCTCGCACGATGCTTTCCCCGACAAAGAGGTCTTTTTCGAGCAACTCGGGCTCCACTTCTTCCGGCTCGAGTTGAATTTCATGCTGTAGGTGCTTGTTCTCCCGTGGGAGCCTCTCTCTTTCGAGCTTCTTTCTTTCCCTTCGGATTCGCTCGATATTGAAGACGTACCATCGCATCTTTTCCTCGTGCTCTCGTGGCCGTTTCTGCCTCTCGAGCTCCTTACGCTGGCGCTCAGCCTCTGCATCGGCAGCCTGACGTTTCGCGGTCTCCCTGTCATTGATCAGCTCAATGCATTCCGACAGCTCCTCATCGTCAGCCCCGACAGCGAGTATAGCCGGTATCAGCTCTGGCTTTCTCAGCGCGTCAGTAACATCCAAGCGCAACTCTTTTGCAAGCTCCAACAACTGCGGTTTTTTCAACGCCTTCAAATTCATGACCGGTCTAGAGTACTGCTTTCCCACTGCTCCAAAAATGTTTTGCGCGAATAACCCACGCGACAAAAACACACGCCCTACCAGCTATCCTCAGAAGCCTGGTAAAACTCAGTGAACAAAAGTCCCGCACTCACCATTGACCGCCATGAATTCTGCGAAGTCCCAAGCCGCCTTGACGTATGTGGTGTTGGATCTCGCACCGCTGTATCCAGGTGTTACGAAGTTGCCATCCGACCGCTGCCAACCAGTTGTCACAACCGGGAAGGCCGACTGCAGACTGAAAGATGTCCAGAAGCCATAGGCTAACGTATCTGCTTACTTCATAGCGAGAGGTGAGCCGAAGCCGAAGAGCAATGCCCCGACGGGCGAGGTTACAATACAGGACTCGAGCAGAGTGACAGCATGGATTCGCTGCTCTAACAGGAATGGGTTATAGCGCTTACGGGGCTTCTATTTATACCCAAAAGCGGTAACGGTCAGAACAGTCTTCCCTCTACATTTTGCGCATGCTACGCACTTCAGAGACACACACAACGCTCTTTCCAGAGTTCGTAAGCAGTCAGTAGCCTCGGTGCACGTTAAATCCGAGAGAGGGGAGAGAGGAGGACTCCGCTGCGATCGCGGGGCCTCCGTGTCCTTGAACGGGTTGCGACGTGCCTCGCCGGGCCGGCAACCGTCGAAGTTTGAAATGCGTCGAAAGCGGACCGTCTGACCCAAGCTTGTCCCGACGTGAATCATGAGTCACCGACATGGTGGTGCCTCACTGCTGAAAGGCGCACGCAGTGGCTTCGCCGCACAGCCTAGGAGTGACGCGGGGAAGTACGGCAGCGCGGGCCGATTCGTAACAGTACTAGGTCAAGTCGTTTTAAGTAGGACTGCCTCCAGGGGTGCTATTCCAGAAGGCCCCAGTTTTAGCGAAACTCGGTGAAAGCGGAGCTGTGGTGATAATAACAAGCTCATGATAATATTTCGGGGCCGCGTTAAAATGCATTAAAAATGCGATTCATGCTATTTGCTGATTATTGAGGTGACGTAATCGGTCCCAAGCAGCACGCGCCAAGGATGCGCCACTGGGGCGTGGCCAATCTTTAAGTGCTTTCTCCGGCTTTACTGCTGGACTGGTGGCTACTGGGGACACGCTAATCCAATTTCTTCATTTTATTGTACTTTTACTTTATTGATCTGGATTTCACTGCAAAGTTCATTTTTATTTTTTATTTCATGCGTTCGTATGAGCTTTTTGTTTGGAATTTTTCGTCCTAAGAAGTAGTTTCTGCCGTTGGTGGCATACAGTGCAATCACGTTACTATGACCGACTGGCAAAAAGAAAGGGGGTCATGAAAGCGCGCCACATTCAAACCAGTTTACGTTATCGAAACCTTACGATTTTCGACACAAAATTTCCTCGGCGCGGTCCAGTCTGCTTACGTGCTTTTAAGGCGAAACCTGGTTGAGACGTATTAGCAACTTCTTTTGTAATTTATTGTACTTGCGGCTTTTTCATCGATTTCGTTTCTTTTTCTTTTGGCAGGGATTACTTAAAACGGCCTTTTTTCTGCTGTTGCGTGTTTGCGTCAGTTTCTTCTCTTTCATCTGTTCGTCTTAGTGTGCAAGCAGACTAGAACACGCCACAGCATCCCAAGAATCCAAGTTCTGCGAGGGTGGTGTGCACCTGTCCCACTCCCGTGACATCACGTTCAGGCTTAAAGCTGCACGCTTTATTCGACACAACTGTTACTGTTCGAATCAACAGGGTTAAGAATTTTGCGAACCGGGAACGATAGTTCCTCAAAGGTCCATATTTCGGGCCGATCCATCAAGACGCCATGTGTTACGAAGGAAGGAATAGCAACAAGGAAAACGACTTTTCAGGTTTTTTTGCTTTATTTCATTTTGCTCTTCAACGCTCTGGTTCGAAGAAGCTCTCCACAGTCGTTTTGTTTTTTTCGTAGAGTTCAATCCCCTCGCTGCCGTCTTCCTTCGCGCCCTTCCCACTCCCGCTTACCCTTCCTCTGGTGTCACGCGGTTGCTTTAATTCTGAGCTCTCCCCTTTACTCATTTTCCATGGTCTGCTTCTTACCTCTCACAAAAACTAACTCACGGCTTCTACAAGGCTTGCAAGCCGAAGTGCTTCCTGTGTGCCTTGGGGTGCCTAAAAATACTTCAACCCTTGGGACTCTCAGGGAGAGTAGGCGCCTCTCTCCAAAGGTTCTCTGCCAGCAAGAACTTCTTCGTGCACGCTTGCGGTTTGTGACGAGGACTGTCGACCATCCGCTGGCTTGTGACTCGGAAGCCGAGGTACGTGCCTTATTACCACTAGTGTATCAGAGCCCACCAGAGCATACCAAGCCACCATGGATATTTGCATCCTGGAAAATAACACGAACAGATCCCGGCATCCAGAGCAAAGCTAAATTGCCTCTGCCTGCTCTGAAATTATTTTCATTGGAGCACATTGTCACTACCTACCAACATTAGACTCACATTTTCACGGATGGATCAGTTATGAATACGTCATCTGCCATCGGAATATGGATCCCATCTACCCGGATAACAATTACCGCAAAACTAGGTCAGAAAACTTCGTCGATGGTTACTGAAGATACGGCCCTGCGTGCTGCATCGCAACATATTTACTGCTTCAGTTCAGGCATGGGAAATCTTCACCGATACTCGAGCAGCCCTTCAGCACCTCATGATGCTGCCACAAGAGCAGCTTGCTCAAGAAATTAATGACCTGCAGACACAGCAATAAACAACCACCACATCGTTGTTCTGCAGTGGCTTCCATCTCACTGCGGCATGGCTGGCAACGACGAAGCCGAGATAGCTGCTGCATAAGCGCATTTCAGCCCAATTATTACTCCAGTGCCTTTCACAAGGCGATACGGAGCGACTGTGGCGCCATCGCTTGGCGAGAGTTGTCAGCGATTGCTGTGGACCGAGCCAAATAAGACCTACGAAACGCTGCACACAATCCCAGAGTGTCGATTTCGGATGCCAAGCGGTCTGTGCAAGCGAGATGAAGCTGTCCTGCATCGAATACGACTGAATGTAGCTTACACTAAGCATTTCCTTTTTAAACTACGTCGAGTTTCCTCACCTCTGTGTCCTACCTGAACAGTTCGCGAGGACCTGAAACACGTTCTCTGCGCATGTCCTCGCTACGAGCTTGAGCGTACCACGGCAAAGCTTTCTCTGGGCCTGCCCGCGTCCATCCAGATCTCTTCGATGCACCTCCTTGGGCCATGGCTTACAACCGGCTTGGCAAGTCGCGCAATGAAAGTGCTCTTGACGCTCCTCCGGAGCACTAGACTTGTGAGTGAGCTATGAACTCTCAGACAAATGACTATATCACCTGATTGTGTGTTTGTGTTTTGTGCGCGTCTGTGTGTTTGAGTATTCATGTGTAAGTGAGAGTTTTGATATATTTTCTTCCGCCTTCACCCCCATTTGGTGTAGCAAATCGGGCGCCCAGCCTGGCTGACCTCACTTGCCCATAAAGATGTCTCTCTCTCTCTCACGACGGTGAGGCTGAACTAAACCCGTTGAAAGGTGCTAAGATCGCCTCTTACAATAGACACGCGCCGTTAATGTATTGTAGAGAGGATAATGAAAAGATGCAACAGGCCATCAAGCTATCGGGGTATTCGCCGTACCAGCATCGACCATGTGGAAGAGGAAGGCGGGATTATGTCCAATCCAGACACGGGGATATGCGCCAAAGACGTGCCAGGGGAAGAAGATGAACCCCATAAGATGCATGCGCGAGAAACGAGCTGGGGTATCTCTACGCTCGAACCTGCGTTCCTATGGGCTTCACCCCATTCAATACACCACCTCAACCGACTATCGGTGCGTCGAATGTCTCCTTGACGTATACGTATAGGCTATCCTGTCAGTAACGTTTTCACAAGAAATGCGCGCTACACAACACCTCGAGGGAGTCTGTCCGCCGCGCTGAGGACAAACAAAAAACACGGTCACGCAACGCTTCGTTCGAAACTGCTTTGCGAGCAGACGATAACTGAAGCGCACGCTCCGGCTGCAGACGGATAGACGTGCGCTAGGAACCTGCGGAAGCCATGTCCCCTAAACCACCTAAAAGAAAGGCGAGGTCTGCACAACACGTCTGCACTGATTATATTGCGCGTGCACCCGCTGACAGTCGACTGGTGGCGGTAGATGGTGCGGTCGCCACCAACGTTTCTGTAAAAGCTGCCCGCCGCGTAAAACCGCAGCGCACACTGCACTTACTCCTCGACGGTCGTGGAGCTAAAGCCGCCTCTCAGTCATCGCAATCGGGGGTCTGTCGCCAAACGACTGCACAACCGGTGCAACGCACTTTTCGAGAGAAAGAAACGGGCTCGAAATTCCTATTTGGTTTTAAAGACCTGTCGTGGCAGAAATATGCGTGCTAAGGAGAGCATAAGTATAAACCACGCCGCAGCAGCGGCCACCGCGGGCGTCCCGAGTTCAATTCGCCCGTGCAAAACCATGCCCGAATTTTCTCCGAGTTCTAATGTCAGTCAAACACATCCAGCCCCTTCGGGGGCGCGGCGTAACAACCGAAGCCACACCCAGCCATGGCGTCCGCTTTGTGGGGGCGTAGCGTTGTAGCCACTAAGTCGTCACTTGATACCCTCTAGCAGCGACAAGAACTTTGCATGAAACAAAAATGAAGTCCCCAGGCCACCGTCAGCTAACGGTGTCACAGTCGCGGAGGTGTTCGGTCCGAACTGGAGTTCACTATTGTACAAGCCCACAGGAGAGGCAAAACGACACAATTTCACCATGGGAGCTTCATTATACACCGTGAAAACATAGTCGATGACTAATGACGCAACTTCAACGCCTAAAACGCACTCGCCCATTCTCAAACACGCTCTTCAATTGACACGGGATGATTTCTGATAAGCGCCCACCGTGCACATTCAAGTCATAGAGTTTCGAAACTATACGACTCAAGCAAGCCGTAAACAAAAGCCATATTTGATGGTCGGGAGCAAGGCGCGTTCCATTCGCTAGAGTGTACCCACTTGATTACTTGGTTTGCGATTGCGCAGAGCTGCACTGGGACTGCCCTCAGGCTACGTTGCAAACATAATTCAGTGGAAGAACAGAACACCGAGAAAAACGGAGCACTCCTTACCGGGTGTGGCCAATAGCCACGCTGGGGATTTCAAAGTTGCCGTGGGGTTTTCTACTTTATGAAAGAGTATTGGAGAGCAATATCAGAGGGTGCTGCATGCGGAAGGTAGCACACGCCTTGCTTTATCAACGTAAGCGTCCCCAACACAGCCCGCTGAATATGCCAGGCGTGGTGGTGGTGGTTATTGACGGGAGGACCTTGCGTGGTATGCCGGCATTTGCTCACCCGATCAGCTCCTTTTACCGCCATGCGCGGGAATTCACCATGATTCGCTAAGGCTTGTGACCCTTAAAAATTGCAACATCAAACGACAGATGTCCCCCTCGGGATCCAATGGCCTTCCAGGAAAATTAAATCGTTCAAAGGGGCATGCGGAGGGGCTTTCCTTCGCAGTTCTTTAAACAAGGCTAACCGCTCCTCCGCATGCTCTCGGCAGTCCATAATAAAATGACCTATTTCGCCTTTAGCACCACACGTTCCGCACAAAGGTGAAGAGACAATGTTCAGCTTATGAAGCCACGCCGGTGTCCGCGCGGAGTTGGTCCGGATGCGGAACAGAAACGTTACCTCTGTCCTCTTCATTCCTTTGGTAACACAAACTCGATGTTGTGGTCGCCAAAGAGAGCGGAAAGGATCTTGTATGATTGTTTTTAAAATGCGCCGTTCATGTGGGGCCACCTTCAGAAGACGAGTGCACGATGTCGCTTCACGAGCCAACTGGTCCGCAGCCTCGTCTTCAAGCACTCGTACGTGGAAAGGGAGCCACTGGAAGCGAACGCTAAATCCGTTTTTCTTTATCTGCTGAAGAAGACGCATGGAGCGTTGGAAAGTTTTATCTGCGGGAAATCCAAGCTGCAACAGTTGTAGGGACGACTTGGAATCCGCGAGAATTACCGCATGCTGCACCCGAAGCGATTTGACCTTTTTCAAGGGCGCCTCGATCACTATGCACTCTGCCGTTGTTGATGACGTCAACTGGTCAATGCGAGCCGCCCAGGAAACGTTCATGCCGGGAATGCTGCGCGCGGTCCGGTGGTTTTGCTCAAGGTGTATCGAATGCTTTAATATCACTACTATCACTACTTTCATAACCCAAGCCACTGGAAACTCGGGAGAAGGCGAAACTCGGGCTTCTGGCGATCCACTTCGTCGGCGACCGTCGTTCCCGTGGCACGGCCGGCTAATCCTCGCGCCACACAACACCATGACCAGTTACAGCGAGGTGATCTCATGGTATAGACTAGGAAGACGAACGATGGCCCTGCCTCACCCCGGGCTGACTAGGGAAGAGGCGGTTGTGCTCCGTCAACTACAGACAAACTCAGTGATTACCCCAGTGCTAGCCAAGCACCTGTGGCCGGAGGTTTATGTGACTGATGTGTGCAGACTGTGCGGGAAGGAGCGGGCCACGCTGGCCCACATCCTAAAAGACTGCATAAGCGCGAACAATGCCAACAATGCCGACGTTCTCCCGCCCCACATAGAGGAGGCGAAGAGATCCAACGACTACGGCGTGCAACGCAAGGCCGTCCAGCAGATTCTAGCGGCGGTCGAGAGGCAGCGACCGGACGGGCCGGAGGCAGAAAGGGGGAACCCGAGTACGCCGAAGGTCACCGGGAGCGACTCTCGCCGCTAAGAAGACGCCCGGCCTCGTCGACCCAAAACTCCATCCGAAGAGGGTGGGGTAGGGGTTACTCCAGGAAGCTTAATAAAGTTGTTCTCTCTCTCTCTCTCTCTCTCTCTCTCTCTCTCTCGGGCTTCTGGAATAGCGCCCCAGAGCCACACACAATGCAAGCATAGTCAACGCAGGAGCGTATAGAGCATAGCGGTAAACTTGTCGAAGTCAAGCCCTGCCGAAACCCCAGTTTTTGTGTGACAGAACTTTAGGTAAAGATCGTCTTTCCCCCTTCGGGGCTTCATCGTATCAGCCTTCAGCTACCAATGGCCGGTAGCCCTTTTTTTCGTCGCCAGTTAGTGCCGACAACTCCTTGCTTCCACGGCCATACCATAACGAGTCAATCCCCTCTGCTGAGAACCACTCAGCCGGCCAATTATTCCCCGCGTGGCAACATGTCAGACACAAAAGGACGCAACGAACGCCTTAGGCGTCCCGGGCGCTGCGCTTACCGGACGGCTCCCATCGCTTTTGGGCCTGCACCACTCCGCGTGATCCTGACTAACGCGCTTCGTTTTGCGGAGGACCCATGCGCAGGACAGTCATTGAGTCATGAAGGTTTCTACTGGTGTCACGTTCAAAGAATATGCGCCTTTGTTCACAGGCTACGTACCAGGTGTTACAGGCAGCACTGCGCCAGCCGGAAAAATTTCCGAATGGGGTTAACGTTAAGCCCTGCCAGCTACACCACTAGACCATCCGCCTCACATTTTGACCCTACTTCCGTTCTCAGCTTTCCTGTTCACTCTACCATCCGTGGGCATTTCGTTCTCTCGGTTATAGTGATGCCGCCGTGAGGGACTACGCGAAACCGCAGGAGCGTGCGCTTAAGACCTGCGCTCTAAAACATTGCTCTACGCAGGCCCTGCGGTGCCGTGACGCCTTGTGATTCACTCCTCGCGAGCGGGGACGGGCCGCACTTCGTCGGCGAATAATGCATTATCGCTGCAGTCTTTGGCAGGCAAGCATTCAGACGCCTGGCCATTTGGTAGCGCCCCGGACCCGACCCTCACCTCCGCGAACCTGGCGGTCGCGGCTGCTTCCCGGGCCTCGTGCACCACACTTGATCCTGATGGACGAAATAACGTAAGCCCTCCTCCATTGGTGCCGTTGACACCCTCCCCCTACTTCCTATTTGTGGCACCTTCGTGAGACTCTTGCGGCAATGGGCAGCCTCCCTGCAGGCTGAAGACTGCCCCGCCCATCCCTTAAGCAGCCGACCCATCCATCCATCGTTTTTTTTTTTTGGTAACATTGAGTCTCGCCAAGGTGCGGCATTGAGCGGGCCAATCCTCCTGGATTGCTCTTGACGGGCCAGCCCTCGTCTCCAAATCACGCATGATTGCAGAGATCATCTGGCTGGCTGGCCTGGCTGGCAGGCAGGGCGACAAGTACTTTACTGGCCAGCGGTAAGTCTCTTTGACTGGCAAGGAACTTATCTGGGTCGCGGAGAACCTGCCCTCCAGCCGTCTTTTTTGGTACCATCAAATGTCTACACATGCATGCGTGCACTCATAGTTATTTTTGTGCAACGGGGCGAAACAGTTCCCATTGAGAAAAGATTTGTTTGGCCTGCTACGCTTTTCACCTGCCTAAAATTTCAACGGCGTCTTTGCTTTAACACCAGATGGTTAGCGCGGCTACAAGTCGGAAACTGTCAAGCATGGCAGGTGGCGTTTAGACCGATTTCATTCTGCCCACCTTCCCTGTGCTAAAGGGCGGCTCGGAGGAAGGAGCGACTATAATTATCCGCTGAGTATAGGGAAACACCACCGACAGCAATTTGCTCCTGGTACTTCAGCGAAAGCTGACAGCGATTGGATTCTAGAAGAGATAGTAGCTCAGTCAAGTGAGGGGGCTCTCCAGGGTCCGACGAAGTGGCAGGACGTGTTCGTGTCGGCTGCCGCCTTTATGAGCAGTTTTGACCGGATATATTTCTCGTTAGTGCCTAATTTTGTGCTAAACGGATCCGCGAAGTTACCAGCTACACCGGGATAGCGGACATTTTCCAGTGAGTGGACTGTACGTTACTTTACGGCCTTTTTTGTCTCAACCACGCCGGCGGAGGTGTTAGCCCTAATCGCCGGGCCCGCCGTGTTCGTGGGCCGCGCCGGCCTTCCGGCCGTCTGAAGCTATTGTCTTGGTGGAATATGCTGTGGAGGGTGAAGATATTCCTCCGGAAGAAGTTTCGGAGGATGCTGACTGGAAAATTCACAGCGAGAGGAATTCTACGAGCAAGGCGGCAACGCTACCACACGGCGACAACGCTGGCAGCCCTAACGTCGGGCTGGGACCCACGAACGGCCGAGTGAGTACAAGCACGCCAGCTAGTGTCAAGAAGGGTATCATCCGGCGCGCGGAAATGCCTCCGCTGCCGAAAAATAATATTAAGATTATCGTCAGGATCAGGGGAGGTCTGAATATTGCCAAAATTGGTGCGACTGTGGTGGCTGATGCAATCACGGCTGCTGCTTGCATAGACGATGTGAAGCGAGAAGCGGACACGATCTGCCCGAATTTTCAACAGAATATTGTGGTGGGTAGCACGCCGGAGAAAGAAAATGCGAAGTACGTGAGGATCAAGGATTTGTACATTGCTGGGCCCAGGCATGAAGCTGCGGCTTATGGTGCGGCGCCGCATGAAACGTGCAAGGGGATAATAACAAACGTTCCTCTCAGCGAGAGCCCTCAAGCGCTCCATCGCAAGATTGTTAACCCGCATAATCCCCTGGCCCTGGCTGCCAAGCGAATCAAAGAGTCGGGCACTGTAATCATCGCCTTCGAGGGGTACAAGGTGCCCAATTATGTACGGTATGGTAACGCACTGGTTAGGTGCACGCTTTACCACAAGCAGATAGATGTTTGTTATGCGTGTGGAAAGTTGTGGACGTCTGCCCCTTACCGGAAGAAGCGGTCTGCAGGGGCTGCGGTTCACCCAATCCCGAGGAACCCCATGGATGTACGCCCAAGTGTGAGCTGTGTGGACGTGAGCATATCACGACGGGCAAGGAGTGCAAACATCGGTTCCGTAACCCATATGTGGTCCGGCGCCGTCGTTTTTGGTGGGCTATGGCGGATACCAAGACTGATGAAGAAAAGAAGGGAGGCTTCAGGTGCGACGAAAACCAGTTTCCGTCGCTGGGGAAGACACCGGGTGCTGGGCAAGGACAGGAGCGTGGGCGTCGGCGTTCCACATCGAGATCAAGGGGACCAGGAAGAGCATTTCGCAGCCGCTCCGGTGGCCGCACTGGGACCAGATCGGTGTCTAAGGTGCCCTTCGGACTGGACAGACAGTTGGGAACTGGGACTGTAGGTGGCCCCAAGGGGACTGAGGGGCCGGGGTGACCGCAAGAGTGGTGTGTTTCATGGTCTACAAGGCAAGGGCCATGGTGGAGTGGCCAGTGATACTGCCTGGGTGGAGCGGGAAAGTGCCCGAATGGAGATGCCTAGTGTGGTAAGGCCAGAGCATGGTAAGAATGAGGAGAGATTCAAGAGGTTAGTGAAAGAAAATGCAGAGTTGAGAGAAATGGTGAGGATGCTTAGGGCAGAAATATCGGCCCTTAAGGGTGCGGCAATCCCTGCACCGGCCGATGGTGCAGTGCCTGAGCCCATGGAGAGCATGGATGTTGCTGACGTAAGTGAGGCTGGTGGGTCGTGCCCCTCATAGAGTTTCATACTAATATATACTAGAGGGATATCTGGCGCTGCATTCGTGTGCCGCCGTAGGCGGCGCCATTGCAGCTAGTGACGTTCCTCGCCTCCTTGGCTTGATTAGCCACATGGCTTCTTTTTCGTCTTGAAGCCAAATCAACAAAAACTGGTAACATTGTTGTTTTTATTCAGCTTGCATGAACCTTCGAAATAATCCTTGGCAAATATGTCTTCCTGGAGGTTTATTTTTTCAATAATAAAACAAAATCAGTTAATCTTCTGCCGTAATATTGTTGCATTTTTGCAGCCAGAGGCGACTTCTGAGCCTGTTCGTGAGCCATGCCAAGGACAAGTGGAATGTGCCTGCCCGGTACATGACGGCACGCTCGCCGAAGCGTGGCTCTACTAGACGGTGGCGCCAGATTTCCCTCTAGTGTATATTAGTATGAAACTCTATGGCGCCCCTCAAAAAGGAAGGCATTGACCCATGGGGCGGAGCCCGTGCCGAAGAAGTTGAGGTCTGAGGTTAAGGAGATGATGTCGGGTGTTATGGATAGTATTAAACAGGTCAACGACGGTCAAACAAACAAACGAGCATTTATTAAAAGGGATGGCTCAAGGCCGCATGGGGAAGAGGAGGGAGGGGAGATGAAGACATCAATAGTGTCCCAACATGGAGGACATGGAGGACACTTGGAGGACATGGAGGACTTTTGTTAGTATTCCGATAGCATCCTTGTAGCACGTTTCTGTCGTTGGTAAACCGCTGACAGCTGCGGCAGCCTCTCCCTTCAAAAAGAGTCGAAGATAATTGAATTTTTCGGAGACAGTAAGACCGCTGTCTTGGTTAATCATCTGATCAAACTGCTCCCAGAATTCGTTCCACTTGCACAAATCCCTGTAGAAGGGAGCGATGGTCAGCTTCGGAAGGCTTGCTCATTTTCTCTCTGTAGCGACGACTTGAGGATTCCGGTTCTCAGCGGTCGTTGAAATGACTGTGGCAGACTGTGACAAACGAGTGCTCCTGCTTTTCAGTTCGGTAAGGATGCGTGTCGCGTGGTCTTGATACTCAATCACGCTGTTGTACTCAGCCTGGAAAGCGTCGCCCTCGATATAGCTTTCGAGCTCATTGTTGATCTTGTTAAGTTTTGTTGTTCGTTTTAAGCCTTTCGAATAACGACGTCAGTTGGTCTACCGAAGCGCAACTGTCCATCAAAATGGCACTTGCCTCGTTGATGAGCTTGGTACTCTGCGCCCGCCTCGATGCTCGCTTGCACTTGAGTAGACCAACTGACGTCGTTATATGAAAGGCTTAAAACGAACAACGACGAACTTAACAAGATCAACAATGAGCTCGAAAGCTATATCGAGGACGACGCGTTCCAGGCTGAGTACAACAGCGAGATTGAGTATCAAGACCACGCGACACGCATCCTTACCGAACTGAAAAGCAGGAGCACTCGTTTGTCACAGTCTGCGACAGTCATTTCAACGACCGCTGAGAACCCGAATCCTCAAGTCGTCGCTACACAGAGAAAAGGAGCAAGCCTTCCGAAGCTGACCATCGCTGCCTTCTACGGGGATTTGTGCAAGTGGAACGAATTCTGGGGGCAGTTTGATCAGATGATCAACCAAGATAGCGGTCTTACTGTCTCCGAGAAATTCAATTATCTTCGACTCTTTTTGAAGGGAGAGGCTGCCTCAGCTGTCAGCGGTTTACCAACGACAGAAGCTTGCGACAAGGATGCTATCGGAATACTAACCGGAGCGCGCACGGTTAAGGAAGA
This sequence comes from Haemaphysalis longicornis, assembly GCF_048455015.1. NCBI lineage: Eukaryota > Metazoa > Arthropoda > Arachnida > Ixodida > Ixodidae > Haemaphysalis > Haemaphysalis longicornis. Next base: position 142,915,982 of record NW_027526460.1, on the reverse strand, counting down.
CATGTGCAGCGCGGGGAAGCCCAGGAGGCACTGGGTCGGGGTTGATGGGCACGGTTGAAATGATCTCCTGACGGCGGCGCTGTTTGCGGCAGCGGCGTTCGCCATCGGGATAAAAGCAGAACTCCTCCGTGCGGGAGCCGTCAAGCTGCGGCCGGAAATTTCGACAAGCCTCGCTCGCCAGCGGATGGGCCCACTCACTACCGAGGGCTCTTGCGTGCCCGGGTCAACGATGGTCTGGCGCAGCTGAATAAGCGCCTCACTGAGTCGCTCGCCTCGATCGATGGAAGTTCCACGGAGATGCGATGTAGAATAGAGTCGTTGGAGAACAGGTGCAATCTGAGTGCCTCTCACGCCCCGAGGTCGAGATCTCAGTCGCCAGGTTCCCCGACAGGAAAGTCTGAGGTTCAGCAAGGTGGCTTGCAGCAACAGCTTCAACATGACGCGGCGAAATGAGACTTTTCGTGTATGGGAATGGAACTGTAGAGGGTATGCTCCTAAAAGGGCGCCTCTACAGCAGTATATTCCCACGTGTGAGGGTAGGCCTCAGGCTATCCTATTGCACGAGACAATGACGGAAGAAGTTTCTCTAACGGGCTACCGAGCCGTCTTCGGCGGCACTAAAGCTACGGGGACTTGCATTATGCTGGATAACAAAAGTGACGCAGGTGATGCATGACCTTAAGATATCTTTCAGTTCCCTGGAATATGTCATGATTGAGGTGATTCCGAACCGGGTGAACAAGGGAAGCGTGTTTATTCTGAACGTGTACAGGGCCCCGAGGGATAGGGCGCAGAAGTTCAAGCTGCTTCTTCAGAAGGCTTCTAAGCTTGCCGGGACCCACCGGCTGATCGTGGCCGGGGATTTTAATGCTCCGTATCACGTGTGCGGGTACAAGCATGAGACGGCCAAAGGGAGTGACCTCTGGCAGAACGCCGCCTAGTTCGACCTTACGCTGGTCACTGACCCTGCCTTTCCGACGCGCATAGGGACGTCTTCGTGTAGGGATACCACCCCTGACCTCTGTTTTGTAAAGAACGCTGCCAGGCCTAGTTGGTTCAATCTGGCCGAGGACCTCGGTAGTGATCATTAAATTAGCCAAGTCGCTTTTGAGGTTGAGCGTAGGCGCCCGAGGGAGTTGACCTTTATAGACTGGGATTCGTTTCGGGTGATCTGGGAGGAGAATATCGTATGCCTGAACCGACTGTCTCTGGAGGATTGGGTCGCCCAGGTGAGGAAGGATGTAAAAAATTCTACGGAGAGGATCACTACGGATCTGGAGGTGGACAGTGTTTATAGCAGGCTGGCCCACCTGATTGAAGCCAAGAAGTCTGTGCTGGCTAGATGGAAGGGGCCGCGGCTTAATCGCAGGCTGCGTAAAAAGGCTTCAGACCTGAATAAGCTGATTGGGGAGCACTGCAAGCTTTTGTCTAGGCAACAGTGGGATGAGATATGTAACTCGGTGGATGTGCAGGTGCGCAACAGCAAGTCGGGGGGCTTGCTTAAGCATTTGCTCAACTACTCGAATACTAGAGCTAGTCAGGGGCACGTACTTGCTAGAGCTACACACGATGCAGTGAGGTCTGCCTCGAAGGAAGAGCTGGTTGAGCAGCTTGCCAACAAATACCTCCCTGTTGCAGCCCCGGATGATCTTCTGGCGGAGCAGACGTACACGGGGGACAACTTTTCCTTAGATGAAGACTTTCCTGTGGAAGAAATACGTACGGTTTTGCATAACCTTAACAGCAACTCCTCTCCCGGGCCGGACCGGATTTCGAACAAGCTTTTGAAGAACCTGGACAATGGATCGATCGAGTACCTTACCGAGGAGGTTAACGCTATGTGGAGAGATCGGGAGGTTCCGCAGCAGTGGAAGACAGCTGTCACGGTGCTGATTCCTAAGCCTGGCAAAGCCCCGAGCATTGATACATTAAGGCCAATTTCGCTCACTTCATGTGTGGGCAATGTAGCGGAACATGCGGTGCTCAATCGGCTTACGAGGTACCTTGAGGAGAACGAGGTGTACCCCCACACTATGATTGGTTTTCGGACCAGGCTGTCGACTCAAGACGCAATGAAGCTCAGCAAACATCAGATCATTGATGGAGGTAGTGGGGGCGTCAATGCCATCCTAGCGCTGGATCTAGAGAAGGCTTTTGACAACGTTCGACACTCATATTCTGAAGTCTCTTTCGGATCTAGGCTTGGGGGCGCGATTTCACGACTATGTGAGGTCCTTGCAGTCAGGTAGGAAGGCTACCCTGAGGGTTGCGGAGCTGGAGTCTCGGACACTGGATCTTGGGGACAGGGGCGCTCCTCAGGGGGCCGTCATCTCGCCCACTATTTTCAATCTGGCCATGGTCGGATTGGCCAGGAAGCTCTTTGAAATTGATGGTATTAAACATACCATGTATGCTGATGATGTAACCATATGGTGTCCTGGGGGTAGTGAGAGCTATATCGAAAGTGTTCTGCAGGAGGCAGTAGATGCAATGGAGACTTCTTAGGTCCCAACGCATTAAGGTGCTCTTCTGCCAAGTCGGCGCTGTTGGTTTACAGTCCCACTAGAAGGGGACCCAAGCCCAGGGGTTGGGTACCCGTGGACAAGATTAGCATTCAACTTTGCACGAGGAACGGGGATATCATACCTAGGCTAGATTACATCAGGGTTTTGGGGATGCTGATTGAGTCTAATGGCGCCAACACGCTGACGATCGCGAAAATTATTTCCAAGACAGAGGATGCGGTTCGCCTAGTGAGGAGGCTGGCCAACAGGCAGAATGGGTTGAAGGAGGGCAGTCTAATTCGGCTTATGCACGCCTTTGTGTTTTGTCACTTTACCTATGTGGCGGCTATGCACAAGCAAAAGCCGTCAGAGAAGGAGAAGCTTGACACGCAGAGAAAGAAGATCACCAAGAAGGTGTCGGGAGTGCCGATGTGCACCAGCAACGAGCGGCTTCTCCAGCTGGGTATACATAATACCTTGGATGAGATAGCTGAGGCTCAGGAGAGGGCGCAGATGGTGCGTCTCTCTACGACTAGCGCGGGTCCGCAGATACTGAGAGAGGTGTTCCTCAGGAAAGGATTTCGCTGCTTCACGTCGGTATACCTTTGAAGGCCCGTCAGCAGTGTCAAGTGATGCCGATTTCTAGGAAAGCATCCGTCGTGAAATGTGGGTAGAAGAAAGGCCAGGGGGACTTGCCTGCTGAGACTCATTCGCAATAACAATCAGAGGGTTGGCTTCGTCGACGCTTCTTTTAACGAAGAGAGGAAGGCGTTTACCGTAGTTGTCGTGGATAATGATGGCACGGTCGTCAACGCTGCTTCCGTACGGATTGATAAACCGGAGGTCGCCGAGCAGGAGGCTATTGCGCTCGCCCTGGTTGACAGGAGCAGGCCTTTGTGTATAGTGACTCAAAGTCGGCCGTTAGGGCTTTCGAGAAGGGCTCGGTGGCTAAGGTTGCTTTTAGAATTATGATGACCCGTGAGATCTTTCAGCACTACTTATGTTGGTTTCCTGCTCACCTTGGGGTGATTGAAGGAGCCCCTCTGAATCTCAATGAGCCTGCTCATGCGGCAGTGTGAGTTCTTACCCTCCGCTCTGCCCCGCGCCACGGCGTGACAGTACTCCCTGAGAACAGAGACTCCCCTTCCACATACAATGCGGTAACTAAGTACTATCTTCTTAATCGCAGGATTTACGGTTTGTCGCATCCTAAACTAAACCGGGCTCTGGCACTTACATTACGCTTACTGCAGACTGGCCTTTATCCTTGCTCGCGGAGGCTCAACATGTTTTATCCTGAGACGTATACGGAGCCTTATTGCATGGACTGTGGTGATTTAGCCACACTGGAACACGTGCTCTGGTCTTGCGAGCGCATTGATGATCCGGCTATCAAGGACGCGTCCAGGTGGGATGCTGCACTTCGCAGTCCGGACCTGGACGATCAATTCTGGGCTGTCCAGCAAGCTCACGATGTGGCCGTGAGGCTTCGCCTTTCGGTGCCGACGTGGGAGCGGCCCGCTTAGTCTTGCAGGACCAAGTAAAGTTTTCCCTTCTCAGTCAAGTGAGAAGCGTGGGTAGTGGTCACTGGTAATCCCAGGCTGCAGAACGGTTCTGAGACCGTCGCATCGCGCCTGATGAATACGCAAGTGACTCGTGCTCGCACTTACAGTGTATACAGCCGTTTTTGCCTTTACACGAGCGCATCGCCTTCGCCAGAGGGATCATGTTTAATAAATGATATCATCTTTGAAAAAATGGTCGCGTATTTGTTCCTTTTGTTGAATATGTCGCCAAAAAGACGATAGTCGACTGGCACCCCTGCCAAGTAAAGGCCTCCTTTCTCTTTCCCGCTCATGTTGTTCCTCAATCATCTCGTTCCTACCAAGATAACACGGGATATGTTTGCTCAAGTAAATTTAAGTTTAGCGCGGTTCACTGCTCTTAGTCGGGTGTCTCGATTTCAGCGCTGCCGTACCGTGGAGAAGCGCGTGAATTGAGGCACCCTACTACAGTCAAATCTCGATAGAACGAATTTCAAGGGACCGTTAAAAATAGTTCGGTATTTTGAATAATCGTTATAGAGAAAAATAAGAAATGCGTGGTAAAAATTATGAACCTAACAAAAGCATCCCCCTACCTTTACTGGAAACACGTGCACAATCACGTTAGCCTCTCACACGGGTCTGGACGCATGTTTATTTGAAAAAATCGGTGACATTTGCCTGACGTGTGCCACTCAACTGCTGCAAGACGAACGATTCGAAGCTGTCCACGTTCTTCTGCACTGCCTCGGTGGAATTGGTGCCCCTGGCAACAAAAGTGCGCATTTTTTGCTACACACTTCAAAACATCGGCGTTAGACACGGCTTTTTCGCCTTGGCTTGCGGGCCCTCTCTTAGCGTCGTCGTCGTCGCTCTCGGCGTCCCCTTCGGTGGTTCCGTCATCGCCACGAACGGTGGTGACGATGTCTTCAGTTGCCAGTTCGTCAGACGTCGTCGCACTGCAAGTAATCTGCAAAGGTGACTGCAGCTTCCACGGCAAGCTTTTCTGCGACTTCATCCCATGCATCACATTCTTCACTGTCTTCTCACCGGCACTGGCTAGCATGGTGGTGAGACCCCCCAAGCGCAGGCGATGGCACTAGAGCTAACGCGCATTTAGTATGCTGATGATGATAGTCGTCGTTCGCACCAACACGAGTAATTTCGCACACTCATAATTCCTTATTTTGAAGTGTTGTTTTATATGAGGAGGATAAAAATTGATGCGTTATTCTGAAGTAATCGGTGTTCTGAAATTCGTAGTAGTGAAATATTTTTACTTAGAAGTAATGGAGATTTGGCAGGGGATTTTGAAAATGTTCGTTAATCTGAACAAAACGTTATTTTGAGGTTCGCAATAACGGTATTTGATGTACGACGTTTATGGGACCACGTTGCCCTACTCCACGAGCGCTACAACCGGAACGTCGATCCAATCTAATGAAACCTTTCGTTACTATTGCCGTTTGATTTCTTAAATGCCGCCAGGAGCTATAGGGACCGGGCAGCTGAACGGGTGGCGCACCACTCGGCGCTCCCCTCGTCAGTGGAATGAGCCGGTGCATTGTACTACACAGCCTCCTGTTGTTCTTGTCGTGTTTGCTTCGGTGCTTTGAATGTTTTGGTGGTGTTGTGGGCGGACATGTGAGATGAAACAAAGTCTAGACAGATGTGTTAGGCTCTTAGGTGCAGTAACGGCTACGTAAACTTGTCGAACGCTTCTAAATTTGGGTATCGGCTACAATGGCATGAGCGCTTTTTGCAGCTATCTACGCTTGGCTGCACCCGTTCAGAGTACGAATAAAACTACTATTATTAGTATTCATTTCTTCTTAAATGCACGAAAGGCTACACAAATATATTTGACGCTTCTAAGTTTGGGAACTTTTTGCAGCCCTCTGCGCATAGTTCCGCGTGATCTGAGTAGGAATAAAACTATTATTAATATTAGTATTTATTTCTACAGCTTTAAATTATCTTCACTGGCTTTAATGACTACAGTTTCCACTCCAGCGTTAGCGCTGGGATACCTCGATACGGTGCTTTGAAGAGAAAGGCATTTGCGTACGATGTGGATTACCCTGTAGCCGTAGAAATGTTGCGGTAGTTTACACTTTCTTTGGTTTTGGTGAGCGACACTGCGACAGCATGGGAGCCTGAAAGCAGAAGTGAAACTCCCACGTTTGTGGTGGTCATTTTATCAGCCAAACTTATTCACCCACCCAACTGCCCAAGCTACATACCCTTCCCGTTTTACCACCTGCGTGGAATAAAGGCTAGCACCGATAGGTAAAAAATGTAGCAGTGTTAAGGTCAGCCGGTGTTGTTTCATGCTGAAGTATTCTTTACAGAGTACCTAAAAAATCGTGTAATGCCTTGTGAAGACGCCAAAAATGCGAGAGTAGTTGCCTGAAATATAGATGCATCAGCCCGAGTCCTCCAGCACAGACACATTTCCGACACGCTGGAAAAAGTTTAGATTTGAAGAGGGGTGCTTGGAAGTTCAAAATTAAACGGCACAATCATCTAGCCCTCCGTTTAATGATTACGATGGTTGAACGCAAAGCTTCCCTCGCGCGAAATTGAATGGGAATTGGTCAAAGGCGATGTGATCAAAAGGCCAAACTGCGTGCTGGTCAAATTCGAAGCTCAAGTAGTCAAAGTTTAAATCCAGAAGGCCACCAATGAAACCCACACGAGAAAGTTTTGCGAGAAACCATCATCGTAGTTAGACAGAGGAGCCCATGATTTTTCAAGGGTACGTGGAAGCTTGTAAAACGACAGCGGCATTCAGTTGTGAAAGAAACTGAGTGCAGGTTTTCGGCACCCTCCTGTCTATCGTCCTTGGGGCACGCAGGAATTGGTTTTTGAAAAACCATTAACCAATACGAGCCAGCAACATTGCAATTCTTCTAAGGCAATGCTTCTCCACGACAAGCAATAACGTTCTATCACGGGGTATTTATTCCGTGAACAATTCCTGATGACTGTAGTAGGAGCATTTCTGTGAAATTAAACACGTTTCAACCGTAGTAATGAAGTCACGGAAGCGTCGCCCATCCCAATTTCTGTTGTGAGATAAATCTTAGAAGGCACCTCCCACCGTTGTCTTTCGCTTGTGCACGATGCCGTTTCGTCATCAACTGCCAAAGGCCAGCGCCGCAGCATTCCTGGATCGGTTGCACACATCGGCTTTGTGGAAGCATTTAGCTGCAATATACTCCTCGATACGCGAAACTGCATGCAGGCACGAGAAAAATGCATGAAGAAAAGTACTTTCACTTCCAGTTTCACTTCCAGCTTGGTGCATTGAGTATAGGCGTAACTCACACATGGCATGCCTCGTAGAGATCACATCCACGCTCAAGATTTACCTATATGAAAAATGTCCCTGTGGTTATCTACGCTTTGCAAGCCGCACAGGAAAGAAACGACAGAAAGCCATGCACAATAACGCTGCGCTGACCGCCACCGGCATTCCACTGACGAGCGGTTCGCCACGGGTGGGGCTGTTCGCTCAAGCGACGTTGGTGCCATACAACGGCCGCCCGCTCCACATAGCAGCGCTGGGAACAGCAGGGGTCAGTTTTCTGCAGGTGACGTAGTATTTCTTTTGCTATCGCAAAAACCAAGCATCCATGAATTCTTTTTTTAATAAAGGAACGCTGCAAATATCACTCATGTATTGATTTGCTGCCTTATCCCTTTCAGTCACCGTGTCTCCATATAGAGACGCGACTTTCTTCGTCGCTTTCCTCGTGAAAACGAAAAGTGTTCATGCTGCAGAGCAGTGCGGCTGATGTTCGAAACCTACGGAAGTGAAAGAGGCACCATGTGATGTGGAGTGGCGGAACCGCACTCATAAACATCGTTTCAAAATTGACGCCACCAAGTTTTGTGGGAGCTCCGTTGTGTTGCCGTCCTAAGTTCTCTTTTACTGCGGCGTAAATCATTCATAAAGGCTAAAAACACCTCTTTCGTGTGCAGAAATTATTTCCCCTCTTTGTTTGTAAACTGCCTCAGGATATTTATTATTTTATAGGGAAAGGCAGGATTGAGTAATGGTGTCTCTGTATGAGGACGCGACGCCATTTGAAGTATTCTAGAGAGACTGAACTTTTACAGCAAAGCTGCCTACGGCTAGGATCCAGCAGATCACCTCCGGTAACAGAGCGATGTAGACAAGAATCGCTAGCGAGCGTAGCGCCACGTTGCGGAGCCCACCTGGCATCGTGACAGTGCCCGCCGCACGGCAAAGTGCTCGCTTTTTACGGCCGCGGTGGCCTTCCTCGCAGGGTGTACTTCAAGAACACGCAGGTCTTGAGGAGGCCAGGGTTCCTGGCTGTACTCCTGTTAACAAGCATGGCACCGCGCATCAGAGGCGACCTCTCGGACCGGTACCACTGGTTACGTCAGGACTGTCTTCAAACCATTAATCATATGTTGAACCTAAGCGTCATCCTGAAGAATAGGAAGATCTCGATCGCGTACTTCACGTCACATTTGGAAAAGGTGTCCTGGCAAACGATCTCACGTTTGGAAACGCGGTCCTGGCGAACTTCTCTGACGTGGCAAAACTGGCACCGTCTCTGACGATGGCAGACTGGAGCTGGGCTGTGAGGAACTTTAGCGGCAGTGATCCTCCTGCATTGCTCTACCACAGCAGCGTGGATGCGCTTCGAAAGACCTTCAGTGTGCTGCTGGACGCAAGGCAGCGGAAAGTGACGCTTGTCTTTTTCATTTTCAAGGCGGTCACAAATTTCCTTCTCGAAATGCTCAAGGGAGGCTGCGCCATTCGGTTCACCCAACATTTTCAGTACTGCACGAGCATTATGTAGGAGCATTCCCCTCTGACGTTGGTGAATTATATCGAAACATACAGCCAGGAGCATGCCGCCGACTTTCATCGTATTTTCAAGAAATTTCGGCGGAGATTGCGGTGCAATCCGCGAGCATTATTCCGCCACCTGATCACACCACGCTTCAGAGCTAGCACAAAAACCTCCGACTGTGGTTGCCAACAGATATACTGCCCGTCCACCAAAAATTTCCTAGTGTAACCGGTTACTTAGTCGGGAACTTCTTGACCTTGTTCCGATCAGGATGGTCACACGACGGAACTACTCTACGGCCAGGCATCAGAGAAGATGTGTACCGTGCAGTCGCTTTGAAACCAATCGCTGTTTTCAACGACACGATTGCGATAGCCGTGTCTGCGTACACCATATCTACTTTCAACGCCAGCGATGAGCTAGTGCTTCCCTCGGCCATCCTAGGGGCTGGCTGATGCTTTTTGCATACACATATTCTCTAAGCATGAATGGAGCCCAGCTACTTTCAAGTTTTTCGACAACTACGCCGCTTGTGTAGGAGATCCTCGTGACACTGTTGGAGAAGTCCGTACGAAGATTCTATGTTCCGGTTCTATGGGTCGAGACGGCTCGACGAGTGGAGGTCAGTTCTTTGTGGCAGAGCCAGTTTGAATCTTTTGGAGGCTGGAGAGTGTTTCGTTGCCAGCTTTTTTAATGTTATTCGTCTACCACGACTTCTTCCCCGCGCATGCCAAATTCAAGAAGGGGTTCCTGAAAGAAACGCAGTACATCGCCTCCCTCTCGGATGACTTGCGTGTGGCGTTTAAGTGTCAAACACCCTTGAACACGACACCGACTTACACATTAGAACGAGAGAGCTAAAGGTTTCTACTAAAGGCCTTGCGCTGATGTTGGAGAAAATAATTACAGTACTGTTCGAAGATTTTTTTTTGCTTTTAGCAGTGGCGGCAACTAACTTCGGCAACGATAACCATTAAAATAATGGTGACTATGGCAGTTTCGCAACTCCAGCGATAACGTCAGTAGCGACTACCGTTATATTGGCGGCAGCCACAAAACTCTGCCCAATCCGGTGTCTAACGCGTACAATTTTTCATAATCTGTTTACAAGTGTGATTACAATTCATACCATTCACTTGTTTTCTATCTCCTTGTATGCTTGGTTGTCTGATGATTACGTGTTAAGATGCGTCATTTCCTGCTTTTTATGGTCAGTAAGGCGTCATGTGGTCTTATGGTCATACCCGTAAGTGTTCGCGCGGCGTTTTTTTTTGTACACGCTGTTAAAGTTGTTCGTCCTCCGGCGAGAAATTACGTCTTGTGTTAAGTGCATTCTGGTACTTTCGGTTTAAATGCAGAACGTTGATTTACTGACGTTATTCGCAACACCAAGTTCCACTTCACAGTTCGGAATAAGGGATCGCGGGCTAACGCGTGTGCCGCAATGTTGTCCCCCGTCTGTCCCTGATGACCCAGAAACCGTACCGTCTGCGCCACTTCCGGCGGATAATTAGCAATTATACGAATGTACTGACGACATGTCATGCCTCTGATAAAATTTCGGCAAGCCTCTTGGAAATCGGTCATTAATATGGCGCGAGTATGAGCAGAGATGGCAGGGCAAAGGCGACTTCTGCCGCGTGGGTTGAATCAGTCGTTTTGATGGATGTCATTGCTATAGGTTTACCGCTGGACGAGCAGGCTGCTGCTGTGGTTACACCACGCAGCACCGCACCAAACCGGCACCGCACACGTAGATTGTAGCAGGGTGGGAGTCCTACGTTTTATTGCGCTCGAAGTGTTCTGCGTTATTGGTCGTGTTCCGCATGCGTCTGGGGAGGAGATGGACCTTAATGCGTTCTCTTATCTCCCTGTGGCTGTCGAATTGATTGTGCACCATGGTCCGGGAGGGGGGTTATGTCCAATCAATTTAGGATGGCTGTGCCTGTTTTTGACCTACTGAGGCGCACATGTCGGGCAATTCTCTGTGCATCTACGAGCTCTTTTGTGGTATTATCGGCTCACAGAGCCGTAGGCCGTCGTTAAACGTAGATAATGGGAGGCTCAGAGATAGTTTGGTGCGCTTACTGAACGCCCAGTCTATCCTCCTCTCTGGGTTTGAGGTTCAGAAAAGAAATGATGTACGCATATCTAGACCACAAAGGCTTGTACCATCTTAGTGGTTTCAGTCTCTTTCATTCAGTTGTTTTGGAGGTACTTGTTTGGTAATCTGGTCTACTTGGTTGGCCACCCCTATAAGGCGGCTCACCGCTGTGGTGTGTGCCACGTTGGAAAAGTGTACGCCGAGGACATCGATTTCCTGCCAGGCGGGGATAGGCATGAAATACACGTGCAGTTTGATCGGGTCTTGTTTCGGGTATTTGGTCTTCTTGTGCTGGACGACCAGTAGTTGCGACTTATCCAGAGCACACTGTACGCCAAGGGATTGAGCGAAGGTCTGCACGATTCCTATCTTTCTCTGGAAGCTGTCCACTACGGCTGCCTTAGTTCCTTGAGTTGACCATACGGTGATGGCCGTGTACAGTGCGTGATGTGCGAAATACTGAGAATGTTGTTGTAAATCGTGTTGGAATCTCCCGGGCAAATGTCACGTGGTTTGGATGAGCCACACAACGAGGGGGACGCGAAGCATATATACCGATTTATTGATGATAGATTGTAGGGATTAACGCCCTGACGCAACGCAGCCGATGATGCGCGCCATCGTGGAGGGCTCCGGATTAATTTTAACCGCCTGGGGATCATGAATGTCCGATGAAATCTCGTACACACGGGCGTTTTTGGTTTTCGCCTCCATCAGAAAAGCGAATGCCGGCAATCGAACCCGTGCCCTCGTGCTCAGCAGCACAACGCCTTGGCCATTGAGCCACCGCGGCGGGCTAAATCTACCGGTTGCCTTACTCGTTGTACAGCACTCACTCCTGAGTGCGCCAGTGCGCTGAGGCAGCACTCACTCGTCGGTTCTCTTGACGGCAGCGATTCTAACCCCTTTATTCTGAGTCATTCCTCCACTCGAGCCCGCAGTGAAGGAGGTCCTAGAAATCGTTTTCCCCATGTATAAGCATTGCGGAATGCTCCCCTCAGCCGAGTGGAGGGAGAAAATGGAGTGGAGGAGGGACTCAGATTACGGCCCTAAGAGTCAGCATTGGCGGCGCGAACTGCGTCTGAGGAAGGAAACGTGAACCGCGTATCGGGATGTGAACGCACATCGTCGTCGAGCGCACGACGGCACCCGCTTCGATGGCGTCATCTCGCAGCGCGTCGCCACCACCCAGCATGTCTTACTGCCTCCCCCTCACACTTTCGCCACACTTTACTCCGCCGGTGTCTTTCTGTCTTCATTCCAACGCCGAAGCCGATGTAAAATCCCAGTAGCGGCCGCCAAAGTTCTGCGCGCTAAAAGAACGGTATACAAGACGTGTAGTCTCGTTTATGATTGATTGATAGCCGTAGCTACGAAAGCCGCTGGTACAGTTCGAAGTGATAGCGTTCACAGAATCAAGAAGATTGATGCTAACGTCACCCTGTTTGAACGCATTTTTCTTTTCGAAAAACAGCTTATCAGTAAAAGAATTACACCATCCTGTAGGGGAACCCTGTGTAGTAAGCGAAGCAGCCATGGGGTCGACTGAAGTTCCCATTAGTTTTCAGTTCATCGTTTCCGTTGACGTTCAGCTTCGCGTGCGTTCATTGTATATGTAGCTTCTTGACGTAGTTTGAATGATTGAAGGACGTAAGGCGCGTTCGTATCACATGCTCCCGTCTCGGTTTGTAGCGCAGTGGGAAGAGCGCCACGTACCTCCCGTTGCGGCCACAGAGGCGTGGGATGGAAACCGGGTGCCGCTTAACTATTTATTTTTATAATGGACTGCGCTGACCTCATGCCAAACGCTGATAGGGCTGAAGAGACGCGCATGTGCAGTAGAGTGCGGACGGCGGACGACAAGGGATGGAGGGACACAGCCCTGAGCATCAGATGCTCCTCATCTACAAAGCTTATAGCAGGAATCAGCTGCAATAGATGAGAGAGAGGGAGAAACAACTTTATTGATGCCTGCAGCAAGGACGCGGCCTAAACGTCGTGACGGCCTGCCCCCTGTCGCGACCTATTCGCACTGCCTCCGGTGGAGGGAGCACTTTCGGACCGCTGACGGTCGATGGCAGCCATCTGCTGCTGTTGGGTGGCGTGGTCACCGCTTCTTGCCGCAGCCTAGAGCTGCGGCGGGATCGTCGTGGCTTTGCAGGCTTCTCGTGGGTGGAGTTCGCAGTTCCATAGGATGTGAGCCGCCGTGGCCCTGTCCTTCGCACATAGTCGACACACATCACTGGAGTACACTTCGGAATACATATGCTTGGCAAGCACCGGGGTTAGCTGCGAATTTGTCTGTAACTGTCTGTATATCACTGATTCTTCCCTTGTCAGGCTCGGATGAGGCGGTGGGTAGGTTCGACGACCGAGGCGATACCACTCGAGGACGTCCCGGTACGTGGTCAGGGGTTCCGGCTCCGTGAGTAGGGGCGGCACAGGCGGGGAGGCCAGACCATCGGGCGCGTCGCGACAGGTGAGCGCGTGCGCGGTCCGGTCGGCCTCCTCGTTCCTGTTGCCGTGCCCCTCGCGGAGGCCCAGAGGGCCCGCGTGCGCTGGGAACCAGCGTAGAGTTACCGGTGTCGTTCGGGGAGGTAGGGCACCGCACACCCTCACAGCACTGGGGGACACTCTGTTCGTGGCGTAGCTAAGGATCACCTGTCGCGAGTCGCTGAGCACGGTGGTACATCTTGGGTTCGTGAGTGCCAGGGCAATGGCCATCTCTTCGGCGTGGTGGGCATCGCGAGCCGTGAAACTACCCGCGGTGTACAGATCGCCAGAGACTGCTGCTATGAATACTGCAGCGTAAGCGTTCGGTCAGCTTGGGTACTGAGCGACGTCGACGTAGAAGGCACCGGCGTCCGTGGCGTGTGCGACGGGGAGCGCCTTTGCCCTGGCGAGTCGACGCTCCTTGTTGTGGTCCGGATACATGGGTCGAGGAACCGGGGGCACGTGGAGGTTGAAGAGTACACTCTGCGGCAGAGAAGGCGAGACTTCGCCGCACCGCTCCTCTCGTCTTCTGAGGCCGAGTCGCTGAAGGATGTAGCGCCCGGTGCGAGTTTGAGACAATCGCGTGAGCTGAGCCGTACGCTGGGCTTCGGCTATCTCCTCCAGGGTATTGTGGACGCCCAACTCCAAGAGCTTGTCCGTGTTGGCATGGAGATAGAGGCTGAGGGCTGCCTTGTAGGCCTTGCGAATGATGGCGTTCAGCTTCTGGTGCTCGGCGACTTTCCAATTGCGGAAGGCGGCTACTTACGCGATGTGGCTGATGGCGAACGACTGCACCAGCCGGAGGAGACTAGCCTCCTTCATGCCCGCGTGGCGTGTGGATACCCTCCAGATGAGCCGGGTCGCTGCCGTAACGTTCGTCTTCAGCTTGTTGATGGTAAAACCGTTGCGCCTGTGCGCGTCGAGATGAAGGCCCAGGACACGCAGGGTCTTGACGTGCGGAATTGCAGTTCCGTCTCCCGCGAGGAGGGTGATGTCTTCGGCTGCTGAGGCACCGGTGCGGCGTTCGTGGGGCGGTAGTATTAGAAGCTCGGACTTGGTTGGGGAGCAGAACAGACCCGTGTGCTCAAGTCGGTCTTGAATGACATCGATCGCTTGCTGTAGGGTAGCTTCGATGTGGCCGTCGCTGCCCCCCGTCACCCACACAGTGATGCCGTCGGCATAGATGGTGTGCCGGCCGTCGGGAAGGCGGGCGAGGTGGTAGGCCACGTTGATCATTACCAGGTTGAATAACATGGGGGAGATCACCGATCCCTGCGGCGTTCCAATGCTTCCCAGCGACTTTGGGGTGAGCTGCATGTCTCCAGCGTGGATAGTCGTGGTTCGGTTGGACAGAAACTCCTTGATGCACGAGAAGGTGCGCTGTCCCATGTTGAGGCGGGATACTTGCTTCAGGATGGCGGAGTGGCGGAACTTATCGAAGGCACTCTGGAGATCCAGGCCCAGCACCGCTCTGTTGTCGAGGGTGTGAGCCGGGCCATCAATGACTTCGTGCTTGAGCAGTAGCATTGCATCTTGTGTTCCTAGCTTTGCGCGGAAGCCGAGGAGTGTGTTCGGATATAGTTCTTCGTTCTCGAGGTACAGTTGTCACCGGTTGAGCAACACGTGCTCGAGGACCTTGCCCACGCAAGACGTGAGCAAGATTGTCTATGTGGGGGGCGCAGGTTGTCTATGTGGGGGGGCTTTCCGGGTTTGGGTATAAGAACCGTTTCCGCCTCCTTCCATCGCTGAGGTAGACGGCCGTTTCGCCAGCACTCGTTGTAGAAGCGCGTGAGGGCGGTGACAGCCGCGTCGCTCAGGTTGCGAAGCGCCTTGTTCGGTGTCTTGTCCGGTCCGGCTGCCGACCTGCAGTTGATCGTTTGCAGCACTGCCCTGACCTCCCATTCCTCAATGTCCCGGTCGAGAAGAACATTGTCCGCTCCCGTATAGTCCGGGAGGGTTTCAGGGGGGGTGGAAGGCAGGTAGCGGGCATTCAGGCGTCCACACTTCGGACACGCCGAGTTCTCGCTGGGCCCGGTATAAGGTGCGGGCAAGTCCATGGCGTTGCGTTCCTTTAGACTTGGTTTCGTCCAACAGGTGGCGTAAGAGATGCCAGGTGTGGCTGTTATGCATCTGGCCGTCGGCTTCCTGACACACCGCGTGCCACTGTTGGCGGCAGAGGACGGTGCAGTGTTTTTCGATTTCGCGGTTGAGTACCGCGATTTGCTTACGGAGCTGGCGCTTGTGGCGTTGTCGCTTCCACCTGTTCTGTAGGGATTTCTTCGCCTCAAGCAGGTGTGCCAGGCGGCTGTCGATCTGGGGAATAGAGTCATCAAAGTCGACGTCGATGGTCGCCGCGTGGACCTCAACAACCTTCGATGGTGGCCGCGTGGATGTCAACAACCTTCTCCGGGATGCTTTCCAATGCCTTGCGGTATGCGACCCAGTCGGTCACGCGCAGCGCTCTTGGGGGTGACTTCGATGATGACTTCTATGATGATGATGGGGGTGACTTCTGGGGGTGACTTCTATGACACGGTGACTTCTATGATGCAGTGGTCGCTGCAGAGCGTTTCCCCCGTGTTCCGCCAGCGAGCCGCGGCGCCGCCACGGGCCGGCCACGGGCCGGGCCGGTGAGGTCGGGGTTGGTGTCTCGCTGCGTAGACGAGTCGAGGCGGGTGTGCGCTGCATGATCGTTGAGTAGGTGATAGCCGACGTCCGTGGTGTCTTCGAGCAGACTGCGTCCTTTGAAGTTGGTCGTGGGGTAGCCCCAGTCCCTGTGGAAAGCATTATAGTCCCCGCAGAGCAACGCCGCACCGTCTTGGGCCAGCTGGCTCGTCTTGTGTATTAAGGCTCGGAACTTCTGCTGGTGATGCTTGGGATTGCTGTATACATTGATCAAGAAGGTGCTCTCCTTCCTCTCTTTCCGACCGATGATGAGCTCTACGGCGCACTGCTTGATGGCGCTGTTCTGCAGGAGCGTGTGTTCGACGTGGGTGATGCCTTTCCGTACCAGGATGCAGACGCCCTGGCCGGCCCCCTTGCTGACGGTGCGGGCGCTGGGTGGGCAGGCATGGGAGCAATATCCCGGTAGGGTCGGAGGGGCCTCACTGTGCGTCTCTTGGAGGAGAATAGCGTCAAGTGGGCGAGGGAGCTGCTGGATGTGTTGTAATACTGCTCGCTTATGATGGAAACCGTTTGCGTTCCAATGCCAAACGAGAAGGTCTCTATGGGGGGCTAGTAGTGCTTTGGCCATGTCGGGTGTTGGTCGGGTCGCAAGTGGTGCGGACCGGTGCCAGGTTGGGAGATGGCCGTCTGGATCTGTATAAGCGTTTCGTGTATCGCCCGTATACTGCTCTGCATGGCTTGGCACGTCTGCTCGAGTGCCGTGAGGCGTGCGTTCATGTTCGCCGTGGTCGCTTCGAGGGCTGCTAGGCGCTTGTTAGTAGATTCCACGTGTCTGTTGAATGCCTCTTCGTGTCTGTTGAACCTTTCTTCGAGACGGCGGACTGCTGCCTTCATCTTGCTGCCCTTTGGCGCGTCAGTGGCTCGTCGTTTGGTTTGAGATGGCTCGTCTGTTGCCGAGTCCTCGTCGGCAATGTCTTTCACGGGTACGTTGTGGGTGAGTGGCGGCGGTTGTTGCTGGAGGGCGAGTAGGCGGTCCAGCTTCTCGTTCATCTCGATGGTTGTGGTTCGTTTCCCCTGAAGACAGGTGTCGATCAGGAACCCAATCGCCCGGGCTCCGGTTGATTTGGCAGGAGGCTGGCAAGGCGATGGTGTTGAAGTTCTTGGAGGCGGCGGTCGAATTGACGAACTCGGGGAGTTGAGGTTGATTAAGTGAAACGAAAGTTTATATACAGCTATTTACAGTCGGATAACTGGGAACATGAGTAGTAAAAGGAAAAACTTCCGACTTCAGCTAGACGCTAGCTCCGAGTGCGCACAAATCACTCGAGCTCCTCAGCTTCGTCTAACTCTCCTATTCTCGGAGCGTACACAAACTGTTCCAGAAACGGCGCCCGAGACTCTGTCTCGCCGCAAGATCCATCAAGTTGCCCGGTACGGCGCTGTACCCTAAACTTCCGACGCGACCTTAACCTCTAGCCTAGGGGGCTCACAGATCCCAACCTAGCTTTAACGGTTGAGACTCCTTGTCCCACCGGGAACTGCCCAGCTCAGCGCTCAGACAAGAACGATTTCTAACGGCAAAGTTCGGCCTTATAACACCTCGTGATAACACTCTCTGGGGAACGCTCCTGTAGCGTTCGTACACGCGTAAGGGAGTGCCCCAATTCACGTAGACAGCTGTCACTGAGCGTGGTACGGAATATTCAATGAGGCGCCGCCATCTTTCCGTCAACGGCACGCTTGCGGACGAGCAAGTGCGCGCGACCCCGCGGGGTGAGAGCGAAAGGCGGCGACAGTGCACTGTGCTGACCGGGGCGCGTTAACAATGGTGTCTCGCGCGGCGCGCGCTTCGACGCCGGTAATTCCACTTCCTCGGCGCGTCACGTCGACGATTCTCGGAACCCGGTGGCGCCGTCTGCGTTCTCAATGGGGGATTATCCCCGTGGTATTCGGTGGGCCAGACAATCCGTCTCCGGTACGCGCCGTGACGAATTGGTGACGGCTGCGGCGTAGAGTCCACAGTGTTGAGCCCCCAGACAGAGTGGCGGGTTCTCACGCGCAGCCCGGGCGCCTGGCCGCTGATCTCATAAGCGTACCTTACAAAACGGCGTCAGGCACTCTCCTTTGAAGATTTGAAGAATCGGTAGGATCGAACTCAACCTAGACAGATTCGCCCTGTTGTAGCGGCTTGTACCCACAGAGGGGGTTTGGCCAGTGCTTGTTAGCGGCTATTTCACCAGGCAATGGAATGGTAAATGGAGAGTTTAAGAAAACAAATATCAACCATATTTCCTCCAGAAGCGCGGGGTGACGTGATTAAAGATTGTTTTAACAGAGGAGTCTTCCATTGGTGGAAACTAATCCGTGAAGCAAAAAGCAAATTTTTTTCCGGGCTGCTGGCGCCTAATGCAAGAGACACCTCAGTTTTTCGCTCGTTGGTAAGCTGTTAAAAGTTCTGCGCTCGGGCTTCACGCGAACTTCAATCTCATCGTGGAGGTCTCCACTGGGCGAAGACCACAGCGATGAGGCGTTCGTTCCTCACCCGTGGTAGGAACACCTTATCGCTGCTTTTATAATTATTAGGTGCCGCCGGACCTGATTAGGGATGAACATGTTAGATTGATAAAGAATCTGTGGCTATTCGCTATGTTGAGCGATGAATGCGATGAAGATAGGAGAGAAGTGTCATTATGTTAACTCATTTCCGAAGCGCGATTAAAATCCAAGCGCTGTTCTGGCAACACATGCCCGTTAGAATCAAGTGCAAGAAACTAGAATTCCAGTTTCTACCACGCACGAATATAGAGCACACAAACACAAAATAAAACATGGAATGATATTTCTTATATACTAGCAGGTCTAAAGTTCAGATCTATAAAATTTAAATCGACTACGAGAAAGATGCAGAAAGCAGTAACCATTAGAACGACATAGGGACGATAAACCTCAGTAAGAAACTCCCAAGGCTACTGAACAGACTAGGAAAACAAATCTGCTGGGTTGGAAATGCCCCTTTTAAGATTGCTCGAATATTTCTGCCTCTACTAGATTACTTCCTTGCGTTTCGCGAATATTTTTGTCATCGTAACAACCAACTCCTTTGTGCAAGTAATCATTTTGAGTTTCTGGCTTTGTAGTTTCTGCCAGCTATAGTGGTGTGGGCGATTGAGTGAATTTTTTACTGCAGTGAATCTAGTGGCTCATTTGCTATCGCAAAGAACAAGCATCCATGATTTTTTTTAAAGCAACCTGCAAATGGGTCATTCCATGCCAAATGCACCAGCCCTAAAATCGACCATCACGGATTTGCTCAGTAAAAATTGTGGGTCATCCTCGCATGGCCCACAATGCCCCCTGAAGTGGTTTTGTCCAAAAAAAATTTGTTCTTTTTCTAGCGGCCCTTTTACCTCCAGGGTGTGAATCAAACTTACGTCTGTGAAAAAAATTCATTAAAAAGTAACTTCTCTTTCACTGGCCACCATTTTTGGCCACCATGTTGACGGGCTGGGCTGGTCTATGAGGCATTTTTAAATTTTTTTTTTTTTTGCTTTCATTACGCCATTCAGAAAATGCACGATGTCGAGCATCTTTAAACATTTTTACCAAATACGAGCACATTCTCTCAGCCAATGAAGCATTTGTACCTGTATCTCAGCATTGTGGAAAATTGGTCAAAGCTATATTTACACTGAAAAAAGGTGAAATGTGCGAGAAAACGTTTGTCAAACTTGAAAAAATCTCGTTTCTGGCTCATATTCACCTTCACCTCCAAATTGCGCATTGCTGTGCTCGTAGTAAAAATATCAAATACAAGCCATTCACTAGCACGAATGATCGCCGTTTATTTAGGAAAGTTTAATCAGAACAGTTTTTGTTTTGGCACAGAAAAAAAATATTTCCATTTGGGCAGCGACACTACTTCACCCCGCTGTTCCACAGAGCGTCTTCTCTGCACGGCATGCACCTGCCTGCATGAAAGAGGCGCCAGCCAGCGGGTTTGCGCTACAAGAATACCTTTCGCCGCAATGGTATTTGTAGCGTCAGTACCGGAAAAAAGAATAATTCGCGTGTTGGTGGGAAAAGAACAACGTGGAGCTAGCGGTGGTGCCCCCATTCTGAGGACGGGTAACTCAACGGCTGGCTGGACATGGACGTGCATTTAAAGAAGCAGGGTATGTTATACGTGGTATCTTTAAAGTATGCAGGAAATTACGAAATAAACAGCTGCGGAGTCATCGAGTTAAATGGATTTATTTGTATGCGTTAGCGGGAATTGCATAACCCGATGCTTTAAATGCACATCTGATGTCCAGCCATTGAGTTACCCGTACTCATGGAATGGGTGCACCACCACTAGCTCCGCGTTGTACTTTTCCCACTAACACGCGAATTATTCTTTTTTCCGGTACTGACGCTACAAATGCCATTGCGGCGAAAGGTATTCTCGTAGCGCAAACCCGCTCGCTGGCGCCTTTTTCATGCAGGCAGTTGCATGCCGTGCAGAGAAGCCGCTCTGTGGAACAACGGGGTGAAGTGTCGCTGTACAAATTCAAAAATATTTTTCTCCGCTAAAACAAAAACTGTTTTCATTAAACTACCTGAAATAAACTGCGATCATTTGTACTAGTGAATGGCTTGTATTTTAAATTCTTACTACGAGCGCAACAATGCGCAATTTCGAGGTGAATACGGGCCAGAAAGGAGATTTTTCTGTGTTTGACAGACGTTTTCTCGCACATTTCATCTTTTTTCAGTGTAAATATAGCTTTTACAAATTTTCGACAATGCTGAGATACAGATACAAATGCTTTATTGGCTGAGAGAATGTGCTCGTATTTGCTAAATATGTTTGAAAATGCACGACATCGTGTATTTTCTACATGCCGTAATCACAGCAAGTATAAAGAGAAATATAAAAATGCAGCATAGAGCAGCCCAGGGCCTCAACATGATGGTCACAAAAAATGGTGGCCATTGTAAGAGACGATAATTTTTCATAAATTTTGTCATAGACGTAAGTTTCCTTTAAACCCTGGAGGTAAAAGGGCCGCTAGAAAAGGAACAAATTTTTTTTGACAAAAACACTTTCAGGGAGCATTGTGGGCCATGCGAGGATGACCCACAATTTTTTACTGAGTAAATCCGTGATGGTCGATTTTGCGGCTGGGACATTTGGCATGGGATGACCCAAATATCTTTCTGTATTGATTTTCTGCCCCACATTTGCGTAATGTTTTCATCTTATTCAACCATGTTGACAAGTATGAACAGCGGCACCGGACTTCGACTTTTAGATTTGGCTGTGAGTATAGTATAAGACTATTGCGCAACTTCTGTTTCACTTTGGCCGTGTGGCTGAATTGAGTTACAGGCAGACAGAGACAAACAGACATACAGAAAAAACAAAATTTTCGCAGTTTAAAACTATCATCTTAAGAAAAAAGTCTGCAGTATGTGGTATATGTAAGCCGGATATTTCACTTCAAATATCCGGACATTGCAGCTGTGTGCTAGTAATGATTCGGGTTAGTTCAACATTCATTCAAATAGCAGTTTTGAAAAGCAAGTAAATGTAACCACCAATCCGAGCCATGCGATTAGAGGCAACATAAGAAAATTCGATCGATTGGACAAACCAAGCCTCAAGATATAAGAGTTCTGGGTATAAGCGGTTTGTTTATTCTTGTGCCCGATTTGTTTGTATGTGTACGACCACGAATCGATGCATAGTTTCTGCTATACTGTTGCCTTGGGCCTCCCTATTTGACCGACAGAAGCAATGGCTGCTCGCATTTGCATTCTCACTTAGTTTGTGTTATGCGTCCGTTATAATACTAATAAAAATATTACCGTATTACAAATTACAATTTTCGGGGTGGCAATAAAGGCCTATCGCTTGACCCCAGGAAGCTAAATAAACGCTTCTGGATAGCATCGTAATATTATTAAGTAATGCTACAATTATCACTGATATTACAATATTGGTATTATCGTCTACTGCACTATCTTCATAACTGCCAAAACCTTCTCCCCCCTCCCCATGAGGGCGCACCCACAAATCCGCCCCTGAGTCCAAATCAATGCTTTAAACGGTGTGCTACTTTGGTGGTGAACCAGTGCCCGATGTTACCGATGGTGCACACGGTCAGTTCTATTTATTTGGTAGCCACGCGCCTATCCTGCGCCCACGAAACAAATTGTTGAGACTGTTGTCTTCAGATTACCAAGTGTGGAGATCGACATTTGGGCGAGTTGGTATTGGTAGAACATCTTCGAACAGCGTAAAAACACAGACACTAGGGGAACGAAATGACAGTGTCGTCCTGCCATTTTCTGCCCCTAGAGTCGGTGTTTTTACGTTGTTGTTCGAAGACGTTCTACCAAGCGTGAACTCGATTTATACTTTGCTAAGCATACATCCGATCAAGCAGTCTTATTTTACCTCGCTAGCCAAAAAGAAAGCACCATACTAGCATTTAGAAAAAAGAAACTATGATAATGAGCATCAGTCTCGTCACCACCAACGGTTTTATCTGTCGCATAATGCCAGGTATCATTACATGTAAGCTAATAAAACATCGCACACGCGAATTCAGTTGTGGTTAAGAGTGATGTGAGAATCTGTGCTCAAATCTGATTTCCAAAAACTGCCGCCTTGCTCGGCCTTCAAGGTGCGGTAATTGGAATGAGACTTTCGTCCCCCCTCCCATGGTCACTGCACTAAGCCTTCAATTACCGCTGGCCCGCACCGCCATATTTCTTGGCAGATCCGCTTATTTCGCTGAGACAGCGGCGCATAACAGCGCCATTCATCACGCAGTACACTCCTAGCTCTTTCAAAACATCACCACTTGTGTGAAGGCATGTGTTTCGACGAAGCATAAATACCAAGGACCAACAAAGGATTTGGAAGGGGTTCGTTGCGCCGCAAGGGTTGGCTCGCCATATCGGTTGACTGGCTCGGCAGGCGGTTCGGCGGGCGAGTGGAAGTCGGTGTATTTTGATCCCTGCTTCTTTGTGCTCATCGGAGGCCATTGTTAAGCCCAATGCGCGCGGGAATTGCGTGGGCGCTATTCCGAGGAGGGCCCTAGCAGCCTAAGTTGTTTGCGCTTCACGCACGAACGATCGTTTAAAACGACGGCCTGTCGTCAATCACTGGGCGACTACGTGGCTGACGCAGGCCGCCTTTTCTTATCCTGTCCCCTCCCCCTCGCACGGCTGCCTCCGTGTTCATTCTCTTTGCTTAGCGATGTTCTTGGAACTCCTTGAACCGATGTATGCTCAGCAACAAATAATAGGAATGAAAAAGACGTGGCAGTCAGGAGACACCAGTTTCTGTATATTGGTCCGCGGAGGCCAAATAATGGCGTTTCTCGCATGTGTTTCTGCTGCTACTGCGCTATTTATAACTGTTTAAGAAGCATAACGATAACTGCAAGTAACAAATGTGATATCTGTGTGTTCAGGAACTTCAGGTAAGTTTTAAGCCCGCTATGTTGCCTTGTTTTCTACCTTGGGCGTTCCTGGGGACGTTAAAAAATCATGAAGCACCACAACTCGCGGATCCTGCAGCCTTGGGCAGGGCGAAGTACCCGCCCGTAAAACAGTACGCTAAAATCAATTCAGTTAGCAAGTTTGATGTCTACACAATTTAGAAAGGGACATATCCAACATTGGTCATCGGACAATTGTCGTTCGGATGTCAAAGGCTGTTTTCCACGCGCTTTTGAGCGCTTGGACGCTGTTATGTTTGCAACCAATGAGGTAAAAACGAAATCGGTTGAGTACAACAAACCCCTTTACATAGCATTAATAGTTAACGAAAAAAGTATTTGATTATGCCGATACCACCATCGTACCCGAAGCATAGAAAGAAGAGAAAGACAGAGGACGCCTCCATATGGCTCAGTATAGAATATATACATGGAATGCACGCAGAGTATATATCTTCACAAGAAAAATGGAAAGTTCCATATCTCAACGGGGAAGAGAAAAAAACGCTATGTGGTTAGAGCCTGCCTGAAGGTGGTGTTACGGCAAGAGGAGACAGGCAGCAGGGTTCGGGGGCATGGCTGACCGGTGAAGGGTTCCCACTCTAATGACACGGCTATATACACAATGACCCTGATAGTGATGTGAAAGCACATACGTCGGCGGTGGATTCAACAAGGGTATTCAGAAAAAGTTTACTACAGGAGAAGTCAGGGATACGTGTAAATGAAGCGCACTTTAGCCGCGTGAAATTTGTCGACGAAAGTGTCTCCTTCTGTGAGTCTGGAAAACAGCCGCAACAACTGTTTCAGGTGATTTCCCCCGAAACATCCGTCGTAGGGTTAACAATCGATATATGAATTCATATACAGTAACTTTAAACACATAAGCAGAAAGCCTCATCTTGAGCCTATCTAATAAAATACCTCAAGGGGTGACAAAAAAAATTACCAGTGGCTTAGCTCGTCTATGCCAGCATATACGTAGTGTGAGCTTAGGTTCTGCTGGTTATTCTTAGGTTTCCTGGTTGTGTAGGATTAGCTGATTATCATTCTTACTGCTGCTAAAACGATTTCAGATCCAATCCAATCTAATCCAATCCAGTCCAGTCCACTGCAATTATATCCAGTCCGGTCCGGTACGGTACAGTCCAGTCCAGTCACTGCTCCTCGCGCATCCGCAGCACGGCTGCCCAGTAGCCACGCGAAAAGACTATCAAGCGGCTCTGGCGCACCGTCAGACTTGACTACTGCGCAATGGAGGCACACAGCTCGCCACGCGCCGGCGCCAGTGCGTCTGCCGCGGCTATGACGTCACTTTGTGGAATGCGCAGACCGGCGAATGTGCAGACCTAATTCTCTACACACCCGTACTCCAACTGGATTGTATTTCCAATCCAATACAATCCAATTTATTACAATCCAATTCAAATCCATTTCAATTCAATCCAATCGAAGCCAAGCCAATCCAATTCAATTTAATCCAATGCTCATCGCGCTTGCGAAGCACGGCCCTTCAAGGTCCACGTGAAACTGCTGAACCTCGGCCGGTGTCGCTTACGCTACAAAAACGCTTGTCCGGTTACTGTTGATGTGTTTGCTTAGTAAAAGCATTATGCCCTCAAATGTTGACCAACTCGCCTGGAAACAAGTTCTTGTTGAAGAAGTGGATGAATATAATTACCTGAGACAGGTTGTGAGTGCCGATCCCTTTAGCTCAAGAAAGATATCCGACGCGGAATTAGTGTACCATTCGTTTGTTGGGCGAGCATTCTGAAATTGTTTACAATTTATTTCCCGATATTGTCGGCTTTTCGGCCTTTAAGGGGGTTGAACACAGGGAGAATGTCAAGTGCCAAACATATCAATCATAGAGCAATAAAAACTACGAAGGCGTCAGACTCTAAGGGCATGAGTATAGAAGGAAAACGTCAACAATGTGAGCGAAACAGAAGATATTTCCGCGAAAGTCTGCATAATAGGAGACAATCATTAACAGCAAGAAACCAAGCTGATTAAGTTAAAAATTGTGCAGGAAGAGGAGGAGGATGAATGAATGAAACAAATCTTTATTAAAAACAACAAGTGCAGTTGTTAGGGCACCCGCCCGGTGGAGGGGATCCCTAGTCCGGGATCCCCTGGCTGCGGCTGGCTGCGCGGGCCGTTTGCACCAGGTGAAGCTGGAACGTAGGGTCCTTACTGGTCAACCGCGCCGTCCACTGTTGTATACAGGGTTTGGGGATTGGGTGCGGAGGATAAACTTTATTCGACTGAAGAGCTGGTAGGTGGGCCGGGTCCTTTCTCCAGGACTCCGTTGGTTCTACCCGCCGTCTTCACCCTTTCTGTCCGCCATAACTGCCTATTCGGGTCAGAGCCGGCACGCTCACTACCAACTACTCGTAAGTCGGACTGGAACCGTACCAGAAGTCCAGCACTCATTCATAAAATCCGTCAGGGATAAGATGGGGCTTTCTAGATTTGAGAGTGCCTTGTGGGTGACTATCGATGGATTGTGGTGTATTTCGACGGACTTTGACCACGGCTGCCCGCAACTCATCCGGGGTTATAGGCTGGTCGAGGGTGGAGCTGGGTGGACCCATGTATACGGGGCGGTGTTCTTTATGGCAGGCTGGAAAGTACTTTGTTATAAGAGTTTCCATGAAGTCCTTGGCAGAGCCCGGGTATTGGTGGAGGATAGTTCGCATAGACTAGTCTTGTATAGACCTCATAGAACCTACCCCCTGCTTTTGTCAGGTTCTATGAGGTAGCGGAGTACGCTCCAGGTTTTTCACGGGGTAAACCTTCCATTGAGGCTGTCACACAAGTGAAGCCACTTTTGCCGACTGAGATGCGCAGTATAGTTGGCTGCCTCCACGTTTAGAGTGGCTATGTGGATTCTGAGTTTTCTGTTTCGCTGTAGCTTTTATCTTCGGAAGTAAGCTGCGCCTTGTCCACAAGAGGTGAAGTAGGTGGTTATCTGCTTTGGTCGGACGTTCGGACTTTTTTTGTGCTGTATTACATTGCTAGCAAGGTCTCGTGACCATTTCTGTGTGTCAACTATTGGTGCGTGCGTATCATTGCTCCGTTTCTTTAGCACCGCATCCCAGTTTGTAAGCTTAGCCTATCTCAGCTTTCTTCTATGGTGGGGCCCCTGGACTGTTGTCTCAATGATCATTTCATCGCTTCCCAAGTTATCCTCGCGATTCCGCCAGCAAGTACGAGGCGAATTGCTTGTAAGGGGGAGGTCCGGGCATGTTCGTTCTTCAACGCGTTTTTATATTCTTGAACCCATAATTAGTTTAATTCCAGACAAAAAAAGAACTTTATACAGGCCCACAAAATTGCCGACATTCGGCTAAGGTGAGTAATTCTACAATTACGGATCTTACAGCCGCTAAAAAAACTCTTTACCGCTCTTTGCCAGCCAAGATTGGTTGATAACCAATCTTGGGAGCAAGGAACGCTGAATTCACATCTGAAACAAACCATTGTTCATCCCATTCCGAAACCTGGCAAGACTCACGCCAGGCTCAAAACATTAAACCGATCGCTTTGAGACCTACTATCAGCAAGCTAACCGACAGGCTCAACAACAACAGGCTGCAATACCATCTAGATTAAACGGCTTGGTTCCTGCATCCCAAACCGGCTTTCACCCCAACCTAGGTACCCACGATGACATGTGGCTACTCCCCCGAGTTATTAACAGATATTTCTAAAACGTATACCCGTCGATTTTCTGACAGACTCTATGCGCAAGGCATTTGACAACGTTAGCCAAACTGTCATTCTACGAAAACTCGAAGATGCGTTCCCGAGGCAGCGAGCTCGAAACCGGGTGTTTTTTTCCCTAGAGCACTGACTAATCTGCTTCCACAGTAAAACCCGTCTTTTTTTATGAGGGATTTCCTCAAATATCAATATCTATACCACAGATCTTCAACGGGGTCAGAAAGACAGTAGCTCATGCACGAAAGCGGAACACAACACGATTTGTCATTTACGCCGGTGGCTATGCCGTCTGGATGGAAACAGCTGATTACAATTGTAAAGAGCATATAAAAACTGAACTACAGGCACCCGTATTCAGCCTTAAAAATTTGATCACAGAACGTGGCTTGGAACTGACTCCCAACAAAACAGAATTACACCGTATAGATGGACAACGACTAACAAACCCAACTGGCACTCCAAATAGGCAACGTCACTGACGGAGCACAATGTAGAAGGCGGGGTGTATTTACCCATCGTTCCCCGTACGGAGGTACCTGCTGGCCGGCGGTGCGCCTGCGGCGCGGCTTTGTCGCCGGTTCTTTTGGGCCTGTTTTGCAAAACTTCGCGTTCATTGCACGCTTCCTTCCCACGGATTGATTAACTTGTTCGCAGCCCCTAATCGGTAACCTGCACCCGACACAATTCAGGGGTCGAACGGCAAAGATACGTTAAGGATTGGCTTTCAGGGCGGGAAAACAAAATGTAGAGACCACATACAGACATCTGGCCGCTAGATAAACGCCATGTTTTGCGCACTGCTTGCAACGAATGGGACTCCGTTTTCTACATTGATGAATACCGATTAGCTTGTGTTTTAAGAGGTATTAACAAAAAGTGAAAGGAACAACTGGTTCTGATAAATAGCGATTATGAAAGTTTCCTCAGCTTTCTCGCAATTCTCAAACTTACTGGACTAACGTTCAAATCGGCATAAATGGGAATCACTAAGCTCACATGCCGAGTTGTTTCTGTGTCGGCGCTAGTGTCGCGCTGTGGTGTAGCCCCGAGCTAGCGCATCAGGATGGCTAGGTTCCGCTGTCTCACCCTTTGATCCTCTCTGTTTTCTTTCTGCCGACGCACGGACGGGCTACAGCGGCGGTGTCCGCCGCTCTAGCAGGGCCGTTGCCGACGCCGCCGCTGCGTTCGGGGCGCCACCCCCGCGAATTCCAGGTAACGGCCGGCAGAATCTCTGGTTTCACTCTGTAGAGCCACGTGTGTGAGTTCAAGTGACGCCTAATGGGCAATGGTTAGGTGTCGTTTAAAGCCTTGCTTTCCAATCACCTCCACAGCGTGGGTTGGAACCAATTTCTTTCCATCATGCGCATAGGGTTGCGCCGGAGGAGTATACACGGGGACACGGGATTTTCATTTCACCTAAGCCTATATAAATCTTTGCTTTAAAGAGTTCTAGGCAAGAATAATACGGCGTAATATTTAAAACACCCTTGCAACTAAAGACGATGTGCAAGAATTTTAACGCACCAAAACAAACCACGCAAAACGGGAAATGGTCTTTCGGCGCCAAACAGGTAAATAAATTTGTCGAATGCGCAGCCAGTCCCGTTCACAAAGTTTCCTTCTTCTGTGGCGCATCCAATATCGGCCAAACTGGTCCGTGCTAGAACGACATACTTTGGAAGCATTACAATGGTGGGAAACAACTGCAATCGCCGAGATTTATTGCGCGCGCCGTATGCCTGGTGCGTGTGTGCACCACGGCTCGAGCAACCAACGGCGCTGTCACGTTCCCAGGATCACAGAGTGAGTGACGAGCTTCCACCGCGCTCTCGGAAGCACATAGAAAATGTGTCAGCGTGCCATCAACAGCACTTACCGACAGGGAAGGCGCAATGATGAGAAAGAAAAAGAGTCGGACGGCTATGAGTGCACAGGTTAGCTGATATATTGGTAATCTGTTTCGTTAGCACCCCGAGTGAACCCCAAACTGCCATTATTTATTCATGTATTTATTTATTTATTTATTTACTGATAGATAGATTTAATTGGCTGATTGATTGATTGATTGATTGATTGATTGATTGATTGATTGATTGATTGATTGATTGATTGATTGATTGATTGATTGATTGATTGATTGATTGATTGATTGATTGATTGGCTCACTGACTGACTGACTGACTGACTGACTGACTGACTGACTGAACGAAAGTACTTTTCTGAAAATGAAAACACAAACACAAGGTACACTTCGAAAAAGCAGCATTACGGAAACTGCCACATGCTAAACACACACAGGTGATGATATTTTTTACATTGTGCCAGGTAACTGGGCGCGCACGAGTGGGCTCTTGACAATTTCGAGAAGTTCATTCAAATCTGACATACCTGCTGTGGCATCTGATAACATGCTTCGTTGATTTATTGCCTTCACGAAGAATCTGTATTTTAAAGTCATTGCGAGTAGTAGGAGGCGGGATGTGCAAGCGGTGACGATTACGAAAATTGTCGTCGGGAGATAGCCGGAAATATTCATCTTTGTTAATTTTAACATGGCCATGAATAATGAGAAAAAGAAACTTCAATAGGTCATATCCAGTTCTTGATTCTCGTGAGGGGAGTTCAGCAAAATCACATATTTGGGGCGGGCGAGTGGTAACGACGATATTTGTTGAAAATAGGTCTTGCAGCAAGCCGTTGGATTTTATGCAGTTTAGAATGATTTGTTGAGGCATCCCATAATTTTCGAGGCGCGTTTTCCGGAAAAGATATTGATGTTACATAAAGAACCCATTTTTTATCCTTTTATTAGCTGTTTCAATGATCGACTCATAAGTGAAATCCAGCTTTTATCGATGGGCCGGTAGTACTTTGAAGACAATATTCGCATCCACTTTACCTTTCTTTTTCAGTGGATTATCCCTCTGGTTATTCAGCAATTTTTTCTTTTAGCCCTTTTGAATCGTTTGGGCACGAAGCATTTCACACAGCCATCAACCATGTCTGAGAAGAAATTCCGTAGATTGCCTACGCTTGCGCCAGAGTCTGCAAGGCTTAAAAATGTATGCAACGACACTTCGAGGTATTCTAAAATAGATAAATCATCATCTAAAGCGAAATTCACTGCCGGCGCTTTGGAAGGATGGAAGAGTTTCCGCACAGACATGTTTAAGGACGTCAATACCATTTTATGGTCCGATAAACCATC
Organism: Haemaphysalis longicornis; assembly: GCF_048455015.1. Classification (NCBI taxonomy): domain Eukaryota; kingdom Metazoa; phylum Arthropoda; class Arachnida; order Ixodida; family Ixodidae; genus Haemaphysalis; species Haemaphysalis longicornis. The sequence continues at coordinate 142,885,450 of NW_027526460.1, read as the reverse complement.
TCCGATGTCGCAGCTCACAATAAAAGGACATTGGTGATTTGAAACAAAACCAAGATCTAAAAGCGTCGAAGTTTTCGTGTCCACCCTTATGAATCCCGACACAGTTAAGGTCAGTTACAATTAAATATAATATTTAATAGCTGATTCCAAATCCGTACTTCAGTCACTCCTGAGGAGTTAGACACGCAATCAATTACAGCTAAATTGAAGCCCCCCGCAAGGAATATGTTGTCATCTGGGTGCATGCGTAAGTTCACAGAGGCTTCCACGTTTACAGGTACTTCTACAGGAGAGTTTTGTGGCCTATATAAACCGCCAAGAGTTTTGTGGCCTATATAAACCGCCAATTAGCATATTATGGTCATTCAAAGTAGTTTAATTCCAGATTGCTTCCATATCGCTTGAATGATCAAGTACAGTTAAGAAACGGTCGTTTTAAAGCGAAGCTTTAGGGTCCCCTTTGATGCCGTTGTACGCCAACACGCCCTGCACGAAAGTCAACTTCGTCTTACGATGATGATGAATGATCGTAGGTGAAGTGAAAGAAAACAACGCTTCTCGTGGCTGGGATCGAAATGGGCTCCCTGGCGTTGTGAAGCCTGCGGCTATCCGATTGCTCGTTTTCGACATGGTCGAAGCTGTATAAAGAACTCAGACGACAACGAAAGAATCCGTCACGAGAAAAATGACGTTGCTATGCATGCCGTAAGGCTGTTAGCTACAACTTTCCTTTTTGAGGTTCCGAACGTTAGGCCTAACGTCACATTTTGGAGTTTAACACCTCAAACACCTACTAAAAAAAAAAATACGGCGAACATTGTACTGATGCGCAACACTTTAATAGCGGAGCTGTTCCAGGTGAGCATTGCGGGACAAATAGTTAAGTTTCCGTATCATTGTTTATTTGCATAGTTGGTCTTGCGGATTTGTGGAAGAAGAGTAAGACGACCAAGGCGACTAACTGCCTACTATCATCACCATCAGGGGCTAGAGGAGAAAGAAGCGAATAAACTCGCTTCGGCTCAGCCTTGTACTCGCGTCCGCGTCCCGTTCTATGACAGTTGGGGTGCAAGTAATCGTCGTCATATGCATCAAAGAGGTCGTGGTCTTCTCCGCGGCCAGTGGTAGACGCAAAGTCATCCTCAGCATTGTAGACTTCCATCAGGTCTTCGTCATATCGACTCGCAGTAGCGGTGGTGGGATCTCCTACTCGTCTCGGGAAGGATTAGCACACTCGTAGTCATGTCTCAAATTATCGATAATGGCGTCTTGAGAATGAGGCGGGCGTGATGACCTCTCCGAAGCACGGTGTATTTTCATTTTACGCATTACCGCTGGAGTTTTTTTTTTTTTTTAACACGCGTGGTAGCGCTTAATGACAGCGCTAGAGCTTTTTTTTTTTTTTTTTTGCTAGAGCTACTGTGCGAGCGGGGTCTCAGCGGTCGCCTTGAGGCATGCGCTCACGAACGGTCGCCATTTTCTTAGTATTTCTTCCTGCAACGGCGAACTTAAGAATTCTAAAACCAGTCCGCTGTTAAAAATTGCTCACTGAATACCACGCAGCAGGTACCTATTCACGCAGCACACCCCAAACCCAAACATTAGGCCAACAGAGTGCACACCCGAGAGTTCCTGTGGGTATTCTAGATAAGTGGGGCGTACTACAGAGTAGCACATAAGCGCAGTGTGGGAATGGTCAACCAAAGAGGACGAGGAATAAACGTCCCTATGACGCAGTTAGCATTGGGGAAGGACCCCTTCAGACCGTCCGGCTTCATGGGCTCTCTTTAGCAGCCAAAGCTGATCTTCAAGGTCTGAGATGGCCAGTGCTCTTTTTCAGTGCTCAGGGGAGGGGAAAGGCAGGGGGGTTAGGTTGGGGCTCTCATCACAGCCCCACATAATATGGTATAGGATGCTCCGAGCCTCACAGAAGCGGCATTGCGAGAAGACCAGGGTGGGGAAAGGTGTTGATAACCAAACATCCATAACGAGAAAGCTCCGCGTTCAGCCATCGCCGTTAGCTGGAGGGGTGGAGGATTTTTAATAACTATGGCTGCCCGGTCCCCTCGAATGAGCCTATGGTTACTGAATATGGAATATCCGAGATCCTTACATTAACAGCGGACACATCTGGATGCAGCCATGCCTGTGTTATTGCTAATGCGCCTGTATCGTGATGGATTATAATGTTTTCTATGTTATCTGTATGCTATCTGCTTATTCAGCCGTCTCGCGTTTAGGTTCAAAGTTTTGAAACATTCCGGTTTATTTTCGCCGAGTAACTCATTGTCCTAAGCTGAAAGAAGAGTGCACGCAGATGCCGGCTATGCGTATCCGCGACTGCTTACGTCATCCTAGGCGTAAAGCACCTTGTTAAACTTTATCTTTTTAAAAGCACATGTCACAGTGACTTTGATTTTCATTTCATGTGCTGTCGATATTGCACACTTTTTCGAGCAATGAGCTCTTTTTAGAAAGATCTTGCACGCTGACTGGGGTTCCCCTCAAATTCGAACATATTTTAAACATTTTAGTTTTTTTCCCCGGAGTCTCCTACTCTGAGCGTTCCTGTGTTGTATTCATTAGCTTGGATCTTAAGGCCTAAGGTTGTGATGGTGGCCACGCTTGGTGTGGCAGTCCCATCTTTGGTTGTGAGAAATTGTTTGACGCCCCTGAGGCTGACGGCCGTCGGGATAGATGAAAGTGGTTCCGATTTTAGCGGTGAGCAGCCAAGATTTTTGGGGATTACATAGCTCTCAACCACTTCTAGCGCTTGATGTTCAGTATCTTGTATCACCCCATCACTGTTTCCTGCTGCCATGGGTGCAGCAGGCATCTGCTACACCTTGTAATTGTAAAGTAATTGGGTATTTTGTAATTGTATTTTTTTCCCCGACCTTCTTTTCTAACCGATGAATTCGATGTAAAGAGTTCAGCTTTTTTAGAATGTTCCCGAACACGTCTTTATTAACCATTCGAATGAGTACCTCTTCAGTTTCTAGCGCTGCCACTTCTAATTCTGTAACGATGATGTTATTGAGTCTTGAGCGATTTTCAAGTACATCGATTCTTTTCGACATTTGAATTACCTGATCACCAAAGTGTTTTATACAACAGCCAACTGTGAGAAGTCGAGTGTTAACGTTCTCCTGGCCTCAAAATCTACATTCTACCGTCTCCAGTCTTTTCTGGGCAAGCGATAATTCCGTCTATGAAGCTTGCTGCTTTTCCTGAATATCAGTAATTTTGCTAAGGATTTCGTTGTGCGACTGCCGCAACATTTTTATGAGATCTTTAAGATGCCCTGGATTCTTTTCGACACCTCCTGAGAGTTTTAGTAGAAGACACGCAACTCAGAAACATTCACTCGCGCCAATTCCCAGAGCTTATGGACACGACAATGCAAAAATAATTACTATTAAAGCCGTATTTCGGGTTTCCGACCTCCACAAAAAAATTGTCCCGTATCTGCTCCTTTCGTTGCAAATGCGTAGAAAAGACAATGTATTTGTCGACATTTGCCAAGTAAATGCCTCCCTTCGCTTTCCCGCTCACCTGTCATGCTGTTCTTCTTGCGTCGCACTCCTCCCAACGTAAACAATGTAATTCAATTCAATTCAACACGTCAATTTAAATTTACCGCGTCCCACTGCTCAGGCCGGGTGTCTCGATGTCAGCGCTGTCGTACGGCGGAGCCGCGCGGGAAGTGAGGAGCCCTACTTCAACCTTTATAGATCCGCTTTGTCCTAGTCCACGTGCGTTCCAAGCAGAAAGTGGAACCTACCTAGTGGAACCTTTCGTAACTGTTGCCGCTTGATTTGTTAAAATGCCGCCAGAAGCAACAGTGGCGCGGGAAACAGCAGGAGACAGTGTGATTTTTTCCTGCAGGGAATGTAGTGTTTGATTTCGCAAAAATCAAGCATCTATATTTTTTAGTAAAAAAAAACACTGCAAATATCCCTTTTGATTAATTTTCGGTCTTATGTTTGCGTAATGCCCTGTTCTTATTCAACAGTGTTTAGAAGTATGAACATATAAACCGGACTTAGACGTTTAGATTTGGCTGTGAGTATACAAGACTAATGTTCAGACTTCGTTTTACTTTGGCCGGGTGGCTGAATCGAGTCACAGACAGACAAACAGACATACAGACAGACCAAAATTTCTAGATTTAAGTACCCCAAGAAAGACTATCGTCTTTAAATGCGAAGTTTCAGGCGACATAGCCACGGTGGTGTTGCCGGTATTACAGAATCAACGCTTGCAAGGAATTATAGTTGCAAGTTTGCGCACCAACGTACGGCTTTTTCATTTTCTCGTCGTTGTCTTGCGTATTAGTATGCAGCGGCCGAAAATTTTTTAATGCTTCGCTGATACACTGTATTTGGGTCTCTCTCTTCGACTTAGTTTCTTCGTCGTTTGGTGCAAATTAATTCAAGTGGCTTCTTTTCCGCTGCAATGCGTGTACGCTCCCCTTCCTTTGCTTTTGTTTCATCATAATCTGGGGCGAAATACTTCAACACAGAAACTTGCCCCACATGCCACAGATTCCCCAGAAGAGTAGTTCTGCACGGCTGGGAAGGTCCTGCTCTAGTCACGGCCTGGAACGTTCTCTTGTCACGTGGCACTCACGGTTTTAACTTTTGTTCCACCGCTGGTAACACGGTGGCTCGGAGTTAGTATCTCTCTGTTTGCGCAGTTACTGCGAGGGAGGCTTTTTCGCTCCCTCCGATGCACCCTTCCCATTTTAGCAGAGTCGGTAGTCTTGTCTCCTATTTATTTAACGTCGCTCTCATGGGATTGCCTTCGAAACTCATTAAGCTATCCGGACTCAAAGAAAGTCTTAATGCAGATGATATTACACCCTGGGTAGCAAGAAGCAGCGATGCAGTGATACAAGGTACGATTCAACAAGCGATAGAAGTGGTCGAGAGCTATGTTATCCCACGTGGTCTTGGGTGCTTACCGCAAAACTTGGAACCATACTTGTCATCTATCCCAACAGCCGTCATTCTCAGGGGCGTCAAAAGAATCTCCATCACAGCCAAAGCTCGGACTGCAGTACCAAATGTAGACACCATCAAAATCTTAGGCCCTCAGATCCAAACTAATCAATACAACGCAGTGACGCTCAAACGACCGGAGAACCATGCGATAGAAGCCAGGCGCATGATATCGAGAGTCTCCAATAGATATCAAGGGATGTCTGAAAACAGCTTCAGAAGACTCGTGCAAGCTTTCAACGTCAGTCTAATTGCATATGCCACGCCATCCTTACGACTCCGAAGACTTGAACAGGAGAGAAAAAAAGACTAATCCGCAAGATATACAAACACGCTAGAAGCGTACCTATCTCTGTCTGGACATAAAAACTACTTGACCTCATTATCCACATCACAGTGGATACTTAGTAGATGATGCGTCGAGGCGCAACGCACGGCACAACTCGTACGTCTCTCATCTACATGGACAGGACTGAAAGTTCTGTGCGATCCCAAACTAGAGCCGCACGGAAACCCCTGCGCACGTCGACCTTCCAACTGCTCTCAGATCGCACATAAAATTCACTCCTCTCCGTATTCGTCCCACCCAGGACACAGGACGTAGCCGAGCCCGGTCCACACCCTGCCCAAGAGACTTCGAGCGGAGCCCAATGTGTGGTGTGAGGATGCAGCCGAATAATGGGAGTAGAAGGCCTTGTGTATAGCTGCTTCCAACAATACAGGAAGTCAGGAAGTGGCTGCCACAATTGTAACTGCGCCACGGTGGAAGCGGAGGATGTGGCTGTCGCCCTAGCGACCTCCATCATTCAAGCGCCGGGAGTGGTAGTATCAGACTCGCAGGCAGCCATTCGAAGCTTTACCAGAGGACGTATATCGTCCAAGACACTTGTCATACTACAACCTGTAACCAGCAAGAAGAACCTTCCCGCAGTCACGCTACTGTGGGTCCATGCAACCGCTACCTGGGAAGGCAACGAGGAGGCCCATGAGATGGCTTGCGCTATAACCAACCAAGGCAACTCGCCAGTCGCATCCATGGACACACCTCGGAACGGCGCCAAGCTTCTCACGTATCGGGAAATTCTCAACTCCTATAACCAGGGCAGACAATTATATCCTGACACCCTCCCTCTCCCCCCAAGTCCTTCGATAGAAAAGAGGCTATATACATAGCACTATACCACCACTGTAGACTAATTCCTTTCCAAACCCAGTCCTGTATCATCATATTATGCCGATGTATATGAACCAAAATGCCGATTTTGTTCAGGGTGAGCTACACTCTCAGACATCATGTGGAAGTGTACGCCCATCTTTAAAAACAAAGAGGAACCCACCACATAGTTATACATACACAACGACGTGAAGTAGAAGGCCGCGCTGCGCAGCTCTACCGCTGAAGATCAACAGGCCGTAGTCCGAAATGCGAGGGAGGCCGCTGACTCCCACGGGGCCGGCCGAGCCCTTGCAAGAGGGAAGACGTAAGGCACGTCTTCTCATTTGGGCCCAATAAAGTTTTTTCTCTCCCTCAGTAGATGCAAGAGTCCCGCTATTTAATCTCTCGCCCCATACTTCTAACTCCTTTGCAACCTGCTTTATTTTTCACGCACGCGCGCATGTTTGAGGCGGTGAGGTTTTCCGCGCAGATGGAACAGCCGGATTTTCATTCACCAAGCCATATAACGCTTTTCTTTTCTCCTGGGCAGCGGGACGACCCCGGCTTGCTCGCTACGGTTGCGGTAGAGCAACGAGAATACTTCCTCCGCGCGCTGTCATCTCGCAGGCGCGACGGAATGCTGCGCTAACGAGGGGACACATTAAAAGGACGTCTTTGTAATCGCGTGCCGCGTAGACCGCGCTGGAAGCCCCGTCGTAGGTGTACCTTTTTCGCCTTCAACGAGGAACGTCGCAACCCACACTTGCCTACCGCCAGGAACGTATTTCGCCGTAATGGGCTATTTCCTCCTTCTACAGCAGCGTAAAAGGTAAACGGGAGCGTGTAAAACTGAAGTCGCGAGAGGTACTGAGAACCATTACCTTCATACGGGTTCTCGAAAGACTTGTTACTTGACGCCCTATTTATGGCTACCTTTGCTTCCTCGTGGGACTAGGAGGAAAACTCAAGCACCGTATTCATTCCCGGGGTCTTGTTTCCACCGTTATCTGGCTTTTACTGTCGCCAGGAGCGTATGATAGAAACGCGAAACATTAAGAATCGTCCCGGTGGATTAATTGCATAGGATTTCTTGAAATTCGCTACGGAGACTCGCGTTAGAAGAACGGAGTAGGAACCGCCGTTACCGGAGCGTCTTAAAGAGGAACCATCGCATGCAAGCTTCTTTCTTTGTTTAGTTCGGGAATGAACCACTTTTTTCTATTCGAGAATTGCTGCGTCCGCACATGTTTCGACTGCCGAGAAATTGCGGAAGCGGGAGCGCGGCCTCGCTGTCCGATCAGATAGCAACGCTATGCGCTGCCCCGGGAATGCTCCAGTTGTCCGGGTTAATTTCCGTAATCTTCTTTTTGCCACTTGCCCAGCTTCGTTACGCTTTGTCCACTGCAGCTCGTGCTTGTCAATTGTTTAAAGAAACGTATATGATCTAAGCGCTCACGTTTATGTATTTATAGACGTTGGCAGCACGCATTTTCCTAACTTTAATTACGGTCTAGCTCAGCCTAGCCTGGCTCGCCGGTTTTATGCCCGGCGCCAGTATCCGCTCCGGTACAGGAAGCCCGCTTCCGGCGAACACCCAAGCGCGCAGTATTCGCTCGCTGATTTTCGACACTGCTGTTTCAGAACGCCACGCACGTATTTTGCATAAAATAGGCATCTCTTTATAGACGGCATGCCTTATTTGGCTACTAAAACGCGAAACGTTTCGTCTATCCGTCTGTCTGTCTGTCTGTCTGTCTGTCTGTCTGCTCAACCGTCTGGCCAAACCACACTTTAGATAATGCCGGAACATATCTGATAAGATCGAACAAAGGGTGGCTGGTCGACCTCTTCAATGTGGTTGAATTTTTTTATATTATTCTCCGGTAATTTAATGCCCAGATTCACCTACATTTTTTTCCGGGCAAAATTTTGTTCAACTGTAAAATATGGCGCCAACGGAACAGCCACCCCGCAATGCAGGCTGCATGCAGATTCCGGAACACACCCCGTTCGTGTGCAATATCCAGCTCATCTTGCACTTTCGTCAAACGGTGTTCGCCTTGCCAGTGAAAAAGAGCGTCTACGGCGCACCGCGCGCGCTCTCATACCCCCGTGCGGTACAGATCTCCCTGGCGGGTTGTCTCGCCAAGATGAGGTCCTGCTCAGACGTCTTCGCCTGGGAGTCGCCCTCACGCCAGCTGTGACGAGGTCTTGGCCACCTCGATACCATGCACCGTTCAACTCCACGTGCCCCTTTTTCCCCGATCCTGTTGACCAGGCTACAGCAGAGCACCTGGTGTGGAGTTGCCCTGCCCTCCGAAGCCTACGCTTTGTGCACATCGCCCTGGACGTCCGCAAGGTTTGATGGCGTGGATACAAGGTCCACATCATGGCCCCCTGCTCAGATTCCTTCGGGAATCCGTAGTGTATCTGTACATTTAATTTCCCCTTATGCTGAATAGCAAACTTCCGCAATAAAAAAACTGTAAAATATCGTAAAAATCCGCAAACTCTAAAAATTGAATCCTTATTCATTTTTTTGCACAAGTGTGTGATTACGCCGAATGCGTATATGCATGCCGTCTTTTCAATAAAACTCCCGTTGCGAGTTCGCGCCCGTCCCGTCCTTTTCACCATCCGTGTCTTTCGATGCGCTAAATCGTATTTCTGAAAAAAAATCTGTGTTGGTTTTCCCGACAGTATTTAAAGAACACGTTGCAACAGTGTCGAAGACCGGCGAGATAAAAACAATCACTAATACAAATAACCGCGGGTTGATGCATAGAACCTTCTAAGCGTGTAAAACCGAAAGCCTAGTTGCGCCTCCTGTCGATCTACTGCTGAAGTTTGTTGAACTTTGCGACCCCGGCTGTCCATAATTCACCAGCCCCCCGGACAGGCCCCTGCGAAGCCCATTCCACTCGTTCGCCATCGCGAGCAGCCTCAGCCGCGCGGCCCCGTCGGTAACTTCATTTCTAAAGGCAACCCGTATTGCACGTGCGGCAGCGTATGCACTCCTCTGGCGCTGCGCTCCGTCGCCCTTTCTCAGAGCCCTCTTCCCCCTCCAGCAATGCTGTTTGCGCTTCCCGTCGTGTTATCCCTGGCTGTATGATCTGTGCCATCTGTGTGCCCCACAACGATTTCTTGAACCGCTGCTCCTCCATAACGCACGACCCACGTTGTAAATGGCGTGAAGAAACCAGGATAGATCCGGCACACGTGTCCTGGGCCTTCCCAGGTCCAACAAGCGATGTCAGGGCGCCAAATGAGGCGGCACGAAAACTTGACCCCGTCCACAAGGGCAACAAGATCGCGAAAAAAAATAGTCCACCAATACAAGGATCCACAAAGGCTGCTTTCGTGGCTAGAAATAACGGAACCGACGAGTTGGGAGGCCACGCTACTCAGTACGAAACCCCAGATCCACAAAAAAGTGATCTAGCTGGTCGAGGGCGCCGCTCGGAAAGAAGCAGTTACATCTACCCTTAAAAGTGGATCCAAAATAAAGTTATCTTTCCCTCTCTGAACATGACACGTTCCATAAATTATAAAGATGTAACTTATAAGGCTCAAAATGCTCGCTCGTGGTGCTTTAATTAAGCACAACAGAAACAAACGGTCCCAGCAAATGGCGCGAGAAAGATGTCAGCGCGGCTGAATTAAATTGAATTGAAAAAACGTTAGTTGCTTCCATCATCGTCAGAGTGACAGAGAAGGGGAACACAGCGAGTGGGAGAGGGGGAGAGGGGAGTGGGTGCTACGTAGCACGGGAGACATAAGACTGCTGTCTTTCGATTACCTTTGGAGTGAAAAAAATTACACCATCTTGCCGTGGGGAACCCTGACGAGGATGCGAAGCATCGTGGCGGTTCCGTGTGGTCCCATTGTGTTGCCGTTATGTTGAGTGATCTGGTTTTTACTAGCGCCAGAGGGAGTTCCGCGTCCGGGTCCATACCGGTGGCAAAGGCACGCAAGTGTTGTTGTGTTACGGTGAGTAGGCGGTGGTTCTCGAGGCGCCGAAACTCGTACATCATGTTCTTGTCGATGTTGTCTCTGTGGTACAATCGGTAGTCTCCGTCAACTATGGTGAGGTAAAGGTTGTTGACATTGGTGCACCGGCTGAGAGCAATGTACACGCCCTCGTCTTCGCAGCTTTGTCTTCTCGTTCTTCTTCTTCTTCGGCGGTTCCCCTACGGGAAGATGACGACGGTGGTTGAACGCGAACCTATCTCGTGATGGATTCTTTGGTTGGCCAATCCCTAGGGGCATCCTTCCACAATCAGCATCAGAGGCGCTGCGGACGGGGCTGGTTGAGCTGCAAGGCGCGTGGCGCTTCCCGCCACAGCTTTCCCACGGGAAATTCAGCATCCCCCTCTAAAGTTTTCAGTTCGTCGTTTCCGTTGACGTTCAGCTTCGCGTGCCTTCGTTGTATCAGTAGCTTCTTGACGTAGTTTGAATGAGTCAAGGACATAAGGCACGCTCGTAGCACTTGCTCCTGTCCCGGATTTGTAGCGTAGTGGGAAGAGCACCGCGTACCTCCCGTTGCGGCCAGAGAGTCGTGGGATCGAAACCGGGCGCCGCTATTTCTTTTTTTTTTATAGTGTAGGATCGCGGAGCTGTGGGTGTAAGGAGGAGAGTTGCGCATGCGCAGTGAGCGTGTGGACGGCGCCGCCATCAACGACGGAGGACCAGGCGAGCCTAAGAAATGCTCCGCATTTAAAAAGATACGCCGTCAATTTTTGTTTCAGTATTCATAACTGGTAAGTGGTAACTTAGCCAGGATTTAATCTTAAATATTCGGGGTGGAACACGAGGGAAGAGCTGAACTTCTCATTCCTGTGCCCAGTACCCCGGCCCACTGAATATAAAGGTTGAATGCACGAGTACGCACGTAACAACATCAAAGATTTCTGGAATTAGAAAAAAAAAACATTTCCCGCAATACAAAACATAAATACATCTTCGGTAGAGTTGTGATGCATACTTTCCATAATTCAAGAACTCTTCTATTCTTTCAGAATGGTGTTGACTTTATGATCTATAGGCACAGGTTTGCGTTTACAACTCCTGAAATAGCGTGTCTCGTTTACCGTACGCAGTGTGCATAATAGAAACATTAACGTGCAGCTTGTTTTATTTGCGTGTTTCTCGACGAGATCGTTGAGAAGTAAAACGGGAGAATGAAATACTGGTAGTTGCTGTTTTCGTAACCATGGTACTTACGTTGAGAAGTAAAACGGGAGAATGAAATAGTGCTAGTCACTGTTTTCGTAACTATGGTACCTAAGTTGCCCCTTATAGCGATTGGTAGTGGCGTCACGTTTAAGCAAGACAAAGCGTAGCGTAACTGTCATTATTTCCCATTGTATGTCGCAGATACAAAGTCTCCTATTTTATAGCAAAGTAACGTGATTCGTGTATGAGAATTACGTGGTGCCCCATGTGTATACACACTCAATGATATGGCAATAAAGTATACAGTAGTATACCGGTATATATCTTGTGCATAGTAATGCAACAATGTTGAGCGGTCCGTTATCACATGACGTCGTTCGTTACGATTGGTGGTTAGACATTTCTTGCAACGTTCTTTAGAGGGATCATTAAGACAAATTACAAGTTTGGTTCATTAAAAAATGCTTTGTCTTGATAGCAATGGCATCAGTTTTTGTAGCGAACCTCCAACAAATAGTCTAGGTGTTAATGACAACATATCCAGTAGTAAAGACTCCGGCGCTCGATTCAGCCGTCCGGCCAAAGTTAAACAAATTCTTGAACGAGGCGTTAGTACGGCAAACATTTTCTATGTAATAAATCTAGGAACGTGATCTATTTTTGCCAAGATTGTTCAGCAAAAAAGCGTTAGATATATTTGAAAAATGACATCAATTCTTCCCTGGTACTTGCGGTGTTTGTTTAATAAAAATACGTGTGTGCTCAATTTTTGTGGAAGAAAAATAAAAAAAACTGCTGTTGATTCCTCTGTCACAGGAATCGATAAAACACGAAACTGAAATGCGCAGCGAAATCTACAGCTGAGCATGATTTGCGGATCGGAGGCTGTCTTGTGGGTGTGCTTCGCGAGCGACGTCCTGCCGGCGGATCGCTTCGGCAAAGGTGTACGGGCGTCATTCCCGTGACGGATATGACGTCAGTGAAATCTTCGGGTATCGCAGCATAAAACACTTTTGTGTTGAAATATAAAACCCGAAAACAAGCAACCCGAAGTATCAAGTACTTTTTACATATAAAGGTTGCTTCCTCGCAAGGAGACCCTGTGTGCGGGGTTGCACCCTTTACAGGCCGCTTTCTTCTTTTTACGTGCGTCACTTCCGTCAGGGATTTGACGCCAGCGAAATCTTCGTGTATCCGGGAATAAAACACTTTCGTCTTAAAAAAACACGTTAACCACAATTTACAAACAAGGATGACGCTAGAGCCCCGAGCGCGTTACACGACCGACAAGAGGAACAGTGGGCCTCTTCGATTTACCAGTCCTGGAGGTCCACGGGCAGTCCGAGGACTGCATTTGGACCGGAAGCCCCATAGGAGTATATAGGAATACCGAGTACATATCACGCCTCAGGTGGTCCGCTTACGATTCAGGACTGATAATCGAGGAGGCCCACTAACAACAGGTCCCATCAGATGGTGCGTCAGCAGTGCCAGCGCGCGAAATTCGAACTGAGCAAACTCCCACTGCTTTTTTCGTAAGAGAACCGAGACAGGAGGGGAACAGCGTGATAAATGGGCGCGGGAGAGGGAGAAGCCAGTTATGTGGCAGAGGCGGCAGATTACTTGCATTTCGATGTCATTTGAAGCAAAGCAAGCAGATACGCGGCCAATTTTTTCGCAGCACAGGATGAAGCCTGTTGCCTCTTTCAGGTTATGAATTATAACATTGCAAAGTAAAATCTGGCATACCACGCAGGTGACAGAAGAAAGATTTGTTTGTATGGCCTCGCGTGTTTATAGGAATCCCGATGAAGTCAACTTCGCGTAACACGCAGCAAAACAAACACTCACAGAACTTTTGTTGTGTGTCTTCTCCCGTTCAAACACATCTTTATCGGGATCTCCATGTTTTGGTTGGGCAGACAAAAAGTAATCTATTCTTTCTGGCGTATTGAAGCGCAGCAAAGACGAGGACAGGAACACAGACGACGACACACAGGACGACACACGTCGTCTGTGTTCCTGTCCTCGTCTTTGCTGCGCTTCAATACGCCAGATGTACTAACTCGCCCAAACCAATACTGTCCTGAACTCTATTCTTTCTAATGCCCGAAAATTCGCCGGCAATTCCACTCTGTCAGAGAAGGGGGGGGGGGGCGGTTGTGCAGCGAAGCCGCGTGCGTGGGGGGTCGTTAATGCTGTGCTTCCCAAGCGAGTGTGTGGCAGATTTTCGTGTCTGTAGACAGGTCATTGTAGAACCAGGATCACGTTGCAGGCTGCTCATGGGACGCAGAATTAGTATCAGCCCACCGCGACGATCACACTCACGCTTATCGGGAACCGTTCACAACGCATTTTTTGTTTGTGGGCAGGTTTCACTCTCGAGCACACAATGTCGAAAAGCCAGCTTACAAAGAACAAGCTCACAGCGATCTGCTTGAAGGAACCATGCTGACAAAATGTAACTTTGTTAAAGATTTGGTGTTTTATAGCGCCCCCCCCCCCCCCGCCCACCTGTGCGGCAGCAAACCATGCTTTCTTCACGGAGAAATTAATTTCGGTAAAATATTTTATTCTCCCATCAAATCTTCTTTTTTGTGACGTCTAACCTAACGCGCAAGAACGGTTCTTCAAGCAAACTTCGACTGCTATTTATTATGCAGCGGTCTGCGGATCCTTGTTTATCATCACTTCTCCTGGATGGCGCCACCATACTGCGCCGCACCGCTGTCAGCCTTTACTTTGTTTGGGACCGTATTTGCACCTGGCTTGTTTTTGTTAGGGTAGGTCGTAATCGTTTCGTGAAACATGTTGTATGCTCGAGAAACAGGGTCAAGTAAGAGAGACAGAACAACATCTTTATTGGTCGGGTAAATTAGTCGCAGATACCAGCCTCCTGTAGGGGAGGCAGCATCTATGACTGCTGACGTTGGAGGGCCTCCATCGCGAACTGGACGGCTCCCCGTTGAGAGTCTAAGTCTTCCTTGCCCACCGCACCAGCAAGATGGGGTGGAAGCACGTCTGTTGGTCCGGAGTCAAGTAAGAAAATATTGTCACGAAGCCAGGGATGACGCAGTTGTTTTGAAAAAGAAACAAGTTTATTGGAGCGAACTTGTGCTCCCCTAACAACTCAAAAGAATACAGAGGCGGCGAAGCAGCGGTCAACAAAGTGTCGTGCGTCGGCGAACGTCGCAGAATCGAATACCCCGGCGTCTGCTCTGCAGGATTTTTATCTTTCTGCGCGCGTGGTTCTCGAACCGTCGATTCACATCTAGAACATTGTAGATCCAATAAGATTATTCTGGGCTGTTCACGTTAGATGGGAATGCTCTCCCTATCAGAACAGATAACACATGGGGTACAGAAAGAAAGAATGGAACACGCGCTTCCCTTGGCACAGAGATAACACAGACCGGCGCAGCCGGGCGGTAAAAGCAAAACACAAATAAACATACCCAATGCATGGTTCGCGGCAATATCGCTTACACTAATCGGCTAGTGTCGTGTGAAAGAACCCGAAAGCGCCGTATTGCTGTGCAGTTGAAACAAGCATAGTGCGTTCAGTACCAATAGCAGCGTGCATCGGTACTTCTATGTTTGCGTGTACTTTCGTAACTTCCATTGTCTACCCCACCATTCTTACTGCTGCAATATGAATATGAATTGCACTTAACAAAAATAGCTCGTTCTGCAAGCTTATAAGCCCTCACTAACACCCATTTGCTTTTGCCGGCCTCAGCCAATCGCAAGGCTGGGCATAACTTATCATATGTTCTAGTGTAGGAAATGAGCGAGTGGGTCGCATAGCCATTGCCGTTTTTTCATAATTATGTAGCTTATATGAGGCAAGTTTTACGTTAAAAATGGTGTGAGTAAAATTTTAACAAGGCAATCTTTCGAATGAACGAAACTTGTGTTTCGCTGCATGAGCCCTTTAAGGCGGGCTTCACTTCTAAACACAAGTGCATCACCACAAAGATATTTTTCCTGGGGTAATATAAATCATATAATTTGATAATATGAAGACGTTAGAGCCTTATCGGCGGTACCTTGGTCTTTGTAGGCTATCCAAGCTTACACCAACTGCGTTAAAGTCGGTGCCGTGATTCCGCCGTCTCAGTGTTGTGTTCTGCTGAATTGGGTGTTTTGGAAATCCTTTTCGTATTGGTCCTGTTGTTTAGGTGCCCGTTCTTGATAACACTAATTTTTCCAGAATGAATGCTCTACTCTTTGACCTCAATGGTGTGTTAAACTTGATTAGAAACATGAGTTTCCTCATCAGGTGTAGACGAAATCAACGCGAAATGTTTGAAAAATAAAGAAACGTACTCGACTATCATATAATGCAATCTACTTCATCAATACTATATTTCACGCTTATTACCTGACGATTGAAATGTTGGCAGAGTTGTGCCGTTATTTAAATCTGGTGACCATTATTCCCCTCTTAATTACTGGCCGTTATCACTAAGGCGTGTCCTTGTAGAGTATTTGAGCGGATAAGTTATTCTAACGGTGAAATTTCTGGTAAAATGCTGATTTCTTGCCCTTATGCAGCATGGATTTTGGAAAATATATTCTTGCGAGACGGAAATGATTTGTTTCATACATGAAATTTCCACCTCTAAAGATAAAGGATGTTGCATTGGTAGGATATATTTATAGACTTTTTTAAGGCTGTTGAGTTGGTAAATCGCCAATTACTATGGATTCAGTTAAATAAATAAAGGGTGACCTCGCATTCTTTCTTTAATAGCAAATTTTTATGTAACGGAACTCAATTTTTTAAGGCCCTGAGTTTGAATCATCCCACTGTTCAGTAACATCAGGGTATACCACTGGGATCCGGGCTTGGTCCCTTGCTTTTCTTGGTTGATGTTAATATTGTACCTACTGGTTGTTCGCAGATTATGGCGTTATTTACAGAACTGTCACTGATGATTCGCACACTGCAATACTGCAGACTGAGCTCAATGATGTTTCTACCACTTGGTAACACGTAGAAAATGCGTTTGAATACTAGCAACTGTAAAACAATTAGGTTCACCCGACAAGCTGATATTAAAGATACTGGCGAGCACTACATTCAAGGCTCTAAACTCGAACTTGTTGCGTCTTATGTTTAGGAATTTATATAACGAACAACCTTTCTTGGCAACTGCACATAAAGTGTATTGTTAATAACGCTAACCATGTGCGTGGGTATTTTTCCCGTAGTTTTCCTATGACGACCTCGCATTCTAATTTACTCTCATATAAAACTGTATTTAGGCCTAACATCAGTACTTCTGTTCAGAGTGGGACCTTTACTTTACCTCATTAACATGTTAGAAAGCGTACAAAACTGTAGTGCACGCTTCCTGTTGAGTAACTATGCCCGGGAATCTACTTCTTCTGCCATGAAATGTGTCTGGAACCTTCCCAACCTACCCTACACAGAAACATTGCCGGATTGTCGGCCTTTCACAAAATTTATTTTTCAAACGCACACCTCAAAACCGAACTTCTTTGTGCGTCGTCATAAGTATCATGCCGTCCTGACCCTCGTTATAAGGTATACATGCTGCACTGTAACCCTAACTCATTTTTTGCCTCCTTCATTTTGGCAGCAGCGGCAGCACCGTGCGCACATCGTGACCGCTCCTCTGCAACTTTGCAGTGCACTTGGGCCCCGGTTCCTGCTTCTGGCTAACGTCTACAATCACCGAGTTCTACTGTGCTGCTCCGGAGTTCCTGCCTATTCCACCGTTCTTCGGTCGACATGCGGTAGCCTGGGCTGCGCAAGCGCCAGGACAAGACCAGCTGCAGATAAACCCCGGCCTTCAGCTAGGCAGTCATTTGGCAGCAGCGCCAGCACCGTGCGCACATCATGACCGCTCCTCTGCAACTTTGCAGGTAAATGCAATTGCTTGTTTCGCGGACGATTTACTTTTTGCCACGTTTTTTTTTTAAGTGCAATGCACTTTATAAGCGACCCCAAACCTTCCACCGCCGGCGGCGCCGTCCGTCCGCAGTCCTCCTATCCCCTAGCAACGGCGTGGAGCGGAGAGGAGCGTCGGTAGCAACGGCGCAGTGACGTCACTCACCACGTGACGACACGCCCCTCACCGCTCCTCGCGGCGCGACGGCGTGGGCCGCGCGCGTCCCTCTCCCTTCCCCGCGCCGTGACGTCACATACTCCACCTCCTCTCCCCGGCAGCTGCCGTGCGCCGCTGTGTGTCACTCTCCCTCCCCGCGCCGTGACGTCACGCACCCGCACCTCCTCTCCCCTCGCTCGGCTGCAGCTGCCGTGCGCCGCTGTCCCTCTCCCCTTGCGCTCGCCTCCTCTCTCAGCCACCTGGCTCGGCGCGGCGTACCCCCCTATATATGCAGCGATAAACCGCCAGACCTCCGTGGGTCGGCTCGCGCGCGCTCTCTCGCTACAGTCTCCTGCTCGCTCTGCTCCAGTTTAGACCGTTCGCTGGCTGGGCGCCTCTCAAGGCGATGTCAGAATTACTACGCCGTGTACTCCCAGCGCAAGAAATGCATTCGCACTTCCTTACGATTCCCTTCGGGGAGGTGGGGGCAATTTTTTTGCTGCTGCTGCTGCTGCTGCCACTTCCACTGCTATATCTGTCTGTGTATGTGCTCTGAGACTTTGAAGTGTGACACAAAACCACTCCAATGCAATGGCAGACACATGCCCTTCGTGTGAAGCGGCTATTGCACTGAAAAAAGGGAATGACAGTGCGGTGGATGTGGCCAAAAATACCATTTTGGCAAATGCGCCGGACTCACCGAAAAATCCTATAAAGGTAAAAAAGAGGCTGCCAAGAAAGCCTGGCGTTGTGAGACATGCCGCGATGATCTGTGTTCCGGTACTGATGAAGAAAGTAGCTCCGGCATCGATGTCAAAGTTATTCTTGCGTCTATCCAACAAAGCCTTCAGTGCTTACCCGCCCTAAAAGCAACGGTTGAGAAAATGAAAAAGCCATCGGCTTCATGTCGGATAAGTTTGATGAATTTGAAAAGAAAATAGACGGACAGGATAAGGAGATAAAGGCACTGAAGACGAGGGTGACTGAGCTAGAGCAGGCGGGTGATAACAGCGACGTTGTGCAAACGCAACTCCTACAGGAGTTGCGTGAACTCGAATTTCGTAGTCGCCGCGAAAACTTGGAAGTACATAGAATTGCAGTAGTGCCGAATGAGGACCTAACCGCCAAATTAAACAACGTTTCAGATAAACTTGAGGTTCCACACATCACGTCCTGTGATGTTGTTTCCGTTCAAAGGCTGCCTTCCAAAGGAAATAATATTCCGGCATAATTGCCAGATTTGCAAGCCAAGCGACGAAGGACGCATGGCTGGCAAATAAAAGTAAGCTCAACGGCAATGAACCACGAGTGTATGTTCAAGAAAACATGACTCGTCATGATAGGGAACTGCTTCGATCAATAAAAGATGCGGCCAAAGACAAGGGCTACCGCTATGTTTGGCATGTGAATGGGAAGATTCTCGTGCGAAAAACTGACGGTGCTAAAGCCATACGCGTGAGGAGCACCGAGGATTTCGCCCGACTGTAATGCAAACGCAACTCTACTTGCCTTACGAACTAAACGCAGTCGCGTCCCGGTTATGTCCTACTTCTGTAAAATGTATACACCTGAACACGAGGTCGGTGAAAAATAAGGTGCTTTCCCTAGAATAAATGTTTGCCGAATTTGATTTCTTGTTTTCGGCAATAATGTTAACCGAAACCTGGTCCACAAATGACCGGAATGTTTTGAAGCTTGAGCACTGCGAAACATTCTACTTAAATCGAACCAACGCCCGAGGGGGCGGTGTTTCTTTACTGGTTGTAGATAATGTTGAATGTCAGCTCATTGATCGTTATTGTTTGATAACGCCCGACTTTGAAGTGCTCACACTGTATGCGGATAAAACAGTACTTTCTGTCTGTTACCGCCCACCGAACGGAAGTGTTGCTGAGTTCCTAGAATTTTATGACTCCTTTCTAACGTATATTACTGAAAACAAACTACCTTTAATTGCTGGTGGAGATTTCAACATTGATATGGGCTCCAGTAACCAATACACAAAAGATTTTAGTAATGTCATAATTTACAATGGCTTCGATAATGTAATCACTCAACCTACAGGAATCACTGCTGAATCTAGTTCGGTGTTAGACCTTCTCATCACAAACTCTCAACACTGTACAGCAATAGCTGGCGTGATATCGTACGATCTGAGTGACCATCTGCCTGTATTTCTCTGTGTGAACGCTAGTAGCCTACAGACAAATGAAACCGAGGACCTATACTATCAACTAATAACAGATACTACGCTTCAAAAGTTCCGCAACGATGTACTACGGATTGACTGGGCAAATGAGAGACAGCTAAATGACGCAAACGAAGGGTATAATATGTTTATTGACCAATTTAGGAAGTTGTATTTCTCTAATTTTCCTTTGAAGTCTCGCCGAACAAAACGCAAAATACGAAAGCCTTGGGTTACAACAGAACTAAGGCAGGAAATGAAAATCAGGGACCGGCTTTATCAACGGTTTCTTAGTACACGATCACCTGATGACTTAGTAATTTTTAAAAAGTAGAGAAACAAACTTACCAAAAAAACTGAGATGCGCGCGCAGAGAGTATCACCTTTCTTTGCTGAACGTTGAACCCGGTAGACATGAGTTACTATGGTCTCGACTGAACACTCTACTGCACCGCGGCAGGCCTTACGCCGCACCCACGAAATTACAGGTTAATGGCCAAGAACTATCTGGAAAAGATAATTATTAAAAGATGCATTTAACTCCTTTTTTTGTAGGACTTCCACGGGGGTGGAATGTCAGACGCCTTAGAATACATGAGTATTCCCAATAGTGCTCATAGTACTCCCAAGAGTACTCCAAATATCTCTATTTTTGCGACCTACCACAGCTCACGAAATAATGTCTATAATCCAAAATCTCAAGAACACTACATGCCGTGATATTGAAGATCTCCAGGTGCGGCCTCTGAAATACGTTGCTGATATCGTTGCGCCAGCTCTCGCTAACATATTAAACACATGTATTACAACAGCAGTCTTTCCGAAAAGAGTGCAGGTGGGAAAGGTAACTGTTACATATAAAAAAGGCGATCGAAATGATTTGGGCAACTATAGGGCAGTTTCTGTATTACCAGTATTTTCAAAGTTTGAAAAGCTTTTGCACATGCGGTTATCCGAATTCATTGAGAAATACAAACAGCTTACGTCAGATCAATTTGGCTTCACTAAAAACAAATCCACTGAACTGGCCCTTCTTACACAGAAAGACTTTATTCTCGAACAATTTGAAAAAAAGTTTATAACACTGGTGTATTTGTAGATTTTCCAAAGGATTTCGACTTGGTAGATCACAGTATCTCGTTAATTACAAAAATTAGAACAATATGGCATTCGCGGTAGCCTTGCAATTAATATAGTCATATTTATCCCATAGAAAGATAAGATAAGATAAAACTTTATTTCCGACAAGCGGGGGGCTCGGAAAAAAGTGAAATTAATTCACTTGACAAAGTCCGAGCCCCGGGAAAGCAAGTTGTTAAGCTGACTAGTGCTTGTTCAGCAGTTAAACCTATTCTCGCTGGTGTGCCCCAAGACAGCATACTGGGACCCCTCCTTTTCAATCTATATCTTAACGATATTGTAAACAATAACCGGGAAGCGAGATTTATTATTTATGCAGATGATGCTAGCATCTTCTTTTCAGGAAAAAATATCTCGAATATATTATCCGCATGTAACGACACCATGACAGTGCTAGAAAAATGGGCAGCATCAAACTCCATGTTTATAAATCAACAGAAGACTAAAGCCGTTATTTTTCGGCCAAGAAACAAGGTCATCACAGCACATCAAGCCATAGTACTGAACTCCTCTAATGTAGATATTGTCGAGAGCTTCAAGTGTCTTGGCGTAATATTTTCTTCTCATATGTCTTGGGACGAATATATAAGCTTTTTCACGGCGAAGTTAGCTTCAATCGCTGGTATGGTAGGCCGATTAAAACATTTGCTGTCAACGCGGACTAAATTGCGTCTTTATAACTCGCTTTTTTTCTCTCATCTTAACTATTGTCAGCTGGTATGGGGAACTTCAGCGCCCTCTAGTTTGCAGCGCATTTATATACTGCAGAAAAAAAAAAATTTTTGTCATGTCTACAACACATCGTACGGATCCCACACTGCTCAACTTTCCCACAATGCCAGAATAATCAGTATTCACAACTTGTATAAATACCGACTGAGCGCGAAGTTCAAAGCAGAGATAAGACACAACCTGACTGCCTTACAAGACCTTACAAATTTGCAAAAAAAAAAAAAATGCCACACTACCCAACTACATATACAGAAAACTGGTTAGTGCATACTGCTCGTCTAAATACCGGTCAACAGCGTTTATCTTTCACTTTACCGTCTCCTTTGAACGCCTAAAAAGTAGATGGTTTTGATTTGTTTTCTTGTTCTTACCGGAATCTCCGGCTCATGTATAGTGCCTAAGTTTGATGCCTTCCTGTGATTTCTTGCTATGCCGTGTTTTTATTGTCACTGAAACTTGTTCTTTTTTTTCTCCCGAGGAATGGAGAGGGTTTTTCTTTTTCTCCAGTGTGTTCAGTTTATTTATAATGCCAGGTACGTGCATTATAAACGGACATTATATAAAGGTTCACCTGTAAAGCTGCGCTGAACCAAATAAATCAGGGGCTGTGGGCTGGTCAAGCTGCCTGTGAGCAGCTTTTTTCTCGCCGCCCTCCTATCAACTATGTATGATGGCAAATAAATGATTTGATTTGATTTGGTTGATTTGATTACAAAAACAGCCAACGAATGGCATGAGCTACCACCCGCGAAAGCTAGTGGGATCGATGTGTCTTCGTTTAGGGCCGCAATTGGAAATCCATTGTGTTCATCGTGACCGCGTTTATGTTCGCTAAGCTATTTTGTATTTGACCCGCATTTACGTTTTCCGCTACTGATATTCTTACATGGCGGCAGAACAGATGAGGAGCCAAGGTTAAGAATGAAGACCGATCTATTTACATTATGTATATGGCGGCCATGAGAGAGCTCACGCAAGGTGCGCCAGCGGCTTCGTTGTCATCACCGTTGTTGGGTCAAGGCGCTGTGCGGCATTGCCCACCTGAGTCCCGTAACATCACCCCCGGGTCGACGATGACCGTATTGGTCGAGGCCGAGGCAAGGTGAGACTTGCGATGCGTATGTGCAATGCGACGGAAACATACAGTGAAGATGTTGCTGCCGCCACGGATGACGATGATGTCTTTGACGGTGCCTCGCTCCGCTACAGCGATGTCATGAAGGCAGAGACGAACCGCCCGTGTACTCGAGACAAGTCGAACGAGAGAGCCAGGGATGCGGCATCTTCTGTTGGTCTCGTTTCGGCTTTTAACGCACGGTCTTGATCGGCTGCTCACGAGCTCGGGTCACGGGGCGAGGGACGTTGTCGATTGCTGGTCGCAGTGGGCTGGGTTTACCCGACACGGCCCATGTTCCCTGGACAATTCCGCCCAGATGGAGACGATGCGATGCGAGGGCCAGGATGGGGTTGAACCGCACACTCCACCAAAAGTGGTGGCAGGGCAGCTGAGGCGAGAAAGGGTTAAGAATGAAGACCGATACTTTTACACTACACACATGGCGGCCATGACAAAGCTCAAACAAGGTACGCCAGCCACTTAGTCGCCGCCGTCGCCGTCCTTGGATCAATGTGCTGTGCGACATTGCCCACCTGAGTACCGTAACAATTTTTTGCCACTAATTGCGTATTTTGTATTCACACATGTTCGGGCCCAAACCACTCCCTTCTGTAATACCCTCTGGACATTGAAAGTATTGAAATAAATAAATTCTTTTTTATTTGCAAATAACTAAATTATTTGCATTTATTTGAATAATACTTTGTCAGCGGCGGCTTCTTCCTACTTCAATGCCGTGAACCATTAAAAGAAATACAGGAAAACAAGAAAAACAGTAAAAGCAAATGATAGTAAAGCGATGAATAATCGAAAGAAACGATAGACAGCAGCAGTATAAGTACATATTTCATGTGCAATACTATGATAGGAACAAGGAAGCAAAAGATCGAGTCGATTGTACAGGAATTCCAAACATCAAAATGGAAATTTTTACGCTGTAATCTCGTAGCTAGCTTACCAAGGCCCCGTATAGAAGTTGTTACCAGTGTTACATGTTATTCGATGAGCTGATAAATGAACTGCGGAACATTGTTCATTAAGAAGGTTACGGCCGGCAAGGCATTCCAATCATTTATTGTATGGGGCATCAAAGAAAATTCAAAGTTCTTCGCGAGCGCAAAAATGGGAGTAAATTAAAAGGATGATAGTTCCTGGTAGGTCTGTGGGGCAAAAGTTGCCGATAAGGTACAGGGTCAAGTGAAAAGTTAAAGTTCTAAAGAAAGCTCTGTCTTGTTATTTATTGCCGGATCAACATATAATGTGGTCATTCTGTTTGGTTTCATTAAGTTGGTTCGGTAGTCACGTCGGCGATAACGATTACGTATGAACCCAGCGCGTCCAGCCTTTGAATTTGTTCTAGTTTGTTAAGGTTGTTTTTGTTGTAGGGACCCCAAATTATACAGGCGTATTCTAAACCAGGCCTTGCTGGTGTATTTTATGCAAGAAGTTTAGCATGATAAGGTTTTTCCCGTTAGTTTCTTAAAAGGCGTAGTTCACGCCATGCTGATGCAAAAATGCCGTCGATATGCGTTGGTCACGCTAACTCATTTGTGAACGCTATCCCAGGTATTCAAAGGTGTTAGAGTGCGAAACTTCAACACCTTTTATTGAGTAATTGTACAGAAGGGGCATTTTCTGTCAGTTGCGCGCATAAACACTGCTTTAAACTGAACCGGTTCATCTTCTTTACTCATTCGTGGAATCAATCCGATATCGAAGTTCAACTTCTATTGAGGGTTATTCGTTCTTCAGCTCTGTACAAAAGGCAATGGTCAGCAAACAACCTAACACCCACACTTCTAGGCACGCAAGATGTTATGTCGTTAATATGTCTAGACAAGAAAAATTTAACCATCCCTTCCTTAAAAAATTCCCTCCAATCCACCCTGTGAAGGGGGTTGGACTGCGAAGCTCTAAACGACACCCACAACGATTACCCATGCGGCGTCACTTGAATTCACACCCGTGGCTCTACAAAGAGTGAAACCAGAGACTCTGCAAGCCGTTACCTGGGATTCGCGAGAACGGCGTCCCGAACGCAGTCGGCAGAAAGAAAACGGAGAAGAGCGTCTTTGGAAAGGCGACGAGGAGGAGGGTGGCACGCGCGGCTATGGTGTCGTCTTTCTCACTGCTTCCCCCTCACTCTTGTTTCATGTGTAGCTTCCAAAAAATCTCCCCTCCCCCCACGGGCGCGAAATCCAAATCACCGTCTGTCTCCCCGTCTCCACAAGTGGGCGTAGCTTAGTCAGCAAGACTACGGGCTCTCGACCGGCTTCCTCTCGGTGCCCAGGTTCCATCCCTGGCGGTGCCAGTAGTGTGTTTGTGTAGCCTTGGTGTAGCCACTAGTATCCTAAGAGAACTTCTGACGCAGATACGAAAATTTCCTTGAAGGTGTACCGCTTCGCAGTAAAGAAGTTCAGAGGAGCGCGAAAGCTTTTTAACATCAACACTGCGTCAAAAGTGCTTCAAAGCATTCACTAGAGGTACATCCAAGCTTCGCTGGAAGTGCGTCCAATCGATCGTCAGACCTTCAAAGACCCCAATGGCAAACGAAGAACGAACTCTTGCGACGATTTTTCGCGCACTAAGTAAACGCATCTACGAACTATCTGAATGTATACCGATACTTGTTTGATGAGATTAAGGTATACTATTGTGCTCCCTCTTCATGATCGACGCGAGTGGAGTGAACACCCGATCTAACAAAACCGGATCTTACGATTTCCCCGATTTAACGAACAAATTACAATTCCCCCGCCGGTGCCTATGCGACTCGATGATTTTATTAACTCGAACTAGTGAAACAGATTCAGCGGCACTCCCGATTTAACGAAGTATTTCGAGAAACAGACGCATTTAAAAGATGAGCAATTTCGAATGTGTTTCGTCAAAACACCACAAAGCATATTGCGCCACGACAGAAAAATAAAACTAGAGTTTCGTGTTTACGTAGCTCTACAAGATAAACTCAGCATTCCCGTGGCTGTAGACCGCGTAGTTCCGGCCAGAATGCTTTTCACAATATTGAAGGGGAAAGGACGCCATCATCCAAGCCACTTCGTCTGGAATCGCTTCTGAGAAAAAGAACCTCAACACCACCCTGCACGAGAAGTTGGAGAAAGCCCTGTTTGCTTGGTTCAAGGGTATGAAGGCGAAGAACGTTCCATTCTGTGGGGAAGTGTTACAACAAAAAGAGCTTCGTTTCGCGCGTTTGCTGGGGCGTGAGGACTTCGGGGGAAGCCCCCGGCTGGCTTATTGTGCTCGCCGAGAACTTCTAGCGCATCGCGATCATGGGGATGCGAGCACCGCGGTCGCCCCAAATAAGTCTTTATGATAGCTGCTGGGGTGCGCCTTCCTTGAAGCATCGAATTCATAGAATCAACTGCTTGTAGAATGACAGTCCCGATTTTACGAAGTTATCGATGTAACCAAATAATTCGCGGTTCCCGGTGACTTCGTTGGACCGGGTTCTAACTTCATTGTCTTATCTAGAACCGTCTATTTATTCGCGATTTTCAAGTAACCGCTTTGACGCAACGGAAGCACGGTTTCACGCATGCGCCGTGTGTCCAGAGATCCTACCAAAGCTTTTCGGTCGACCAACCGGTCCATGGAGAAATGCATTAGCTTTTCTTTTTTGTCAGGACGCCATTGGTTCCACGTAGAAAGTGATCCCTTTAAAAAGGTCCCAGGACCTTTCCGTGAGTAAACCCGAATTAAAGAAATTGATTTTTGACTTCAAAATAGGAAGCAAATTACTTCATTCGTGTATATAGGACATTCAGTTGATCAAGTGAATAAGAAAGACGTGAATGTGAGAGCGTATAGAATTCTTGGCTGATGTCTAGAAATAGCGCATCAAGTTGATCCGCCTCAAGAAATAAAATGCGCAATGATGAATTAACAATAGACAATAGTTGAGTGGTTGTAAGTAGCCCTTAAGAAAGCCGTGCTGAAGATGTGTTTAAATAATCCAGGAATTCAGAACGCCGACCAGTCAGTCAGGAATGTGCTCCACGAGTTTGCAGCACGTGGCGGGGAGTGAAATGAGGCAATAGTTCCCAAAATCGGCTAGATCATCGGGTAAAAACCTGGGCTTTATACGTGCAATAACCCCCCTTAGCGGGAATTATCCCTTCAGAAAAGGATATGCGATAATTTGGTGACATTTAGAAATGTATTCGACGTACATATAAAGACACATGTTCGAAAACTGATGCGGAACTGGACAGGACTTTAATTAAGGATTAAGCAACATTGAAGCGACTCCTTCGTAACTGATAATGTCAGAGTTCACTTCGGTGGGATTGCGTATGGCTCATCGTTACGATGAGGAAATGAATCGGAACAAACGGATTGGAAGAAACAATTAAATTCTGTGGCAGTTACCTGCTTATCGATAATAATTCGATTACCTATTTTTATGTGTTTGATGTCGTGGCTTCCCCGCATATTAGATAACGCCAAAACTTTGAAGATCAGTTTTAATAAACTTAGTCGGGGTGGTGTAATCGAAAAATTTCTTAATGGCGCTAGTTCTTATCCGCTAGTGCTTGACTGGCGGTTTTGAATAACGAATAACGGACCTTACGTTCTTTTAACATTTTTTTATCTTGATTACTGAATGAATAACATCGCTATCCATCCATGAGTTTCAGCGACGCACATTTTTCGTTTTCACACGAATGAATCTATCAATGCAGAAGTGAGTGGGAAATGGCTCACAGTTACCCCGTAGGAAGTTGACATTGTTAGCGGTGAAATTGTTAAGTTCAAAGTTTAGATAATCAATTACACTTTCACCATTCGCCTCGCTAAAGTCTTTTATCTGAAAATCTGCCTATTAAATTCCGCTGTGAAGGTTGAAGGCTGTCATTTAAATGTTCTTATAGCGTGGTGTGTGTCAACCTACGAAGGGTAAAACTCACCACAAGTGTAGCAATTGTTGCTAGTTCTTCACGTCATCCACGTAGCACAGCTTATCAATGCTTTGTACAAAACCAAACTTCGCATCGGTGACCTGCAAGGGAGTAAACTTCTCGTCGGTTACTGAATGGAGGCGGTCGAGCGCATATTTGTATCCCGTTTCACTCCCTACTTAGCCATTAACTCTTTTGCTTTCACCTTTTCACCAGGTATTTTTTATCAAACATTTTTGAACTTCGATATCACACGCCTCACAGGGACCAATCCCTTCACCGAGTGACTCACCCACCAGCGTTCCCTTTTCATTTTTCATATCTAAAACAGCGTCGTGAAAGTTGATTTTTGAACCTTGCAACCTTTTTGAATACGACCTATATTGGCTTGTTGTAGAAACCTAGAAAAATCAATAAAACGCAGCTTAACATCTGATTCTGAAGACTGTAACAACACTTCTCCTTTTGCTCGTTTCTTTGTCGTTATGGCCATTACCATTGTATGGAGAATATTCTTTGCCATTGTATGGAGATTTTCAAGTATCTCCTGTCAAGTTCTTAGCCAAAAACAAACTAAGGAAAAGGAAGAATTGTCTGGACAAGACACTGCGTCTATATTCCCAAACAACCCAACACGTACACATGGAAGAGAAACAGACAAAATGACAAAGGGAAATATCGTAAATTAGTGGGCAAAGACTGGAAAGAGATCAACTAAATGAAAAAAACGGGCCATCTCCACAAACCTGAAACCTGGGGAGGGGCGAAGCATGCAGTGTATAAGTGCGTTCAAAGGTAGTTGGTCCCTCTCTTGCCATACGGCGTGCTCTGATTGGGCGCCAGAGAACCACTGGTGGGAGGAACAATCGCGCGCTTGCTGAGGCTGTGGCGCCCTCTATTGCGTTAAACCGGATTTACGCAATTTGCACGCCCCATCCGCCTCAGTTTGGGGAAGTGGCAGGGGCTAAAGCGAGCGCGGTGCAATGCCCGCGCCTCGCCCTGGGGTCGTCACATAAAGAGAATTTATTAAACACAGGTTACAGCTAGGACCCGCTGTAGTTAGGTACTACACGGGTCGACAGAGCACAGGATTTACGTAATGTGCCACAGAGGAAAAGGAAGTGAAGATCACGGAAGTTCACAAAACAACTAGTACACCGCACCGAAGGTCCTTTACAATAATGTCCGAGGCACGAGACTCAGACACCATAGTTCACGCGTGGGAGTGAAAATAAAAACCACAACAGTTCACACACATCCGTTCTATGTCGGTACAGAGATGCATGCGCAGCCAGGCTGCCTAAACTGCGCCTTGGCCTCAAACATACAACTCCTTTCAGCACGCAAGTTTAACCTTATTAATAAGGCACGACACACCATTGCACGGTGTTATTGGCAACCTTGATGAAGCGAGTAGACCAACGCATGAGAAAAGATTCTTCACCCAGCGCCACCAGCTCATGCTGCAGATGCTCTATGGCCATTTTTTCGAACACGCCACAACAGGGGATACATGGCACGCTGTGGTCATGCCTGCAAGGCGGCTACACCTCGCTGGCGCCACACAACAAAGGCACCCACACACAGCAGAAAGCTGACAAATGGGTCTTTCGATTTCGTGTGCGCTCCCAGCCTAAGCTCAAACATTCTGCTGAGTAAAACCCAGAATGTGGCGGCCACACGACACTCAAAAAGAGCATGCTCTAGCGTCTCAGTGCGTCCGCATTGCGGGCACCGGGAAGAGCGAACCACACCACATGCTGCAAGGCGGTCACACGTCGGCAGGGCCCTCCAGCCCCGCAGCCACCCGAAATCACGAACGTCTGCAGGAAGCACCGCTGACGTTAACTGTTGCCAGCGGGCCCCGCGAGACTTCTCTTTTAGCCGATCATTCAGTTGCCCAATAGCCAATTTCTCGCATATATCAGTCGCAGATGAAGCTCTAATATCCAAATCTGGGTTGGCCGACTGAAAGCCTCTAAGTGTTTTAGCAACGTACCTGTAGAAAGCTGGCGGCTGCACGGCTGTAGGTCCGGGAATGGGCTCATCATAAAACAACAAGCGAGCAGTACCCAAGAAGTAGCGAAGCAGAGCCTGCCCCGGGTCGGCAAAGAATTTTTATTTTCTCTTGTAACAAAAGGAAGTACAAAACACTCGTGGTTACGCTTTTCCACGTTTACATACTCGGTCCGTCCGTTACACTGCAGGACGACATCTCTCCTTGCTATTAACAAAGTAGATACGAAATAAGTGAAAAACTAACATTGCATGAACACGAATGCAAATGACGTACACTTCTTGGTACATAAATTGTGCACTGAGAGGACAGCCTGTGTCCTGGGAGGAGGGGGAACTACTCCCCTACCCCAAGCACCAGCTCCCTTTACACAAGACGTTTCATTTACTCGGGTCTTCCTTACTACATACGCAACTTCAAAACATTCAACTGCAAAAACAAATACAAAAGAAACCGACCATTGGTTTGTTGACTGTACCACATACACTTATTTGGCCCACCTTCCCATTTGGGCCTCAAAACTTATTGGATACTCTGAACCTGACCTCTGTTTACATAATGCAATTGGAACTGCCTTTGGCGGTAGCAACACAATCAAATCACGCGGTTTACATCTGCACCACATGGCTTACACCTGTAAAAACGCAAGTAAGCGGCCTACATTTGCGAGCCCGCTCACTTTGTAGTAGAGCGAGGCGCCAAGTGCACAGGTGCGGGAGGAGAGTCTCCCCCGCCCGAGGCGCCTGCGCCTTTTAAAAGCCTCCCCTTATGTTCCCGTAAACTTGACCCGTACGTTATTGGGGTGCAACTCAAGTGCACTCACCTTTATGATCCTCCCGTTATTTCCCTGAAATGTAGCCCATGTATTGGAGTGCGGCTCAGGCACACCCGCTTTTATAAGCCTCCTTTTATGTTCCCGTGAAGCGTAACCCGTGTATTGGAGTGCAGCTCAAGTGCACTCGCACGTTTTGAACCTCAATGAAAGGACAAGACCATTTTCTCAAGAATTCTTCTTCCCCTAAGAAGAAGAGCTCTGCTTCCAGGTTTTCGGTTAGTTTTGTGTGCATGTGGATCAGTAAGTTCCACTGGTTACGTCTGGGGCGTGATTGCTTAACAGCAATATACCTGTTTATCCACAGTACATAAAGACAAATCGTTATGATAAGCACAGCTAGAGGGTTTCTTGGGCACCGTCTGCCCTCCAGGAAGTCCCGAATGCGGAGTTGTCTATATGCCCTACTCACTATGAACCAAAATGTTTTGGCGACTGTACATTGGACCATTGCGTGTTCATTTGTCTCCCTCTGATTACAGTGCACACACTTGTCTGTTGTTGTTGTACCCCATCTCCTTAAGACCGTTCTCGTCTGCAAGACTGACCACCCATACTTCAATGTTACGTCTTGGGCTTCACCCGGTACATTTGCATAGATCAGCGTGCGCCAAGGAAAGTTCTTTTGTTTCTCTTCTAGGTTTTCAGGACTCGTCTCATCTAATTTCTGAGCCAGTTCTATGTTCCTCATATCGTCTACTTCTCTTTGTGAGTTATGTGTGGTTAGTTTCTTATATGCTGCTATTACTTTGGCGTAAAAGGGGGGTGGCTGAGTTGCCTTGGGCCCATCCGGAGTATGCTGGGGAAATAACCTAGCTTGCGCTCCCAGGAAGTATACACAGAGCTGCCTCGCTGGATGCCCCGTCTGCAGATCAAGGACCCTAAGAACACTTTTCAAAGCATAGGTCGCGGCATAATTGGTTACAGAGGGGATGTTCCACCCCCCGAATGGTCTGGGCAGGCCCAGTTTCCCGGTTTTGACCAGGGCTGTTTTATCTGACCAGAACAGGCGCAATACTTCAGATGTAATTTTAACCGCTATGTATCGAGGAAGGGCAGCTGTCCCGGCTATATACCATACTTTCCCTGTAAAAACATTTAATGCCAGATACCTTTTAACCGCGTATGGAAAGTCGTAAGCTAAGGCTTCGTTTACATCCTCCCTGAGTTGTTTAAGTGTCTGGTGCCATGTCTTAAGTGATACCCCGCTTGACGTGTAAGTAACTCCGAGGATTTCTACATGTGTGACTACTGGGATGCCATATATGTGTTGTTTTTCTAATGGGCTTAGGCTTAAAGCTTTACTTTTTGTGCAATTTAGTCTTGCACCAGCTAACACGGAATACTCCTCAAAACAATTAAGTGCATGCACTAAACTATCTTCGTCCCTTAGATACAAAGTAACATCATCGGCATACGCCGTTACTTTAACTGTCTGACTCCCTGGAAGCTGTAAGCCTAGGATACGAGAGTTATTTTCAACATTTTTTAAGAACGGTTCTATTGCTAGAACAAAAAGTAATGGGGAAAGTGGGCACCCTTGTCGTACCCCTCTTGTTACGCTCAGACTAGTTGCTACCTGCTTGTTTACTACTAGATCACTCTGCATGTTTTCGTAACGGATTACTAATATATTAATAAACTGTTGTGGATATCCGAAGGCTGTTAAAGTTGCGAAGATGTAGTTGTGTTCTACTCTGTCAAACGCCTGTGCTTGATCTAAAGAGATGAGCCAGCCTCTAGCCTGTCTTGTTTTGGTGTACTCTATTATGTCTCTGTTTAACATGTTTAAGGTTTGACAGTTACTGTCTGTAACTGAGCAGGCTTGCCACGATGTTATCACTTCCGGCAAAGTAAGTTGCAGTCGTCTTGTTAGCACTGATGCAAGTAATTTGTAATCCGTCCCCAGTAACGTGATGGGGCGCCAGCTTGTAGGTTCGTTCCAAGACCCGGCATTTTTTGGTATTAGGATAATCCTACCTCGTTTAAAACTGCGGGGTACTGTGTGCGTTGTGAGAACGTCATTTAGTACTGCACATAGGAAGGGTCCAAGAAGGTCCCAAAATGTGCTGTAAAACTCGACTGGCAATCCATCCACTCCTGGCGCCTTGCCTTTGTGGAGTTGCTTCATTGACTCTGTTAATTCTTTTAATGTAATCGGAGCGACTAAGCGTACAAAGTCCTCATCTGGTAATTGTGGAAGACTTGCTAAGTAGGGGCTAGAGGTAATCCTACCGATGTCTCTGGTTGTCTCACTAGAGGTCATTTCCTGAAAGTAGGAAATGAACCTGTCGATGTCCCCTGGTGTGAGATTTGCTTGGTTTGACCTGTTTGCTTCTGCTTTCAGCTGCCTGTTTCGTTCGTACCTCAAGACTTCAGGGTTGGCACTAGGAGATTGTCTGGCTCTATGAACATCGGCAGTGGTGGAGTAGAGCCTGCTTAATCTGGAGTGTCTCAGTTTTAAATCTTTAAGGTAGGTTTGCATTAGCAGTGTTGCAGGGTTGCCTCGTTCTATTATTCTTATTCGTTTTAAGATATTTGTTAACTCATCTGACTGCCTGTGTCTGAGCTTTTTTCCCTCGTCAATGCAGAGGGTCTTCCATTCCACTTTTAACGAGTCCCAGTCGTTAACTTGCCTCCCTTCGATTGACGCTGCTATTCTGTTTCTTAGGCTGGCTTTGCATGTCCTGTCATATAGTATGCGAGTGTCCAGCTGCCAGGCTTGATTATTGCTTGGGTTTCCTTTGCTAGCTATTTTAATTCCCACAGGGCTGTGGTCCGAGATTTGCGGAAGCGATGCTGCAGCTTCCACTATTTCGCACTCTGTGACAATGTCTGCCAGAACCGAGCTAACGTAGACTCTGTCTAGTCTACTTTTCGTCCTTCCTTGTTGCCATGTGTACTGCACCGTTGTTCCGTGAAGGAGTACGTGTGCGTCAATTAAACTAAAATGAAGTATTAACCTGTTTAAATCCCGTCCTTGGTAATCTACTCTATGTGAGGGCCCTATTCTGTCATCCTGGTTTAATACACAATTAAAATCTCCAAGGCATATGACATGCCGGTTTTCGAGAAACAGATATTCTATATTTCTGAAAAGGTTTTTCCCAGTGGAAGGGTATGGGGGAGCATAAATATTAATTAGGCGGTATCGGTCACCACTCCAGTTGAAGTCCAAAACTGTTATTCTACCTTCTGTATCAAAGGTGAAGTGGCTATGTGCCAGCAAGGATGTATTAAGGACTATTATGCCAACTCCACAAGAGTTCTGCAATGGGAAAGAAAAGATGCCCTTAAGGCCATGCTGAGTCTCAAATTTTTGGACATCCTGAATAGATTTGATATTTGATTCCTGTATGCACAGTATGTCACATCTGTTTTGTTTCGGGAGGTCTATTATTTGCTGCTCTTTGGAGGGCGATCTAAAACCCCGAACGTTCCA
The DNA here is from genome assembly GCF_048455015.1 of Haemaphysalis longicornis. Classification (NCBI taxonomy): domain Eukaryota; kingdom Metazoa; phylum Arthropoda; class Arachnida; order Ixodida; family Ixodidae; genus Haemaphysalis; species Haemaphysalis longicornis. The sequence continues at coordinate 142,851,652 of NW_027526460.1, read as the reverse complement.
AGTCCAAATGTTCAACATTTTATAGATGGATTGTCAAGGTTCGCGCATTCACACACTGACGGCGACACCAAGGCATTCGTAAAAAAAAAAACAAAAAAAAAACACCAACACCCACAACACTTTTGACATTGGATTAAAAGGCCAGTTCCACACTTGCACCTGCTGCTATTTTTTGCTAGTACTGAATTGACAAGAACGGTTGTACACTTGCTGTGGCTCCAGTGTCGGAACCACTTTACAGGAGGAGGTGGGGGCATTGCCCTGACTATCTTGGCAGGCGCATCGCACACAACACAGGACCTTTTTCCCGTCATTGAATATTTGCGGGCACGCCTCTCCATCGACACCCTTTCAGGCGCAACAATTATCTGGGGTAAGCCTCGTTCGTCGGGCGCGTCCGCTGTTCCAGCAGGACGCTCAACAGTGCGAGACAAGAAAAGATGCCTGAGAAATGCAGGGTCCCCTACAGGCGCTTTGTCTGACTGCGTTCTCTTTAGGGCGGGCCGTGCACCGCACTCAGCCTGCAAGCTCCAGCTCTCTCTAAAACCGAAAACCAAGTGAAAGGAGTACGCTTTCCCTGCCCTGCATTTCGTTACAGCTGTTAGCCACCTGATACTGTGTTTTTGGAGTCGGCGTGCCGCCGCTTGTCACTCACAACTCCCAGTCGTGGCCCCGATTGGGGGCACGTCTGTTTGCTCATCAAGGGGTTCACATGATCTGCGGGTGCCAATGGGGCACCGGAACTCACGAAAACAATGTCCTTTCCACCGCCCTTGCCTATACGCTCGGGGCCGTACCTGCGCGATTGCTTATTTTCTATTTTTCCCATTTGTACTAGTGACAGACTATAATATGGGGCGCACACCTCCTCTCCCTCCGCCCGCATAAAAAAAAACCACAAGGAACGAAGACGCGAGGAAAAACAAACTCCGTACGCGTGTAAAAAAAAAACAATGAACGAAGACGCGAGGAAAAACGAACGAAAACACTTGGAAAAGGAAAAGAAAAAAGAACATGTAAAGAACCTTATTACAATGTTTTAGAAACACATGTCATCATCGTCATAATCCTCAAAATTTTCGCTACTCGTCCATTCCTCTGAGTTGAACAGTTGCTCACCCTGTTTCTCTATGCTCTTGAGCTTCTTTTTCACCTTGCTTGTCGAAGCGTCGCTGTCGGTTTGCCGGCTTGCTCTTTTTAGCTCGTCACGGGCTCTATTACACTCACTCACTCCCCCCCCCCCTGTCCGTCCGTTTCGTCCGTGCTGGTTGCACTGTCCCCACTGTTTGTGGAGGTTATCCGCTCGTCTATGACGAGCCTGTCGTCGTCGGTTGAAGTTCCCGAAGCAGCCCCGTCGTCCTGTGCTGCGGTCGGCAGCGCGACGTGCGCCGCTGCCTGCAGCGCGGCGTGCGCCGCCACCTTCCGCACGGCCGTCGGGTCGCTTCCGTCGTCGCTTCCGTCGGGTCGCTTCCGTCGGGTCGCTTCCTTTGCTTCCACCGTTACGACCATTTGATGTTGCGTCTCCTCCTCGTTGCTATCACTGTGAGCTACCTGTGTATTTTGAGACCGCGTGTCTTCGCTCCTGGTGTCGTCGGTGGTTTCAGGGGTTGCTTCGTCTTCGTGCACCTCCATCGCCTGACTTCGCTCCTGGTCGCCATTCTTTCGCCGTTCCTGCAGCGGGGGAAAAGCCGCCGAAACTCCTCCGGCCGCCACCATCGAGTACGACTTGCGCGCAGTGCAGTCGGCCGTAGCGTGCGTCCCGCCGCACCGCGAACAACCTCGCACACAACCTTGCGTCGCGTGCCCGAACACTACACACCTGTCACACCGCGGGGTGGCACACTGGGCCTTGAAGTGCCCTTCCAGGCCGCACCGCCGGCACACTTTCCGCACCCCTCGATAGTCAAAAGTGGCCCTTTGGCCGCTGACTCTCAAGAAGTTCGGCACTGGGTTGTCCATACGCATTTCCATCTTGACGTACCGCAACCCCGTCCTTAGGTGCGGCTTGTCACGAAAGCAGTTCGAATCAATGTCCATGACTTTACCGTAAGGTTCCAAGGCTTTCGCCAGTTCGGCGTCCGTAACAAAGGTGGGCAAAAAAAAGACGGCGATGCTAACGTATTGTTTGTTCGCTGGTACGAGGGTGACTAGGTTGCTTCCAATGCGTAGAAAGTTTGCGTCCAAAAGTTTCCTTACCGCTGCCTGGGTGTTGACTCCGATTTGAAAATCCAATCCGCCCATGTGCTGCACGCTGTACAGGTTGGACGTTGGGACAATGGCCTCCGCCGCATCGATAATGGCGGTGACCGCCGTGCCCGAAGGCACCCTGACATTGAAGTAGTGGTGGCGTGGCGGCGGCATCCCGCCTGAAGGATGAGCAGCTCGGTGACGAGGGGCCTACCGGCCCCCTCGCGGACGACGACAACGCTTCTCCCCCTATGCGACACTGCCTCTGCGCAAAGCCTCCGCCAATTGTGCTCATGACATAAAGAGAATTTATTAAACACAGGTTACAGCTAGGACCCGCTGTAGTTAGCTACTACACGGGTCGACAGAGCACAGGATTTACGTAATGTGCCACAGAGGAAGTGTGAGAAGAGAATTTATTATAAAACCACATATCAGCACGCAGCGACTAGTGGTAACAGCGCTGCCCGAAAGAAAAACAAAATCCAATCAGTTTCCAAATACTCCGGGCAGTCAACACTTTGCACGATAAATGTCTATGGTGGTAAAACAAGCTACTCAGAAATCAATCCATATCATCGAACAAAGAGGCCCTGGCACCAGGTAAGCATGCCTTTTCTTGCTTCGACCGACCACCAGACCCCATCAAGCCTAGCGTCGAGTGCTCGTGGGCATTCAAATGTAACACAAATTATAACCCGTTTACAAACAGCTTCTCTTGTGCTTAACGATTGGAAAAGCGGACAGGGAGCGTTCCACATATCTATTAATCATCTCAGTTTATTTTGAACCGGTTTTATCCATTCTACACTTTTCTTTTAGTACGCGTTGCGTTCTAGCGCGAGGTGTTCGAAAACGAATGTCCCGGTGTTTTAGTACCGTGGCTACAGGACACGACGACAGGAAACGCCCACAGCCCGAGCCCCTAAGGTGCTTCGCTCTAAATCCCAGTGCGCGGTTTCACGGGCACAAGCTCCTCTCGCCCTTTTAGTCCAGTCTCAGTATTGGCCTCGAGGACATACTGTGGCGCCACCTACGAGTGACGTCACTTGTAGGACGCCGAATCGTGTTGTCGTCTGCTACAACACATTTCCCGTGCGTATGCGGAAGCGTGTTTTTTTGTTGTGGCCACCGTCTCGCCCCCTCTTTGTGAATTTGATGCAAATTAGCAGAAAAGTTGTCTGTAAACCAAATAATTCAGGCAAGCAATCAGCGAAGCAATCAGCGACTCGCTTGTTCCCGGCGACACCGCCGCGTTTAGGTAGTTGCTACCATCGCGACCCACAGCTCTTACATACGCAGCCAGCTAACGCCAAGGACGATGCAACTGATGCCGAGACAAGTACGCTGTTAATTCATGATGAAATACTTGTGACGGGACATGTGTGTGCAAGGAAACACCTTGTAACAGCGACGGAAACGCGTCGCTCACTTATGATCTCACCGCGCCTGGTAAATGAATGACTACGCGACAACAGTGATAAGATTAAATTATTGTTATGGTCTGCAGTTTGGCTTACTCAGTGCCTATTTCCCCTACGATGTTTTTATAGTCATGCCCGGATTTGACTAACGATCACTGCCGTAGCCTGTACATGTACTCTGCACGGCTGGTGTTTACTTTTCGCGACTTGTCCGCAATGTATGAAAGGTGTGAACGCGAGTTTTTAACGCCTTCGAGCGGGTTTGGGCAGGGCTAAATTCAGCTTTCATTGGGTGCTCGGCGTGGTAATTTATAATTGCAGCCTGTTTTGTATGTTTACAGTGAGCCGGCCTTTCTCAAGCATCAATTTCGAAATTCACGACTGCTCACAGAAGGCGAGGCTGCGTACGAGGCGAAACACGTCTAATGATTTCGGATAATGGGGAGATTTAGAATAGGAGAACTGAGCGTTGGGGGCCCCCAAGAAGATAGGGGAACACAAACGCAAAGCGCGTGCGCGCGACGGGAGGGCCTTCTCCAACAGCTCGAAGCCGGCTTCAGATGCCCGTACTGAATGTTGGGAACTTAAGGCTTGGCGTCGCAGCAGATATTTCATCGCCGTTAGAGTTGCGAGTGACAGTCCCTAACAGAACGTTTCACCACGCTGGGAACTCTGTAAGCGCGGTGATTTCCGTTGAAGCGATCGACGATCTTCACGGCCTCGGCGATTCTTGCGCGCAAGCATAGCCATCCTTCGGCCGCTCGCCGCACCGTGCGTGAACGGGCCGGCGCTGCCGGGACCGACCTCCGCTGCCGGTCGGCGTAAATCGCGGCAGATATTTGAGCATCGCTTTGAAAACCACAGCTGATGACACTACCTATCAGAATTTTTCATCACAGTAACACCCACTTTCACCAACCTGGAACGTCTTTTCCACGACTTGTGTTATTTTAAAAAGCGGCGACAAGTTGTTGCTGCCGCGACCTGCGTCGGTTCGAGCCGCACCGTCGGCCGTGCGGGCAGGCACGGCGGGTGCGTGTGCTTCTCGATTCACGCTTCACGATTTCCTGCTTTATACATTTCTTGCAAACAAGGGAAATCTGGAAACTTCACTCGGCGGTCGTCGTAGTCCACATTGTTGATCGGGGAAACAAGCCGCTGCTTACGCTTCGGTCGCATATACGTAATACACCACCACGCTCATGGTGTTTGCAGATAATCTACCACAGTTGGTACGGTTATAAAGTCCCCATGAGGTCAAACTGCGCTTGACGCACTGAGAATTAACTTCAAACAAAGGAAATTAACCCGAAAATACTTTTAGAACGCGCTTCCTAAGCGAAGTGCCACGCGCAGCTAGCCAACCACGCAGCAAGATAGGAACGGCGATCCTACAAGTGACGTCAAAACGATCGCAGCGCCGGCCTCTCCAGTGGTGGGCCTCGCGGCCAATAGCGACGTTGGCGCGGTCAATCGTGGCATGGCGGCCTTGGCGGGGCCAGGTCACGCATGGTGGTCTACTGTAATACACCGTTCTCGGATTCCCTGGGGTGAGAGATAAAGTCTTAAAAGATCAGACATCTTTGGATTAGAACAAAAAAAATCCCAGGACATTTCCACTAACGCGAAACTTAGGGATGGACGAAGCATGCAGCGAACGCCGGTGTTTCCCGCAGGAAAATCCCTGCTAATGGCCAATGAAGGATAGAAAACGATTGAGTTTCAACAATATGTATATGCACATTTATTATAAACAATCAGCAATCGCAGTGCTAATCCCAGTCGATATCCCTTATGTATTTCTTGGGTTCTTCTTCCTCGTCTTAAGGCATTTCTGGGAATTGACGCGGAATTGAAGTGACGCGGAATTGAAGATCGGTGACACACCGCAGCCCGCGGCGCCCAATGTGGCGCTTTCAGCGCCAACGGCATGCATGCGTTGAGCTGGGGCGGTATTCTCGTAACTGTCCCTTTTGAAAACGTCTTTTTTGCGTCCCTTTCATCGTGACGTACTTCCGGTTAAGTAGTGGCCTTTGATTCAAATACCGTAACTGTTCTTGCAAACGCATTTTAAAGAACTGAAACCGTATCAGAGTATCTTTTATGTGTTCATTGTTCCGCGAGCGAACCAACAATTAGGCGACGAAAAATCGTCTGCTCCGAATCGTCTGCTCCGAGTAGCCACGGCTCATAGCTCCGCCGTGCTTGCATGGCGTCACATCCGAGTGTTCGCTTTTAGCCAATCAGGGCTCACCCAAAAGGGACATTTTTGAAAGGGACACAAAAGGGACAAAACACGGGAATACCGCCCCTGGTCCACTCTGCCAAGGCCGGTGCATGCCGATGCATGCACCGGCCTTGGCAGAGTGGACCAGGCCGATGTATTGCGGGAAAGCCCCCCGCGTCTTTGAGGAGAGCGAAAAATCCGGCGCGGGAGAGTTCGATATATCCATTGTGAGCAAAATCGCGTTCGATATAAAAAGTTTAAAATACATGTAATTTTTACCGGAATTATACAAGGGAATCATAGGCAGTAATTCGATGTATTCGTGTTCAATATAAGCGGGCTTTTCTGTAGTTCGATTCGAGGCCACGGTGGCCGCTTTCCTGATGGAGGCGAAAAGCAAAAACGCCAGTGTATACTTGATTTCAGCGCCCGTTAAAGATCCCCTGGTGGTCAAAATTAATCCGGAGCCCTCCACTACGGCGCGCCCCATCGCCTGCGTTGCGTCGGCGCGTTAAACCCTACAATGAATGAATCAATCAATCAATCAATCAACTACAACCGTAGACCAAGACAGGCTTTGGACGAGTCTGCCACAACCCCAGCTGCCGCGGATGAGGAAATAATTACGGCTAAATCAAGGTTAACCAAGTGAAACCGAGACTTCATCAGGCTAAACCAGGATTTCGCTTTGTATATCCGGGGTAAGCTGAGCTAATCCGCAGCCATTTTTAGTTTCACAGAACTCTGCATTGAGCGATAAAAAGCAGGCAAAGTTATCATAAGGATCGGGCGGCCGCTGTATGGCACCACCGTCGCTTCAGCAAACAGCGCCGCCCGTGGCGAACCGCTCTTTAGTGGAATGCCGGTGGCGGTCAGCGCGGCGTAGTTGAGCATGGCTTTCTCTCGTTCTGCGGAGGTGCGGCTTGCAAAGCCCAGATAACCACAAGGACGTTTTCAGGTCGGTAAATCTTGAAAGTGGAGGCGACCTTTACGAGGAATGCCAGGCGTATGATTTACGCCCATTCTTAGTAATTACAAAAAGCAGACGACGCTCAATGCGCCAAGCTGGAAGTCGAGCTGGAAGTACAAGCGTGTTAAGCCTTCGGGCAATTTTTTTATTAAGTATTGTTTGCTGAGTGCAGTTGGCTCATAGAGGAATGTATTGTAGCTAAGTAGAGGGCAGCTCAATGAACGGGACGAAGCGAAGACGAGACGAACACAAGCACTTGTGTTTGTGTCGCCTCCGCTTCGTCCCGTTCATTGCACTGCCCTCCACTCTGAAACTTATGTACCAACCTGCTCAAGCTTCGACTCTTGTTAGATTGTAGCTAAATTCCCCTGCAAATCCGGCGTGGGCAGCCGATCCAAGTTTGCTGCGGCGGTCGCCTTTGGCAGTTGATAAAGAAACTGCGTTGTGCACGAGCGAAAGATAAAGTTGAGGGGAGACTTCTAAGATTTACCCCAAAACAAAAAGCCTGATAGACGACGTACGCAACTTCATTACTACCGGTGTAAACGTAATTACTTCCGCAGAAATACGTTTACAACTGACATCATTAATCGTTTACAGAATAAATACAGTACCGCATGATAGCATATTGCTTGACGCGGAAAAAACATTGTTTTATGCCTTTTATTAATCTTAGTTGCTGGGTAATTGGTTAACGATTAAAAAAAAAACAAGTACTGCGCGGCTGAAGGGCAAGAGACAGGAGGGTGCCGAAAAGCTGCTTTCGGTTTCACAACCGAATGCTGCGGTCGCGTGTGCTTGAATAAACAAACTGCATCGCTTGCGCTGCACCAAAAGCGCCGTCATAATCTCTAGGACCAAACAAAACCCACGGCATAAAAAATGCAGAAATTTGGAGAATTAATGTTTATGCGGTCTTTACGCTCCACCAACCTTTCTTTTTCTCGGATTCACACGGCTTATCACGTGAGAGGACGGAATAAGAATACACGTTGACTTAGTCAGTTTATATTTAATTCTCTCTCTTTTTTTTTGTTTTCAGACACGCATGAAAGCGCATGATTACGCAGAACTGTGACTTATTATTTTCAATATATTTTTATTTTCCTGCGTTTATTACAACGGATGATAGTTGCCAGATTTGGCAGATTTTGTTGGCGCTATCGAAATTGGGTGGCTTTTGTTTCGCTTAGTTATACTTTTGTTTTTCTTTCAATGATTGAAAATTTTATCTCGTAACGATAAATGTATTGGCAAGGGGGACTTGCGTTGAGGGACTTGACAAAGAATGCTTACGCATTAAAATCACAGGCTGACGTTAACATTGCCGCATTTTTGAACACCTTGGCCGTCTGTCGGTGCCAGCATTTATTTCACACTGCAGAAGGTAAATTTCGGGGGGCAGGCGGAGGGGTTGTAGCTTTTTCCGTTGGGTGGTTGAATTACTTCGACTCTTGATGAAATGACCACTACGAACGCGGGACTTCGCCGTCATCTCTCCGGCTCCCATGCTGTTACTCGTGAAAAATTGATTGATTGATTGATTGTGGGGTTTAACGCGCCGACGCAACGCAGGCGATGAGGCGCGCCGTAGTGGAGGGCTCCGGATTAATTTTGACCACCTGGGGATCTTTATCGTGCGCCGAAATCTCGCACACACGGGCGTTCTTGCTTTTCGCCTCCATCAGAAAAGCGGCCGCCGCGGCCGGGAATCGAACCCGCGACCTCGTGCTCAGCAGCGCAACGCCTTAGCCACTGAGCCACCGCGGCGGGTACTCGTGAAAAATGAAGGCACAAAGCTCACGGTTACGGAAAGAAATTGTAAATTGCCCCGACGTTTCCACGGCGACAAGGCAATCAAACTCGTTTGGCAGTGCCTTTATTCTCATCAAAGCACACGTATCGAGGTATCCCACCGTTAGGGCTGATGTAGGAACAGTAGTCATTGAAACTAGAGGAAATATTTTAAGCTGGTAGAAATTAGTGCTACTACAAGGAATTTTATTCGTACCAAATCGGGTGCGGTCGGGTGTACAGCGCCGCAAAAAGTGCCGGCATCAATGAGGCCCACTCCAAGCCTTAGAAGCGTCCGACGACTTTCGTAGTCGTTAGAGCATATAAGAACTCAGCACGTTTCCCTAGACACCGCACATATCCACTCACACCACATAAACATTAAGAGCGCCGAAGTAAACATGACAAAACAATTCTGCAGAAATTCAGAGAATTATCTGATTGATTGATTGATTGTAGGGTTTAACGCGCCAACGCAACACAGGCGATGAGGCGCACCGTAGCGGAGGGCTCCGGAATAATTTTGACTCCCTGCGGATCTTTAACGTGCGCCGAAGTCTCGTACACACGGGCGTTTTTGCTTTTCGCCTCCATCAGAAAAGCGGCCCCCGTGGCCGGGAATCGAACCCGCGACATCGTGCTCGGCAGCGCAACGCCTTAGCCACTGAGCCACCGCGGCGGGTCAGAGAATTAGCTTCTAATGGGCCGCATTCTTATGCCGCCTGTCTTGAGTGTGAGTTTTTCCCAGGCAATTCTTTTGTTTTTTCTAAATTCTGTCCGACCAATTATCTCCAATTACGCTATTATAACGATTACAGGTGAAACTTTAGCGAAATATTAATTATGGCGGAAATGCAGGGCGTTACGGGGTCCCCATTTTCCATAATAATTATAAATATATATATATTTTTTGTCTAGTTTTGAATTTTTTTCGATCAATTATCACCATTTACGCTATCATAACGATTACAGGTGGAACTTTCGCGAAATCCGCATTATCTTGGAAATGCTGGGCGTAACAGGGTTCACCATTTTTAGTAAATATTATATATTTTTTATTATTCTTTTAGTTTTTCAAAACTTCGTTCGGCCAATTATGTCCATCTGTGCTATTTTAAAGATTGCAGGGGGAACTTTTACGGGATCTGCATTATTGTGGAAATGCTATGCGATATACGTTTTCACATTTTACGTAATTTTTTAATATTCTCTTATTTTTTAGTTTTTCGAAATTTATTCTGACCAATTATCTCTATTTACGTTATTATATAAGGTTTACGTTTGGAATTTTTGAAAAATTTGCATTATTGTAGAAAGGCAATGTGTTAGGCGGTTCCCCACTTTCCGTAATTATTTTATATATTTTTTTAGTTTTTAGTTTTTGAAAAGTTGGTTGGACCAATTATGTCCATTTGCGCTATTATAATGACTACAGGTGGAACTTTTGCGAAATTCGCATTATTGTGGAAATGCAGGGCGTTACACGTTTCGCCATTTTCCGTCATTTTTCGACATTTTTCTTACTTTTTAGTTTTTTCTTTCAAAATTTATTGCGACCAGATATCTCCATTTGCGCCATTATAGCGATTACTGGCGTAACATCTGGGATATCTGCATTTTTGGGGAAATGCAGGGTGTTACACGGTCCTGGCTCTGAGGGTACTCGACAAGGAAGGCAACGCGTTTGAATGACGGGAGGCTGCGTATTCCCATGCGACAGCCCATTCCAGTAACGTTGGAAGCAACGAGTGGTGGCGCCACCCGTCCACTTCCTTCCTTTGCAGCATGTAGACCCAGCAAGTCGAGCGAGTGATCAATTGTAGTTTACGAAGACTCTCAATTCTTTTTTTCCGCTATTCTATGACTGACGCCACTTTTTGCTCAACCATTACGGCAGCATTGTCGTAGCACTGACTAACAGTCCTGTAGATTCATCTTGTTCTTTTGTAGGTATCTTATCAGTGCACCTGATCCAAGCATCTTTGTCCCTTCCTCAGATAAAGCCGAACACGAACTCGTCCACTTCAACGAATTTTTTTCCCTAATTCAACTTCCACATATCGCACAACCTCTGAAGTGAATTCGCGGTGCCCTTGGGTGGAAGTCGTGTCTAACATAATTGATACTGCTTTGTCTTTACGAATTCCTCGCAGTAGCAAGGACTCGCGGACTATGGAAGCCATCATGAGGATGGAATAGTTTCGGACATGAGGTGACTGGTGCGGTATGGACACCGGAAGGGTAAAAAATATAAACTAACTTCAAGGAAATTTGCGACATTAGCCTCGTCACCTCTTTGGAGACTCTCTCAGTGTCCCCGCAATGCAGAATTCCCTGCACCGAAAACGTTTGTAAAACCAGAGTCCGTCAATGCTAAAACTTTGGACGCCATTTGTAGAACTCTCAACGCCACTTTTAGAGACCTCTCGGCGGCAGATTTTACGCCATTTCTTATTTTCTTTCCGCATCCTTGATTCAAGCGGCAGCAATGACTTCTGCGGTGCGGATACATTTCTTTCAATTTCTTCCTTCTGTGAAAAACATTCGCCGGTTTTCTGCATTTCTGCATTCAAGTGGCTTTCCACTATCAAATCTCTCGTCATGCTGCAATGATGGTAGCTGATGTGCGCGGGAAAAGAGGGGGCTGTTGGAAATCACGGCAAGGAGGAAGAAGTGGTCCCTTCAACGTGCCTCTCGAATCATCATCATTGTACATAGTGTTCCATTCTGTCCCATTAAAGCGGCGGCTCCCGTTCGTGGTCCCGGCTCGGTCCTTTCCGCGACATGGTGCCGAAACCCGGGAAAAGCGGCTTTCACAGACGTGAGACACTCTAACGAGCGCCGGCCCCATCGACCTTCGAGAAGAAGTTTCCGCCGGTGCATTTGTGTCCTCGTCTGGAGCCGCGCCAAGGGAACTCAACGGTGGAAGGTCCGAGCGGGCTGCCAACCGACGACAACGTGAGCCGTGGGGCGAGGACTGTTGGACCTGACGCAGAACGAGCTTCAAGCACCATTATATAAACGACATGGAAGGAACGAGCTTCAAGCACATGCATTCACGATGAAGACACCACCTTCATACGTTGTAACGACGGTGTACTTCGTGGCCATACCCAGGAACGCCTACCTACCAACGATTCTGTGGACTGCATAACGCCGAGGAGAACAATGCAGGAACTTATAAGCCAACGACTTCAGCTACGTGACGAAGTCTCCACAATTATTAGGCAAGTTGAGCTGCATCTTTCTTATGGACCGCCCTCGCTAGTTCAGCTCTCTAGCTGGAACCAGTCTTTGATAGAGAAAGAGCAAGCGCTCAAGGAAACGGACGGAAAAATCGAAGACCTCGTTGCCATTGAGAAGATTGCCGAGGAAAGCGAAAAGGACGAAACATGGGCAAACACCATCGCAACGACAAAATGGAAGTTGGGAGGAGTTATTATGGATTTGCGATCGTCTCTAAAAAGCACGATTCGCAAGCGAATGAGACGAAATCTGAACCATGGAGGCGTACCTTCGTTTCCTGATTACGGCTCAAACGGTTACAGCACGTCTCTCGGCAGGTCGGCGGCATTACTGACGGGCGTAACTGACGAAGCATGCAACGATAATCCCAGCATAAGCTTGATAGGCGAACTGGAACAGGACCTTAAGCGAGAATCGGACACCGGTAATTTTACAAATAGCGCTTTATTGCCTTCAGCACGGCCAGAAACGTTGAACCGCCAGATCCCCAAAGGTGAATTACCCGAATTCGACTCAGGAAACGACCGCGCCACCCAATTTAGGCTACCCCGCACGGTATCTCCTGTCGTCGCGAACCGAAAGGCTTCAACAAATGCTAACGATACTGATTGTAGGGGGCGTGCGAAACCTACTACCCAAGATGAATACCGGACGCGACTAAAGCACTAACTGGGAGAAAAAGGGAGAAGCATCAAATACCAAGAAGAACGGATTTTCTATCCGAAGAGAACCACTCGCACAACGGCAGTGAAGAAGGTGACCAGACGAAAAACGGGGAAACATTCCAAGCAACGATATGCAGGCCAGATCCCACACCGCCTCAAGTCGTCTCAACGACTTCAGGTGGACTCTTCGCGCGATGGGCTTCCTATGCACTGTTGCGCTGACAGAGCGAGCTGTGTGCCCTACCTCACGTGGTTCTCCTCTACACTCCGTCGTTTCGGCAGACGATACAAGCACCGGTGGCGGAGAAAGTGCGCTCGGCGCTGCCCCGGACTGACATTGGACTCCACCGACTTGGCGTTGTGTTAACCCCGAACATTGGAACGATACCGCAGTGCCTGATATTATAGTTTAACTCCTTTCTTTGAAGTCGGGAGTATGTTGGAATTAGTAGCGAGGAGGAAGAAGAGACCGTGCGCTCGAACGAAGCGTGCACTACTATCATCATCATTGTACATAGTGTTCCATTCTGTCCCATTAAAGCGGCGGCTCCCGTTCGTGGTCCCGGCTCGGTCCTTTCCGCGACATGGTGCCGAAACGACCGGAAAAGCGGCTTTCACAGACGTGAGACACTCTAACGAGCGCCGGCCCCATCGACCTTCGAGAAGAAGTTTCCGCCGGTGCATTTGTGTCCTCGTCTGGAGCCGCGCCAAGGGAACTCAACGGTGGAAGGTCCGAGCGGGCTACCAACCGACGACAACGTGAGCCGTGCGGTGAGGACCGTTGCACCTGACGCAGAACGAACGTGAAGCACAAGAACACGACCCGAGGTGAACGAGCTTCAAGCACATGCATTCAGTATGAAGACACCACATTCATACGTTGTAACGACGGTGTACTTCTTCGTTGCCATACCAAGGAACTCCTACCTCCCAACGATTTTGTGGTCTGACTAACGCCGAGGAGAACAATGGAGGAGCTTATCAGTCAACGACTCCAGCTACGTGACGAAGTCTCCACAATTATTAGGCAAGTTGAGCTGCATCTTTTTTATGGACCGCCCTCGCTAGTAATGCTTTCTAGCTGGAATAGGACACTGATAGAGAAAGAACAAGCCCTAAAGAAACTGGACGGCGAAGTCGAAGACCTCATTGCCATAGACAAGATTGCCGAGGAGATCGAAAGTGCTGAAACATGGGCCAATACCATCGAAACGATGAAGTGGAAAGTACAAGGGGTTATCAGCGATTTACGGCAGTCTTTAAAAAGCTCAGTTCGGCAACGAATCAAATGCAACGTGAACCATCTAGACGTAACATCGTTCACCGGCTACGGTTCGAATGGGGAGGGCATTTCTCCCGATATGTCAGCTGCGTCACTGATGGGCATTACGGACGAAACATATAACAACCGGAGCATCACCGACTTTAGAAACGAGCCAGAAGTGAAGCGTAATCAATACTCCGACATCGGTTATTTTGCGGACAGCACGACACTGCATTTAGCACCAACAGAAACGTATCAATGCAGCCATCCGGAATCTGAGGCAGAAAACGACGGTGACACCCAAAAAAGGTTAATCCGCGCGGCCTCTCCTGTGAACGTGAACGAAGAAGCTCCAACAAGTACCAACGTAGAAGAGCGTACGCTGTGTGTAAAAATAACGCAACAAAAGAAATACAGAACGCATCGAACGCGCAAAAAAGGAAAGAAACGGAGAGGTACTAACCTCTCGGAGAAAAGCCTGGAAAGAAGTGTCTTCATAATTTCATGTGGGAAAAGAGGAAACGCCCTTCAAATGGCACCAAAGAAGATGCAGAGACATACAACCGAGAAACCTCGCAAGCAACGATGTACAGGCAGGATTCCATGCCGCCTGAGAATGTCTCAACGCTGTCAGGAGACTCCTTCTCGGGGGGATACCACTGTTTCCTGTGGAGCTGACAAAGCGACCTATGTGCCCCATTTCACGTGGTGCAACTCCACCCCCCGAAGTTTTGGCAGACGGTACAAGCACCGATGGCGAAGCAAGTGCACTGGGGCTGCACCGGACTGCTTTCAAGACTACACCGGATCGTTTTTGAAATATTCATGTACTTTGGAACGATAACGCTTGTTTGACTTAGTCGTTCAGTACCTTCTGCTTTTCGTGGTCGGGAGGATGTTGGAAATCACGGCAAGGAGGAAGTGGTCCCTTCAACGTGCCTCTCGAATCATCATCATTGTACATAGTGTTCCATCCTGTCCCATTAAAGCGGCGGCTCCCGTTCGTGGTCCCGGCTCGGTCCTTTCCGCGACAGGGGCAACAAAGTACAAAATGCTGCTTTTTCCGAAAGAGTGTAGGATAGCCATGAGCGGGTCACCTCTTCACCGTGCCAATCGCCTAACTTCTTTTAAATGCAGAGCATTTCTTTAACTCACGACGTCACCCGGCGTTGTCGGCGTGCCTCGGCGTCCGCAACAGCCGTTCCAAGTGCCCCCTCTCCCCCACTCCTCCTCTCTCGCATCACGCTACCCTCCTCCCTCTCAACAACAGGTCCGCACCCCTCCCCCTATACTATATAAAAAAATACTATCCGGCGCCTGGTTTCGATCCCTCGACCCTGCGGGCGGAACGCAATGTACATGGTGCTCTTCCCACTGCGCCACAAAGCCGACACAGAATGGGAGGCTACGAATGCGCCTTATATCCTTGACTCATTCAAACTACGTCAAGAAGCTGCTGATACAACGCATTCACTACCACCAACTCCCCGAACACTAAATGTTGACGCAATACACCCACCCCCTATGCGACGCATTTACTCGAGTCCCCCTCGCGGGGAGATGGGCCCTTTTTTTAAACCTAGCTTTGGTCATTGAGCGATTTCTGGCAAAAAAAATGTTCTTCCCAATTTCGACAATACTTGGTACCGAGGTTACTTTCCTTCGCACAGCGTCAGACACAGTGGCTTTAAGAGCAAAGCTTCCTTTGGCTCTTCTGTCAGTTTCCATGGAGCTGCTGATGCTGGCATCTATCACGAGAGCGGTGCCGGTAAGGCGGCACGGGAAGCGGGGGGAGGGGGTTGTCGCCCACAGATTTTACAACAGGTGTCGCTGGCCACCTGGCACTGCCGTCGAGGGGTCCTCCAAGCGACTGGCAGAAAAGTGCCGAAGACCGAGTTGCTGCCCGTATCACCTTCTGTGCTCTTGCAGCTGGTGGCGCCTTTGAAATGGAGATTATGACACTGAGCGCTTGTCGTTAAGTCTCGTTCTTCAGTAAAGTGGAAAGCCCCGCTAGTTGCAGCGGATTCATCATTCGAAGTAAATAACCCGAGCGCTTTCTATCAACTGTTTACTTCCCGAAAACACGTCGTATGTTCTGTCCTTCTTTTGTAATACATGCGCCAAGCACAGGATATAACGTTTGCTTTTATTCCATTATCCCACGTGACCTCTTGTGTGTTGTGGCCCAAAACCTGATTTAATTCGCCTGCAGTATAATTGACGGCTGGTCTACGTAAGTGTCTTAAGATTTTTTTTTTTCGAAAGCTTCGACGATAAATCAGCATGTCTCATCATTGTGAGGAAGCTGGGCTCTCGCACTCCCACAAGATGGTTGACACCCTCAGCACGCTTTGCAACGAAGTCCAAGATTCGGCTTTGGCATTCGCTTTGTTGAGTTCTCGTGCTCGCGCAGTCTCACAGTCATGCATCGACCGGTTTTCCCAAAATAGTGCTTAACTCATGACAACGAGAGGTTGTACACAACACCTGTTTTGCATTTCTCATAAGCGTCTCGGTGCTTCACCACGTATTCCTGAGCGTTCCTGCAGGCGCCAATTATCTTCCTTGCTACGCTTCCGCAGATGCTCCCAAGCTTGTTCTTCCGGCCGTAAAAATAATATCGACAGCATAGCGCGCGGCAACCGCTTCGGGCGATGCCACGTAAGGTAGTACCGCCTGCTTCCTTCTCTCCGCCTGTTCTTCCCTGGAGGGGGAGCGCTTTCTCGATCGCTTCATCTGGCCCCTCAATCCTCCTTACATTCATACGATCCAGTAGAGTCATTGGAAGACAATCCTACGCCAGCCTGCCAGCTGACAATCCTGTCAGCCTGCCAGCCTGCCACACAGTACTTGCTCATCTAAGCCTTCAAGACCGACATAGCTGAGCGAGGCCTCCGCAATCGGCTCGGCGGCGCCTCCGAGCCGTTCGCGTAGGCCACGGCTAAGCATTGTTTTGCCTACTTCGAATGGTTAGAGGTGAAACTCAGCAAAGGCTTTACTGACCTCGGTGCATACGCCTTACAAATGTGATCATCTTAGAACTTGAGGCTTACGTCCACGAACTGAATCGCACCTTCCTTTGAAGTTTCCATAGTAAAGTTCGATCCTCTAAAACAAGCCCAAAACATTATCGTTGCAGTGGCTAAGGCGTTGCGCTGCTGAGCACGAGGTCGCGGGTTAGATTCCCTGCCGCTGCGGCCCCTTTTCTGATGGAGGCGAAAAGCAAAAACGTCCGTATGTTCGGGATTTCGGCGCGCGTTGAATACCCCCAAGTGGTCAAAATTAATCCGGAGCCCTCCACTACGTCGCGCCTCATCGCCTGCGTTGCGTCGGCGCGTTAACCCTGCAATCAGTCAATTATCGTTGCACATTTACTTTCTTTGTGGTCAACAAACACGAGATAATCGTTGACAAAACGGAAAGCTTTGTTCGAAATGCCGCTCATCTCAGCTTCTACACTCCTATCAGCCTTCCTCAGAATTACGCTCTTAAGAATAGGAGCTACTTTCTAAGCAATATTTTTGAACCGGTCAGTGCATGAATGTAAGACTGCGCGGACATGAGAACTCAATAGAGGGAACGCCAAAGTCGAATCTCCAACATCATCGCAAAGCGCGCAGAGGGAGCCAACCATCTTGTGTGAGTGCGAGAGCCGAGCTTCCTCACAGAGATGAGACATGCCGACAGATTCTCGAAGCTTCCAAAATAAAGAAATCAGGGAACATGTGCGTAGCCCAGCCGTCAATTACACTGCAGGCGATGGAAATGAGGTTTTGGGAGGCAACACTCGAGAGGTCACGCGGGATGATGGAATAAAAGCGAACGTTATCATCCTGCGCTTGGCGTATGTATTGCGATTGAAGGACCGAATATAAGATGTTGCGTTAGCATGAAATAGGCGATTGACAGAAAGCGCTCGTGTTGTCTAACTGCTGTGTCACGTCTTCTTGCGCTTTAAATGATCAGTCTCGCATTTCTAGGCGCACTTGCCACCACTCACCGTTTTGAAGAATCAGAAACCACACCAGGCACAATAACACACTCGGAAAAGAAGGTGCGCCAATCCACCCGGTGAAGGCGGTTGGAAAGCAAAGCTGTAAGCGACACCCACAATTACCCATGCGACGTCACTGAAGTCATACACGTGGCTCTACGAATAGTAAAACCAGAGACAAGTGAAATGCACTTAACCACGCACTTCATTACTTCGAAGAGATATTCTTTGCCGAAGTGAAATCAATGCTTGATCCATGAAAGGTGGTTGGTTGAGCTGTATCGTAAAGCCCATGAGTGGAAACTCTTTTTTTATATAGTGAATAAGCTCAAAGCCGGTGTTAGAAGATCTCACTTCTCCTCCATCTCTTCCGCCAATCTCGTCACCTCCATCGACCACGGCAGAGACGGAGGATAAGTGATATGCCATGCGTTGGAGTGAGCTTCTTTTAATTTTTACGAACTCTTAGCGCATGCGCAAGGCGCGCACAGTGCCGCTACACGTGCCGTAGGAGGAGCGCACAGCGGCGCGAGAGGTTTCGTGTAGCTATCACGTGGCATTCAACGAGAACCCAGGGGGTAAACATGCAGACGTGCTCGGTGAGTGCACCATCTGTCTCCCCCGTCTCCGCGTGTGCTCGTAGCTCAGTCGGTAAGACAACTGGCTCTCGCTCCGTTTCTGTATTCGTTCAAGGTTCGATTTCTGGCGGTGCCAGTAACTTCTTTTATTTGTTCGCGGGAGTTTTTTCTTGACAACAACGGTCGTGACAGAACCCTTGGGGTGTAAAGGTAAAATCTTCGCTTTAAAATGACACACGCCAGCTGATTTCAACCCGGGTATGCGACGACCTAAACTTCGCGTTACGTCGATTCCCAGATATGCTTAGGGTGTTTTTAAAGATATCTATGCTGTTTTTAAAGATATCATCTAACTACTGACTTCCAGCATAGTGACGCAGTTGCCTCCACCGAGAAAGTTGCGGCTGATTCTAATCCCTGCCGGACCAAAATTAACTTTTATGCAGAAATGCATTATAATCGGGGGTTGTCGTGCGTCCCTTGGCCGGCGTCCGCAGCGCGTCTGATGATGATTGTGGCATGATGCCCCTAGGGATTGGCCAACCAAACAATCCATCACGAGATAGCTTCGCGTTCAACCACCATCGTCACCTTCCCGTAGGGGAACCGCTGGAGAAGAAGAAGAAGGAGAAGAAGACAAAGCTGCGAATAGGAGGGCTGCGTGAGTTTTGGCTACCGTTATCCTCCTCGGCCAGCGCATCTTCCCGATCTGAACCCGGTCGAAGAGCGGCTCATCGCGCCTCGACTCCCCTTCATGAGCATCAGGCGGCTGACTCGAGGCAACGGGCAGTTTGGAATCAAAACCACGCTGCAGGAATTCCAACGTCCTCTGAGGTCAATGATGATCGTAAGTGAAGTGAAGGAAAATTAAAATGGTTCCCATGGTCGGATCGAACTTTAGTCCCCAGCGATATAAAGCCGAACTCTATCCGGCTGGGAAATTCCGGCACGTTCGAAGCCCTTTATATTTGGAGAGGGGTACATGCTGTTGGTAATCAGCCATTCCGATGCTGTCGCCACACTCGTCATCTCAACGCAGTCACCTGTGCTGCGACGTTGCCTTCCTCCGTCCGCTATCGACGCGGCGCAGAGCAGAGCGATGAAGCTCTCGAGCCGACGAAGAGTTGAAGCAACATTTATGTGCAGTATGTAGAGGCGTAACAACAGCGTTACATGGCTCGCACAAAGGCGACAGCACGTCACCACTCGGTGCCTCTTAAAAGTGCCGCCGAAAAGTGCCGCGCTCGGTGTGCTTCCGGGCGGGTTTTATACCCCCGGGAGTCCGTTGCAGCCGCGAGCAGTTGGAGTCGCTCCAATCAGGACTCTCGATGGCCTAAGTTTGAATCCAACTAACGGAGGCGAAGCGATTGCGTCAGCCGAGCCGCCACGAATGGGAAAGGCAAGGCATGTCGCTGCGCGTCTGCCGCAGGCCGGTCGTCTGAGGCATGATTCGGCCGAGCTGTTGAGAAGGGAAAAGGAGAGGCCACTACTCTGCGGCGCCGTCAAGTTGGGACGTGTCTGCCGTGGGAGGTTTGGCGAAAAGGTGCGAATCGGCCCCGCCGTCGTGCGTTGCCAGATGAAGCGAATTTGGTCTGGGCGCTCTGGCACAACAATGGACCTGCAAAATTATACAGAAAATGCACCCCTCCGTTCAATGACGACGACGGTTAAACGCTAGGGAAAGCAATGGAATGCCCGTTTCAATAACAATCGCAGTGCAGTAAGCCATCCTGATAAGAAAGAGGTGTTCGCATAAGGAGCGCACAGCGTTACGTCACACTCTCAACCTATAGGATCCGCGCGCTTTCGGGTTGGTTCGTCTGGTGTTGGACTTGGTGTCGGATAGCTTGGCGTTCCCACGTCGTTGTCGTTTAGACATAGCGGTAGTTGATTTTTTTTTCAACTGAATTATTTTTTTCGCGCCGTCAGCCATTTTGCGTGCTATAAAAATCTAGCGAAGACGCCATAACTTTTACCTGCCTGGTCCCTCAAAGCTTATGCGTTAAAAAAAAGCAAGAACTCGGCGATTTGAATGCTCCCTGCTTGATCTTCTGCCGCGCCTTTTTACTGCAGGAGTTTGTTTATAAGATACTTTTTATTTCATTGACTTACCCATGCCCATTTTAGTGTTTCAAACAGACATTTATTTCAGTGATCAGGGAAGCGTAGTTTACTAAAATAGCGTATCGGTGTTATCTAAAGCATAACATTGAGAGCCGCCCTGGTGACAAAAACAAAGCATACCATTTCAAAACACTTTATTTCCTTCACACATTCGCCCACTGACGTGAGAAAAACGAATAAAACAGTTGACTTTATTCGATTACGAAAGTGCATCTGTAAAAGTGATCCTTGAAAAGTGAATACACCGCACACAGTGCTGCCAGCCTATCGAAGTGAGCTAGAAGATTTATAGGCGCATTCAGATTCGGGCCTGAGCGCTGATATAACGGGAAGAATTGCAGTTGAAGTCGAGGTTGAAATTTATTTGCAGTCATTGACAATGGCTGAAGGGGCGGGGGAGAAGATCCTAACTATCTTAACGGCGCTTCCGCCCCCGACGACTCAGGCGTGGCAAGAAAAGGCAGATCAACAACAACAATAACAAAGACAGAACACAGGCACAACTACAATATTTTTGTTGAATGCAGCTAGATAAAATTGCTGCCTGAACAAACTTTATCCAAGCAATCTGTTGCACTGCGCTTCTTTTCGTGCCATAATTCAGGCTCCCTCTGAGAGACGTTGTGTGGCTATGGGAAGGTTGATTTGATTGATTGTATGGTTTAACGCGCCGACGCAACGCAGGCGATGAGGCGCGCCGTAGTGGAGGGCTCCGGATTAATTTTGACCACCTGGGGATCTTTAACGTGGGCCGAAATCTCGCACACACGGGCGTTTTTGCTCTTCGCCTCCATCAGAAAAGCGACCACCGCGGCCGGGAATCGAACCTGCGACCTCGTGCTCAGCAGCGCAACGCCTTAGCCACTGAGCCACCGCGGCGGGTCTATGGGAAGGTGCACGAAATCCCGTGCCGAAGAGTCGGTGCAACGGAGTGCCATAATTGATTAATTTATTACGCGGAAGTCATGCGGTCTCATTCAGGGGAAACTAGGCGTAAAACTACGCTTCCAAGGTGGGGTAGAAACTTGTAAGACAAATACAAAAAATTAACTTAACAGATATTCAGACGACAGTGAAAGATCATTCTGCTGCTAACATATAGGCAAGGGAAAGATTGACTAAAGGAGGAGAAGGCGAGGGTAAAGATTCTTTCTGTGTTCGGGCAAATTCTTCGCCTCTAAAAACCCAAAGCAAGAGAGCATCGTGAAGAGGGGTAAGTTCTTTTTTGGTGTAATAGTTTTTTTTTTAGATGGATTCGCACGTGCAGATACGATTGTGCAGTATGGAATAGTATAGGCACAAAAGCAGACACGTGCCGTGCTACTGCGTTAATTTGCTCGTATTAACTGCTGTTTTTCGCCTTGGTTTTTTTTTTTTTTTTTTTGCAGGCTGCTCCGTCGGTGCTATTTTAATTTGTAAGTTTTCATCGCCAGCTGTTGCGCTTCGACGTCACCAAACGACCCTTGTCCGCTAATAAAGGAAACGAGGAGTCGACTAGGTTAAAGATTGATTGATTGATTGATTGATTGATTGATTTATTTATTTATTTATTTATTGATTGATTGATTGATTGATTGATTGATTGATTGATTGATTGATTGATTGATTGATTGATTGATTGATTGATTGATTGATTGATTGATTGATTGATTGATTGATTGCGGGGTTTAACGTGCCGGAACTACAGGGGTTAGAAGACACATTGTAGTGAAGGGCTCCGAGTTAATTTTGGCCACCCAGGGAGGGATCTTTAAAGTGCGCCGAAATCTTGAACACACGGGCGTTTTTTTTTTTGCCCCATCAGAAAAGTGGCCGACTAGGTTAAATAACTGGAAGGCACTCCTTCATCCGAAAAATGGAGGAACACCGCACGCGTGAGAAGAAACGAAACAATGAAAGCTCGAGTGGAGGGCGCGAAGACGTCGATATCTCGCCGAGCCGCGTTGATCGCTCCACTGAAGATTCGGCGACTGCTGACGCCGTGCGTGGCTGGTTTCCCGCGAAAAGCGTGGTGGCGGGAAGTGAATAAATGGCGCGCTCGGCTGAGCGAAACGAGAAAGAAAGTCCCTTTGAACGCGCACGCGAATGCTATTGATTATTAGAGATCAGGTGATCCAGCAAGAAGCCGGGACCTTGCTACTCGAAGCGAAGGGTAGCTGTGCCGTTTCGCTGAGAAAGCGTGGCACAGACTGCGCTCCAAAATGGTTGCGATGCCGCAGCTGCTACGGCAGTTCTTTTTGTGCAAGCCGTAAATAACTCGTTTAACTTATTTTGTGACGTAAATAAGAAGCGGAACTTAAGTCTGATAACGTGGCTTGAGAGAGAGAGATAGACAAAGAGAATGAGACGACTATTTTTTGCCCGGTTGTTTGGGAGTATAGTTCCCCTCCCAAAACAGCGACTAGCACTCGTGGCGTTTTCAGCCAGCTGGACGTTTTCGGAAAACTTTGATTATTGGGTGGGCCGTGAGCTTCGGCCGGCAGATGTCTTCGCTGGCCGATGCCCTTTAGCGGGTTATTGGTAATTGTGGACGGCATGGTGACGTCGTAGCCAAAAATGTACTCAGTGGATTGGCCATGAGATTTTGGCCGCGGCTGTCGTCGCCATTGGGAAAATGTTCTCGGGCGCCTATGCCATCATTCCGTGGACCAGTCGAAACTCCGTAATGACACGCTACGAATCTGCATCGTAATAGCTTGATACCATAAACTATCGTGAGACATGCGTGGTGTAGTTAGCAGTACAGTATACACCGCCAGGGAAAGACGTGCCGCTTTCCCAATCTAGACACGTAAGCACACTTACGTATACCTCAAAAGCCGTGTTTCGTAACGCGCAGGTCTGCAATAGTGGATACGACCCTCCTTTCCCGCGAGTCTCTGGCTCCGTATGCCTTTCTGGGCACGGTTCTGTTTTATTTTTATTTAATGCATACATACTGCGGACCACACTTAGGTCCAAGCAGGAGGGCATGGTACAATGCAAAGAGCAATACAACAAAACATACACAAAAAACAATGCACAGTTACCCAGTATCGCAAGTACTTCATTTGGTTATCTGGTTCCAGTCTGAAATGGTGCGTGGAAAAAAACGAAAATTTGAACGTGTCCGTTCTCGCGAAGTGCGTAGTTAGTGCATGTGGTTAGTGATGTCTTGTCGGTCTTGTGTTTAATGGAGAAAGAAAAGGGGTTGGATCAAGGGCAAGTTTGCGATTATATAAAAGAGACAGAAAATCAAGGCAGGACTTCTTTCTACGATCCTGAAGGGAAGGAATATTATTTATTTATTTATTTATTATTTATTACAGATACTTTCAGAGCCCATAGGGCACAACAGAAAGGAGTGGTAAACTTAAAAGAATACAATGTGCAGTTTTTACGACAATGGATTGTTTGAGATGCGCGTACGACAACAATGAATGTACACTGTACATTATTAGCTAGCATTAGGTCTGTGGGGGAGTCCGTTCGCGAAAACCTAGAATAAACAAACCAAATGGCCTTCCGCTGAATCTTTTCAAGTTTCTTAATGTTTTGTTTAGTATAGGGGTCCCACACGATACTCGCATACTCCAGGTTCGGCCTAACGAAAGAAAAATAACTAAGAAGCTTAACGTTTGGAGGAGAATTTCTGAGCTTATATCTTAGGAAGCATAATTTCCGGAAGGCAGACGAGCAAATATTATCTATGTGCAAGTTCCATGATAAGTTGCTTGTTAATGTAACGCCGAGGTATTTATAGCTGTCAACCTGTGTGAGTGAAGACGATCCTAATTTATACACGTGTTCACTGGGGTTTTTCTTTCTTGTTACACAAAGATATACACTTTTTTCCAAATTTAATTCCATTCCCCATTCTACACACCACTTACGCACGTTTTCAATGTTTTTCTCGAGTTCGTTCTGATCATTAGTACTTGTGACTTCCCGAAACAAAACACAGTCGTCCGCGAACAATCGAATTTGAACAGTAGGGTCAACAACAGTTACTAAATCGTTAATATACAACAGAAAAAGCAATGGTCCCAAAACACTACCTTGTGGAACTTTTTATTTAATACAATTTAATACTTTTTATTCTTTTACTTTAGACAAGGACATGCGGAATTTCGGGGCCAGCCACTGCTCACAATGACGGGTGTTTCTCCTATAGGGGTGACAGCCCAACTCGCTAGGCTCTCCGCCACACCAACGGGCCATTACATGCTCCAAATAACAGGGCATACACCCCTCAAAACATTCACTATCCTCCAGCCTATTCCTCAAAACATCCGAGCCCTCACCCTTATAAAACTGCTTCCCCGTCACGTGCACCCATATTCTATGCCAACCACCGAGCTGCTCGTGCAAACCACCATGCAAAGCTCAACCCAACTGCCACCAAACACACCCTGTACGTAGATGTAACCAAATACCCGCACAAACCGGCCTATGCCCTAGTGGTTACCGGAACTGACACCAACGCCCCGACACACACTGCCACCATCTCCACCTCATGTGCAACTACGGCGGAGGAAGCGGCCATTGGCTTTTCGCTCTCCCAGAGTCCCACCCCAATCACCGTCCTATCAGACTCGCAGCCGGCCATCCAGCACTTTGCCAAAGTCTTTATATACCCGTAGCCCTCAAAATTATTCTACAAAGCCCCCCGACTGACCCCGTGCAACTGGTGTGGACCCCGGCCCACACCGGCATAGGTGCTAACGAGGCAGCGAATGCACACGCTCGAGCTCTTACTTCCCGGGCCGCTGTTCCTAGTACACCTGTACACGGGCCTCCCGAGACCGAGACCTCCGAGCCTCTCCTAAAATTCACGGAAATCACCCTTCATTACCGCCTCCCACGCCGTCATACGCCGTCAAAATTGGCTCCAATCCACGCTGTGAATATGTATTGAAAGCAAAGCTGTAAACGACAACCACAATGCGACGGCCCATGCGACGTCACTTGAAATCACACACGTGGCCCTACAAACACTGAAACCAGATTTTCTGCTGCCTTTACCTAGAATTCGCTGGGGTGGCGTCCCGAACGCAGAAGCATCGGCCACGACCGGGCTAGAGCGGTGGACGCCGCCGCTGTAGCACGGACGTGCGTACGCCGAAATAAAACGGCGAGGAGCGTCATTCGAAGGGTCAGACAGCGGAACCTATCCATCCTGATGTGCTAGCTCGGGCCTACACCACCGCGCGACACAACCGCGCACACCGAAACAATACGACATGTCAGCTTATTGATTCTCGTTTATACCGATTTAAACTAGTTACTTCAGTAAGTTTGAAAATTGCGAGAAAGCTGAGGGAACTCTTATAATAGCTATTGATAAGAACCAGTTGCTTATTTCACCTTTTGTAATACCTGCTAAAACACAACCGAACTGGCATTCACCAATTTAGAAAACGGAATCCCATTCATGGCAAGCAGTGCGGAAAAGTCAGCGTTCCTCTAGCGGCCATATTTCTGTATGTGGTCTCTACATTTTGTTTTCGTGTCGTGCAAACCAATCTTTAACGTATGTTTGCCGTACGACCACTTCATTCCGTCGCGTCCGGGTTACCCAGTAGGTGCTGTGGAACAAGTTAATGAAGCCGTGCCAAGGAAGCGCGCAATGGACGCGAAGCTGCGCCTAAACAGGCTTAAAGCAACCGTCGCTAAAGCAGACGACAAAGCCGGGTCGCGCCGATACTCCCGACGGTGTGAGCGCGCGAGGAACACCGGGTAAATTCGCTGTGCCATTTACACTGTGCCCCGTGAGTGAAAACCGTCCTTCCCTCCGCAGGCGCGTTTGGAGTTTCTTGTCTTGCACGCCACAAAAGAACCGTTCGTTGGTAGAGGTAGAATGCTTTGCATTAAAACACGATTGACTTCTTTCGGGATTTGAACGCAGGCCTGCAGAGCAGGATTAGACTGGGGTTCAAGCTCCCTACCTCCACTCTTTTCTTTGCTTGGCTTTGACATCACCACATAAAAGCGCACAGCTACAGTGACAGCACCAAATACAGGTACAAAGCAATATAGGACATATAACATTGAAAGGAACTGCCGTGTCACTACTTCAAGTTTTGACATCGGTATTTTAAAATTCTCTCAGTGGAATGAGCGGTTGTATTCTTGCCACTCGGGCACACTCCCTATTGTTTTAGTGGATTTAACAAAGGAACAGATGTTTTTTTTTGGGAATATGGCAGCGGAGACTGCGTCGTCAACATCGCTGTATAGCCTGGGGGGCGCTGTCAAAACAGCACACGACGAAAGGGCACGCGACAGAAGAGCACCGACATAACAGCACGGCGTCAAAAGGGCACCCGACAAAACAGCACGCGACAAAACAGCACGCGACAAAACAGCACGGCGTCAAAAGCGCACGCGACGGAACAGCACGTTGACAAAACAGCACAGCGTCAAAACAGCACAGCGACAGAACGGCACGATTTTATGGAACGCCTAAATGGGAAAATATTTTGATTTTAACGTGGATAAAAACACTTTAGTGGGCGCAAACTGCTCTCTCTGAGGTTCTCTTCACGTTTCGTTACTCTTTCTCGGGAAAAATACTACGGCTTTAATTATTGCAGCATGTGCGATATCTAAAATGAAAGAAGCAAAAGCTACACTCTTAATCTGGTTCCACGTAAGATCCACTTAGTAACTGGAACTTTTTTGCAAAAAAGTTCCAGTTATATATTTGGAACCGTGTTCCAGATATCCTGAAAATTAAGTGCAACAGTGCACCACATATTTTTGCAACTAAATTATGTGGATCGGTGTTCCAAATAAAAGTATCCGGATCACTGTTCCAAATAAAAGGGTAGTTTAAGTTACTGGAACATTGATCCATGTAAAATGATTATGGAATTTATCCGGTGCGCCGTTCCAGGTACCTTCAGACCAGCTGTTTATATAAAACGGTGTTCCTATAGACATTGGGAAGCTGTCTATGGGACTCCACTTTTCCAATATTTCTGCTTTCCTCTCGGCATACACCGAGGTCATATGCCAGGCTGGAGCATGCATTGGTATCAGCAGGACACCCCAAGCACCATTTTAACACAGCCTTGATATATGACCCGCAGTGATACCAACAATTGGAAAGCAGAAACCACCGCAGCAGTGTGGTCCCTGACAGTTCCCAACAGTTGCCTATCGGAGCACAGTTCTATATAAAAGTTGGTCTAAGGTACCTAGAGCGGCACACAGTCTTCGGCTTCACCCGCAGAATCCTGTTCTCGGTTTCAGCTGCATGTAAAAGAAACAATATACTTGCATTAAAATACGCACGAAACAAACTATTATGACTCATACACTGCTTTTCAACATACTATACAACTTTATTGGGTGTTAGTCATCATACACTTCAGATTTGAATAGCTGTCTATTTTAAATTGCATAGAAAATGGTCAACGTACGAGGAATAAATACCATAACGATAACACTAGGCTCCAAGCGGCATTTTCAGATATTCACTTTTACTCAAAAACATGGTTAGTAAAGACGGAATTAGGGTCAACTGCTTAAAAAATAAATAGACGTGTGCGTCTACCGCGGCACTGACACAGACATTATACAACAGTGAGCATCAAATATTCTGTCTTATCAGATAAACCAAGGTAATTCAAAGGCGGAATTACTCATTGCGCTTGCCATACTATGTTTACGCATAACTGTTTGGGAAAATTCAGTTTGCTATTAAATTGTAGGGAAAGGCCTAAAAACAAGCCATACACGGTTGTATTATCACAAACCTACAACAGTGCAGTGCAAGAGTTTAGGAAAACAACGCTTGAGCCAAGATTAACGATAAAACATTTTGACACGAGAGGCCACATGCGGCAGTATGCCACAATTAAAACATGATTATTAAAGATAGTAGTTTCCTGACACCAGACGTAAGTGTAACATCAAGCTATTTGTAGGCAAAATAGACTTTATGAGCGTCCTGAAAAGGCCTTTGACTTAAGGCACGTTACTTGACCAAACAATTTGTAGTTGTTTAAAATAATTCATCCCAGGAAATCTCACCAAAGCCAGCGTGAATCTTATATAATTTTGCAAACCAGATAGCTGGAAGCATGTTACACATATTAAAATTTAACAAGCAGACTAATTATATACGTCATCAATTAAAGCGGGAACAAGTCAGACATCCTTAAGAAGCAAACAAGCCAGCGTTGAATCATACAGGGGACCAGTTTTACAAAGCAGACTTGAAAGCATGTTTTCCAGCCTCAACGTTTTACCTTAGGTAAAATCCTAAATCCCAAGTAGAGCTGAACACTTCAAGTATTTCAACAGAGACTCCAACTTAAATGACACCAGGCCACTGTCAAATCTCTCATGCTTTCCAAGAACTCTATGCAAAAGTCCCAAGAACTCTTCAAAGGCACACAACCATAAGAAGATGATGACACGATGAAAAAGATGACATATGCGGCGAAGAGGATGACCGCATCCTGAAGTGACAATGCAGGCGGCGAATCCGTGATGTGTTTCTTGCGGGCAATATTGATGCCGTCAGTCCCTTCTCTCAGAATAACCGGGCCTCGAGAAGACTTACTGCTCACCTCATGTACCTTCAAGGAAACAATAATATTTTGTTACGTGGTTGCTTTAAATGAGTGAGTTGCTTAGGCCCTTTCATAACACAGTAATTGATTTAAAATCAGTCATTTCTTGGGTTTTTTCTGGGAGTGCTGCTAAAGGTGACAGTGCGCTAACCAATATCACCACAGACAATCAATGAAATTGCCCTGATTCTGGAAAGTATCCCACCTTGCTGCCTCGGTATCCTGAATATAAGGTTTTTTTATCCTTGAGAGGTTTCGTTTATTAATCAAATAATAATTACTATAATCACCTTTCGGCATTATATTTTACACACCTTCTCTCTGCAAAAAATGTTCTCTGTACTGTATAACGTGCTCCTTAGAATGCTGTAGTGACGCTGGCTTAATTTAACTTACAGCTAAACGATGTTTCTACCGCAAAGAAATAAATGGCCAGTCATAGGAAATCATATCGCACTGTGGCAGAATTTTTGGGGGGAATTAGTTCCACCTAAAATATTTCCCTCTCGATATGCATTACCTCCATGGTTCGTAGTGGTATGAGGCAGAAGTTTAGCCGACTAATGCTGAACTAGGCTGTTGCACAATTTTCTTATAAATCACAACTATAGCACATTTTCTTGCAGACGTCACTTTCTGTGCTCTAAACAATTCCCTTAAAAAAATTACCCCTTATTTAACCACCTGACAAAATCCAATGCAAGCATTACTCATGCTACGACTGTATTTGGGAGTATTATAGGTGCTAGGGGCGTATTAAAAGCGGGATATTTAAATCGTCATTTACAACCGTATTGTTGTAGCAGCGACCACGTTGGGCGTGTCCGTGGTGCTGGCAAATCACAGCAACAACTCGCAAGGTGTAAAAGCTAAATATTTACAAAACGTAAATACAAAATAGCGGTTTTTTTGGCCACTGTTGGAGCATCCGTAATAGGCGGAATGTGAACACAATGGCCAATATTGGCGTTCACGATAACTTCTTAACAGTGAGATTTTATTAGGATGAACAGCCCCAGAAATTGAGTCCCGCAAAAACAAAATGACAGCTTACCCAACCAAAATTAAGACCCGGGTGTTTCTGCCAGGGACGTCTCAAAGTGCACTTCCAGGAAAGTTTCGCTAACGTGTTCCCAAAAGCTTCTACTGTCACCTTCAGCCACAGGCCAAGCTGTCACTGAAAAGAAGTTCAAGCTTCAAACCATTAGTTACAAAGAAACTACCTAAAAACGCGCCATGAAAGACCCAAAAATTGCAGTGCGTACTTACTTGTAGAATGAAATGATTTCATCCCGTGCAAGAGCTTTAATGTGTTGCCTTCTGATGATACACTTCCAAGAAGGGGTCCAAATACAATTAAAATGGCCATGTGCATTCCTTGTACGGCTGTTTTAGGTCTATCTTCGCCCTACTGCCTAGAAAATAAACAGTACAGAAATACCAGAGAATAAAATTATGCCTTGCTTTACCCAGGGAGCACGAGAAAATATTGAACAATGTCTGATTCGTCCCACGAAAGCCGAATGCCTTTTTTACACCGGAAGCCCTGGTAATATTTTCTTGCTAAACAATTTGACATATACAAATATTTGAACATACTTTAAACTCACCTCTCCTTGGTCTATGCGAACTGGTGAATATCTGCACAATATGCACGACTCAAAAGGTACTCTTTTGTGGCTTATGAGCTCCACCGGGCATTCATAATCCGCCACACTCTCCCCGACGACCCTTCAGCATGCCGAAGATGTCTTCCGTCGGTAAATGCCACAGCCATGACTTCGCAGGAGCATGTAAAGAATGGAAATAATTTGTTTTCATTTTTTTTTGCAGAGGAACAAAAACATTTGTCACAACCTATCAGTGGAAGGCCAAATGTCTCCACAGTCAGCCACAGACTCGTTCTGAACAGGTCATAGACTATGAATACAGAATGTAGCAATCTGCTTTTGCAGTATAATTTCTACGTTCAAAGGAGAACAGAAATGGATTAATGTTTGCAAAGTGCACATCATGATGCAACAACTTTGCACCTGAGCGTTTTGAAAATTATTCCAACTCTCTAGCTGCCACTGACATTGATAGCATAAAACGGCAGGAATGAATTATTTTTAAACTAACTTTGTGACGTTAAAACTTCAAATAGTCCACACGTGAGCTTTATGGGTAATTATTCTGAGGTCTCAGGTTACCACTGACATTGACAGCATAGAAACGGCTCCACACTTTCTGCGTGTTTCGACCTGATTTCCCCTCCACAAAAGGAACGTTTTGTTACTACGCTGCTGCTTAGACAACCACTTTCTCTTGCATTTCACTACACGTCAGGGAGCCGACTAAAGTTGACAAGTGTAAATAGACCATCTGAATTCATTGAAGGCATTGGAAGAAACAGGGAACAACTACACACACAGCACAGATAAACGTAAGCAGTGCTGCCGCCAACGTCTTGAACGCCCATCAACATTATGCGGAATAGCGTGATTAGCACAGTAAATTTATGGCTCTCAGAAGACCAACACAACGCAATTAACACAGAAGTTTGAAAATACCGATAAGTCTAAAGACAGACGCTCCGACAAACAAGCCGTGCAGTGTGTGCGCGCGAGACAATAGCGTGCGACTAACCCGAGAAGATTCAGTACCGCTGACAGGTACAGCAACCGTCAATATACAACTAAGCAACACCACACCATAAGGGGACATACAGACTCGAGAAATGCGCGCACCAGCAACTTTCTAAATAGCACTAGCTAACGTATGCAGTCAGAAATGTCAAGCCGACTCCGACCCACAAACACACAAGCTTAAAGTGAATAACGGCCGCAAACGTTTCTCGCATCGAACAGGCAGCGGAGCGGCACGTTTATCGGACGCAGTGATGAACAAGTCAATGAACAACAACCGTTGCCAGAACATAAATAAGCAGCACTGACCTTTTTTGCGCCTCCCGGCAAAACTTCACTTCGTCGAACAGTAAATACCGCCCGAGGACATGAAGAAATCCGCAGTTTCACGCCACAACCAAACTGGTAACCGTTCCCGCCAGTCTGTCTGGCCGACAGTTCATTTAGTACATCAGGCGCATAACGCGAGCAATCAAGAAAACCGCTATAGAAGGCCACTTGTGGCGCTGCATGCGGACGAACAAAAACTAGCTTGCTACGTTGAGACGTAGGGGCGCTGCTGTCGTTAAAAGTGTTCACGCAGTCCCGTTTTTCCCTCATCGTCGTTGTACCCGTTGCCGTCCCACTATACCATGCATCAACGCAAGCGGCGCTGCCTTGCGGCTGTCAACGCATGCGCACGGCATGCCGCACTGAAGTGGCGGTCGTTTCGTAATGGTTTCGGCCAACTTTTTCTTCCTCCGTGCCTTGGGCGATGCACGCCGTGGCCAGTGACCAGTCCGCGGAAGAGATCACAAGCTCGGCACCCTTGATTGCTTATATTTGCTTCGGATAATGGGAGTAGGCCTCTAAGCGTACGTCTACGCGGCTCTGAGGCTGGAACAAAGAGCTCAGATATTAGCAAATTTAACACGTTAGTTGGGCTAAAGTTGTTTCTCTCCGCGGGCCGTGAGCGCGTGCGGTATGTGTGCATAAACTTTGATGACAGCTTTATTTCGTTCTTTGCAGTGAAAACAAAACGACGCTTTTTATTGACTGCGTTCTCTTAACAAGAAGTCTTTCCAATACCAAAAATATATACGGCGACGCTCTTTGATATCCACGTTATAGAAAACTACTTCCGTATAGTGAATCCAGTGTGATTACTCGCTAATTAGCGAGTAATAATACATCTGCCCGTTTTCCAGCAGTTTTTCTTCATGAACACCCATAGTGCAGGAAAAGAGCAACGGGGCACCAGCAGGAGAAGGCAGGTCATTCGGTGAACTTGAATTACTACGGCAAGTAACAACATTAGGGTAACACTGCGAATTTTCGCGATAGCGCAATGCATAATTTGAAATAAGAATGACATTTCAGTATAAATATATAGAATGTAAGGCAGATGCCGCGGGGTAGATTTAGTTCTCCGCGTTCTGTGTCGTTCTCCTCCTGCAAAGGGGCTTTCGTTTTTGCTTGTGCAATTAATAGCCGGGACGAGACAAAATACAAAAACGAACTTCTAAGCATATAACTGCATGCGTAGCGGGATGTGTGCGGTGTAAAATGTGACGTAGTCGGTTACCATTATGTATGTGGACTAAGTACCATTGGACTAAGTACCAACGTGGACTAAGTACCATTGAGCGCGTACTACACCACAGCGAGATGATGACTGAGTGTTGAACAAAAACTGCCGTTTCTGCGAAACTTTGTAAACCAAATGCATAAAATGTAATGGCCTCATTAAGTATTTTGTAATGAAGATGTTCACAAAAGCAGCACGAATTCTTCAGCGCTATAGCAGCTATGGCTTTGCCCGAACGGCAGACGGGGAAAGGGAAGACGTTTAGTCCTTCTCAAATTGAAGTCACTGGTGATTTTGTACTTGATGCCTCAAATTAGAAAAATACGATGTTCACGAAAGCGGCTTCTGTGCCGCAGAACACCTGGAAATGGGTTCCTGCAATTTTTTATTTTGCCTAAGATATCCTCCTCTCGACATTTTTAATGCTTTGTACGGCGCTGACAAAAAAGTGGGATTTCATTTTTAGCCGTATTATGAAAGTTAATAACTGCTGCAAGGCAATTTCATAAATATCGGTGAAGTTCATTAAATTTTATGTGCGGTGTGCGCGTGTATATTAAACGCGCACGTGCATCTTGGGTCAACAAGCACCTAATATATACGCCTCGAGATTCGCGATCGCTGCGCCGCCTACCGCCGCTTCTCCGCGGCGTTTGCGGGATTAGCGCTGCGTGGCTGATAGGTGGTCATGCAGTGTTTTGGTTCTCTTTCGCTTCTCTTTGCCTTTCCGCGCACTAAATAACATGTTATGGTGACGTCTGTAAGCTAACTGAACGTTTAGGGCGCTTAAAAAAACAGCTGCGTCTTGGTAGAGCGCTCGAACGCCAACAAGAGCTACCCGGGGAGGCGGTTCTGCGCGCTTCTTGGCCGCTCTTGCGGTCGTCGGCGACGGAAGCAGCATATCACCGCTGTCGCCTTCGAACACGTCAGCACAAGTGAATTCTATTTATTCTCACCTCGTTTAGACCTGACATTGGCACTGTAAGAGGTTGGTTCGTTTTGCAGCGCAAAGAACAAATGCGGCTTTGCTTCGAATATGTACGTCGTAGAAAAATATATTTCGGGGATGTGATAACCCAATAGCTGACAAAAACTTGTGCCTTTTATGGGAATATAAGCCACGCGAAAATGTTAAGTACACTCAAAGGCTGTGCATTGTCAGATATGTGCCCACTCATGCCGTATAGTAAGGACCAAGGTATATGTTAATGAAACCACGGGAAAATGAATGGTCTGCAAGGCAGGAATAAATAGAATAGTCGTACGGGAATGAAAAAAAAAAAAAAACCGAGAGCAGCTTCCGAAATGCTAAAGACGTTTGTTTGAGCAAGGTAGTATTCACCAGACCAACTAGATGCGAAATGCACTGATATTTCGCTAGACATGGGGGGGGGGGGGGGGGGGGGGGTGAGGAGGAGGGCGCTCAACTATCGTTTGTTTGCAAATGCGGAGCGAAAACAACAAATGAACGTTTTAGTAATCAGACACACAAGCTGCGTGTTCACTTTTCGTTTGTTTTTCGCCTTCAACGATCGTCTGATCACTCGGCGGACGCATTTTTCGAAGAATACAGGGTAGGCAGTTCACAAGAAATACGAGGTGTCGTTGAAAGAGTTGATTGATTGATTGCAGGGTCTAACACGCCGACGCAACGGAGACGATGAGGCACGCCGTAGTGGAGGGCTCCGGATTAATTTTGACCACCTGAAGATCCTTAACGTGCGCCGAAATCTCGTACACACGGGCTCGTTTGAAGAGTGTCGTATATGATAAGGGTCTCTGATTTCGGTTTATGCTAGATTCTGCAGTCTCCCTGTGTCATACGACGATGTTTCGAAGAAGCGTTTGGTCGCGGTCGCGGATTACTCCATAAGCCCATCTTCGCGCTTCTCGTGGAGGATAAATGTAACAGATGAATCTTTGCGAGCGCTCACCTCGGGACAAGACGACCCAGCATTAAATTTGTCGTCGTGTGCTGACTCCGGAGTGTAATTTTGCATTATCCATCGTACTTCTCTGGTACAATGTTTGCGAAATTTATGCCGCATTGGCTTGTTCAGGGTACTGAGCCATATTTGATATGTGATATTGGCAGGCGTAACTTGCGTGCTGTCAGGTATGAGTGCTCCGCTAGATTTTGTAGTGCACAAAGTCGATTTACATCATAGTGTGTATGGCCGCAACATGACCATCGGAGGAAACACTGCTTACAGAGACACTGCCACTAAATTTCAGGGCAGCGGAATTGCAATCAGCTTCATGCAAATGCTCGCTTCGGGACGCTGGCCTGTGACACACGCCCGGCGCTCATATAGATCTTTCTAAGATCGCGTCATAAACGTTTATACTCTCGTGAACACCTGCCCTTCAGGAGAGGAATTAACCAACCTTCTGGGCGGGTGAGGAGCATCGCTAGGCGGATGTGACGTCACGTTTGCTCGCAGCGTTCCCGCGCGGTATGTTTACATTTTTCCGAGTGCTGCCTACACGGCGTACGTGCCGTAGCGATTCAAGTAGTCGCGTTCGACTTATGCGGTCGACGCAAGAATTCATAAACTGGCGATGGTTGTCGCCCTGTCAGTCGTCGTTCAACAGCTCCAGCGTCTTCTGGCACTACAGCTTTGCAGTTATCTGTGGGCGTTCAACTGTCCACCATCGGCCGACCAGGTGAGTGTTTTTTGGCGGGTTTGCAATCAGTTCGCATATCTCCTACTGCAAAGCTTGCTTTCTGCTCGCGGCAGTTATATTAGTGACGTTTACGAAATTCTTAACGGCGCGTTCTCCCCGTCTTGCATTATTGTCGCTGTTTATGCTGCTCGTTCGCGTCTGTCGGCGATCGCGAGCTGTTGACGGTTTGTTGCACGGCGCGGAAACTCGCTCGCATTGCAAACCCGTCTCGCCCATGACGTTTCATTGTCTCTTTAATGTGGCGTCATTAACATCACTTGTTTTCCTCGACGCTTTTTCTAGACAACGTGCCTTGTGCTAACCGATCTTAATATTGTAACGAAAATGAACTTGCAGTACGATCTGTTGGTGAAGTTACGAGCGTGACAGGTCCCTGTTGGCACGGTTTTCGTGTGTGCGTGTGGTTCGTGAGGGCGTTGTAACACGCTACTTTAGCCTGTTGCACTCGTTGCTGCATCCAGCACTTTTGCTGTCAGGAGTGCCTGCCACGGAATGCTTACGTCGTTATGTGTTTTCATCTCATCAATCGGCGTTCAATAACCGATGGAAATTCAGCGGGAACGGCCCGGATAACGCAGGGCGGGCAAGAGCACTGCTTGTGTGGTCTTCGCTTTCGTTTGCCCTTTTTTTAGTCATCCTAGATTGTTTATTTACTGCTGCCTCAGCGGTGCTTCATTCCTCATGTTCCATTTATTTCTCTTGCAGCATCTCCTGACTGCAGTCACAGTGCCCCTAGCCTGCCTGCAGCACTCATCCTGCCATTCTAGTGGGAACTGCCATTCTAGTGCAGGCCACTTGTCACAACCAAACGGGTCCCCGACTTTTCCTGGCTTCTATTTGATGGTATACTTTAGATCCACCAGTGCATTCTCACTCCGTGTACATTTCAAGCGAGGGTTTACAGTAACACGGTAGTTGATAGCCATGAAGACAGCAGCGTGTGTACTAAAAATCAAGTTTAGTTATTTATGCCAATGTCAAAAAACCAACCTGGTCTATGCATCCATTCCAGCCTGACATTTTCAAATACAAGTTTTTCAGTAGCTAGTGAAACAATGAAGAGGTAGGGATAGCTCATGCACTGCTTAATTACTACCTTCATTTTTTTACTGTTGAAAATTTATGGATGATGCTATATGTACCACCTAGTGAAGTCCCACCAGAAATTGTTATATGCACTACCGATATAGCACAATCTATGAGGTGGGCTGGCGTGACCTTCTTGCAAACAGCACCGTACATGGTTTCCGTCACGACAAAGTTTGCACTGTAGTCTTGGGCGTGTAATGGGTTATGGCTGACCGCAGGGCCGTTTACAGTGCTTTCCAGCTTCCAGTGGAGGCAGGAACATAAATTACGTCGTCGGCCAGGGCACAGTACATGGTGTTAGTCAACACCATAGATATACCGTGCCTCGGATGGCTGCGTCATATATATATATATTTTAATTTTACTTTTGAGTTTTGTGTAAGCAAGGATGTATCTAGTGCCCCTATGCTGTCTATCCTTGGTTTTTGTAAACACTAAGTAATATCGCACGGTAGCTTTATTCATCGTAATGAGATTTCTCAGGTGCCAGGTTGCTCAGATCTCACATGGTTTCCTATGGCTGCCGGGGCTGCATTGAATTTATAAAGCAAAAAAAAAATAACCTTCTGTACACAATGTCTTGGTTTACGCTAAAGATCCTTGAGTGAGAGGTCTACCACACTGCCCTGTGCCTCATAGTGCGAAGTGACCTCAGTGTACTCGATTATGATGCAATTACTTAATGCCTTCTCATGTAAACTCTTGAATGCAAACGGGAGAAGGTGCACCTACCTCGCCTTGAGCTGTTAGACTAAGTTGCCTTTTTCTCACGACATCTAAGCTGTGTGAGAAAGCCATACAGGGCTAAGAATGTTGTAAGAAATGCCTCTTACGTGAGGCAGCTCATACATAATGTTTAAAAAAAGCGTGTCACATTATTTTGCCGTAAGCTCTTTAAACGTTTTACACCCCTCCTACCGCCCTGCTTTTATTGTTAATAAAGGCACTTTGCATATGTAGACACAGGAAAATGAAGCAGAAAGACATAGATATTTTTTTCAGCTGCACAGTGTCGCAGGCTACGCACCTGACGCAATGCTGTTTGTTCATCACGGTTTGCACTGTGCTTTGAAACAGTTTGTTACCAAGGTCCAAAGATTCACTTGGCTATTTCATGTCAGGAATGATACAAAGGAATCATCTGTGGAAGCAATGCCCATCTTATTCTTGTCCTTTTGTAATTTATGAGAGCTGCTGCAGCCAAGCATTCTATGGTATATTTATGAACTAGAAAATACATGGAAAAGGCAGTCTCTAAGCTGGAGGGAAACTATCGAGTAGCATATGCATTTAGTTTAAATAGTGGCGTGTTGCCCAACTGCTGGGCAACCGCATTAAGTTTATGCCGTGCTTGTGATTTGCTCAAGTATGTGAACTAGTCTTAGGCATTTACGTGTTGATAAAAGAATTCCGTGCTATCTTCATTCATTCACTGCAACTCGTTTGTGCTCATGGGGAGCATTCGGAATATGACCCTTAGCATGATAAAAATCAGAATACGCTTTACTCAGTTGGACTCAATTATACCTGATCAGGACACGTCTACTCCTGAATGCTTAGATACCTGATCACATAAAAATTGGCCAACTTAACAAGCTGCAGGAAAAGAAGCAGCCCCATTCCTTCACCATAAAATAAAAAGAAGACAAGAAGAAACTATTTTACATTTGCAAAAGGTCCAGGCGAGGCTGTTGTTTCTTACGCTTTCAAGAATACATTATTACTGTTGTTGTTTTACAATATAAAGTGAATTTTCCTTACACTACTTAATCGACTTCAGTTGTTTTCCTTTCTGGGTGACCTATGAGACCAAAGGTGCAATGTAATTAACAGTATGGTCATGTTGGTTGTAAACATGATAGA
The DNA here is from genome assembly GCF_048455015.1 of Haemaphysalis longicornis. NCBI lineage: Eukaryota > Metazoa > Arthropoda > Arachnida > Ixodida > Ixodidae > Haemaphysalis > Haemaphysalis longicornis. The sequence continues at coordinate 142,812,781 of NW_027526460.1, read as the reverse complement.
AAAGGAGCACAAAAATATGCATGGCAAAACTCAGGACTTTTGTTGTGTTGTTTTTCATTTATGGTTAATTTTGTTTTGTCCTATGGCACAATGCAATTATCGAAACCAGCTTTCCTCAGAAACCTATTGAGCACAATTTTTCATACTAGGCAACATTACATGCAATGGCTGCACAGCACTTTCTGCCTGAATATAAATGTGGCTAAAAAATGTCTTAGTTATTTTGAAGCAGGCAGTTTTCATTGCCAGTCAGACAAAATGGGGCCAGATGCCATCTGTGCAAAACCGCATGTGACCGCACCATGGGAGGAGGAGGACAAACATTTTATTGAGCCTTTAAAGGCCCCACCGTCTGCTAAGAGAGGATAGGGGTTGTGGGGACAGTTTCAAAGAAGATGGTCCAGTGTTTCCACTGCTCCACAGGCCCGTGCAGTTGGTGGAGGGGTAGACGGAAGGATAAATACGGTGCAGGTGGTAGCGACATGGGAGGGTATGGGTTTGCACCAGTCGCCATAGCCGTTCTTCCCTGTTGGATAAATCCGGGTGTGCGGGGGGGAGCTGGCGGCGTGAGAGGCGGTAATGTGCCGTAATGTCTTGGAAGGTCAAGAGACTGTCCCAAGCTGATAGGGCTCCGTGAAAGGGTTCGAGGCTAGGGCCTGCTTGGACGGTATGCTCTCGAGCGGCCCTATGTGCTGCCTCATTTCCCCCCACGCCCGTCTGGGCAAGAGTCCAGATCAGCTCTATAGGTACGGTAGGAGGATTTTTGAAGAGAATTCCGAGCGCCAGGGGCGAGATCATGCCTCTGGTGTAATTTCGAATGGCCGTTTTCGAATTCGAGATGATAGTGGTAGAGGGCGGCCTATTTGTAAGGGATAGGGCGATTGCCGCCTCTTCCGCCTCAGCGGGTCGGATGGTGCGGACTCTTAGGGAGTTAGAGGAGGAGTGTTGGGATGGTCGATTAGTGCGACAGCGTATGCGTCCTGCCGTCGGTAGCAAGCTGCGTCCACGCAAACCGTAGTGGGGTGGACGGGGTATTTCTCTGTAAGTGCTTGTGCTCGTAGTTCCCTAGGCTGCTTGTTGAAAACAGGGTGATATTGCGCGGTAAAGGGTGGATAGTGAGGGAGCCATGAATGTCGGCTGGTACCGGGAGCCTGTCATCACAGAGGATAGGGGCTTTAAGGTTAAGAGTAACAAGGAGAGTGTGACCGGTGGGGGTGGATGAGAGCCTATTTAGCTGACCGATAAGGTAGGCTTCAATGAGTTCCTCCGCAGTATTGTAAATGCCGAGTTTCTCGAGTCTGGCAGTGGTAGTGCTCTGAGGGATTTGTAGCGCCGTTTTTTAGGTCTTTCGAATGAGGCAGTTGACTTTAGAGAGTTCGGTACGCGAGGGCAAGAGATACGGGAGGGAGTAAGTGAGAAGGCAGAGCCCAAATGCCTGTATCAGCCGGACACGCTCCGTTTCTTTGAGCCCCTTGTTGCGGGCAGCAATCCTGCGGATGAGGGCGATAGTCTGGTTCACCTGAGAATTCAGCTGTGCTAGGTACTTAATGTTTGCGAAATTGCGCTGTATGCAGAGCCCAAGTATTTTCAGGACTTCCACTTGGCGAACATCCCTACCATCAATGCGGACCTCAATGGTGGGTGTCTGGGCCAGGTTGCCGGTTGATTTGGCGGGGTGGATTAAAAGCTCAGATTTTTCAGGTGAGCATCCAAGCCCAACTTGCGCGGCAGCGGTAACTAAGTCAGCTCCCTGTTAGAGAACCTCCTCGATTTGAAAGTCGCTGCCTCTGGTGGTCCACTGCGTAATATTATCGGCGTATATGCTGTGGAGTAAGCGAGGGATCGCGGCGAGCTTACTGGGAAGGTGGATTAGGGCAATGTTAAATAGGAGTGGGGATAATACTGCACCTTGAGGCGTGCCAATGGTTGGGAAATGGATAGTGTCGGATTGTAGGTCACCGAGCTGAATAACAGCCGTGCGGTTCGAAAGGAAGTTACGGATATAGTTGTATGTGCGGTGACACGGAGTGAAAGTGGCAACGTTACACAAAATAGCCTGGTGTGATACGCGATCAAAGCTTTCTAAAGATCAAGTGCCAAAATGGCTCAATTATCTACCTTTGAAGGGGCAGCGATAATTCCGTGTTTTAATTGCAGGAGTACATCTTCGGTTTCCGCACCGTGGGAAGTGTTGTCCAGTTTTTTGCAAATCGCTTGTTAGCCCTACGGGAACCGCAGCACGTGTAGTGACTGCCATAATCTTTGTCTCAGCCTTATAAATTGACGTGAACCTTTTTCCTCCTTACTTAAAACAGATTTCCTTTTTTGTTGTTTGATCCTGTTTACAGCAAGCCCTTTTTTGTAGAGAAAAGGAACTGCCACCTGAAGAAAACCACCTCTGCTTCAAAAATGCACTGATCAAGATTAGTATCATACTACAATGAGAACATATAAATGTTAAAATGTAAAAAATTAGCCATATACACAAATAACTAATGAAGTGTGCCGCTGCACAAATTGGTTTTCAATACATAAACAAAGGAGTGCTTCAAAGAGAAAGGACAAGAAAAAGGGCAGGGGTGTTTTCTGGTCTGCTTCACTACAACCTAAAATGATGCTTTGGCTCTCGGTAAGATTAAGTACACTGTTTATATGGTACTAGGAAGTGTCCAAGCAGCATTTCTGACTCGCCCCGTCTTTCTACGAGCATTACTGGCAGTTTCTCTCTTGTTGATCGAAGAAAGGAGTGAAATGCGATGAAAGCATCAAATCTGCATTCGCACCGTTGAGTTGCATGGTCTGGCTCATTAACAAGGAACCACACGACAAACAGACGTGCTCACACGTCAGCTCAGAGTTGCGTATCGAGAAATTCTGGGCGAGCTAGAGAAGCTTGCCAGGTCTTGCACTTAAACATCAGTAAAGCATGCATTATGCGACAAACCAATGACGACAGAAATAGCTACCTTCATACTGGGCAAGTGTTCGAACCACTGTGGCGTGTTAACGCCGCGATCAGAAAGTTGCCACGCCAGTTTGACAGCCCTGGCGCGAATCGTGTGTGTCATTCCGGCCCACAATTGAAGACTTCCGCGTTATTACTGTGATTTGTGGCAGCCAGATTGGTGGGATCGACCCATGGATGATCGGTCAGAAGCAGTGACAAGCACCCATTTTGACCCTCCGAACGCTTGAAAGTACGTGTAAACATATAAAAAAGTGTTGCTGACTGCAGCTAGATAATGCTATATCGGTGGTGGGTATAGCACTTCATAGGTTGTATTCACTGGTGTGGCCCACAAGTGGGCGACCCTGTGTGTGCGCCGCCATGTATGTGCCGCAGCGTCTGTGATACGTCGGACTCCATGAGATTGCGGTAATGGACCTTTTTCTATTAGCAATCTGCACATGCGCGGGCTGGTAATCCGCCATTCTGGACAGTCGTCTCGGGCAAAACAAACAAAAGGGTGCCCCCTCCACTTGTTGCTGGGGTAGCAGCTATGCTTTCTAGTGATGCACGTTTTTATTTCTTCTTTTTAGACAGCATGTGGTGAGTTGTGCGTGCACACAAAGGATTTCAAAGGAAAGGGGTGAAGACTTGAGGTTGACCACGGTACGAGCACATGGCTACCAGCAAGGGGGTGAGCGGTGCAAGCATGGCACAACTCGGGAGATGGCATCACGTGCACTGGCTTCATTTAATATAAATATAGAATATAACTATAAATTGGCGTGTCACTGTTGGCGTGTCATTGGCGTATCAGCTGAATCACTGTTCCAGAGGAGGCTGGAACAACTGCGCTATTGGCTCCGCTTGTTCCCAGGCTTGGGTTGCGACATCAGTGTCCTGACAGCACCACACCTAGCTTGCTCATCCCAGAGCTTGCAGTCTCCTCCTGATGCATTTTTCTTGCTCTTTGCTCCGCCTCCTTTCCATCTTGAGGTTCGTGCTTAAATACTCTCATCATGTCTTTGCAGCACCTGCTGACTGGGCTCTAGCCTGTGCCTGCTGGTGAAGAGAAGTTTGCTGTGAGACGAGGGTCTTGACGAGCACGTAACTCCTGTTGTTAAAGTGAAGCTTTCAGGACCTCACTGATTGCATTCAATGTGGCTACATAATGCACTGTAGGAAAGCTAACTTTACACAGCTGCATCCCTCAAGCAGTTTTTTTGCAAAGGCTGTCAAAAAATCAAACATAAAAGCCAAATAAAGTTTAATGTAGTTGTTTTACACAGAAACAAACTTCATATCTACAATTTCAATGAAAAAAATTCTCTCGCACTTCCCCAAGGGGGAGAGTGTGTAAGTGCGAATGCACGGTTGTTGATTGCGCGATTACGGTGGATATCGTGATCTTAATGAGTAGTCGAGAGATTACACACACGCACACAACTACAAAGAAAGATATTTCACTCGTTATTGCTGGTACCGTTGCCCGGTCCGCCATCATCGTTATCGAGATGCAGGACCAGCGACCGCTCTCGACGACGGCGCGCGCTCGACTAATACCCTCCCGCGCCGCGCGGCCGCTACACGAGCGCCCTCACGCGTCGGAATGTGGAGCGCCCACTACGCGAGCGAGAGCTCTCCCGCCCGAAGTGGAGAGGAGGCGCCCAACACCCGCAGTCACTGAGCGGAGAGAGGAGGAGGAGAGTAGCGCGCGCCCATCTCCCCCCGTTGCTAGGGAAGACGAGGAGCGCGCGCACCCGCAGCTGTTGCTATGCGGACGACGGCGGCGGACGATTCAGGCTCGCTTAAGAAGTGCATTCGCACTTAAAACCACATGCATCACCCAATTTTTATCGTCCAACTGTAAAAACCATGTTTTTTTTGTTTGTTTGTTTAAAGGAGCCATGAAGAGAAAATGCAAGTTGGTTTTATTCGAAAGATTTCGTGTTTTATAGTGCCCCCAGCGCTTGTCTGGATACAAACGGTGCTTTATTCACTGAGAAATTAAACAATTTAGGTTAAAATTTTGATTTTCCCGCTCAATCGTGCGTTTTCGTGGTCCCAAGTGACATCACGGGAACCGACCGCTCTGCAGCCTAGAGTACCTTCATTCACGCATCCGCCGTACAGGGTAGAGACACGTAACGCTGGCGCCGCCATGTTCGGTTGCTCGCTCGCCGCCGAAGCAAGTCATTGTGTCAAAACCGCGCTAAAATTATCGCCGCAACGCGGTTTACTGAAGAAGTTTGAATCATATTGTCTGTTTCGCGTTGCTAGGTCTCGTGGGAAACGAAAAGAATAACGCGTTGAGCCCGTTGGCCCCATTGCGGCGGCACGGGACCGTTCAAAGGTTGTCTCCACCCTGTACAGCGGTGTTGGTTTGTTCCCGCGTTTCTTTACGTTCCGTAACCTAGATGGCGCCACCATACCGTGGCAAGCGTTTGGTTTGTTTTTGCCCGCATTTAAACCTGGCTTGTTTTTGTTCTGGGAGAAAATATTCGTTCCCTGAAACAGTGCTCGCTCGACAAATGGGGTCACGTAAGACACCGTTGCTTGCGTCAATCGGCCAGTGTCGTCTGAGACAACCCCAAGCCCCGTAGTGCTGTGCAGCTAAACCAAAGCATGCTGTGCGCAATACGAACAGCAGAACGCATCAGTGCTTCTATGTTTATATGTGCTTGCGTAACTTCCACTGTTTGTCCCATCATTCTTATTGCTTTGTAAAGAATGTGCCCTAAATTTAAGCGCAAATCGCTCGTTCGTCTAGTTTGTAAGCTCTACCTAATTTGCGTCTGCTTCTGCCAGCCTCCGCCAATCGCAGAGCTTAGCCCATGTGACATCACAGGTTCTGTTGCGGGAAATGAGCTGGTGGGTCGCATGACCATTCCGGTTTTTCCTAATTATGTAGCTTATTTGAGCGAAGTTTGTGTTAAAAGTGGTGTCAGTATGATTCTAACGAGACAATCTTTTGAATGAACCAAACTTGTGTTTTCTCTTCATGGCTCCTTTAAGACCATGTGCCCACTTTGAAAAAAAGAATTTGAGTTTTTCGGTAGACAGCCCGGTAAAAGACCTCCCAAAAGCAAAGATTGTGGTGTGTTTCCACCATACTACTCTAGGGTGCTGGTGGCAACTGCCCTGGATGAACTGCTTTTAAACTTTATTTCAGGAAATGAGTGAAGATCAATTCCCTTTTTACGGTGGGGTGCTGCATGAATGGTTCATTTTTAGCCACTAGATTCAAATGTCATGTCTTCATCCTCTCTCTAAGGGGTTTTGGCACCTCCCCTTAAGGGTGATTGACCTTGACTTGTGACAGCCACGCAGCACTTTTTTCATTTGTAACATCATGGCAATTCGCAGTCCCACTTCCAGTTTGTTTCCTCCTACTGCGTACTGTGGAGTACAGACTACTGGGTGGTAGTAGTGTCGCCAGCAAGCAGTCCTCTAGCTCCCACGTTGCTGTTCATCTATACCATCCAGCCACACGCCTGGTTGATAAGAAAGTACAGTGGCTACTAAGACTCCCAACCCTTAATTTTGTCCATTTGCCGTATTCTTCGTCTCTGTTCAGCTGCGTGGGAAGGTTCAGCCGCAGCTGCTGTGCTCTTCTATTGCTCAGTCTCCTATCCAGAGAGTTCCTCTCCACAGTTATGTGCAAATCTGTGGTTGTCAGTTTCATCATTGCTCTCTGTTACTTGTTCTGTCATGTGTTCATTAGTTGCTGTAATTAATTGCAAGGAAAAAAAACGTGCACGCTTTTGTCTTACGACAATAATGGCTTTTTTTTAACGTTTCTTGAACTGTTAAAAAAAACACCCGGGGGCCTCTTGCTAGTGCATCAGACCCCCTTAGAAGTAGCGATTAGTTAAAGTTCACGACGGGTATGGGTGGGAAATAGCAAGGGAAAAATAGTGAGTCGGTATATGAAATGCAGGAGTGTGTCCCACACTGCCTCCGCTAAATTAGGTGGGTAGGAGGGACGCAAGAGATCATTTAAGGAATTTGGTTGTAAGTTAGTGGGAAGGGTGTCTAGGAGAAATTGTCTTTCAGTTTAACTCAGTTTTCTCGCGAGGGATTTCTTGCTAGATTGTCATCTGAGCTTGGACGTTGCCTTTTTCAGCTATCACTTACTTGTATGCTGTTTGGACTTTTGATTGCAGTGGCTTTGAAACTTCGCCGCTTGATTTTGCTCGACGAAAGCTTCGCGTTCAAACTGTCGTCGTCATTAGAATGTGAGGTGCACCATTTTTGTCTAATTTTGCATCTCGATGCACCGCTATCCAGATTCAAACTACTTCGACCATGTTGCAATGGTGTCACGGAATAGATGTTGGTTTCACACCGCGAGGGTCCTGATTTGTTTCTGACTGCAGGAAGCGTTTTTTTTTTCTGCACTTCTTTACCCACGATCATTATCATTGTCAGAGAAAGTTGGCTTTTCTGTAATGCCTTTTTGGCATGGCATATTCCACTGGTGAGACATAGAAAGTTTTGCTTTAAAATCAGGGTCTTCAAGCACTTTTGGTCCAGTGAGTAGCAATCTGCACGTATTTGTAACCATACAATACTGAGTTAGCACCCTTCGATCCTTCCTGTCTTGTGCCAGCAGTCTCGTCATCCAACACATGAAAGTGCCCTCAACTTTTGCCCGCACTTTTCACTTATGCCTGACCCAATAACTTTTGTTGATTTCCAGTGTTGCGCATGTCACATTTTCATTCAGGGTCACCTTGGGGCTGCCTGCTTGTATTTTTATCAAGTGGTTTTAGCCACGGCGCATACTTCGCACTCTTGTGTGAGCAGCATTATGGTGCCTTGTTGCTTGTCCAGCAAGTGATGTGATGCCATGTCAATAAACATTCTTCAGTGTTTGTGATGACTTTGGTGTTTTCTTGGCTTCACTTTCATATAGTGAGAGTTGCTATCCATCAAGAAGCATACACTTACAAATGCTAGGTATTCTTATTTTTTTCTTAGGAAGACATTTACAAATTTCAGTTGGCAACACAGCATAACATCAAAACAAATAAAACCAACTAAAATGGCAAATGTGGCATATTTTTAAAATTAATAAACTGGAAAAACAACACAGCACGAGAGAGAGAGCACGAAACGTGACAGCACTGCCTGTTGGTACCATTCTGTTGTTTTCGTGCTAAATATTTTCAAATAAATAAATATGCAAGGAATGCAGTTGAAGTAGGGTAACTTTTTATTTGAGCTTGTCTCTTGGACATACAAGTACATTTCTTGAATCGATTGCTGGATGCAATTTTCGATATTAGGCAAGCACTGGATTCTTGAATGGACACAACAGACGTTTGTTCAATTCTTATTTGCAATTGCATTGTGCAGGTTAACCCGTACAAAACATTTCGCCAAAGTCCAAAGCAAGTTATGCTGAGCTTTTCCTCGTGAAACCTAAAAAGTTGAATTTTGATGTTTACAGCTACGCTGTGCAATGTATAAGCCTAGCATAATTTACTCTTCAGTATTTTTACTCTATCCAGGTTTTATGTTTATTACACCACAATCAAAGTTTGCAGCCAGTGTTGAATTGACGAGCGTCAACCAATTCAGGTTGAAAGCACAAAATGCTCTAACAGAAATCGCAGTCTTCACATGTTCGCAGTCTTCACAGTCTTCGTGTGTAATTTAAGCAGCATTGTTTTAAGACAAACGGGAATTGGGGAAACAGCCATGAGCTTCTGACAGCAGCTATCATCGTGACTGGCCAATTCACCTGAGTGGGGATGTTACGGCTATGTGCTGGCCTAATGAATTGCCAAGAAATTTAAAACTCACTGTATGTCGGGTTGCTTGTACCTGTGGACTTTTTTCAGTTTAAGGTCATAATGTGCTCCGTGGGTCCACCTTTAGTCAGCTAGACCCACTGAGCTATAGTGGTGTCAAGGATGTGGTGCTGGACTTGCACTAGGGATGTCCTGGGTTTGATTCCCATGTGGTTTGAACTCTTCCCAAAGTTTTGAACTCAATCCACTCTTTGCACTGCCGGCCGGTTTAGGAGCTGTTGTGCTAGTACAGACAGCGGATAGTGGCTTCTAAGTCAATGGGCCACTTATTGCTTTCGCGTTGATAAGGTAGAGTTTTCAAGATTGTGTGTTACGGTCGGTTACACTTGCCACATTTAGGGTGCTTAAATCCGACCATGTGCAAATTGCAGGCCTGTGATAAATGGGTACAGGTGATTATCTAGATGCATAAAACTGCGCCTACTGTCAAGGCATGCCGTGAATTTGTTGGTGGAATGGACATTTACAAACATGTATTCGCATGATTTCCACTGCAGCATAAAAAATTGAGGTAAAAAAGGTGCATTGTAATAAAAGGTGCATTGTAATTTTGCAGCTCCAAAGTAGTACACTACATAAGACCAGCACTGCTTCCCCTTGTGGTGCTTTGGACGGCTCACAGCAAAGTCCACTAAGCATCAGAATCAGCTAGTGCTTGATGTAGTTGCTACATCTATTCCCTTTGAAACGCAAGCTGCTGGACACCAGATTTCCCTACACTAATAACATTAGAATTGGGTTAGAAAAGTGAAATGAACTGGAAAGCTGTGGGTGAAAAGTATGATCAACATGACAATTCCAACAGGGACAAGACCACCCTGTTTTGGGAGCTTTACCCCAAAAGACCAAGGCACTTGGCAACGAAAGGAGCCCCAGCTGAAAACAGAGCAAGGCCTCATGGCTTGTGGAGGGTGCTTCTCGTGGTAGAATATAACTGCCTGTCATCATGCGATTTCGACTGCCCAGGAGTATTCACCACCACTGTGGTGACATTGAAGGAAGGTGACAGGAAGTGTCCGCAAAGTCGCACATCAAGGCTACTATTCCTGTTGACACTGGACAGATAAGAGCCAAAATTACAACTAAACTAGTTTTCTGCACAAGAAAGAGGTCACTTTCTTGTTTTGCCAAAGCTAATAACATGCCCTTAAATAATCCATGCATGACATATGTTCATCACAGATGGGTTTGGGTGCACCAAATTATTTGTTATACGGAACCTTTCTTCCCCGCACTGAGCAGTGCGAACTCGCAGGAAGCAGTTTTATTTCGTGTAAGGCATTTCTAAGAGCAACGCAATCACTTTGTTCTCTGTCTACTTTACTCATACTATCAATTCGTAAATTTATACCAGCAAATAGAAAACAAACAGAAAGAAGAACACAATTTAGCGCACGAGATATCCCCAGCTGTCCATTGCTTTGACACTCGCTGAAAGATGTGTAATGGTCAAGCTGGCATAGATCTGTAGATCGTTTGGTTTGGTTTTGTTTTCACTGGCATTTCCAGTACACACGCTGCTGTCTTCATGGTTATCCACTGCTGTGTTAGTGTAAACACTCGCTTTAAATGTATGCAGAGAGAGAACGCAGCAGTGTATCTGAAGTATACCATCAATTATAAGCCAGGCAAGGGCGGGAACCCGTTAGGTCGTGACAAGTGGCCTGCGAACATCAGTTCCCACTAGAATGGCAGGATGAGTGCTGCACGCAGGCTAGGGGCACCGTGACTGCAGTCAGGAGATGCTGCAAGAGAAAAATGAAACGTGAAGAATCAAACAACGTTCACGCAACAGTAAATAATCTACGACGACTGAAAAGAAGGGCAAACGACAGAGAAGACCACACAAGCACTGCCCCTGTCCTGCGTTGTTATCGGGGTCGTTCCGCCTGCATTTGCATCAGTTATAGAACGCTGAGTGGTTCACTATTAAATATGAAAACACATAACGAAGTAACCATCCCTTGGCAGGCACTCCTGGCAAGCAAGAGTACTAGATGCAGGAAAGAGGTGCAAGAGGCCAAAGCAGTGTGTTACAACGCCCTCACGAACCACACGCGCACACGAAAACCTTGCCAACAGCGTTCTGTCACGCTCAGTTCGCACAGCAAGTTCATTTTCGTTACAACATTAAGATAGGTTAGCCCAAGGATAACAAGCGATGTTAATGACGCCACATTGAAGAAGAGACAAAGAAGCGCCACGGGCGAGACGGGTTCCCGCGCCGTGCAACAAACCGCCAACAGCTTGCGATCGCCGACAGACGCGAACAGAGCAGCATAAACAGCAATAATAATGCAAGACAGTGAGAACGCGCCGTTAACAATTTCGTAAACGTCGCTAATATAACTGCCGCAAGCAGAAAGCACGCTTTGCAGTATGAGATATGCGAACTGATTGCAAACCCGCCAAAAAACACTCACCTGGTCGGCCGATGGTAACTGGTAACCGGCCGATGGTAACAGATAACTGCAAAGCTGTTGTGCCAGAAGACGCTGGAGCTGTTGAACGACGACTGACAGGGCGACAACCATCGCCAGTTTATGAATTCTTGCGTTGACCGCATAAGTCGAACGCGACTACTTGAATCGCTACGGCACGTACGCCGTGTAGGCAGCACTCGGAAAAATGTAAACATACCGCGTGGGAACGCTGCGAGCAAACGTGACGTCACATCCGCCTAGCGATGCTCCTCACCCGCCCAAGAGGTTGGTTAATTCCTCTCCTGAAGGGCAGGTCTCGTGAACCCACCAGGCTTGCAAACAGAGTGCCTGCTCCACGTTATTCGGTATTTCGAACGGGGACAAACGGTAAATCGCTGTCTTGAACGAGCCCCAAAAGCAACGGCGACAGGGGGGAGCGGGCCGGGGACTCCCGCTCCTGCTTTCGAAACGGGCCGCTAGGGGGATTTCAGTGGCGCCCCTACAGGCCGCGCTCGAGGCGTATATGCGGTTCATTATTCCAGTTGATGCATGAAAGAGTGCATACTTCACTGCCATGCACGAGTTATGTGGAACAAGACACGAGCAAAAAATATACAAACGCACTCTCCCCAACCGTTTACTGGGACATAAGTGGAACAGTAACCGGAACCGCCGACATCGCATGACCCCATTTCTTCGGTTCCAGATAAAAACCACGAACATAAAGAAAACAAGCTGACGGTTCCAGATAAGATCCACCTATATGCTTCGTTCCAGTTATTCTTTCGTTCAGATCCACATAAAATATGTGGATCACCCGTTTTAACTGGAACTTATATGGAACCAGATTAAGAGTGTAGGGACGACATTTGGTAAAACTTTTGTTACTTTTTAGGTAGCCCTACAATTTTTATGATAATAATAATAATAATATTAATAATAATAATATTAAGAAGAATAATTTTATTGCGATACTATTGTTCCTAATTGCTTCGTCACTTCTGTACTTCATCTGTACAGCACTCTGAAGCCTGTGTTTCCGGTGCTCCCGCGCCTTAAGATGGAGGGAAAGCCAGGGATGCCTCATCAGTGAACTTTGATCGCCCCCGCCGCGAGCTCGACATGTAGGTGGCGACAGCGTCGCGCTGCTAGTGTGGATGCTCCGCTGAGCGGCCCGTAAGAATGCACACTATGGGCGCGCTTCGTGCCTATTCGTGTTTATTCCTCCTCCTGAGTATAACCAACGACGGTCCAAAAATGGTATTTATTTTAGAAAAGGTACGGGAAGGACACGATCACACAGACGCTTGCGGGTGTAAAATACGTGTCCGGTAATGTATGGGCGATAGCGCACGGGTCGTGTGCAGTGTAAATGCTTTTGTTTGTTTCTTCTTTCTATAAGGACACAGCGCAATTTTACAAGGGTGTGGAATTTGCACGCGTATGCACAGGTCTTGTCGCTTCTTACCCGTTTCGCGTACTAAACTTTTATCCTTTAAATAATCGCCACGCCACCTTCAAAAAGCACCCTTCGACGTTCCCGAAACGGCAGACGACTGCACTCAACAATAAGAAAAGTGCAATGTGTGGAAGCAATGTTTATAACACGTTTCGCACTCAAGCGGTGACCACAACGAAGATGTTTCGTGGAATTAAACCAGCGCATTAACCCGCAACGGCCGCTGATTATTGCGTTTCTAGAGGAAACGAGCACGCAGAGGTTACTATATCATTGCTTACTGCCAAACGAGCACACATATTGGTTGTTTTGTCGTGTGCAGCACGCGCCTTGCGCCGCACGCAACGTGAAAAAGCAGACGACGCGATAGCGCCCTCCACACTAGGAGCGGTTCGTACCGCCGCCGCCAGGGGCCGACTGTGTTCGCGCTCGGGGCGAAGCATTGTACGTCTCCGCGTGCGCATTGTACGCTCTGCGTTCCACAGCAGCCACTGCCCCTTTGTTCGTCTTGGCGGCAACAAAAGCCGACCCAACCCTCGTTTTCGCTGAGGAGAAGGAGGAGGTCGAGGGGAAACGAGAGGGGGCAGTTGCTAACATGCGCATTGAGTGGAGGGATTTTGAACACGAGCCAGTTTATTTTGAGAGCGGGACTTGGAAACAAGCAAAACGCGTTCGGGTTGTTTCGTGGTCCACCCTTCTTGCATCAATCGTTGCATCAATCGTTGGCTTTTCATTGTACCATGACAAGTGACAGTCTTTGATTCTCGCAATTTCTGGGAAAGTAAAGCCGTCAGAAAGATGCACACGAACATGTTTATGTATTTTAGCGAATGAACTGCATACGTTTCTGCACAAATGCGGTTCCCAACAACAGAGTTTGTTGTTTATGGTGGGTGGCCTGTTTTTATGAGCTCACCTGCTGCCGTCAGCAATTGTTAGGCTCCCGCAGCACGCCGGCAAATTTACAAAGCATGTTAGCCAGCAGTCTTCTAAGCCTTGCAGCAAGATAATAGGCGTCACAGATAATAGCCATATGTCATATTTTTGGGGAAAATCAAAAGTATCGAAGCTGCAAGCTGCAAAAGTATCAAGGTACAAAACCTTAGTGCCGCTTCGCTTGATTCTAACTGCAGATATCGAAGCATTTCAGATGAAGAGCACAGTATCGCAGCTTAGGTAACGCAATAAACCATTCATCGGGTAAAGTTCGTTTTTTTAAATAGCGAGAAATCGGCGAGCGTGATCGCTAGTACAGCTTTATGTTGTCTGATATTTAGTGGTGCCGGCCCGCTCCCATTTTCGATACATCATGTAACCTAAATAATATTGTGCCTGTAAAAGCGCTCACTGCACAGCCTGAATCGTGATACTCGCTTCTCAAGCGTTAATAAACGAAAGGATACAAGCAATGGAAGCACGGGAGAACATACTCGTACGACGACAAATTCGCATGCAGCATTTATTTCAAATAATTTCAGCCTTAGCAAATATATTATGTACGGACCGATGCAAATACATTGTGCACAAATACAAACATGTAAAGACAAATAAACTGACCCCCTCCATAGGTGAAGTAGTGGTGGGACATTTTTTTCCTACTTTGAAGTTGGGACATGTTTTCCGGCACCATTTGTTCCGGAACTATCAGTTCCGGGGCCAGTAGCTCCGGGACCATTTGTGCCGGGACCATATCGCCCGCACATCGTGCGTATGGTCTTCTGCTTAGCAGTTACACAGGAAAAAAACAAACACGCCTCAAGTTTAACGTACACTGCGATGACGTACACTGCAAACACCCCACGAGATTAGCGTTGCACATCCTATAGCAGTTTTTTTCGCATTAAGGCGGGTGTTCGCGAACCACTTCCGTGCGGCCGGAGCCATGCACAGCGGATTGCGTATAACGCGGCTGTTTTTACGCCGCACCAGGCACCCTGAAACAAATTTAACGTTCTCTCGCATTTAGCAACATATGCCTGCGTTTATCTTTAATAAAGTAATTGTTTCTAGTAGAGCTACGGGCTTTTGGGCCTCTATTGATGCTGGCGCGCATGTTGGTATGAAGGCCGGATCACAGTCTGGTACGCCATGATGATTAAGATGATGATTATGATGATGATGATTAGAAGCCCTCCATCTGTATCGGGACGTCCGTTGCCACCAACCAACTTGCCTGTCTTACTCTACTCATTAAACCTACCCTTTATTACCCTAACGGGTTATCCCTCCGCCTACCGGTTTTAAACTCGCTTCTCCTATTGCCGTTTTCCGCAGCGCCACCTGTAGGGGCTGGAAAGAGCGGATAGCGTTGAGCCGCTGAGCCAAAGAAAGCGAGTTAGATGCCCGCAATGGTGGTTGCATTTCAAATGAAGGATAAGAGCGAACACGCCGGAGTGTCGCCGTTTAAATGCACGCGAAGAAGTGTGAAGTCCTTCACTGCGGAGCATCCCATATTCCAAATTTAGCGTTCTGGTTGTGAAGCCTAAAAAAGCTGAGAAATGAAAGCTTTTGTGTGCTTCTTTTATTGAGTCCGCACTGCGAATACAAAAAAAAAACGGCATCAAGGCAAGAAAAGACCTTAACCCGGTACCGAGGCATGCTTTGCAGCGGCCGTGATCTTTCGCCTCCCACAAGAAGATCTTCTCTTGCTGCTGTTTTCTTTTTCTGCTGTTATATCGAAAGTGTAAAAAAAGAACAAGTGCCAGTTGCAACAGGCATGCCTCAGGTTATCATGAGCCGCTGCAACCCAAATCACCTGGAATATGATGGAAGCGAAAAGCCGAAGTGTAATCCTTAAGCGCTACTATTCTGACGGATAATTTGCTTCTTACTGAAGTCCTACACCACTTAATTCTAATTTATACATGGGGGTTTAATTTGTTTAACAGCACAGAGGAGCTCTTAGTGGGTAAGAAATATTTCCGCAACAATATTGCGCGTCAAAGCAGAGTCCGCGAATATGAGCTACTGTGGATCGTGGCTCATTGGTGACCCGGCAGCTCACATTCTTCACTTTAGTGAAAAAGACCGTCACTATACATCGAAGTTTTCAAAAGAATGGCGTCAATGAGCAAATGAATAATTCAAACAACATTTATAAGAAAAGTAAATAAATAATAGAGGATCCAGGAACAATCCTCTGTAAATTAACATAGGAAAAAGTGTTCACGAAATATGCAGATTCATGGCTCTGCGTTAAATTACCACGAAAAGGGCACAGATGCCGTCTTCATAAAAATAGATCCCCGAATTCATGACCAAAATCCAATCAATACAACGGGATCGAGGAACCACCTTTAATAGGCAATTACTGGAGTAGTCCTTTCATAGAAATAATTGCACATATAACCATGCGTGAAAAAGAAAGTAATACGAACAAGTAAAATCTGTAATTGATATCAACGGCTCACAATGTTGTGTTGTTTCAGCCTATCACAGGCACACCTAAATCTCTTCCTATACCGAAATCGCCCTCCACTGGAATATGCGGGTGCCTAAATGTCCATGTACTGATATGTTCCTGCACAGATAAGTCTTGTAAAAATAAGTTCAAATGAATGTGCTTTTCTATTCCTTACTTGCCGCAGAATTTGGATTCCGTTCCGGCGAGTGCACTATGCCATACCACCTAGCAACGCCACCGCACCCAACTTTTACAGTGCTCATCTCTTGCAGTGTGCTGTTTTGTCGCGGGCTGTTTCGTCGCCGTGCTGTTTTGTCGCCGTGCTCTTCTGTCGCGTGCTGTTTTGACGCCGTGCTGTTTTGGCGCCGTGCTCTTCTGTCGTGTGCGGTTTTGTCGCTGTGCGCTCTTGTCGCTGTGCTGTTTTGACGCTTGCTGTTTTGACGCGTGCCCTTTTGACGCCGCGCTGTTATGTCGGTGCTATTCTGTCGCGTGCCGTTTCGTCGCGTGCTGTTCTGTCGGTATACCATAGCCTGGCCGTGCGAGCGCGCCCTATATTGGGGAGCACCACAACCATGGTTAAATCGAAGGGTACCCGTCCTCAGTAACTATTCAGATAAATGTTGTGCCATCGAACACGGGACACAGCGTCAAGTGCGGGTATGCGTGACCAAGTGCGCCGAGGTTCAGATAAATTCGGATTTATTCAGATAAATCGGATTCCATGAGCATGTGGGGGGAAATCCTTACGGATAGCTCGCTGAAGCACATGCCTCAAATTCACAATGAAAGAAAATATGCTAACTTGGTTCAAGTGGCTTGCGGTTGCTGCTGAAAGAATCTGTGCCCCATAGTACAGATAATTGTTTTTATTCTATGTACGTCCTTACTAATAAAGTGTCAGTACGTAGCCAAAAAAAAAGAATTCCCCCCTGCGACGCTCGCACCGCTTTGACGCCTTCAACACATCCTGCCCAGGTCTCAGTATAGAGATCTCTGTACATTGGTAGAGGAAGAACAATTTTTACAACATCGTTATGAAGTTTTTATCTCTGATTGGGATGCTCAGGTACTCTTTCTAAAAGCTTGCCAATAAGAAGCGAGCACAGCATATCGGATTTAAAAAAGCCATTAATGCCTCCCGCCGTGCATCCGCTCCTCACAACAAACTTGTGAAGTGCACAGGCGAGCCTTACTAGGCGTACGTGCCGTAGAAGGGGATCCCTAAAGGCTCAGCCGAAAAAAAAAAGCAGGTGCACGGGCTGTAAGCAGAAATAAATTTGCAAGTACGAGTCCACCGTCTTTTACTCGTGTGAGTAAATTGTTGCGGCTGCATCTTTCCCGGCTCTAAGACCATATGAACCACGCCAGCATTCTGTGCAGTTTTTGAACGTTCACACGCAAACAGTAGGACACCTGCACGATATACCACAATTTACACGCCATAACGAATTGCAGGCGGTGGGACTAGCACAGGTAAGAAAGTATGCACCCTTTGAATTTCAAGCTTTTTCCCGCACCTGCTGCGTCGTTTGTCCTCGCCCTTACGGCTCACCGCCCTGGTAGCATTTGAGAACACCTAGGCACTTCACTGAGTTTTCCACGAACATCGTGTGTGCGATTGTGCCAGGGGTCGATGTTCACGTATTCACCGCGCGAAAACCTGACGCCCTGTTCCCGCTTTACTAAACTTCCCGGTCACGGCGGCCGCTTTTGTGATGCAGGCGAAAAGCAAAAAAGGCCGTGCGTGCGAGATTTCGGGGCACGTTTAAGATCCCGATGTGGTCAAAATTAATCCGGAGCCATCCGCTACGGTGTGTCTCATCGGCTGCGTTGTGTCGGCGTGTGGAACCCTACAGTCAGTCAGTCAGTCAGTCAATCAATCAATCAATCAATCAATCAATCAATCAATCAATCAATCAATCAATCAATCAATCAATCAATCAATCAATCAATCAATCAATCAATCAATCAATCAATCAATCGATCAATCAATCAATCAATCAATCAATCAATCAATCAATCAAATTCTCGTGGCCTTAATGAACAGTTTGGTGGGGATGAACAACTTTCAACAGGCTCGCCTAGTCTTAATAGAAGATGACGACGTCACCTGCGTAAGTCATATTCTTGAGCTCATGAAGACTGAACCCATAAGTTTCATTGTTCTGTATGATTCGTAAACATAATGTTTCGATGTAAATACAAAACAAAAAGAAGACGAGGGGGGGGCAGCCCTCACGCACCCAACGCTGCGCATTAATAGGCGCTGGGAACGACTTCTATACTATCAACTGCGTGGTGAAATTACTATACACGTACGCCACGCCCTCTGTGGTTATGTAACCGAATGCATTTATTTATTTATTTATTTATTTATTTATTTATTTATTTATTTATTTATTTATTGAATACTGCCAGCCTGAGTGCCTTAGGCAGGAAGAGGAATACAAGCTCACATTAATAATGACGCAATAGTTGACTGGATACACATTAAAAAATACAACACACAGAGAGAGAAAAGAAAACTCGAAACACATTGACAACATTTTTCAAAGAAACAAGGAAAGAAAGTAAAGAAAAGACAACAAAGAAAACGCCTACCTACAACGAAGTACGCGCATGACACTTTTTAAAGCGCCACTGCAGAAAATTGGGCCGATAACAACTATTTTCAGTTTGAAAAAAACCGGTGCGATGACAAACATTGACACACAAAGAATAAATAAAAAAAGTACACGGAGGCAAGCGTTTACACATCGCAGAAAAATACGGCAACAATGTTGGCAACGACGCTTTGGGGACAACTATGTTTTGAGGACAACTACGTTTTGGGGACATTAAAACTCGGGACAACCTGTTGGAAGACATGCGCCAGCACCTTGTAACACATAAACAGGTATTATTAATGGGGATTTCAGCTATGTTCTGGCTGCTCATGATAAGACAACTATTGGGGCTTTTAAAGATGCGAGCACCGCGATACTCCCACAGCAAATAAAATATTTCGGAGTGGAGGAAGTGGCTGTGTGTTTGGAAAGAGCACGAAGCATTCGGCTCACGCAATTCCAAGGTAGAAGTCGTGCCCGTCTCGCCGGAATAAATTTGTCGTTAGGCCTAATTCCAAAGTAAGTACGCCGTTTCAGAGATGTTGTTTTGGGATGACTGTCGTTTCACGTGCAGAATAGAGTGTAAAAAACTCTTCGGTGGGTTTACATGGGGAATCTGAAAGTTAATTTCAAAGATGCTCAAGATTGACAGTCTTTAACAAAGTATGATAACAAATAACAATATAGAATCCTCTTATAACCACGCAACAGCAGAACAATGGCAGCTGTATAAAGAAACGATAAAAATCATAGCTGTTTATCGGGACACGTGTAGGGATTACGATGAAAACAAAAAAAATCTCTCCGGTTAACGCCGCAGTAGTTCACCGAGAAAGAATGTAAGGTCCTCGGGGTGTACAAGGAAGACAGTAGGCAAATAAAATACAAGCTAGTGGCTTTAGAAGAAGATTCCTATCAGGAAGCGGGCTGTTGGGCTGGAAAACGTGCATTCGCGACGAAACCAGGGATGCAAAATTGATTGGAACGGTAGCGTGCCTGCAGATAAGGATCACATAAAACAGGCTTTTAATGAATATTACAATGAGCTTTATGCTTTCGGGCCTGTGGACATCGAAAATTTTAAGAAACATTTTTTTGTCAATCTGCCGAGGGCAGACGGAGAGACAAAGAAAAAATCAGAAGAGCGAATAACGTCCAAAGAGGGAGAAAGCGCTATAGAAAGTTTGAACCCCGAAAAGGCGCGCGTTCCCGGGTGGTTTAAGCACTGGTTCTTACAATGCCTTTAAGGCAGACTGAGCTCCGCTGTACGTTGCTGCGTTTAACGTTAAAGCGATCCCTGCGTACTCATTCCCGCAACAGAAGAAACGAAAAAACTTTAAAAAGTGTATCGTCGTACTGACCCGCATCTTTAGCAAACGTACACTATAAAATTCTGATCAAGGCTCTACCCAATAGACTACGAACAGTGTTTTGAAAAAACGGTTGGTCCGCATCTGACGCTCGGCATCTCACGAAAATCCGCTTTCACCAACATCCGTGAAGTCAGCTGCATTCTTGAGTGCTGCGCCACCAAGCACGCAGGGGTGACGTGCTCCAGTTGGACTTGGAAAAATCTTTGGACTGTGTTGCCCACAAGGTGTTCTTTGCAATTATTGACCACGTCCATGAAAGCTTCATGATGGCTCCATAACAGCGCTCCACCGTGGTTCCACCATGCGTAGTATCTCAACCTCGGCATGTCGTCAGAGGCGGAACAGAAAAATAGAACACTGCGTGCCACGTGACGCCTCAGCATGACGGCACGTGAGTAGAACAGGGGCACGCCAGTGCGCAGAACTTTGCTTCTGGGGAAGCCATAGCGTGTATATACCATACTGCTTTTTGAACCAATTCGCGTCAACAGAAGAAGAAACGAAAGCGAAGCAAGAAACACAAACATGATGGCGCAGTAAAGAAGCCTGCCGATGTAATTCACACTAAAGATGAAGAAGCTAAAACGAAGGAAGAGTCGCAAATACAATGCAAAAGTTAATACAGTTAAAGCTCGGTCATTTGAACTCGCTTAATTCAAACTTACAGTTAATTTGAACTGACACCCTGGTCCCGGCACAGCCCTGTACATTTCAATTGGAGAAAACTTCCGATAGTTCCAACGCGTCGGTATCCAGAATGGTTAATTGGAACTGGAATCCCCTGGTTTCCCTCATTGCTCGCAGAAGTTGTCGGCACGGAGTGATTACAATCTGTTGCGGATGCAAACCAAACCAAGTTTACTTGAGATGCGAAGCAACGCGCGCGCTACGCTGCTGCAACAGCCTATTTCGCTTCCGCAGTGAACGCTTACTTTTTTATTTGGAGTGCCTCGAGCCTGAAATGTAAATAAAGGTGTTTTCGAGCGTAAAGAATGTCATTGTTACCGAAATCACCTGCCACAAACGTGTAGTAGTGCCTACTTCGCGATGAAAACTCCGGGGATGGCTTGTTTGTGTTCTGCACACACGCTGTGGCGCGATGTCGATTCATTCTGGCGCCCGACGGCTAATTCGAACTCCGTTTAATTCTCACAATTTTATCGTTCCCTTCGAGTTCCAATTAATGAGCGTTTACTGTATAACACAATGTAAAGAGTAGAGAATAAAGAAGTTTAAAGCACGTAACCAGACTGAGTGCAACGAAAAGTTTTTTTTTCATCTTTTGGTGCCCTTGTATACAGCAAGGCTGAGAAAATGTTGCTTAGCTTTGCGCTGAAAAAGTCGTTACGCTTCTTGGCACGGGGTTGCGGGTTAAGTGTTCATACGCTGTGTTTCTTGCGTGTGTGGGAATCCCGCTGCCTGCCCATCAAAGAGCAAGCGAAATTCGCTCAGTTGCAGTGCGGGTGGGAGGAATACGAGCGCCTCGGGGAGTTTCAATTGTAGCGTACGAGGGGTGAAAGAGACATGTGCCTTCTCCCGGTGGCGGCAGGTATACAGAGCGCCGCGCCGAGCTAAGGTCGGTGGATGCGGCGGGGTCAGCGCGGGAGGAGAAGGTTGCGGGCCACAGGTTGTGTCCCCGCGGCGCGAGCCGGGGTCCTTCGCGGCGAAGGAGCGAGGGGGCGGGGGGCGACGCATCGGCTGTCGGCTCCGCGGGGACCGGGGCCCCGCGCCATTGGCCGCCCCGTCCCGACACGGGAGAGGGCTGCTCGACGCTGGGCCCGAGCGAGAGGAGGGCCTCACTTAAAAGGGGGACCGCACGCCGGAAGAAAAAAAAACGCCGCTTCACAGCTGCCGCTCACAGTTCCCGCCGCCGAGGGACGTCCCGTGTGTGTGTGTGTGTGTGTGGTGTGCGCCTCTGATCGGCACCAGGCCGCGTCAGGACGACGACAGCCAGACCCGGTGAGCCGGCAGCCGACGGGGCGACCGCTTTCGGACGAGCCACACTCGACGGGAACACGTGCGTAGCTGCCTTGCCTGTCCTTTTCATTGTGCTTCGGCGGTGTTCGAAGATGTGCTCGCCGTAGCTGAAGTTATTATGCCGGCATCCATGAAAAGGCAACTTGGACTTCAAAAACGCGTTTCGAACACCATTTTTTTGAAGAATCGCTTCCTAACAGCCACGTCGTGACAACACTTGGCGCCGACTGGCTCAGAACTGGGGCTGTTCGATAAATATACGTCTTTTGTTTCTGCGTGTGATGGTATTACTGCCGCGCGGAAAGCGGGGTTTACGAAAAATGATAGGTGTTCTTTTACGTAAGGCGTTATTTC
This sequence comes from Haemaphysalis longicornis, assembly GCF_048455015.1. Classification (NCBI taxonomy): domain Eukaryota; kingdom Metazoa; phylum Arthropoda; class Arachnida; order Ixodida; family Ixodidae; genus Haemaphysalis; species Haemaphysalis longicornis. The sequence goes on along the minus strand of NW_027526460.1, from coordinate 142,790,420 downwards.
CGTTCACGCACAAATGCAGGATCACAAAAAAAATTTCGTTAAAGGCGGGTCAGAGGCTTATTATTTGAAAAGCCCTGCAACGTCAGCCGCTTATGCAAATAATGCTGCGTGGAAGTTTCAGCGTGGTGGATTAAAGGTCTTGCTTTTGCGGAGCGCCGGCTTCACAGTGCTCGCACACTCAATCGCGTCAAGCGATTAAAATTTACTTTCACACCAGGCCGGTGTGGTGGAAGCGAGAATTTTTCACGAATGGAGCTCTGAAATTGGAGTTACGGCCGGCCTTCAAAACCAAGAGTGAATTAGAAGATCTCTACGTAGGTTGGCTTGAAACATACCAAGAACTTGATGAGTAGAGTAGGGCGGTACGTAGCTAAAATATCTTCAGTAAGAAGCCAACTCTTAAGATTTGTTTGTAATTGACACCGAGTAATTATTGCCGCTATCCAGGCAGGAAAAAAAGCAACAATATTAAAATGGTCCAAGTCACCCACAAGGTGCAAAAAAGACACGTTGAAAGCAACGCTACGTGCACCTTTACCAGAGTACATTTTTAGAAAGAAGGCGCTGCCACAAGCGCCGATTTAAAGTTCAGTTTTTAGTGACCTCAAGGTACGCGACGCATGTCTCCTTTGTACACGTTCGCAGTATATGCAAGCATTTTCCACCTGACTACGCAAGCCTTCTTGAGCAAATCACGCCCACTTCGTGAACAGGACATATATAAAGAGCACTTCGGAAGTCGCCTTCGTTTAAACACTCCCGACCGCACTCCGTCGAGGGTGTTATCTCTAGAGCGTTGGTTAGCTGCCGACTAAACTAACAAGTACAGGAACGATCGATAAGAGGACGCCACAGGCTAACAACGAGATTTTTGAAGGGAAATACTTGTTACTTACGTAGGTGGAAGCGTCATTCAATAAAAAAATCTTTCAGCAACATCCTGATTTCAAAGTTCAGTCGATGTTTATTATTATTATTTTGGAGTGAGCCATAGCTATAATGGATCCGGTAGCCCAGCTTCGTGCGTTTGCTTTATGCGCCATGGATATGGCAAGTGCAGTGGAATTTTCAACAAGGGCGACCTGGTTCTTCGACCACTTCACCAAATACGATGTGTTCCACATTGTGAAGACTAGGAAGACACAAAAAGATGCGTTACCGTTCGTTTTCAGAATGGAATAAAAAAAATCTTGGTTGCTGCAATCGTAGCCACAAAACCAGAATATAAAGACCAGGACACTGCGTTCAGGCACTAATCCTGACACAACCGGATCCACCCGGAACCGCGCGCAACCGGATGAGGGCGCGTGCAACTGGCGTTGGTTGCACGAAACGGCAGTAATACTTCCCGTTCCGGAATTATATACGTGCCTCTACTGATATACAAACGTGGTACTTTTCGTACTGTGCGTCGCCCAACCTGCCTCGCTACACCAGCACAGATGGGGACGTATGGTAATCAACATTATCCTACATTCAAGAGCTGCTTTAATTATTCTTGCTGCCGTCGAGATACATGCAACATATCGTCCCTGCACAGCAAGGCTTAAGCAGTGTTACACGTGCGGGATATGCTGTGCTTTTTAGAGTAACGGGGTATATAACGGCGCTAGAATGGAAGAGGACCTGCTCGCCGGTACCGTCTTTCAAAGTTTCCTCATCGTCAATTACGTTGCTCTTGGGCAGTTTCAAGAGCACTTCACTATGACTACAGGTCATAGTGATTGATCAAGTGCAGAAACGGGAGCCACTTTGCTAGTAGTAGTAGTAGTAGTAGTAGTAGTAGTAGTAGTAGTAGTAGTAGTAACACTATTTTGCCCAAAAGTTGTGGTAATTGTATTACTGAGTTATTCACTCAGTCATAGAGACCGCGGGGCTCCCGATGCTTTGGGAGCTCGTTGTCTTCAGCCAACTGGGCGAAGGCCTCTTGCACGAGGGGAGCTGGGCTAGAGGTAGCAGCCTCCCACTGTGGTAAGGATGATATTTTATGAAGGACGGGATGAGTTCTTCTACGGGATGCCGGCATGACCAAATGATGTGGTGAAGCGAGGCCCGTTCTACAAAACAGTCTTGATATAGCAAGCAACTTGATATCCCGCAGGACATAAGATGCACGTGATATGTGGAGTGGGCGATGGAGGTGGGGCAAGCACGATCCTGGCAGAAATGGTTGAGAATATCGCCGAAAGTGTGGAGATGGTCCTTATAACGAAAAGGTTGCCGGTTATCTTCAGAGGCCCTATGAGGCTCTAGGTGAACCATATCTCGAACAGTCTCATTGGCTTACTTATTTTCCATTAGGACAGAGTGTGCCGTTGACCAGATGACGAAACTTTATTTTTCATTTCTCAGTACCCCGGTGGGTGGCGCTAACGTCTCCTTAAGTTCGTGATGCCTTTTTCTTTCGTGAAACATTCCGAATAAGATTCACCCGTTATTTGCACGAGTGGGAATACCATCTTCACACACCGCTTTCACTCCAAGACCTTTCAAGCAGAATACGTCCGCCTGAGGAGTAGGTTGCCGGGAATTCTGGGAAGAACGTGGCGTATTAGGAATAGCCAAACTCCCAAACCTATATTCTTTCAGTCGGAATAGTTTAGTAGTGTAAAAAGAAAGAAAATCCTAGTTTACGGGTGACTTCCACTGCGTGTGTGAGCCCGGCGACTGTAGTGGGCCGACCACTCTGTTTGAGGCGTTGAAGTCTTGTCATCACTTTTCGCTACTACTCGGCTTGTTAATACTGGATTGCCATTACGGCCGCTTTGCTTGTGCACACATCTTTGAGGAAAGTCCCACGCGCATCTTGACAGCATTTACATTTCATTAGTGCCTCTTCCTTACAACCTCACTCGTTATGTCAAGCCTGCGTCCCTTTCCCCGACCACTGATTTGTTTCCGTGAGACCGCAGTGGACCCGTTTGGAAGCAGAATTCGTCTCTAAAATGTCTAAAGACGAAAGTTTTTGTATCAATGTACGCACAGTGCTGCCACGTTGCATTTTTACTTACTTGTCATCATTTTAAAGACGATAGTCTATCTGGGCTACTTAACCGCAGAAATTTTGGTTTGTCTGTACGTATGTCTCTCTGTCTATCTGCGTGTCTGTGACTCGATTCAGCCATCCGGCCAAAGTGAAACTGAATATTCGCGATAATTTTCTATACCCACAGCCAAATCTAAACGTTTAAGTCCAGTGGCAATCTTCATACTTGTCAACATTGTTGCACAAGAAAGAAACATTACGGAAATGAGAGGCAGAAAATCAATACATAAGTGGTTATTATGATGAGAAAACTTTATTTTTCCCAAACTGGGGGAGGGAAGGGACGGAAAGGAAGCGTTCGACGGTCCTTCCCCGTCAGATGGCGGCCAGGAGCCCGTGAGCCCTAGCGGCATCTTCGGCCAGTTGGACAAGGCTGCGTTGAGTCTCTTGGTCGGAGCTGAGCAGCACGGCCTCCCATTGCTCCAGAGTCCTGATCACTTTTGTATGTGATGTTTGTTGTGGTTTCTCGGGACGACGGGCCCATACCATGTGCTGCAGGTGGGCTCGTTCGGAGCACCATCTACATTGCTCTTTGTAAAGGTCTGGTTATAGGCGGCTGTAGGCTACGGGGTTCGCAAAGGTGTTGGACTGCAAGAGTCTCGTACAGTGTTCCTTGGTTAAAGAACTCGTGGATGCTGGGTTTTTGCGATATCAAATGAAATACTACACCAACTCCAGAAAATCGTCGCCTGCTGTTGCCAGCGCCACTATAGCTCCTGGCGGAATCTTCATATATCAAACGGCAACAGTAAAGAAAGGCTCCTCTACATTGATTCCACATTCCGCTTGGAATGCACGTGGCATAGAGTTCCTCAGAAACTCTATGGCACATGGAGCAGGGCAACGTGGTTCTACAAACGTTGTAGTAAGGTGCCTCGAATCACGCCCGTCACCGACGTACGGAAGCGCTGGCATCCAGGTACCCGGCCTGGAGTAGTAGAAACCGGTAAAATTAAATTTGCGTGAGCAAACTTCTAGCGTGTTATCTTGGGAGGAACAAGACGGGAGAGGAACATCATGATAAGTGAGTAGGAAAGAGAAGGGAGGGGTTTACATGGCAGGGGCGCCAGTCGACTATCGTCTTTTTTCGACATTTGTAACGAAAGGAGAAGATACGCGGCCATTTTTTCGACTGGTAAATGTTCTAACAGGAAATTCGCGGAGTTGCAACAACACCCGATCTGTGTCTTCACACCGATCCAGACATGCGGCATGGTGTACACCACGTTTGACACCAACCATGCCGCTCCCGAACACCATGGTGGCGAGCTGGACGCTCTGCGTTCGTTGTTAAGGTGTGCCTGTTCAAAATTCAAGTCTATTCTTGTGGATACTTATCGGAGATATCCAGCAAGATACCACTTCTCTGTTGCCAGCCATCTGTAACCTCAAAATCTTCCTACAAAATCACATGCACTCTCGAACAATCCTAAGGGATTGGGATTCGAACACAATAGACCAAATTGGTGAAGAAATTGAGAAAGGAAACATGCTTAATTGCTTCTACCCCTCTAAAGCACTTCACAACATTATGGCACTCACCGAAAAAAAATAGTGCTATCCCGATGTAGAACAAGCTGTTTCTAAAGGCCCTAATCGCAAAGCTTGAAGATTGTTTTGCCAACTCACAGATGAGCGTTTATGACGTGATTTCAGAATACCGTATTCACAATTACGTCGGAAACGCTCATCTGTGAATTTAGTGCACTTCTTAAGTGCACTCATTAAGTGCACTTTTGGTGGCACCAGAAGTGCACTTAAGTGCCAGCCCACACTACAGGAGGAAGTTGCCATCAACCGTGAAACTTGGGGAAACGCAAACGGCCCCTGTCGACTTGAAAGAAGCGCAGGGTCCTCAAGAAACACGCACTAAGCCGCCACCATGCGAGTTCCAGACTTCACGAAGGGTGCAGCCTTGCCTGGACTCTTTGAAACCGTACCGGCGTCCGCATTAAAGAACCCGCGAGCATCTTCTGCGCTAAAGGAAAGACTACTGATAGGGTAGACTCAGAAACTGCAGCATGCATGGCGTCCGCCCATAAAAACATTGTTACTTCTGGGCAGGGGCGGGGCTCATCTTGGAGAAAGCGTCGTCGGCCTGGAACATTCCTTTAACAGAATTTCGCCTACCACATAAACGAATTGTAATATAATTACTGAAGCAAAACAAATACAGTAAAAGCTCGTTAATTCGCACTCGGTTAATTCAAACATACGCTTCATTCGAACTGACGCCCTGGTCCCCGCACAGCCCTGTATATTTGAATGGGGGTACGCCCCCGATAACTCGAACGCGTTGGTATCCAGAACGGTTAATTCGAACTGCGTCCCCTGGTTTCAATCGGTACTCGCACAAGAAGTCGGCGCAGAGTGATTGCAGTGTGTTGCAAATCCAAACCACAACAAATTTGCTTGAGATGCAAAGCAATAAACCAAAAAAAAAAAACGATCAGCGTAGCGCGCGCTGCGCTCCTGCAAAATTTTATTTCGCTTTCGCCTAACTGGCTGATCAATTAATTTTCTTCACTGTTCGAGCTCCATGAACATTATTTACGAAATCACCTGCCACAAACATGTAGTAGCGCCTCATTCGCGATAACGAGTCCAGAGGTGGCCCCTTTGAGTTCTGCCCACGCAGTGTGGGGCGATGTCCTTTGGTTCTAGCACCCGCCCGCTAATTCGAACTCCGCTTAATTTGAACAATTTTATGGTCCCCTCGGAGCGCCAGTTAACGAGACTTTACTATACCACGGGCCCGATTCTCTAAAAAAGGGGCGTCGGCTTGAAGCGGCGCAGTAGCGCCATGCAAATGCATGTGTTGTCCGGTTGGGGCGCCACTTTGAAGGGCGGAGTAAGCAGGAAAATAAGTTAGGGGACCACTGTAACAATAGTGCTAAGCGAGACGCACTGCCTCCCGTCGTTTTGCGTGTCGCATTGGGCCCTTGTTACAGTGCTCCCCTAACTTGTTTTCGTCTTTCCTCCGCCCCTCAAAGCAGCACCCCAACCGGAGAACACATGCATTTGCATGGCGCTACCTCGCCGTTTGAAAACGACGGCCTCTTGTTTTACAGAATTGATCCTCGGGACAACGATGCACCGCAGACACTGCCGGCGCTTAACGCTGCATAACACCCACCGTACAGGAAGGCTCAAGACTCGGAGAGGAAATTGCGGAATGCAGTATTTTCATCTCTTGGAGAAGGGCACCATCGTAGCTGAATTAATGACAACCCGTCATTATCATTCTATCATTAAGCTAAAGCGCGCGGCAAAAAAACTACGAAAATGAAACTTTCATAGCCGGATTATTGTGGTAGGGAGAAAAGATTTGATGGAGAATAAAACTCAATTCTTCCGTAATAGATTGACCAAATGTATGAAATACTCGCCTAAAACGTTTTGGAGGTGTGTACCTGTCTGGCAATAAGACCTCAATAAACGCAGTTTTAGGGAACTAAAACGTCTGTAGTCAGCCGACGGACATTGCGCAGGCTTTCAAAAATTTTTCGGGGTCCGTTTTCACTTCATAGGCAACTGTGAATTTCGCAGAATAGCTAGCCGAGGAATTAAGTGATAGTGGTGTTGTGTCGCAGGAAGGTGTGCTTGCGTTTCTGTTAAACTTGGACGTAAAGAAATATTGAGGGCCTGATATGATACCAAATGCATTTTTGAAGCTATATTGCGAATGGGTGTATTATTTTCTTGTTATACTTTTTCCCAATCTCATCGCAAAAGCCCTTATGCCGAGCCAATGGCTTCCGGCGAAAGTCGATCGCGCCGGTATTTAAAACAGGAGACAGACTGCATGTGGGAAATTACCGCCCAATTGCTATTACGTGTGCAGTATGCAAAATATTATAGCACATAATCAGTAAATATTTGGTCGAATACATTGAAAACAGCCACCTTTTTTTATTAACAACAGCATGGGTTTCGGAGGCGTCTTTCAACTATAACACAATTGTTGGAAATTTCGTATTGTTTCGCTGAAGCCATGAACTCGAAAGAGCAAGTTCATGCAGTTTAGATTGATCTTTTGAGAGCCTTTGGTGGAGTTTACCCTGTGAACCTTATTAATGAGTAGAATGATTTCGGCATTAATCCAAGAATCATGTGTTGGATTAAGGCCTATTTACATAACAGTCAACAATGTGTCGAAATTGCTGGAACGGTCACCCAGTTTACCCGTAACATCTGGAGAACCTCGAGGGTCTGTTTTGGGACCTATTTTACTTGTTTTATCTATAAATGACATTGCAAACTCTGTGCATTCAGCTATTGAAGTGCGACTATTCGCTCACGACTGTTTGTTGTTTTGTCGCGTTAAGAGCGCTCGGGATAAGGAACTGCTGAATGATTATTTGAAAGCTGTGCATGATAAATTATGGAAAAAAAAAACGTTCTTATAACAGTTACACAGACGTCCCGACTGCATTTAAACTATACCATGATTGACATTGAAATTAAGCGATTGAGTAAGCTAAAATATCTTGGTCACGCAATTGCTAGAAATTTGAACTGGAATTAAGCCATTGGTAATTTATGTACGTGATCCTGCGCAGAAAAAACTAGATTTTTTTAGACGAAAGCTCAGAGACGTACCTGGGGAAGTTAAGCTGATGACATCCAAAAGCTTTGTTCGGCCGACTCTGGAATGTGGAAGTATAATCTGGAACCGGCATCAAAAGTATACAATAAATAAGCTTGATCGAGTTCAACGAATAGCTTCAACTTATGCAGCATATCGCAGGAATCACTTAGTGACTGCCTTACTCGCCAAAGCTGAACTTCCGTTACTAGCCTCGCGTAGAAAACGGCCAGGCTTGAATTCTTTCACGAATTAATACAGCGGCGAACTGAACATACGCCCTGAGATATATCGGGAATTTCCCAAGCATGAGTCTTTCCGCATCAACCATCCGTATGCTGTTTTGCCTTATCCTCAAAGGGATTGTGTTTTAGCCATTCCTTTCTGGTCGAAACTGTTGCGCACTGCAACAACATTGAACGGTGATTGTTTGTAGACCCAACTACCATTAGTAGCTTTGTAAAAAGTTGAAAGGAATATTTAACTTGCATCAGTTATTTTTGGTCCTTGTTCCTTGCCCTTTTACTTGTGTATCTTTTGTGCGCATAAATGCCGTTTATGATGTGCTTGCCCATTCCTGTAACAGCCTGTAAGGGCTAAGAGTATCTGAAAAGAAAATCAAATAAAAATAAATAATGGAGAGCTGCAGTTTAGCCATCTAGATACCAGTGCAGAGCCGCTGTCCTTAGTGTTATTGTTAAGACGCTCGACTCTTATCAAGTTGTTATAAAGGCTGAGCGCCCGTTGAAGGGAAAAACTATGAGTCCCGCGGATGTTCCGTGATCGTTAGCAACGTGGATCCGTACAAAAAATGTTAGGAGAGCACTCTCTATTGATTGTCATGCGGCGGGAGTAAAACAGCTGACACGCCGGTTTGACCCGATGAGATTCGGCAACATTTGGGACAGAGAAGGGCCGTAATCGAAGCGACGCGTGCCTGAGCACAGACACCAGAAACATCCGTTGTTGCTTCCAGCTACCCAGTCACAGCACCTGGAAGAGTCCTGCTGCTAAATGGAAGTCCAGAAGTGAAAGTGGTGGGAAGAAAGACTTTCCAACAGCAAACTGGCAGTGCTAAAGAGCCGACATTTTCGCATAGAGCAGAGGTGCTCAACCATGAGTGTGTTGGGGACCCCTCTTGTGCTAGCAAGTGGAGTGAAGGACCCCACGATGAACTGTATTGATCCTAGTCATATTGTCAAACAGTTGGCACCAAATGCGGCCGAAGGCGCTCACACATATTCAATGTCCGCTTTTTCAGGCTGACTTTATTACTATGCATGTGGTATTGTCAAACAATTTGCTCTATCAGCTAATAGTCGCCCAAACGCTTATACGCTGCCTTATGTGCGTTTGGCGTTTTTGCATAGCTAGCGTGTTGTGGAACAAGTCGACGTTAAAAGATGTGCTACGCGGAGGAAACAAAAGATACAAGCCATGCAGCGAAGCCCCATTTCTAGATTGGCAGCCATTTAGGTTTGGCCAAAGCGAGAAATGAGTGGGGAATAGAGTTTTTAGGAAGGCTTCATGGACCCCTGAAATTCCCTCACAGACCTTTTGGGGTCCACGGGCCCCTATTTCAGTATCACTGCAATAGAGAAAGACACTAGTTGCCAAGCAAGATTCCCCTAGAACTTAAACGACGGCGAAGCTTAAGACTACGGTGAAAGGTTTAATAACCCGAGAAAAAGCTAGGAGACTACGTTTCGCCATTGTCTGGATCTGTTCGCAAGAAGCGGCAGCAGAGGCATCGCGCCAACAAGTCAAGGAGGAGTGTCGCAAGGTGTCCGACATGAATAGGAGCCCGCGTGCTTGCCATCGACATGTGCAGAATCGTCACGTTCAGAAGGATTGATTGTGGAATATAACGCGCCGAAGTTGCACCTAGGCTACAAGGCGCGCACTTAGCATCTTTAATGTGCACCAAAAGCAAGACACACGGGCGTTTTCACTCTTTGCTTCCACCAGAAAAGCAGCCAGCGCGGCCGCAATGGAGCCCGCTACCTGGGGCTGAGCTGCACAACGCCTTAGCAACTGAACCACCGCGGCGGGTACGTCCAGGAGGACCTGCGACTCATATGACATGCCTCAGCCGGGCACATGACATCAAAGGTTCTGTTGCGGGCATTGAGCTAGTGGGTCGCATGGTCATTTTTTTGCTAATTATATAGCTTATTTCAGCGACGTTTACGTTAAAAGTGTTGTTGGTATGATTATAACGAGGCAATCTTTCGAATGAACCAAACTTGTGTTTCATCAATATGGCCTCTTTAAGACAAAAGCCTGGCAAATTTATTAGTTTCGCATTTGCGTCTTTTCGACCTTTAGCGATGGCTCTGGGGACTCCACCACCGCTCCCTTCTGGTCTCCTTCCGCTAAACGGGAGCCAAGAAGCACTCATAAAATAGGTTGGTTTGTTCCATAGGGTATATTGTTGCATTATAAAAGTCTCGTTCGTCATTTTCGCCTCTTGGTATTTTGACGCGGATTACTATGACCGATTTGTTTTTTGATACACTGTGTTTTGGTCTTTTTTTGCTTTGGTTTCATCCGCTTTTGGCGCAAAATACTTCAACAGGAAAACTTGTGACATGCTACAGCTTCTTGGAATCTGAATTCTATGCCACTGGGAAGCAGCTGTTCTACTCACGTGACGGCATGTTCATTGTCACGCGGCACACAATGCTTTAATTTGTATTTACCGCTAGCAACGCGCGGAGATTGCAGCTCATTGGGCTACACACTGCGACCCAGGTTGAAATCCTATCGGAGCACGGATGTGCTTTTAATGCGTAGCATTATTTGCCAAGCGCCCCTAAGCCTCAATCGTGTAGCGCCGTGCCCTTGCAGAAGATATTTAATTTACGGAGTTAACACATATAATAGTTATAATAGCGGAAATGGAGATAATTGGTAAAAATGAAAAATGAACAGAAAATACGCAAAACTAGAAAAATTAAAAACGTATCAAAGTTAAATGAGAAAATCAGAAATGTGAAAAAGGGTTGAAAGTTGGGCGAGTTGGTAATGATGCATCTCAAAAAACCAACTGCGAGCAAATTAACCGGGACAGTGACACATCAAGACCGCGCAAGCGCACCTTGTGCTGCCTTCGTGCGTTGCGGTCCTCATTAATTGGCGCTCAGTTTGTTTTTCGATATGAAAAATATGTATCTTATACATCTCCCTCCTAAAACGAAAGCTAAAATAGCTAAGGCCGGAAAAGAACGGCGGAAACACGAATAAGAAACCGTGAAAATCAACCAACCGTGTAACGCCCTGTATGTGCACAAAAATGCATAGTTAATTTAATTTAATTTTTTTTTCTTATTGCATACTGCCCACCTTCACAGGTGCAAGCAGACTGGCAAGATACTAACATAAAGAAGAGGATCAGAGACATAAGTAAACCAAAACGCATTTTAGAACAATTTTGCAAACCAACAAACACGACAGGAAAACACCATAAACCTGTACACAGTTTCTTTTCGCCTATTCGATTCCTCCTTATGTCGCGCGGAAAAAGGAACATTTAAATCTACCTGTACGGACGAAGAAGTGTTACAGTTTGTGAATGATGATTCCCCGTATGTTTCGTCGATACAGGTGTCAAGTACAGTGTCGGGTCAAGCGCTGTTTGTTTGCGCAATAGGAGGGGAGAGAAATCGGCACGAAATTTTCGCCGTCGTGATTCAAGCAGCTCAATGTCATTTGCTTTAATTAGATCAGAAGGGAATCTAGTCTGCCTAAACTTATAATATATACAGTGTGATCAAAGTTAGGTCAACAGTTTTTTTTTTTTTTTTTTTTTTTTTAAGTTAGGCGTTTAGGTGTACGTGAATACCAGCGCTACAGTGAGGTTATCGCCACGGGAAACACACAATGAGGGGTAACTATTGATGTCGGTGGCTTAATTAACTAAAATTGAATAATTAACCTTATAGCGGCTGCAGTACGCAGGCGTGCTTGTATTGAAGAGTTCCTTCCATTCGTGACGTGCCTGCTGTGTACAGAGTTTAGTGTGAGAACGGGTTGGAGGCATAGACAAAAGTGATGACTGGCACCCTTTCAGTCTTGGCTGGTGTCACAGCAATCTGCAGCAGGCGGTACCGCTATCGAAACATAGACCAAAAGGGAGGAGTATTACGCCGATCATCACTGTCTAGCATGCTAATCATGCTAACGGCAATTAAACTTCGTCGTTCGATATTTCGGAGTATGGATGTACTAGACGGATTCTGCTAATGAAACTGTGTAGAAACGCTATTGTGTTTATCTTCGAAATACCAACATGCCTGCTTACTGCAGCCACTAAAAAGTTTATTATTCCATTTTAGATAATCAATCCACCGACGTCAATAATTACCACGTAACCCGTGTCCCCCTGGGCGCATAACCTCTCTGTAGAAGCGGTCTTCACGTAAAGCTAAGCTCCAAATTTAAAAAAAAAAAACTGTCGACTTAATTTTGATTACCCTTTATACTGTACAGCTTTCCTTTGCATCCTTCGAGTTTGCTGCTGTTCTTAAGAACGGGTCTTATGTTGTGAATCCATACTCTATATTTAATCTGGATATTGATTGGTAAGCCGGGAGTTTAACATATGAAGGAGGGCTCTTAATCTATGCGATAAAGAATCCACTTTTCAGAAGGCCGAGGGGGCAATTTTCTCGATATGTCGGTTCCATAATAAATTACTTGAGGCAATTACTATTTCGAGCAAAAATTGTTTTGTTGTGTTTTTTCCTAAAGATTAGCACTCCCCAAGCTTAGAAACAAGATGTGCGGTGATATAGTGTGCGTATCTATTAATTTACAAGCATTACAATTATTTATGTTATGAGGCAATTAAAATTTTTCTTTCGAAGAGAAAAAAATTCTTGTTTTCTTAAAATTAACTATACTCCTAGCGCACAGAAAATGAATAACGCTGGTGGTGTACAAGTATTTATAGATCTGTAGACATTCGGGTAAATAAGGATTTCAGTTCTCGCACGCGTCTCGTCGTAATGCCTTGTATCCAACGTCGCTTCTTTTTATAGAGTTCAGTTGCCCGAAAAGGTAAGAATGGGGATTCGTATCGCAAGAGGTAGCCATGAGGATCTCTGCGCCCAAAATCAGCAGTTCCGGTTTTGTTCTCGAGGCTCTAGGAGATATTTTATGCGGTAGCGTCAATTGACGACACGAGGGCCGAAAGGGTTTGTAAACAGGCGGCTTGCTGAGGGGGCAAACAATTTATTTTTGTATATAAGATCGAGTTAATTTCTGTTACATGTTAAACCTATCAATACAGTTTCGATCTTATCCTCGGGGAAGCCATGCCCCGACGATTACACCATTCGACCACATTCTTTAAACTTTCTCTAAGCACATGTTGATATGCAGGGCAGGAAATGTCTCGAAACAGTGCACAATTATCTTTGCAAAGGCAGATTTGTACGAGATAACGTGCTACATTTATATGTCCATAATATACAACACGAACAGCCGGGGCATCAAAACACTCCCCTGCGGTACCCAGAAGGCGACAGGAAGGCAGTCCGAATGCGGACCGCTGAATTCCGCATACTGCATTCCCTTTTAAACAGCCAATAATCCAACAAACTAAGTCGCAGGGAAGTCCAACATAGTTTAATTTTAAAGTTAGGCTGTCATAAGAAACCTTCTCAAAAGCTTTTCTGAGCTCCAAAAATGTTATATTTATTTGACCATTGTCACCATGAGTTAATGCAATTGATTAAGTTATAGTACGCAACTTTATAGTGCACCTTTTACAAACACTGGTGCAACTCGGACCGCCTTACATTCACAGAGAAGCTTCAAAGACATTAAAGAAAACACAAAATATAATCACAAATTATTTCCTGATCACCTCAGCGTTGCGGCAAAGAAAGGTGTTCGGAATACCATCAGGCCAGCTTGATTGTTTTGTTTTCAGTGTTAAGGTTATTGAAAACACATACATGAAATGACATTGACCGTCGCCATTTAAAACAATAGAACGTCGGGTAAATAAACACTTGGGAAAGATACTTGCGTCGAAGAATTTATTGAAATATTCGGCAATGGCCTTTCCATCTGTAACAGAGCCATTTGCTAACAATTTCGATGAAAACTCTTTTTTTCAGTCAAGTGGTGCCAGATTGTTTGTGTCATTTTTTTATCGAATTCAGGAAAGTGGCGTGAAAATAATTAGTTTAATAGGAACTCCCAGTTGCACGAAGCTATAGCCTGCAGTGGTTTGACTTTAGCTGAATTCGTGCGCTTCTTTTTTGAGACATGTAATTTAGAGTTTCATGTGAATACATGGCCATATATATCGCGCCCGTTGGTGTATTTTATTTATTCTGCTCTGGTGAAATTTAGAAAAAAAACAGTATTTACACTTCTCTATGAACGGTGCCGAGAGAACGCTCGTCGTGCTCAAAATCAAGAAGGACGGTTTCCAGATAATCAATTATGGACGCGTCATCTGCACGTGAGTAGTCTTTCAAAGGCCCCACTACACCACATTTGCTATCAGTGAGTTTCCGGAGTGGGACATAAAAGGCCCACAAGATGGTAGTCAGGCATCCAGGCTATGAAGGACTCAATTTAATCACTGCACTCTCGATTAAAATATATCAGACGGGAAATTGACCCGCATGAGCTCTGGACGCGCGTCTTTTCGCGAACCAGCCGGGCCACATCAAGAGTGGAGATAATATTTAACATATTGTTAGCACGTTTGTCATCTTGATGGCCAGCCTGCATTAGGTGTCAATTAATAGCTGGTAGTTTCCAGTCACCCACGAGAATTATTTTATGTTTGTGGTATCGGGACATAGGTGGCTCAAATCTGCGTGAATATTCAAGGCGCGCATTCGGAGGGCAGTACACCGCGCTCCAAATAAAACATTGGCCCCGACAAGATAACTGAATGCCTAAGTACTCCATCACACAACTAAATAGCGTCAATCTGTGGTTTTATTACGAGAGTCACACCCCAGCCCTTAGATGAACGGTTTTTATACCTCGGTGAGAATATTGTGTCGTCACTCATTAACACTGCACAACAAAGTTTTAATAAACCCTGGTTTGTGGTATAGCGAAGTACCAAACGAAGTTAAAGGAGGTCACTTTTATTTGCAATGTTTCGGCAATTACATGAAATAATCGCAGGTTTTCATTTCTTTTATAGCTATATACTGAGGAGAGGTCAACCATTTCTTCCGTTTGGTTTCCTACGTTCATGAAAAGTGACTTCTTTCAAGATTCTGCTGTCGAAATTGACTCCGCTTTCAGCCTCGTCATGGGGCGGATGGAGTTTATGACGTTTTTTTTTTTTTTTTTTTTTTGACCAGCACTTTTTCGTTCGTGACATCGTTCCAGGTATAGCATTGTTTTTTTTACTGTACAGTTTCTCAAAAGCCTTGACACTTAAGTCTTGTTCTCTCATTTCTGTTTGGACGGCCCCAGAGCTCCTTTCTTACGTCCCTAATTTTCCGGGAACAATCTTCCCCAATAGAAATTCCTATGTCGTTACTTTAGCACCCATTTCAGTATCTGTACTTTGTGCCAAAAGTTAAAAAGAAGCTTCAAAATGACAAGCTTGACCTTTTCTCGTCCTGGTTTATCCAGGCGATGTGTACTTTTGATCGCTACTTGTTCAAGCATGTCTGCAATTACTTTTTGAAAACAGCAGTTTCGAGGCGTTCGTTATTTTTGTCCCGTTGCTCCGGAACCTGTACATAATAAGATTAGATCGCCCGCAGTACTTTTAGCATGTCATCAAGTCGCCTTGGGCGTTTTCATTACAGAATTCATCACTGTAGTTTGATCCTGGCAGCTAGCAACGCTACTTTCAAGTCTAGTCAAACCTTCTACTTGTTGTCAATATCATGCATTCGCCTTTTCTTGATATTGTCACGAAGCCAAGGACGACGCGGTTGTCTTGAAGGAGAAACAAGTTTATTGGAGCGAACTTGTGCTCCCCTAACAACTCAAAATAATACAGAGGCGGCGAAGCAGCGGTCAACAAAGTGACTAGCACGGGCGAGTGTCGTCGAATGAATGCCGCGGATTCTGCTCTGCAGGCTTTTATATTTCGGCGCAAGTGTTTCTGGAAACGTCGATTCACATCCAGAACATTGTAGATCACAGGATATTATTATCGGTTAGTGACGTTAGGGCGAAACAGTCTGCTTATCTGAGTGTGATAGCCCGTACGGTATAAAAGTGAAGAATGTAAGACGCGCTTCGTTTACTGCCGGGCGTGGCCCGGCAGTAAAAACAAACAATAAATAAACAAACCCATACATGCTTCGCGGCATTACCCCCCCCCCCCCTAAGAGTGCCTCGACCCGATGCTAAAATAAAACACAGTCAGAACGAACAACAAAAAAAGTCCGTCATCTTGTTAGTAAGGTTTCAAGAGAACTACGTGGACGACTTCGGGCCTCGTGCGTCGTCGTGATGTTCCGGAATCACCATCGGGGATCACCTCGTAGGTAAGTTGCCCTACACGTCGTAGAATCTGGTAGGGTCCGAAATATCGCCGCAGAAGCTTCTCACTTAGTCCGCGTCGACGGATGGGAGTCCAAACCCACACACGATCCCCAGGGTGGTACTCGGCGTCTCGGCGTCGGAGGTTGTACCGCCCGGCATCCACCAGCATCCACCAAATGGCCCATATAATCGCGAGGTACACTTTCTCAGAGGCTGAGTAGTTTATTTCTTCCTTGGACAGACCACGGCTGGCATAGGCGATTACTTTCGATTACGAGGACGGCACCCAAGCCTATATCACTGGCGTCCGTGTGCATTTCTGTTTCGGCATTTTCGTCGAAATGCGCGAGCACAGGCGGGCTTTGCAGCCATTTTTGCAGCTCGCAGAAGGCTGTTTCTTGGGCATTTTCCCAGCTGAAAGGGGGCTATTTTTCGTCAAGCGGGTGAGTGGCTCTGCAATGCGGGCGAAGTTTGCGACGAAGCGCCGGTAGTATGCGCATAGTCCGAGAAATCTCCGCACGCTTTTTTTGTCTTTCGGCCTTGGGAAGTTCGCTATGGCGGAAGTTTTTGCCGGATCAGGCCGGACTCTCGCGGCGTTGACGACATGGCCCAAAAACTTGAGTTCCTCTCGCCCGGTGGCCCCCTCCACCACCACCGGGATCCCCCCCGGCTCAGCGGCACCGAGGGACGGAGAACCGCAAGGCGATGACGGCTGCCAGGACATCGAAAAGCAGGAGCCCCTCGTCGAGTATGCCGAGGTCCTGCGCTGGTATCGGCTCAAACGTCGGACTATGCCTCAACCCCACCCGGGACTGACGAGGGCGCAGGCAGTGCTCTTCCGGCAGTTGCAGACCAGATCGGTAATCACGCCGGCGCTCGCGCGCCACGTGTGCCCAGACATTTATGAAAGTGACGTGTGCAGTGTGTGCGCGAGTGCCAGAGCAACTCTGACCCACATCCTATGGGACTGTTCTCGCTACCCAACGGAAGCGGCCGCGCCACAGGGGCGGCTGCCGGATCCCATCGCACGAGCGGTTGCATCGTCGGACCTGACGGAGCAGCTGCAAGCCGTCCAGCAGCTCGAGGCGGCTCTCGCCAGGCAGAAGCCCGGGGAGGCGCCGACGGAGGCCTCGAGGGGACATCCCCGAAGGCCCCTCGCGCGCCGAACTGGCGGACGCCTGCGGGGCAATGCTTCGAGGACGCCCTAGGCAGCGTCGAGAGACGGGCTGGCTCCGCGGAGCCTTTGCTCGTCCCTCCTGCAGGCGAACATTCAATAAAGTCTTTTCTCTCTCTCTCTCTCTCTCTCTCTCGTACGCGAAGCGGCACTTTTCAGGCTTCAGCGTTAACCCCGACGTACGGATTGCCTCGAGTACAGACTGCAACCTTGCGAGGTGTTCGTCGGAAATCCGGGAGAATACCACAACATCATCGAGGTAAACGAGGCAGGTGTGCCACTTCAGGCCAGCTAGCACCGTGTCCATGACTCGTTGAAACGTTGCTGGCGCCGTGCACAACCCGAACGGCATCACCTTGAACTTGTATAGGCCGTCCGGGGTTATAAATGCAGTCTTCTTTCGGTCTCTCTCATCCACTTCAATTTGCCAGTAGCCGGTCTTCAGATCCATCGATGAGAAGTACTTCGCGTGGCAGAGGATGTCGACGGCGTCGTCGATTCGGGGGAGGGTGTACACGTCCTTTTTGGTGATTTTGTTCAGTCACCGGTAGTCAACGCAAAACCTTAATGTGCCGTCTTTTTTCTTCATGAGTACGACCGGGGCAGCCGAGGGGCTTTTCGACGGCTGTATAATGTCGTCGCTGAGCATGTCGTCGACTTGAGTACGGATGGCTTCCCGCTCGTGTGAAGAGACGCGGTATGGTGACTGTCGGGTAGGTCGGGCTCCATCTTCGGTTATTATTCGGTGCTTCGACAGAGGTGTCTGACGTAGTTTTGAGTTCGACGAAAAACACTCTCTGTAGCGATGCAGCAAATCCAATAATTTCTTCCGTTCTTCTTGCGGTAGCGCCGGATTCACGTCGAAGGGATTCGGAAGCTTGAAGGTCTCTTCGGGTGCGCGTTTAAAGTCAACCGCGATCACGTCACTTGCTTCTTGCGTTTCTTCGAGGTACGCAATTGCAGCGCCCCTGTTTGTATGCTGGTATTCCTCGCTGAAATTAGTCACCAAAACTTGGGATTGGCGTTGCGTAAAGCGCGCAATGCCTCTTGCAACGGAGACGCCGCGGTCGAGGAGCAACCTTTGGTCACTCTCCACGATAGCGTCGACGCCAGGAACAGCATCTTTACAGTAGAAGTTGATCATCAAGCTTGCGCGGGGTGGCATTGTGACATGATCATCGGCCATCCTTAAAGCAGCACGGTGTTCGGGGTTCGGTTCTGGCGTCATGGAATGATCGGAGGAAAAAGTTATGGACTTGGTCTGTAGATCAATTATTGCACCGTTGTCCGTCAAAAAGTCCATTCCAAGAATTACGTGGCGGGAGCAGTTAGGTAAAATGACGAACGTCGCAGGGTACGTTGGGCCGTATATGGTGACGCGCGATGTGCACGTTCCACTTGGCGTCACGAGGTGGCCTCCTGTTGTGCGAATTCGTCGGTTCGGTGTTAGCCCGGAGGTGTGCGGACGTACAGAGCGCGGCGGAGGCATCGACGACGAAAGCGGATAAGTGTTTGAAATTTCATATTCCTTTTTAGATTGACCAGGTTTTATAGAGAGATGTAGTTTTAGACAAGAGGGTTAGTTGAAGGAGCGGTAGTTGTTAGCGCAGGGAAGTGACCGAATCAGATGTGTCGCACGGTTGTTGCACGTGGCGGTTGGAAAGAGTGATAGTTGGTGATTCTAGTGGGTAATTAGTGAAAGAATAATTGATGTTGTAGGAAAGAATCGCACGTTGCGGCTTGCTTTTAGACTGGAGGGGAGCGCGCGAGAACGCGGCAATGAATTAAGTCAGAGGTGTGCAAGACTTGGACGGGCAGTACCATGCCTCAGAAGAGGAAGCCGGGTGTGGTGTGCACGGGGTGCGAGCACGAATACCCGCTCGAGGAGACGAGGTTCGAGTCGGTCGAGGAGGCGGAAGGGCAGGACTTCAGGTGCAGAGTGTGTGTGCTAGCGTCGCGCCTCGACCGGCTCGAGGAAGAAAAGGAGCAACTCAGGATTCAGGTAGGCGAGCTGCAGGAGGAGCTCAAAGACGAACAAAGGCAGAGAAAAGCAGTCGAAGCGAGGTTGGCACAAATGGAGGTCAAACTGGAGGCGAAGGGTGACACCCCGAGAAAGAAGGACGTAGGTAACGAGGCAGGAGTGTCGACAGGGCCTGACCCCGAGAAGGGAAAGGAGGAGGACAAAGACGCCACGCCGGACGACGATCCCGGACTGGCGCCCTCAGCCGGTGCGGGAGCAGGTGGCCGCGCCGGGGGGCATCCTGGAAAAGGAAGAAAGACGCATGGCATGGTGATTGTGGCGGGGGACTCCAACATGCGCTACTCAGAGATGGAGATTAGAGGACGCGTGAGAGAGGACGAGAGAGTGCAGGTTGGCGTGTTCCCGGGGCAGACGGTCAGAGTAGTGTTAGAAAAGGCAAAGGATAAAATGTGGGAAAATATGCAGGGGCAGAACCTAGTGATTATCGCAGGAGGAACCAATTACGTTCTGCAGGGAAGGGGCGCGGGAGTGCGCAAGCAGCTAGAAAAGGGGGTGAAGGAACTTCGGGCGTTGTGCCCACATGTGCAGGTCGTCGTGAGCACAGTACCAGAGATAATTGGGAGAGGGGTACATGTGGAAAGGGAAGTTGTAGCGGTAAACCGAGACGTACGGGAGCTGGACAAGGAGCTGAGTTTCGCTGTCGTAGACATCAACAGGGATGTCCGATGGGTGGGCCGGAAAAGGGCGTTCCAGCGTGACGGTGTGCATTTCAACGGGCAGGTGGGAGCAGCCATCGGAAGACGACACGCGGCGCGAACTGTGGCTTTTTTAGGGGGCCCACAGGCCTTTGCGAAGATGACGTAGACAAATGCAAGGAGTAAAGGGAGATAGCGGGGCCGGTGCAGATCGGTTTAGGCAAACGAAAGGGACGACGAGAGAGGGTGGAAACTGAAGATCGCGTACATAAACATGCAGGGTGGAAGAAAAAGAGAGAAGTGGATGGAGATTACTAAGCAGCTAGAAGAGGAAGATATCCAGGTATACGCTGTGACCGAGACGCACCTACGGGACTTGGAGGAACCTCCGGTAATCGGAGAGTATGTATTGGAAGGTTGTAATAGGACGGCTGGATTGAGAAAAGGCGGAGGAGTAGGTATGCTTATACGGCAGGGGGGTAATTGGAAGAGAGTGAAAGAAGACTGTAAAGAACATGTGTGGGTGAAAGGGATAGTGGAGGGTAGTGAGATGGCTTTAAGGGGTGTCTTACCTGTGGATGGGTAAGGATAGAAAAGAACAAAACGAAAAACTGGTGGCGTGTCTAAAAAAGGACATCGAAGATTTGACCCGTTCCGGGGAGGTACTATTGGCCGGGGACATGAACGCCCACATTGAAGATCTAGACGGGTACACAGACTTCAACGGAAATCTAATGCTAGATACGTGTGAGTACCAGAAGCTGATCATAGTAAATAGGGAACAAAAATGCGAGGGTCAAATAACGTGGGAGTGTGGTAGGAGACAGTCGAGTATTGACTGCCTTATTCCAGAGGGACTTTATGAATGGTTGGATGGAATGACCATAGATGAGGAAGGGAGCCACAGTCTGGGCAGTGACTAAAGCGCATAAACCTGGGTTTTGGGAAACTGGGGGGCGAAAAAACGGGTCGACCGGAGCAGCGCACAAAGTTAAACAGCAAACAAATTGCGGTTATAGCCAAAAGCATAGAGGCTGACATAGAAAGAAATCCTGGAGAAGATTGGGAATATGATAGGCTCATCAAAACTATGCAGGAAAGAATAGTCAAGGCAGAGGGGGCCAATCGATGGAGAGGAAAGAAAACACCCAAAAGCTGGTGGAACAAAGAAATAAAGGAGGCGATAGAGAGGCGCAAACAGGCGTCTAGAGATCACAGATAGGCCAAGAGGGCAGGGAGACAGCAGGAAGAGGTGCACCTAAAATGGGAGCAATATAATCAGATGAAACAGGAAGTGCAGCAATTAGTGCAGGCGAAACTAAAGGGGGACAGCGAGCGATGGGTAGCGCAAATACGAGGGAGGGGTAGAGACGCGCCGAAAAGGTTTTGGAACCATGTGCAGGCATTAGGGAAACGCACGAGTCCCACAGAAGGCGGTACTATAGAAAACGAGCAGGGACAGATGCTCAAGGGAGAGGAAGCATTGTCATACCTACACAAAATCATCACGGTGAAGTATGAAGAGGCCCCACAACGACACAGAGATGTCGCGACGGGTAGGCCGGAATGCCTGGAGATAGATGGGGACAAGCTGATATGGAAAAGAGCTGAGGAGAAGGTTCCCAAAAATACCGCGGTAGGCACAGATGGGATACCGATGGAGTTGATTAAACAAGTAGGACCAAAGAGCAAGGGAAAGCTACTACAAGCCATCAAAACAAGGATAGAAGAAAAGGCAATACCGGCCGCGTGGCAAATGAGCAGAATGAACTCGGTGTACAAGGGCAAAGGAGTCAAGACAAACCCGAGTTCGTATAGGCCAGTAACCATCACGTCAGTGCTGTACAGGTTAGCAATGCAGGCAGTGAAGTTCGAACTAGAGCAGTGGGTGGAAAAAAATAGGATATTAGGGGAACTCCAAAATGGGTTTCGAAAGGACAGAAGACTCGACGACAAGTTATTCGTGGTGAGCCAATGCATAGAGGTGGCGAAGATGCAAAACCGGCCTTTGTGGTTAGCCTTTCTGGATATTAAAGCGGCGTATGATAATGTAGACAGGGAGTGGCTATGGAGTATCCTGGAGAACGAGGGAATTGGGGCAGAATTCATTAGCTTGCTAAGGGAGCTATACCGAGAGAACCAAATGCAAATAGTGTGGGAGGGGATAACATACAATAGGCCTGTATACACCTACAAGGGTTTGAAACAAGGATGTCCTCTCTCTCCGCTGCTGTTCATTATCTACATGGCGGGGTTAGAAAGGAAGCTAGAAGTCAGTATGCTGGGGTTCGACTTATCATACATGAAAAACGGGCATATGGTGGAACAACGGGTTCCGGGACTAATGTAGGCAAACGACATTTTATTGATGGCGGACAACCGGATAGGTATGCAGGGCTTGATGGATATATGCGGTGAAGAAGCGACTCACCTAGGGCTATCCTTTAGCAGACAAAAATCGGGGATCACGATCTTTAACTACGGCGCGGAGCACAAAACAGTATCAGTGCAGCAAGTAGAAATACCATTGGTGAAAGAGTATAAACATTTAGGAGTATGGCTGAACGACAGCGAAGATTACACGCAGGCGCATGAGGTGCACCTTAAGACGAAAGGAAGACGGAACGCGGCCATAATGAAGCATAGAGCAAATCCTCTGGGGATACAGCAAATACGGGGTGGTAAGGGGAGTCTGGAAAGGGGTCATGGTACCAGGATTAACTTTCGCAAATTCAGTTCTGTGCATGAAGCCAGAGACCAAAGCGGGCCTGGAAGTAAATCAGAGGGCCGTAGGCAGATTGGCCCTAGGGGCCCACAGCAAAAATACAAATGAAGCGGTGCAGGGGGATGGGGCTGGTCGTCTTTCGAGGCGAGAGAGGCGCAGAGCAAGATAAAGTTTGAGGAGCGACTTCGTGACATGGAGGACGAAAAATGGGCCGCAGGGGTGTTTAAGTACCTGTATATGAGGAGCGGGGACACTCGCTAAAGACGGAGGACCAGACAGCTGACCAAGCGGTACGGAAATTCGGTAGCGGAAAGCGGGGTTTACACAACAGTTAAAAAGCAGGTAAAGGCAGCAGAGACGACGAAGTGGGCACACAGAATGGAAGCGAAAAAAACCCTGGAGACATATAGGGCAGAGAAACGTGAAATTAAGAAGGAGGGATTCTATGACAATACTAGAGGCAGTGCTTTGCTCTTCGAGGCGCGGGCAGGGTGCCTGAGAACCCGGGCATACACGGGTAGCTACAGGCAGCAGGATGAAACATGTGCGTGCTGCGGCAGTGATCGGGAAACTATAGACCATATTGTCAGGAACTGCACAGAGATACGACCACCGCGGGGTGAGGGGGAAACGACGCTGGTGGAGGCATTGGGATTTGGGGCGAGGGGGAACCTCAACTTCAAGGCCATAGAGGTGACGAAGAGGCGACTTGAGGGGTGTTGGAGGAAAAGTAGGGAAGGGATGGGTACGCAGGCGGAGTAATCATACGGACTGAAATTTAGAACAGCGAGGGGAGAAAAAACGGGGGTGGGGGCGATGAGCTTTAAAACAGGGAAGAGAGGCAGATGGAAGGGAGGATGCAAATCTATTAGGTTAGCTGGGAGTAGTGCGAGTAAGCGTAAGAAAACTGGCAAGTCGGTTGTTGACAACCGACGCCCCGATTCAAAGGGAAAGCCACTAATCATCATCATCATCATCATGTGCGGACCGTCCCATCTGCTCATAACTTTCTGCAGCTTAGACGCAAAAGGTCCGCTCATGACCGAGTAGTCGGCGCCCGTGTCTATGAGGGCGACTACTTCAAAGCCATCGATGGACAGCTGAACGTCGGACGCTGCCTTCTTCAAGTTCCGGGTGCGTCGTGGC
The DNA here is from genome assembly GCF_048455015.1 of Haemaphysalis longicornis. Classification (NCBI taxonomy): domain Eukaryota; kingdom Metazoa; phylum Arthropoda; class Arachnida; order Ixodida; family Ixodidae; genus Haemaphysalis; species Haemaphysalis longicornis. The sequence goes on along the minus strand of NW_027526460.1, from coordinate 142,766,578 downwards.
GTCGTATCTCGGCTTCTGCGTGTTGACGGTCGGGCACTGTGCGTCGTGGTCTTCGTTGTATTCTCATCGGCAGGTTCGGTCATGTCGGGTACACGTCGCGCCATTTTTCTGTCGTCGTGGTCGGGAGTCACGTCAGGGTTGGATTGGGTCGTCGGGGTCGGGGCATGTCTTGAATCATGGTCTTCAGCGAGTCGCTGCGTCGTTGGAGGGTTTTCATTTTTCCGCCAGTGGGCAACTTTACCTCCCGAAGTTGCTGCTTTTAGTTTCCCCCGCATGGGCTGGGAACCTTCCACGTGAGAAGTCAGCAGTGCTGCGGCGGTTCGGTGACTGAGACGGGTAGGGCGACGGTGAACGGTTGAAGCGGGCTGGTCCTCGGTTGCTGTTGGAGAGGTATTCTTCGATCTCAGCAGGGCGCTGGCCGTATCGGGGGCGTGGGGCGTCGACGGAGAACCCTCGCAAACCGAGCCTCTTGTAGGGACAGTGACGGTAGATGTGGTCGGCCTCTCCGCAGTGGTAGCACAGCGGGCGATTATCGGGCGTTCGCCACACGTCGGTCTTCCTTGGTGTCTGGTATTGGTCTACAGGGCGTCGGGTGGGTGGCATTGGACGGCGGTATGGCTCGGCCTCTTGACGACGGGTTGGAGCAGGATGGGGTTGACGAGGAACTACGGAACAGGTCATCGCTTGGGGCTGTCGGGGTGCTTCTGAAGGCGTAGAAGTCCCCAGCGCCTGTTGAACCTCTTCTCGGATGACGTCAGTCAGGGAAACCACTTGAGGTTGTGGCGTCGTTGGAAAAAAGCTTCTGAAGCTCCTCCTTGACCACTGCTCGGATGGTCTCGCGCAATGTATCTGAACTTACAGTTGCGGCACCGATGGTCTCCGAGAACAGTGCGTTGACAGGGCGGTCGTACTGCCTCGTTCGAATTCCTAGCGTCTTCTCCACTCCATCGCGGCCGCCTCAGACGCGAATTCCGCCACTGTCTTCGGAGGGTTACAGACTAGACAAGCAAAAAGCTCTTGCTTCACTCCTCGCATTAGAAACCTGAGCTTCTTTTCTTCTGTCATTTCAGGGTCGGCACGGCGAAAAAGTCGCTTCATCTCCTCAACGAAAATCCCGACAACTTCGTTGGGGTGCTGCGTTCGAGTTTCAAGCAAAAGCGCAGCTCGATCTTTTCTCACCACGGTAGTGAAGGTGTTAAGGAACTCCATTTTGAATTGAGTCCAGTCGGTCAAAGAGCTCTCATGGTTCTCGAACCAAGTTCGAGCAGCATCTTCTAAGTAAAAGAAGAAATGCCGGAAAGTTTCTTCGTCGTCCCACCTGTTGAAGATGCGGACGCGCTCCAGCTTCTCCAACCATTCTTCGGGGTCTTCAGCGGGGGCTCCCCGGAACGATGGCGGTTCTCGGGGCTGCTGCAGGATGATTGGCGACGTTGTTTCTTGCACCATGGTGTTGGTTGCAGTGTTCCTTCTCTTGGGCCCTTCTGGCAGAAGACCGAACTCGGGTAGCAATCCTTGCAGTCGGCGGCTTTCTCTGGTTGGACTGGCTTGGCGGCTTCCAGATGTCGTAGAGAGCATAAAGGCTGAGTACCCAGCACCTCTACCAGAAGTCACGAAGCCAAGGACGACGCGGTTGTCTTGAAGGAGAAACAAGTTTATTGGAGCGAACTTGTGCTCCCCTAACAACTCAAAAGAATACAGAGGCGGCGAAGCAGCGGTCAACAATGTGACTAGCACAGGCGAGTGTCGTCGAATGAATGCCGCGGCGTCTGCTCTGCAGGCTTTTTATCTTTCAGCGCAAGTGTTTCTGGAAACGTCGATTCACATCCAGAACATTGTAGATCACAGAAGATTATTCTCGGCTAGTGACGTTAGGGCGAAACAGTCTGCTTATCTGAATGTGATAGCCCGTGTGGCATAAAAGTAAAGAATGTAAGACGCGCTTCGTTTGGAACGCAGATAACACAGCCGGGCGTGGCCCGGCCGTAGAAACAAACAATAAATAAACAAACCCATACATGGTTCACGGCAATATCTTTAATAAGATCAATTGCAATCTCATTTGGTTGCATTGCAATTTTTCAAGCTCACTCCCAGGCTAGGCTTCTATATCACCGGGTAATATAGCTGCTCTCTTAAGAACGAAGCAAGCTCACAAAGATCTACGTGGCCGAGGGCAAGGCAGCACCAACGAGAAGGGGCTACTGGCAAGACCGAGAACACATTCCGTAACACCTTCTCAACGGCTTGAACAACACGGGCGCATTGTCAAGCAGCCGCATGCTGGTGGTGCCGCGGCACCGAGTGACAGCCGTCGATGAGGTCGATTCATTTATAGCCCATCCCAGTGGCGACACTGGCCGAAAGTCACTTGCGCATTTGTCTGCGCACGTCTGTGCGTGGCTCGGTGGTTTCAGCGATTACCGAAGGGCGGGACCAACGTTCCGAAACCTTGCCTCTCAAAGCTGTTCATGCATGGCCGGTCTGTGCGCTCACTATCTGCAGGAATTACGACGCTCGTAAGAAATTACGCGAAGAACACACGCGGATTTCGAGCTGCAACATATAGCTGTTATAGTAGCAGTGTAAATGGACATAATTGGTCGACCAGAATTCAAACAAAACGAAAAAATACAAGGAGTACAAAATTCAGGTAGAGATATAAGTGAACTTCGTAAATGAAACGTATCAATTTTATACATCTTCCCCCAAAACGAAGTCCAACATTTAAAAAAAGTCGTGCATGCACTTCGTGCAGACGGTCAACTAGCAAACCTGTTACGAGCGGCCGGTTTTTCACGTGGGTACGCGTGGCCTTTTCATTCCGAAGTAACGTGCGACCGGTCAAGATAAACGACGGTCCCACATCAGCCTCAGCTGGATAAATAAAAATATTTATTCTCTCTCTCTCTCCCTCTTTCTCTCTCTCTCTCTCTTTCTCTCTCTCTGAGACAAATAGGCCGCTTAAGTCTTTCGCCTTAAAGTTTTATGCATTAGTTATGCATTATTTATTCCACCATAACACGTTTTTACTGCAGGAATTACTCAGCGAAAACTATTGCGGAAAGATATTTTAACGAATCATGAGGAAAGTTTTGTTCCTGTAGTATCGGGGGACACCCGTGAAAAGCAATAAACTTTCGTTTCGAAGGCTGCAAGGCCGAACTCATGAAACAAAATAATGTCAGGAGGCTTTTGATTTTATAGGGAGTACTGTGAAGGATATTTATTAGGAACGGTTCAAGTTCGGCTCGTTGGAAATACATTTTCTTGGATGAAACCAGCGAGAACTTAAACAAGTGCAAAGGAAGTGGAACACAAGGGCAGCCGTTGGTCTAAAAACTAAAGTTTAATAACCAAAAGGGTGAATATAAACACTCAACACAAAACAATAAAAAACACCGCGCTGAGCGATTCAAGTTTACGAACATGGAGGAAAGAAAAGTTTAGGAGGGAGCATCGCGTCACAATCGTGAAGCCCAGTCATAAAAAATAAAAAGGAGAAACTCATGGGAGTTACACCATTACCTGACAGGCAAGCGGTAGTTATTTGCGCCTCATGTGGCCGCCCGCCCGCGCTGCGTGCGTGCGGTTGCCGGGCCGGGCCCTTCGGGTATTCGGGTTTCGGCGACGACTTGCTCTCCGGGCGTTGGGCGCAGCGCTGCCTGCAACCCGAAACGCGCAGCGACTGATCGTGCGGGCACAGTTGTCGGACCGGAGAGACGGAAAACATCTTTATTAATTGAGCTTTCGGATCCGTCCAAGTTCACGCCGCAGTCGAACTGTTGTGTGCCGCCGCCGTGCAAAAGTGGAGATGACAGCTAGAGTACAACATCCGTGCCTTATCTTTTATTTCACAAAACACGCCGCACTTTCTTGGTTCTGGTCATTTTATCTCTTCAACTCCAAGGCGTATAATCTCATTCGTTTTTCCCATATACCTATCGCAGGGATTGAGCAGTCCCCGGACAACCAGCTCGCGTACTGCCTGCGACGTGAGGCGCAAAATGATCCGGTCTTCCCGCGCCCGCACCCAACATCAGTGATTCTGCAACTTTTGCTTTTCAATGCACTGAAGGAGACAGCAACGCACCACAAACGTCATCCCGACAATTGCGGCATGTACTTACAACGCGCCACCATGCCGGAGCACCGATAATTCGAACGTATGCAAATGCGCACGCGAGCGAAACCGAAGCTTTCGGCACCGCCTCTCAGCTGATAGGACACTCGTTACAGCGCTATGATGTAAAGGGAAGGTGGCGTGATGACTCCCAGCAGAATGTCAAACGCAATCGTCAAAGCACATCATGCAAACACCACGCACCCGTAGGCCGCGCCGTGCTTGTGAATGTTTACGGCGGCGCGTTCGAGCAAAGCCGGTCGTTGTTCGAGCGATAAACGTCAGAAGTTGAATTCGGCTCGCAGCTCGTGAAGGTGCTGCCTGAGCATGGGAGCTACGTCTTGTGTCGCTTTGAACAGCGACAGTACTTCCCCGATACTAGGGTGGGAGCGCAACGCTGGCGAAAAAAATTCCCGCCCCTTCCCGCGAGGGGAACACGAGTAAATGCAGAGCATTGGGGCCTCAGTACTGGTTGAAGGCAGTGTTGCTTCCATCGCTTCTTCCGTGATGCTGGAGTAGCAGACACGAGTAAACATGGGAGCGAGCGTCAACCAAGGAAGGAAGGAGCAACGCAGTGACTGAAGCACGAGCGACCGCTAGCCGCTTTATATTTGCAGCGCGCGCAGTAGAGGGAGAGCAGTACCCCGCCCCACCACGCTGCTATCACGCACCTGTTATGCCGAGACCGCGACGGAGCGAACGGGCTGACTACCCCAGGCAGCACAGAACTGTTCGGCCTAAAACAGGCCGGTGTACTTTGGCCGATGAGTTTATGTCCGGCCGTTTTCCGGCAGCCATGTTCAGCCCATGTCCAAATGTGGGCCTTTTGGCCGTATACGGCCGTACTCCCGTGGCTGTCCAACGGCCAGTGCCCGTCGGCCAGTAGACCGGCTTACGGTCATACGGCCAGATTCCAGCCGTAGGGCTCCGGCCATTCCAAAGCCACCCGTGTACGGCCGAAGTACGGCCGCCGGAGGACAGCCGAGATGCGGTCGTCGGACTCCAGCCGGACTAAAGCTACCGGAAATACGGCCGTGCTACGGGCATCGGAGTTCAGCCACAGTACGTTAACTGTACTGAGGCCGGTCACTGCATGTCGCGCAAGCAGATGACTCATTCGCGCAGTGCAGAAGCAGCACAAACCCAGCATTTTGGGTCCAATGCAGCCACATCAAAGTGAGCTCGCGCGCAACCACCAGCCGTCAAGCTTTCAGCGCAGCCTTGCTTAATTACCAGCCTCAGTTGACAGCCAAATTCATTTATTAAACAGTGCTCACAAATTGTCATTCCTTTAATTGTTGTGCCTCTTTTACTGCCGAACACAGAAAATATTCAGTTCTTTGTAGAGATTGAATAGATGTATTGTCCAGGTCCTGATATCCTCTGTGGTGCGGCTTACCTGTAATAAACGTGGAAAGAGGAGGGGGGGAGGGGGCGGCGGAGGGCGCATACTTTAGTGGGTTGAATTTCAGAGAGATAAATTGCGCTGCTTTTAGCCAATTTCTTTTAGGGCAATATTCCGGAACACTTTCATGCTATGACTACATAAACTATTTTTATAACAGTTGCTTGACCAATTTTGTTGTATATAACACCGGTGTGAATGCCTTTACGAAGCGTTTTGGTTCTCAACAAAACACTCAGGAGCATTTAATATAACTCCTTCACAAAAAAGTATCTCCAGTTTTTGCCCATTTTTCTTGCAAAGACATTTTCTACTCGATCAACATTTCTGATGATCTTGCGCAGGGCTGATCCTAAGAAGGAGCGAACAGGTTCTTTCATTTTCAATCTATTTTAATGTTGTTTGCATGAGTATACGTCCACACCACTTAATAGTCCAAAAGAACTTAATTTTCTTCTAATGTCATACTACGTTCAAAAAATTCTAGACGCGTTGCGAATGACGCCCTGCTTCAGGTGGCTGCAGTGGTATTCCTCTGTGTTCACGCAAGGAAAGGCGTAAAATTAGACTTACATAATTTGTTTCAAACCAAAAACATAGCAATGGTAGCCTGCATACAAGAAACCTTGCATACTGCAACGAATAGGGCAATAAATATTTTATTGGTCAAGGTTGAATGCGTAGGGTTCTCAACCCGTCAGAGGCAAACTTGCGCCTCTGGATGTTTATTTGTTTATTTATTTATTTATTTGTTTATTTGTTTATTTTTATTCATTGATTTATTCATTGTTTTATGTATTTATTATTTATTTATTTATTTATTTATTTATTTAATTATTTATTTATTTATTTATTTATTTGATGCCTGCTTGCCTTTGCATGCACTACAGAAGGGAGATACATAACACTAAGCATTAACTATAATACATAATGACAAATTAATTCTACAAATCGCGTTGAAAATCGTCAATGTAATCAGTTAATGCAATCATACGTGGAAGATAATTACACTGCAGTATTGATGTAAAATAAAATGAATCGCGCAAGGCGTCACCTTTAAAGGAAAGTGAATAATTTGCTTTAAGGTAGCGGTCCCACTTTGCGATATGTAGAATGGCACTTGGACATACTTCTCCCCTTCTACTCCAGTTTTCGAATGATAGATATTACGAAAAAAGTACAACCTGTGGTTTCGTCTGTGATCTTTCACGTCCTGCCATTTCAGTTTACTTTTACTTTCTCTCATGCTAAGTTGAGCGTGCCAATTACCTAATACGAATCGCACTGACATCGTCTGTATGCTTTCGGGCGTATCAACCAGCTCTTTGGTGTAGGGGTCCACGAAAACACATGCGTACTCCAAGATTGAGCGCACATGAGTGAAATACGGTTGTTCTTTTCAGTTAGATGGAGGTTCACTGAAATTTGGTCTCAGAAAGCCAAAAACATATGCAGCCGTAACTTTTATGGTGTGAACCTGCCTATTTAACCTCTAACCACTCCCTACATAAACACCTAGGTATTTATATTCCTCTTCCGTTGTCACAGAAGCATATTTACGGTATACGTATTCAATTGGAATGAAGGTTTTCTTGTAAAGGTGCCGTTAACACACTGTTTGACCTCCAAAAACTTTTCTGAATCAGCACACCAGGATGTTTTATAAATTCGAATAAAGCTGCAGGTATACGGAATCACGTTCATTCGCTATAGTCCGGTAAACTACGCAGTACTTTTGAACAAAGCTATAGGGCCAATAGTAATAACAATGCAAAAACTGATTCATTCAGTTCATAGGATGAAATGTACTACGCAGAAGGTGATATGAAACACCATCATTTGCTTTTTTGCAGCCCAAGAATGTACAGTCAACCAATTTAGGCTTATCTATTGCAATAGCCAAATCGTGCGTGAACTCAACAATCTGCGTTGAGCAAGAAAACTGACAAAATCCGTGTTTGCTAGGATGCTGGCAATTATGTTTAACCAAATGAGTCATATCCCAAGAGTACCTAAGCTCACCTTCAAACATCGGAACTAAATTAACAGCTAGGCTTCGTCAGTGACAAGGCTCTGTTGTTATCGCAAATTAAAAATTTTTTTTTCTAAATAGGCAGTCGTAAAATGTCATGAAGTAACATAGTGCAGGGCATGAAGTTGATCCTACCAATGCACGAACGAGTCTCTTCTACGTTTATCACCAACAACATAGTGCAACATTGCTTGTCGCAGTTTAATTGTAAGCAGAATAACTTGCGCTTTTGCTCGCACTTGCCTTTCTTTGGTGGGGAGTCCTTGACATGGTGCCGGTTTAGCTCCTGCGTGGTGGCCGCTTGCTCGACGCCCTTGAAGGCCAGTTATTTTGGTGAATTATCTCCATCTCGGATCGGACATCTCTGCCGGGTCGATGTCTCCAATGCTCTCCATTTCTTGAGAGGGCGACTAGCCTCGAGCTGATGCGTCGACGAAGCCGGCTGCAGAGGCGTGGTAGCGGCGATAACTGGCGAGGCTTAGCTCACCCGTCGGTGTGCAAGTCTTCTTGTGGCAATAAATGACATTTCCATGGCCTAAAAGGTTCCCTGCTAATGTCCAGTGAGTCCTTGCACCTTGCCCGTTCACCGAGAACACTCATTACTGTTTGACAAACGATGTTCGTTCATTTAAACCGTAGAAACACGGAGCGGATGAAAAACGCGTCCCCGTCGTTCGGCTCCCTAACGGCTTTTTCTCCCCCCAGTAAAAAACCGGTCGGTCTCCTTCCAAACATGTCTGTGCATGAATTCTCGGCGCCCAGGCGCGTGCCGTTGTTCGGCTGTATGCCGTTTGCCGAAAAAATGACGTATAACCAGATACCTTACGTAGGCCGGTCTACTCTTGAACACCGGTTGCCAAATATTCTGTCGCCATTCGCTTGCCGTAATTCGGCCGAGGACAGCTAACCGAATGAAAAACGTATATTCTGGGGCCGTACGTCGGCCGGTATCCTTCATAACACTGGTTGCCCGAAGAAAACGAATATTCTACCGCCGGCCGCGCGGTTCACCGTTGAAACAACGAATGCACGGCAGCCGCGCTCCGGCCGGTCTCCTTTCGAACAGCAACTGCCGCAAGAATACGCATATTCTGTGGCCGGTCGCTTGCCGTGCTTCGGCCGATTACCGCTTCCCGAAGAAAAAACGGATGCCCTAAGGCCGTACTTCGGCCGTTCTCTTTCTCAACATCGGCATCCGTAAGAGAACTGAATATCTGGCAGCCGGTTAGCTGCCGTTGTGCGTCCGGACACGGGCGGACGGAAAAATGCCGAAGCGCTGGTTGCCGAATGTTGGCCGTTCAACGCATGATCAGTGGCTGCCAGAACCTGGATGCTGGCCGGACATGCCAGAAAGCGGCCATAGACGGGCCGGTCTTGGGGCACACTTTGTGTGCCGCCTGGGTACGACGCATGCGCGCGCCAGCTGCTGTTGAGAGAGGGGAGGGAAGGAGGAGAGGCGCACCTGCGCGGACGCGGAGCTGTGAAAGCCGCCCGACGCAGGAAGAGGCGAGGCTAAGAAATGCTCTGCATTTAAAATCTCGTACTGCGCCTTCCGCGACGCCGCTCGGCTCCTTCACCACCGGCAGCCAGCCGGAGCTACTAAATGCTACAGCGGCCCTGAAAGCGGTGCATCTTCCATGGTGCATTGCGCGGGAGAATGCGGCATCAAAGGAGGTTGGCTTGCCAAAGCTGGGGCGCCCGACGTCATGCTCCCTCGTAACATTTTCTTCCTCCGTGTTCACGAAAGCCACGGTGATAAGGCAACTAGATGGACACCGTCTACTGTCAAGGCCCACGCCGATATGCAATCTCTTTGGGATGAAGACGCCCGCTTGCTTGGCTGACACACTTGTCTACTCTTTCTTCTGTGTCGAACGCTTCCATGATTTCGCGGGGCGTTTGTTCACGGTGCCCAAATAAAATGTCGGTGGCAGGAAAATTCGGTTTACATCCGCTGCACTTAGTACAATAGGAAGATCGATGGGATGATAGGGGGCCCCTTAACAACAATTCATGCTCTCACAAACACACGTTGATACAAAGGCCAGTTTGTCCAATGTAAGTTCGGTCACGGGGTAAAGGTAGGCTGGAAAGCCCGAAAAAGCTGCCGTCGTCGCATACATTCGTACCATCACGCACCCCCTAAAATGAAGGCAGCTCACACTAACGCGTAAGACTTGGAGGTAGCAAAGCTGTACGCAACCTTCACGACCATCACGTATCTTTGAGTCACCGATTGGAGCCGATTTACTTCGCTGCCACAACGACCTTTGCTCCATAATAGTTGCTATTATGTGAGTCTCCTTTAGGTATTTCTTTTTTTTTTTTTTGAAAGTGAGGATCATCGGACATCACCTTACAAGGGCGTCCGCTATGACGTGTCTTTCTCGTTCGGAGCAAGGGTTGCCACAATTACGGCGAACGCTGGAGTCTCTCTCGTTCCGAGCAAGTGTTGCCCCGATTATGGCGGACGCTAGAGCTTCCTTTTTTTTTCTGTTATTGCAAGTCTCGGCCAACCCCCCTAAGGGGGTATTCTTGGCTTCACAAACGTGCTCAGGGGACGCTGGGTCATTGCCGCGAGTTGAGCATACATGAACACTAGGTATTTTTTCGGTTGTGTTAACTCCTCCGTTGTGTGTTAGCTGGGTTGTGTTAACTACTGTGTTAACTCCACTCTACCATTGAGTGCTTTCTTTTGCTCACTCTGTTGCAAGGCAGCGCGGATCGACGCAAAACTTATGCCAACATGCCTCACGTAAGAAGACCAGAACGAAGATTCCTCAATATGTGAAGCATGTGTGCTATGGGGAAAGCAAAGAAACAGGCTACTGCCGCCAGTGGCGTAACCGGAAACATTTAGCGGGGGGTGTTATATCCTGCACCTAGGAAAAGTTTGCCGCTTTTTTTTTTTACTTTAATAACCTGACACCCTGCTTGTTTTGTTTTTACATAATCGTTTATCAATTCGGTGTGCAAATGGCATAGACGAAAACACCCCGCCTATTTTGTTTTTACATAATTGTATATCGATTCGGTGTGCAAATGGCATAAGAGAAAAATTGGGCGAAAGGAAATGGGAGGGTCGGATGCGGCACTCAGAAAATTTTGGGGTTTTCTGACACCGGAACGCCCTCCCTGGCTACGCCCATGCCTGCCACTACTACCAGTGCTGCCGCTACTACGACTTCATTAATAATAAAAATGTATTGTTACGACAGGATGAGCCAGTGGTACATCTCTCGTAACAATATTTACGGGTAGCCAAGTCTGCTCACGTGAATGCCAAAACAGTATGGCTTCCGCATGCGTTGTACGCTGCTCCTCACCCCTACTGGCGTTTTTGCGTGGTGGACCGCGCTTAGCGGACGGAAAGAGTGGCGGAACGACCGACGTCGAAGCACTGTCATCACGAGGCACGGCCCGAGCAACTGCAACAGCTGCGACAAAGGCAGGGCTTCCCCTGACGACGTCGTGGAGCCACAATAGGCTCACGCTTGTTTGGCGTTTCATTAAAGCGAAGCTTTCAGCCCCTCACTGATGTCGGTTGCCCGCCCAAAACGCACTACAGGAAATCCAATTTCCTCTGACGACTGTGATTATCGTGGGTGAAGAGAAGAAAAATTAAACCGCCGCCGTGGTCGGAATAGGACCCTACGGCCCTCGCGTTATGCAGCCGGCGTAAATCCGACTGCGCCATTCCGCTATGGTCGGAACACTTTGGGTTTGGACAGAGGTGCGTGAACATCGGAAATTAGGAAGAAATGCAGCCGTCCGTCCAACCAGGACGACGGTTGAAAGGTAGGGAAGGCAATGAAATTGCCGTGTCAGTAAAGCACTAGGTAGCGCCATCGCCGTGCAGTAAGCCGCCTTGATAAAAAATAAAGTCCGCTCGCTTTTGCTTTGGTTTGTTTGGTGTTGGAGGAGCTGATTTTGGAAAGCTTCGCGGCACCCCATCGTGGTTGTTTCGACAGAGGGGCAGTTGATTTTTGTTTTAACACGACGGTGTTTTACTGCCGGATACACGAAGATTTCACATACGTCATATCCGTCACGGAAATGATGCCGCACAACGAAGCAAGCGGCCTGTAAAGGATGCACCACTGCACACAATGTCTTTTTGCGAGGAAGCAACCTTTAGTACTAAAGAGTACGTTATACTTAGGGTTGTTCGTTTTCGGGTTTTATATTTTCACACGGAAGTGTTTTATGCCTGGATGCACCAAGAGTTCACTAACGTATTATCCGTCACGGTAATGACGCCAGTACACCTTTGCCGAAGCGACCCGCCAGCAGGACTTCGCTCGCCAAGCTCACCTACAAGGCAGCCGGCGACGCGCAAATCATGCTCAGCTGCAGATTTCGCTGCACATTTCACTTGCGTGTTTACCGATTCCTATGACCGAGGAATCAACCACAATTTTTTTTTCTCCCTTTGGCACGCTTTTTTTCTTAATCCTCTGCTTACAATGCGGGGTTTTTCGCCTCATAAAGCACGTGGCTTTCTCCTTGATAGTGTTTGGTTCGAAAGAGACATAACGCATTGTAATACACTGCGCAATGTACGTACAAGGGGGGCGAGGGTCCAGAGGAGAGGTTGTTACATTGTCTTTATCTTTATTTTTCTCTCCTGTTTTTTTTTGTTTTTTTTTTGGTCAGCAGGTGGGTAGTATTTTTGTGCGGCTCATAAAGTTCAAGTTTATTTCACATTTTGCATAACACAACCAAGTTCAGAAACAACGGACGGCCCCAAGGTGAGATCTGCCGTAAGGATTCCGTCAGATAAGGTAATTTTAATGTAAAAACCGCAGCAAGCAGCGAGAGCAGCTTTTTGGGCAATATAAGTGATGACCAAGCCAACCAAAAACAAAACATCAAACAACAGCCATGCAATGAAGCTTCATTGCGTACAGACATACAAATCTTCAACAGCAATTATACGAAACACAATGGCAGTAAATATTTCATTCCACGTGTGATTGTCTAACTCGATATATTTTAAATACTTTACAAAGTTAATGTAATGTGTAACTTGACTTCATTTCTTCGGGTATGCTGTTACGCGTGGAAACACCAGTAAATTGCGCGGTGAGTTTGGCGGAGTTAGTGTGCATTTAAGGTATCAGAAAATTGTTGCGAGCAGATAATCAGGTGTGATTAGTTTTGATGACATGGTCCCGCCAAGTCATTTGATGGATAGGTGGTTATGAACTGTCGGTACATAAATGCAGCCAGACTTATTCTAAATAATTACAAGCTCGCCTATGTTATTGTATAGAAGCCTTGAATAAGACCGAAAATGATCAAAATTTCAGTTAATTCGAGCTGCAGCAGTCGTGGTTTTCCTGATACTTGTCTATTTTGCGCTGCAAATGTGATTCACACCGTCCCTCCAGGGTGAGAACCTTCTTTTTTTCTTAGATTTTGTTTTATTCTAGCAGAAAATCAACATTCCAGATTTTCGTATGCCGACTATAAAAACACTTAAAGAACTTCGAAAAAGGAATTCCGGAGACATTTTGTTCAAAACCGCTCGCTTGATCAGTTGGGATTTGTAAAAATAGACTCCGCGTAGGGATTTAGAGAGGAGCTCTGAAAAGACCGGCGCCCCCGAGAAATGCCCCAATACTGCGTCGTAGCAGCCGAGCTGTCAGCGCCGAGCAAACAAGGAATGTTTGCCAGCTTCCTCGAGGAGCCGGCCAAATGGACGCCAAATGGCCGCGGGTGGAGTAGCTTCATGTACACACCGACGGCCGCTTGCTCAGAATCTCTTTCTACGTGGGCGGTTTGGCCTCAGTCGGACGCCAAGGAGAATGGGGCCAATCAATCGCCGCTCAGTGCGCAGGTCGTCGTGGGCGCTCGAGTGGTCTGACATGGCGTCGAGTCTCGTTTAACGTATATAATTAAATGCTTGGAGGCTCCTTCTAGGAGACATGCCGGCGTTCTGACGACTCAGAGAACAGTGTCGACTCAGCCGCAGGAGTGTTAGCATAAGCTGCTCTAATGCCACACTTTCACGTTACACCAGTGGCTATGTGGTAGTTGGGCGTTCGTGTCTTCACAGCCTTTTCTGACATGTATTAAAATTCACAGCCGACGTTCATTTCCCGTAAATGAGGCTTTCCCTCTCCGACAATATTTACAAACAGTGAAGAACCACAAAACTTGGGCATGCTTAATCGCATAAAAGAGGTCAACAAAAAGGAAAGACCAGGCAGAAAAAAAGTTGCAGATGACATATACTTTTGGGCTTAAAGGGACCCTGCAACACTTACTATCGACTACTCGGAACGTATTTTAAGGTAAATTCTATTGTCCCAGCAATCTCCTCCCGCAAGAATTAAGACAATCCGTTCACTATCACTGAAACTATGCGCGGTGAGATATCTCACATATTTGTTCCCTCTCAACTCGACCGCGGGCAACGCGACGAAAGCTGCGCGCTCTCTCACGGAGAGGCGGGCGGCTCGCGGCGTCTTCTCCTGCGGCCTTCGATATATGCCAGGCCGGGGAGTTTTCCCCTTTTCTTCGAAACGTGGAGGGTTCTATTTCCGGTTAGGTGCCACAAAAAAGCAAGCATAGCTGCCTGCTCGCAAGCGCGCGATCAGGCTGGTAGGGCGTTTATGGAGTAATAAACGTTTGTTGTCATGTGATATGGCTGAAAGGGGAGTACTGAGTTCGTCACTCAAACTCCACGCGCACTCAAAAGAAACGTCAAAACTGTGCGTACAGGCTCAGGCATAGAAGAGGGTGGCACACAGCGCCGACTTTGGCGGATCGTCGCAGGAATTGCGAGAAAGAAGCCGCGAAGCTCACCAGCGACAGCCAATAGGCAGCCATGGCCTCCATGAAGTCGTTTAGGCCATGCCAGAGGTGCATAATAAGGAAAATTGGAGGGAGCGCAGTTGGTTTTTCCGCGTCTTTCACAGCGATTTGCGCGCTCACCGCTTCACGTGCACGTGTAATATTTGGCTCAGGTATTCCTGGCAGTGTAATCTAAACGTCGCGCAGGTTTACTTGCACTGCTCAGAGTGTTGCAGGGTCCCTTTAGGATGTACGACGCGATGCTGTTATTAAGACGCGAAGGAGACGTCTTACAACGAAGTTGCCGCATTTGCCATCTATGCTTCACGAGCACTTAAGCTTGGCGCAAAGAGAAAGACTAGCAGTGAAGGCTTTCAATCGCCATGGCCCAGGAGAGACGAGGGCCCTCTGCACTTCTGTTGCTTGAAATGTGACCATGATAGGTTGTGGCTGCGGGGTCAGTGTGGGCGAGAGGGTTGCAGGATCAGTGTTGCAAAGTGTTTATTCTGTAATGTCTTGGCCAGACTGAAGATTTCTGCTTTTTTTAAGAAAGAGGAAGTGCGACAGAGGCAATCTTTGTTGAGGAAGAAATAGTTGGTGTTTAGGTGTTGGTGGTACACAGATTACAAGGAGCTTAAGAAAAGAACCTGAAGTCCAGGGCCCCAGATGCAGCAGCTCCTTCCCTTGCCATTGTAATCAGTTCACGCTGATCTTGAGGTAACGAGGGGGTCCAAGCTTCCTCCATGTCTCGATAGAAGTGGAGTATGTGAGCCCACCCTTTGGCATGGCTAGGCTGCGTGGAAGAGAATGGATGTTTCCCCGAGTTTAGCCCAGCTTTAAGGTAATGCTTAATGTTTCCACGGAACACCGTCGCCCACACAGATTTTTAGACATTTGTGTTCATCCTACACAAAGTTTGCAAATTTGGGCACTGAGACCACCTTGTGGTACGAAGAAGGAACGTGTTCCTAGGCGTGGGATGAGGAGACGTTCCTAATGTTCTCGGTTGTGGGAGTGCGTTAGTCATGGCCGCAAGAAGCATAATATGTGAGTTCGCGTGCCGGTTCGTAGGCACCTCGTTTTCTTCCAGACCTTTGTCTCCGGGTGTCCAGGTGACGTCCTTAACTTTCTTCATTGTGGAAGGAAGTATATTACCGAGTGTTCAGCTATTCTACCTGCCGCCAAAAGCCTAATGCCCTTTGAGTGTCTGTAATGATTTTTACCTTTCTATTCAATGCTTCTGCTAGTCGTATTGCCAAGAGGATGGCTCCAACCCTCACTTCTTCCTCCTGGATGCAGGAGGGTCATGTGGTCACAAAGATTTACTGAGTAGTCAACTACGACAATTGCTGCTTCGTACTTACGTACACCTCGCAGTCCATGTATACCTGGAGGTATAAACTGACTGGAGGCTCACTAAGAGGGTTCAACTTAAACTGAGGATGGCTCAGCGAGCAATGGAACGAAAGATGATAGGTGTAACATTAAGGGACAAGAAGAGAGCGGAGTGGGTGAGGGAACAAACGCGTGTTAAGGACATATTCCTAGAAATTAAGAGGAAGAAATGGGCGTGGGCAGGACATGTAATGCGAAGGCAAGATAACCGTTGGTAATTAAGGGTAACAGGGTGGATCCCTAGAGAAGGCAAGCGTGGCAGAGAGCGGCAGAAAGTTAGATATGCAGAGCAGATCAAGAAGTTTGCGTGGATAAATTGGTCGCACGTAGCCCAGTACCGGGATAATTGGAGATCTATGGGAGAGGCCTTTGCCCTGAAGTGAGCGTGGATAGGCTCGTGGTGGTGATGATGATGATGAAGTCGGTGTATGCTGTGTTCTCCTGATTGTAGAACTTCCTTAGAATGAACTTTGATAGTTCCGGTTGCTGCAATGTCTAGGGCATGGTTCGAATTCCTGTTTCTTCAATTTCGGTATGTGGGTGGGTCACACCTTCACAAAGATTTCCAGGGCAGTCCATTGCGACGATTGCTACCTGACTGTTCCGAACATCCCGGCGTAGGTGTATATTGTGTTTGCACGGTTTTGGTACTTCCCTCGAAGGTACATGGTGTTGAGTTGTCGCCTGTCCTTATGTAGGTTCATATGTATGCTTTTGGTAGATCAGACTTTTTATGCGTAGTCGATGGCTTGGTGAAGTGTCCATTGTGGAATGTAGTCGTTTCTTTCCCGGGGTAAGGGTGGGGTGCCTGCCTTCCATACGAAGGCCCGTCCCAATTTTTTTTTCCCAGCCGCTTCCTTGGCGCGTGGAGAGTGGTTTCCATGATTTCTTCAAGGGCGTTACAAAGATAGAGTTCGACGGCCTTTTCAGCATTATCTACAAAAACAGCCTGTTTAAGTCCATTGCAAAACGAAGACCTTTCCCGTTGACCTTCAGCAGCTCCTGTCGCGCGCTCCCCGAGTGCGTTCTATGCCCCCGAATTTTCTTATTTCGTCCCTCCAGCCATTCTGTTCCCTGCTGGTCCACCGGTGGTCAGCTTGTCTCACAGTAAAAATTGAGAGGTTGATGGGTGCCCTAGATGCTGTCCCGATGATGGCGTTTATTTCGTGTCTTTCGGTGCGGCTAAGTTTGATGTGCGGTAGGCTCTGCTATATTCGGCTCCTGTTCACTGGCTGAATGAGTCTTATCGTTTCTTCTTCTCAAATCCCTGCTCCTCTCTGGTCAGGCGTATTATAATGGGAGCAATTGGTTAAGATTGTCTGTATTTTGGCAATTGTGATTTCGGCTCGGCCGCTTTCTTCTAGGGCCATCTCGAGCATTATTAACTGACTGCTCCCTGGAACGACATGCGTACCTATTTTTAGGCTGATTTTTAACTTCGCCGCCTGGTGCCATCCGTCGTTTGCCAAACAGAGCTTGCGGATGAGAGAAAACCGTGGTAATATTTAAAAGTACTTTCAAAATTCGTGTAATTAAACGCTACATACTGGCTTTTATTTTAGTTTGTTTATGCTCGTAATCTATGCATTCTTTGATTTTCTCGAGACTCGCGCCTTACTCTTTTGCCCTGTTATAGTTAGGTGACCCAATGTTGGCGCTGGCATCGGTTCCGGTGGTAAACACGCAGTGGGTAAGGCGCTGCGCTGCTGACCTGAAACACGTGGGTTCTGTTCCAGGCCGCTGCGGCCATTTTCCTTGTGGAAGCAGAAAGCAAAAACGCCTGTGTGTCGGTATTTGGGCGCACGGTAAAGGTTTCCAGGTGGTCAAAATATTCAGGAGCCCTGCACTACGGCTATAAATTATTATTATTTTTTTACTTCCCTTGGATAGCGGCTTTGGTGTGCTGGCGTTAGTAGCGGGCACGGCTGGCGACCGTGTCTGCTGAGCACGTTACCACCTACATGGCGTAGAACAAACTTCGCTGCGCAGGCACAGCACCTCCTGATAATGCGTGTCGTTTCTTTTGACTCCACCGTAGTAATATTGATTGATTTATTGATTGATTGTAGGGTTTAATGCGCCGACGCAACGGGGGCGATGAGGCGTGCCGTGGTGGACGGCTCCGGATTATTTTTGACCACCTGGGGATCTTTACGCGCGCCGAAATCTCGTACACATGGGCGTTTCTTGTTTTGTTTTTTTTTTCGCCTCATCAGAAGAGCGGCCGCGCCGCCGTAGCATCGTTGTCCTCCATTCTGCACTTCAGTTGCCGCTGCATTATATTCTATATTAAGGCAAGCCCTGGCATCTGGCTGCCTCAGTCGTAGCTTCCGGGTGGCAGCGATGACGTATTTCCGATGACGCCTGATGAGCAAGGCTGATAGCGGATGGCTAGCAGCCACGGGAGGAAAGAAAAATGAGCGTAGTTACGCTATCTCGTTAAAACTTTTAACTTCGGAGGATACAACCACCACAAAACATGCCCAGACGTTCCTGCATGCAGACCGCGAAGGACGGGCTCAGTTTTCGTCATGGATGGGGCCTGAATGGGAAGCTGGCGCAGTTGTTTTTCGCGCATACGAGAAGAACAAGCCGGGTTGCAGTATGTATAAATAAAAAAAAAGGTCGTTGCGCTTACCGACAGAACATTAACCAGTTACTTGTCACAGTATCCACTGGATACTTAGTGCTTTTACTAACTAGCCATGCATAACCTAGTGAAAAGCTATGCGTGAAAGGATCGTCTGAGTGCGCATCACGACATAGACACATTCGACACGCACATACCTCACTTAAACAACAAATAAATTCATCAAGAAAAGCGACGGGATGCGCGAAAAGACCGAGTATATTTTAGTTACCTTAGAAATACGAGTCTCCTCTTCCTGCTTTTGTAGCCAGTAGCGGGACGTCTTCTGGTAGAGTTAGTGGGCTTGTCGTAGAAACCACATGTTTTAGCGACAATTTTCGAATTATGCATTCTAATGTCAGCATATACAAGTCAGCATGTGGATTTTCAAAACATTTAAGCGTGATTTCGAGTGGGAAAAGTGCTGTAGTTGTTTTGTTCAATAATTCGTAGAATTTTGTTACTATCAGTGAATGTTAGTATCAAACATCAGTTACTAAGTGCATGGTCTAGACCAGTAACGACAGAACTTAGGCTACCTACTTAGTGGTAGGACCTATGTACCATTCTGACAGTAGTCACGTTCGTTGTGTTAGTAAATAAACCCGTTACTGCCTTTTAACATGAAAGTGTTTTATTCCGGGATTCACGAAGGCTTCACTTACGTCATGTCCGGCACGAAAGTGATGCCAGTACAACGCAGCAAGCGGCGTGTAAAGGGTGCACCCCTGCAGATAAGGTCTTCTTGCGGGGAAGCAACTTTTAATACTGAAGAGTACGTAATATTTCAGCTTGTTCGTTTTCAGGTTTTATATTTTGACACAAAAGTGTTTTATGCCGGGATACACCAACACTTCACTGACGTCATATCCGTCACGGAAATTACTCCAGTACACCTTTGCCGAAGTGACCCGCCAGTAAGACGTGTCTCGCCAAGCACACCCGCGAGACAGCCGCCGACCCGCAAATCGTGCTCAGCTGCACATTTCGCTGACATTTGACTTCCGTGTTTAACCGATTCCTACGACAGAGAAATCAACCACAGTTTTTTAGTAGCATTTTTGTTAAGAGTGCAGAAAGGGCGAAACAGCACAGTGGTATCCCCGGATCAATCACTGCACATTGTATATTTTCAAAGCACCCGGGGTATTCCTTTGAGGAAGGGGGGGGGGGGGTTAGTAGGTGTGAAGGGCGCGGGGAAACAAAACCAGATTCTCGTTAAACAAGACCAGTTGTTAACAGGACGAGATGGTTGTGGTGGTGTCCCGTGAACGCATAAATGTCAAGGTCTTCACTTTATTCGCGTTCTTGATTGTCCTTGCGGTGTTTTTTTTTTTTTTTTTCAATTTGTGCAAAGGTGTCTGGTGCTCCAGAAGTGCTTATGACGAACGGAGGTTTCAGAACATTGGAAATTTATGCCACACATTTCAGTTGTGCCACCTGACATAAAATGCGATTTCTCCTAGGCCGGTTCTCAAGCGCCTCTATGCAGTCTATTTCATTGGAAGGCTGCGAGATGCACGAATGGTTAGAATGCCGCAACAGTGACACGCCGACGAGCGCTATCTTAGCGTTGTTGGGGTGCTGTATACAATACTTGAGCATGAACAACCTTTAAACGCGCAGTGGCATCCGTTCTCGAGCTTTGTTCGCTTGGCGGCAGGAAACGAAATTCTCTGAACTCCCTCGGCGGTCGCTTCCCCGGAACGGCTTGCTGCGTTACCTCGATAAGAAATCCCACGCCATGGCTGACCGATCCTAGGAGCGTCCTTGACGCTGTGAAGGACTCTATGTCCGAGTCAATAGCACAGGAGAGGCGGGAAGGAAGTCAAAGTTAGCAGGAAAACATCCTGGTCTTTCTTCCTGATCGATTTTCACCGAGTAGCTCCCGTTCCTTTTCAGCAATTTTGTTAACTGATCCATTTATTGATTTTTATTTATTGATTGGTTGCTCTATTTATTGTTGTGCGGACGTTATGTGTCCCATGGGACCAAAAACCCGACATAGTAAGGAGTGCATGGCCTCGAAACTTCACCTGCCTTTAAATAAAAAAGGCTGTGTCTAGAGCGCGGTCCCACGGTACTATACGCACCCTACTAAAACGACGTCCACCGGCGTTTCGATGAAAAACTCCCGTGTCCGCAAATACTCCGCCCACCACAAACGTAACGTAATATTCATTAACCTAATATAACCTAACGAACCCACACAAAAAATCATTTGTAACACCGAAAATAAATAAGCCTCAAAAGTTATATTTAAAGCTAAATATGTAAAAAGAGTAGAGGAGACAAGAGCCTCATTCCAACCAGCGCCTTCAGTTACAGGAAGCTACGACAGAACCTCTACACCACATGAGCTCTGGCCTGTCTCAGCCCAGTCTTAAAAAATTCGATTGTCGTCGGACGGCAGCCTAGACGGTGCGGTAAAAAAACCATGGCAGTAATGAGTTTTGGACCCAGTGTGGCGCGATGAAAAAACCGGGCCATCTCCCCTAACTTGAAACCTGGGGAGGGGAAAAGCATGCAGTGTATAAGTTCACTCAAAGATTTTAAGTCTCCCTCGTGAAACACAGCGCGCGCTAATAAACGCGACATGCCAATTACGAAGATGGAGGAGAAGGGAAATTCCAAACGGAGAACTGCAAATATTAAAGTTAAAGTGAGTTAGGAGTGAAATAGAAGCTATCAAGGAAGCGCGAAGGAAAAACGAGTGTCCCGGTGTGTTCTTAAGTACACGTTTTCGCCCATGGAGATGAAACGTTCTAGCGAGAGGCGTTGGAAAACGAATGTCCCGATGTTTTAGGACCGTGACCACATGACAATACGACGACGGCGACGACCTGAAACGCCGACAGCCCGAGCCTTTAAGGTGTTTCGCTTCTAATACAAGAATCTCAACCACTACAATGGACTTACTTTTTTACTGCCTCTCTTTCACATAAAGTAGCACTAACACATATGGATTCTTGTATAGTTTTATGCGTCACTACTTTACATTTACACCACACGAACCATGGCTTTAGAGGCGAATTCAAGTCTTCTCAAGGGCTTCGAATGCGAAAGCGTTGTGGCTTCCCCAGGCGACAGTGCAACATACCGCGTGTATCATGCTGGTTCCGTGAAGCTACAATAATGAAGGTTGGGAGCTTTCAGTACGAAGTTTCAAATGGTCTTCAAAAGGGTAACATATATTCGCTGGAGGGGATATTGGCCAATGACGATGGCAACTGCCGGCCCAAATTCACGGTCGATTTACCAATCCCCAATTTGGCTGTGACGCCAGCAATTCCGTTCCCCACTGAAAGGCTTGGCCAGTGCAGATGACGGCTGCCGCCAAATGCCCACAGCCGATCCACCAATTCTCATCGCCATAATGCTTCCGCCCTGGAATTCTGTACGCAGACTTAAGTTTCCCGACAACATTTATTTACATACTAAGGGAGGGAGTGACGACTGAATGAGAATTTTAGAATGAGAGCGGGAGTGAGTGAGTCGTTTTGAGTACCGGTTTGTAACCAGACGTGCGATCAGTCGGCACTTTAATCTGGCAAATGCTGTTGCTTTGTGAGCAAAAGGTGCACAACATTACCGTATAACTTACTACATGAATAAAAGCAGGGCACGTCTCAATCGTTCTTGCGGTATTCACACGTCAGCGGCAGACACTATCAGCCGATCCACACAAGCCTCTAAACAGGCTCCATAAATGAATGGATTTAAAGTTATGCAGTGTAGACCACCATCGGACGGCAAGCCAGCTCAGCGGTGGAGCCATGGCTAGAGTCATATATATTTAAGGCTGAGCTAGCGCGGTGCAGTCTAGCGGTTTTTTATGGCCGAGCACCTTGGCCGCGCCTTGTCGTCGTGGCTCGCTCGGTCGACCCAAGTAGGTTCCGTCGTAGCCGCTGTCGTCGCGGCGAAACCCGGAGGCTTCGAAAGCGGAGTGGTTTATATAGTCATAAGCGTTAGAAACTCGTGAACCACTCGCGCTTGTCCTGCATATCCCCGTTATTTAGCGCGAAGACAGCTGCACGTACATTGGAGGCAAAATATAACGTAACAAAATGTAACGGCAGCGCCCGAGTTCATTTAGTTAGAAACGCCCGTTTAGTTGGTTTTTACGATAGTAAGCGAAACAAAGTGGCAGTGCAACGCTAGCACGTGCGGGATGAAAAGAAAGCAAAAAAAAGAACAAGTCCCGCTGGCGCAGTTTTAGGCAGGATGTGAGCGAGCACTGCGAAGGCGGGAAGTTTGATGTCCATTGGGTGGTAGCCGTGAGCGGGTAACGGCGCTACAGCCCATTATGGTGCATCACTTCTCAGCACTTCCTACAGCTTTCACATTGAGTGGAATGGCTTTATATTATAATGGTGCAGCGGTAACGTCGTAGCTTCGGGATCCAAAATGGCCGAGGTTGTAGTCCGGTCCTTCTGGGCTTTGACTTTTTTTTTTTAGGTTGTTGTTTTCATAACGTTTTTCGTGGTTTGGGTTAGTATTTTAAATGGCCGGTTCTGTTGGTTAGATAACGTTACACTATGTTAGGTTACGGTAGATTGGGTTAAGCGAGTTTACAATAGGTTACTTAAGGTTATATTAGGCTGGTCACGAAACGTTACGTTACGTAACGGTTTTCTCTTTAGCGAAAGACTGCCCTACGGCACACGAAGAAAAAGTTTTCAAAGGTACAACATTCCACCCGTTTCACGCAAAAAGTCAAGAAGAGACCGAATTTTAAGATCGGGGTCTTCAAGAATGGAGCCCTGTGCGTGACCCGGAGGTGTTCCGTTTGGGCAAGTCTAAGACCTGGACAAGTTCACAACCGGTGTTTAACGTCAGCTCCTGACGCAGGAAGCACACGGAACGGGCACGTGTCCGCGAACGGGGCGTGATGTCGGGCAGGCCAAGCGTTTGTAATCGCTGAGGATAAGGCCACCTCAACTCGAATCCCCTGCTGCAGGACCTCCTCCTAGCGAGCGAGCCCACTGGGAGGGTCAGTTCCACGCGGGGGTGTAGAGCACGCGTGGCTCGGCGCAGGGGTTTTTTTTCTTTTCCTCCAGCAGTTCTTCTATGGTGGATACTGTAACAATTGGTAGAGGCCGTGGTAGGTCTCTTCGGTGGCAGACGCGATCTGCCGCTGTGTGGGCAGGAAGCGTGTCCCGGCGAATCCACAAAACACGGACAGGGCATGGGTAGGTGTCCATAATCGCGTGAATGCGTGCGGTCAGGCTTGTACACCGCGCAACGCGACGTAAATCCCGAACTGCTGCAGTTGAGTCAGTACAAATTTCAAGCTTCGCCTATAGTCACTGTCGATGCAAGCGCCTGAAGACCATCCCGAATGGCAGTAAGTTCTGCTTGCAGGGTAGGTAAAGCACGGAGGGTCTCGTAGACGCAACGTTGGTTCAAGGCAGGGTAAGACGGACACGTCAAGGCCGTGGTGACGAAGCAGTCGTAAGTCCCGATGTCGACGAAAGCCTGGCCAACCGCGGTTGCGTCGCAGGCGCCCAGCGAGGGACATGAACGACGGCGTCTGGGGGCTGATATATATGCAAGAGATACGGACATGTAGCCTTATCAGAGGCTTGTTGTTCGTCAACTGGTGGTAGAGCCAATGAGGTCTCGCGGCGGAAAAGGCTGGCATCATATCAGGCGGCTTGCCCATGTGCGTGGCGAAAGCTGCATGCAGCCTCTGGAACTAGTCCACGTTTCAACGGGCGCGCGGAACGACGCTGTAGCGTGTTTTGCTGGGCTTCTGCTTGTAGCTGTGGTATTGGCGTAGGCGGGGGAGAAGAGTACTTGTGGGCATGGCGTCCCTGTTAATCGTCTCCAGACTATCCCAGTCCGCTTGCGTCATGTGCTGAAACTGTTCCTGGTACACGAGGCTTGGCTGTAGGACGGAGCGCTCTGGGACTGCTGAGTGCTGAGATGCGGCGAACAAGGCGTAGGATTTGTCCTGCTTTCGGTAGAGCAGATTGGAGCCACTGAGCTGATGATACTAAGGCTGATGTCTCTAAGCCCAGGACCCGAAGGTGTCCAGCTATAGGAATGGCGGTCCCATCCAGCTGCATTGCGATCAGAGATAATGCAAGAAAGCGACGGCCCCAAGCGTTGACGACTGTAAGTGCAGCAGTCTTCTCTTAAGAGACGGTGAAGCCCCCATACTCACACCATTTCTGGCAGTAAGCCAACGCTTGCTGGAGGCACTCGGCTTGTCATGGCAGGTCTGGATGAACTGCCCTTACAATAATGTCATCCGCGTACATGAGGAAATAGACGTTCCGGATAGTGACAAGGTGCCAAGCTAGTGGAACAAGACGATGTTGAAAAGTAGCGGAGACGAAACACATCCTTGTAGTACGCCGCGAACTGGTGTAAAGGAGCTGAAACTTCCACTGCTGATGCGTATGGAAAAAGAGCGGTGTTGAAGGAAGTGTCGGATTAAGTTGCAGAGTGACTTTGTCTGGGAGGAGAAGACAACTCAAGACGTGTAAGCTGGCGGCGTGGCTTACGTTGTCATACGGCCAGAACGGCCTCCCACCAAAACCATATACAGTCGAACACGGATATATCGAACACGGGTATATCGAATTATTGTCTATATCGAACTCATAAATTATCCCCTGGAAAATTCTGTGTAAAAGTATAGGAATTCGTACGTTTATATCGAACCGTATTTTTCCCGACATTGGGTATATCGAACGCCGCGCGAGCTGGAAGGTGCTCTTCGGCGGTCGCTGCACCCCTGATTGAGGTTGAGGAGGATATGGAGGAATGCGCGGGCATGGCGAAGACTGGCTCGCGGAACTAATCCCCCCTACCGGAACGAATTTGCGCTTGCCCAGTCGGGCCCCGCTACCGGCCGCCGTAGCGTTAGCGAACGGAGCCCGGTATGCTACATCTCTCTAGGCACACACGCCCGAACGCTCGGAAAAGGGATGACCATCGCGAGCGCTTTGTTGGAGTCCGTTCAGAGAGCCTTGGAATTGTTACCTTCAAAGTTCTTGTGGTACGTGCGCGCTGTTCTTCTTTTGCGTGCGTGTTGTGCATGGTGTGCGAAGGCGCAGCGTACTGCTGGAATTTTGTAGTTGTGCAGCCTCGAAAAGATCGAGACCAGCGTCTTTAATTTCATTTCCCGGACGAAGAAGCAGGCCAAGATCAGCGATATTTTTTTTCAAGGAATTAAAGCGTCCTGTTGCGTCGTGAGTGCGGAATTAGTTGTCATTCTTGAATGCGACGATCGGTAAGTGATCGTCCGCCATAGGTGAGGTCTCAGATCCCATATTTTTTATATCGAATTTTTCATATATCGAACTATTTTGCGATCCCCTTGGAGTTCGATATATCCGTGTTCGACTGTAGATGACAGGTATTCCAAGCCCTTCGCAGAACCAAAATGAGGCCTGAATCCGATTTGCGCGGGTGGTACCACTGAAAAGTGTCAAGCCACCACTGAAGACGCTTGGCAAGCACTCGCTCAAACAGCGTAGATGTGACGGGGATTGGGCGAAAGTTGCGATGTTCATGTGGTGGTTTCTCACGCTGTGGTATCGGAGCAGTAGCCGCCTGAAGCCAGGATTCAGGGAGTTTTCCGGAGAGTCACACCTGAGAGTCACATCGTGAGAGCTGGGTCGTCAATATTTTGTACACCTCATAAGTAATGCCGTCGGGACTCGAAGCCGTCCTCAGTTAAGCGTAATCGACCGCGGCGAAGAATTCAGCCATTGTGAACGGTAACTGGATCCCCAAAATGGCCCCATAAGTTGACGGTAAGCCCACACTCTTCGGCAGGGGCGAATGGAAGTGACTTTGCCTCTGGCGCAGCATGAAAGACAGGAAAGAGGGCCCGGGTAATGTCGGGGGCGCATTGTTCCGGATCTTTGTTTGATGCAATCCTTGTAGGTTAAGGAAAGTCTCCCACGTTTAGATTAGGTAATCTAAAAACGTTTGGGAGCGCATCGTAGTGCCAGACGCGGCGTTTCGCAAAATAAGACGACTGGACGTCACTTGAGTGAAGTGCTTACAGTGGCGTCCGACTGCACTGTAGGCACAGCGTTAAATTTAGACACTGCGTCGCGATCGACACTCATCCATTGCGCCGCGAGTGTTTACTGCCGGGTAGCTCTCGTCAAAGTGTGTGAAGCGCCGCACAAAACGAGATTTTACTATATGCTGCTGCTTTTAAAGCAGAGACCACTTTGCATTCTTCCCTCTGTTATATTTGGCTCTGGCCCCTTGGAATATAGCCATATTCGGGCATTCCGCATTTCATAGGCACCCATTCCTGGGCTTGCACACCTCATGGTCTGCGAGGCACGTGCTTTCAATTTATAAAAAAAATGGCAGGCCACCGGTTTGATTGACGCAGTGCGGTCCGCGCTAGCGGTGTGAGCTCACCTCCCTGCACTTCCTCCCACCACTCCGCCAGTAATTCGAACCTCCTTCCCCGGTACCTGTCCACTTTCGCCCAAGCTGCATACGGCATATAGACCAGGCTGCTGTATTGTTGCGAAATAGCACTACCATTTATAGCGGAGTACAGAAAAATTGGCGCAGCTTGCATTAGTAGTGCAAGGCTGGTGAAACGGCAAAGCTGGCAGCTCCTCTTCCCTTGTCGCAAACCAGGCTTTTGCAGCTCACATGGATTTCCGATCTTGCCGCTGGAAGGCTGGCAGGCCCGGATCGTTCCGCCCGCAGGTTTTTAAATTCGCCCGTCCTGACGCTGTCCTCATTCGACGAGCACAAACCGGCACGCTACCAACACAACACATACAACACTACATAGACGGGCTTCCCGGCACACCAAAATGCTCAGACTGCGACCAATAACCCAACAATGAACACACCCTCAGGACATGCCCAAGCATGCAAAGCACCCTGGGATCTTCCCTGCCACCAATTCCTGCCACAAAGCGCCCTACTTGCTAGAAGGCATGGGTCACACCCCCCAAGGAGCTCGAAGAGCTCTATTGGACCACGCTTGTGAACCACATTAAAAACACGCCGAGAGTATAGACAGCCAGGACTATATCCAGGACTATAGTCCCTGTAATCCAACCAACAAGCCTAGCAGTCCTTTGGACATCGGTTTCAAAATAAACCATGACTTCGTGTAGCGCCAACAAAACGACAAGGACAAAGGGGGGTGACGGGTACAAACGCTACCCGTCGCCCCCCTTTGTCCTTGTCGTTTTGTTGGCGCTACACGAAGTCATGGATTACCGCTACCAACTAGCCAAAACCCAAACTCAAAACAAAGTTTATCTCTCTCTCTCTCTCTCTCTCTCTCTCTCTCTCTCTCTCTCTCTCTCTCTCTCTCTCTCTCAAAGTGGACCGCGTTAGCACGCGCTAGAACCCGACACAAGCCTCTTCGCGAACTCGGGGCGTCTGTAGCGCGATCCCGGCGTCTGTGCTTCTCACTCAGGCGCGGACGCGCGTGAACTGTTTACTTGGTACATTTGGTGCGAGCTCCTCACACGGCGCAAGCCGACGTGCAAACCTAAACGACGCCTGGTTCCCCTCACGAGGCATACGCTCACGTGCGCTCCGCTAGGCTGAGTTTTCTGGTAGCGCTCGACGGCGGAACTAAAAGCTTAAACAGCTGTGCTGTTAAAAAATAAATTACCCACGTGTCTGTTTACTCTCATGGAAATGCTGTTCATACGAATTCCTGCCATGTAGCAAATCCCCCCCCCCCCCTTCCAAGCCACCCGGCCGTAATGACAGCCAACTGAAGTTTGCTCTATTTAATTTTCCCGCGTTCGGACTGCTCGCGCGCCCCTGTAGGAACCCTTTGTTTCCATTCTTCCTAGAATACGCCCAGAAGACGTCTTTGTGTTTACATATATCTCGCCTCTCTTCGACAGCGCGTTTAACGAGTTATTTTATTTCCTACCGCAAAAGATGATCCAACGCGTATTTCATAATTTTACAATATTGGGAAATTTATGAATTCTTTAAGGGCGTATTGACGATATTAGACAGATCGCGAGGTGATTCCTAAAAGGGAAGCATTGTCGACGTAGTAGAAATAATGATCGCGCCCCGGAAAAGATGCCAGGAGCCTCAAAGCTACGTCAACCATCCCTTCCGTCGTCAGAAAGGGAAATATTGAAGCCAAGGCACTTTCATTTACCATTTAGGAACAGCAGAAAAAAAAACCTAATTTGCAAGTACCACGTGGCATGCTCGAAGGAATCAAGTTTCACCGGGAGTTTCCACAATTACAATTCAGACATCGTTATTTCTATGATCACCACTGTTTCGGTAGCGTATGAAAGCAGAAAGAGCTGGCCGGCTTCTTTTTTTTTTCTGTATGCAGGAAGAATCAATGTGAAAGGCAATCGCGCTTCACCGCAGAGATGGCTCGGCGGAAAGCTGCGTAGCAGTAATTGAAATTTGGCCAGTTATCAGGAATCCAATTACATGTAGGTTTCTTCTATGCCGCCATTCTACCAAGAGCCTATTGGTGTCTCTTTTTTGGATAAAAGCGTAATTCTGGATGTAAAATCCCTGAGCATTTCTATGCTGAATCCGTCAACACGTCTGCAACGCTCGATGTCTTCCAATTTGAGCACATGCGCAAATGCTGGTAACGAAACGCCCTGCGGCCTTTGCGTTTTTTGCATAAATTAGTGTAACGTACTAAAGCCGATTCGGAAGGGGCGCGGTGCAGTGCTTTAAACCGGCATACCTTAAAAATATATTTTGTAAAAGGCCTTAGGGCCTCGAAGGGTCACTGAAAACAAAATACAAGATGTACTATATCGGTAGATTAGCTCACTGAGAGCACGAGCATACCCCTCTTACGCGTAGCTTTTCTAAAGAAAGGTACAAAATACCGAAATCGTGAAAACGGATGTCGACGCGCCTGGCTACACCTCGAAACTTACACCGGAAATGCTTAAAATTGAGTGGCGAATAGTTCAACAATACGCCTTCGTAAGTGTTTAAAAAAATCTACGGAACCTTGCACTCATGCGCAAGACTTGAATCGCGAAGCTGCTCTAGGTGAGATTTGACGGACACATAGTTAATTTCAGTAGCGCGCCCTGCCTTTCGGACCACGGGCTCTTCCTCGGCACTGCGAACTGTCCGCGGCCGGGC
Source organism: Haemaphysalis longicornis (assembly GCF_048455015.1). Taxonomy (NCBI): domain Eukaryota; kingdom Metazoa; phylum Arthropoda; class Arachnida; order Ixodida; family Ixodidae; genus Haemaphysalis; species Haemaphysalis longicornis. The sequence continues at coordinate 142,737,090 of NW_027526460.1, read as the reverse complement.
CAAGCCAAGAACTGCGAAGACGTTGCACGTGAAATCTCTTGTACGATACTGAGCTCATGCGCACGATGACGCGAGCTCCCGCTCGAAAGGCTCTCCTACGATACTGAGCGCATCCGCAAGCTTCTTTTAAGTGCGAATGCACTTCTTAAGCGAGCCTGAATCGTCCGCCGCCGTAGTCCGCATAGCAACAGCTGCGGGTGCGCGCGCTCCTCGTCTTCCCTAGCAACGGGGGGAGATGGGCGCGCGCTACTCTCCTCCTCCTCTCTCCGCTCAGTGATTGCGGGTGTTGGGCGCCTCCTCTCCACTTCGGGCGGGAGAGCTCTCGCTCGCGTAGCGGGCGCTCCGCATTCCGACGCGTGAGGGCGCTCGTGTAGCGGCCGCGTGGCGCGGGAGGGTATTAGTCGAGCGCGCGCCGTCGTCGAGAGCGGTGGCTGGTCCTGCATCTCGATAACGATGATGGCGGACCGGGCAACGGTACCAGCAATAACGAGTGAAATACCTTTCTTTGTAGTTGTGTGCGTCTGTGTAATCTCTCGACTACTCATTAAGATCACGATATCCACCGTAATCGCGCAATCAACAATGGTGCATTCGCACTTACACACTCTCCCCCTCGGGGAAGTGCGAGGGAATTTTTTGACTGATGCGGCGGCCGCTGTCACGTGCCTTTCAGATGTACAGTGGGTATAGCGACAGCGGCGCGACGCCTACGCGATTGCGTTAGTCGCGGGGAGTTTACTGCATGCACGAGGCCCTAATTTACGGCCAGTAACAACAGCTCCGCTGTTTAAAAAATGGCTGCAATCACCGCTGTGAAGGTGGTTGGAAATCAAAACTTTAAGCGGCACCCACAACAATTGCCGATGCGACGTCACTTCAATTCCCAATCGTGGCCCTAAAAAGAGCGAAACCACAGATTCTGCTAGCCGTTACATAAAATTCGCGGGTGCGGCGTCCCGAACGCAGCAGCAGCGTCGGCCACGGCCTGGCTAGAGCGGAGGACGCCGCAGCTGTAGCCCGGCCGGACCCGCCGCGGTGGCTCAGTCGCTAAGGCGTTGCGCTGCTGAGCACGAAGTCGCGGGTTCGATTCCCGGCCGCGGCGGCCGCTTTTCTGATGGAGGCGAAAAGCAAAAACGCCCGTGTGTACGAGATTTCGGCGCACGTTAAAGATCCCCAGGTGGTCAAAATTAATCCGGAGCCATCCACTACGGCGCGCCTCATCGCCTGCATTGCGTCGGCGCGTTAAAGGCCAACTGCACTCAAATTTCACCTCGGCCAAATTTGTTTTTAATGCGTAGTAAGTACCCCCAAATAAGTTGAAACACAAGTGGTAGCCCCGTGAAACGCCTCGTTAATCAGTCAGAAGCGTTTAAAAAGGCTCCGCCGCAGACCACTCTGCACCTGCCGGCGGATCGCGAAAACAGCCATGACGCGCCTGTGACGTTCCAGCCGACGGTGGCTTTTTCCTCTGGCCAGCCACGCAGCGGGAGAACCGGTCGAGCTCTGCTGCCCCGTGCGCGCGTAGAGCTTGCGCGCAGACATTCTCCCGAACTGGTGACCGTCCGGCCGCTCGCTGGACGACTGCAACGTCACTGCAATGGCCGCACTCTCCTCGGTTTCGGTTTCAAAATCGCCGATTTTTGCTGGCCGCTTGCGGCGTCCACGTGCGTATTTCAGCTGTTGTATTGTGCATGTTGCTTTCTTTTTAAGCAGACTATACGGAAATAGGGTTTTCAAGAAGTCGAAATTTTGAGTGCAGTTGGCCTTTAAACCCTACAATCAATCAATCAATCAGCCCGGCCGGCCGGGAGTCGGGAGAAAGGAAACGGAGAGGAGAGTCTTTCGAAGGGTGAGACAGCGGAACCTAGCCAGCCTGATGTGCTAGCTCAGGGGTACACCACCGCGCGCCACAAGCGCGGACACCGAAACAATTTGGCATGTCGACGAAACACATTCGAAATTCCCTCTTTTTTAAATGTGCCTGCTTCTCGAAATAGTTCGTTGAATCGGGATTGGGGCTTAATCCATTTTGTTAGTTCGAGTTAATAAAAGCATTGAGCCGTATAGGCACGTGCGGGGGAATCCAAATTTGTTCTTTAGATCGGAAAAATTGTGAGACCCCCTTTTGAATACAGTCTTTTGACTGTATTCGCATCGATTATGAGGAAGGAATACAATGGTGATGGTAAATATCTATTTCTTGTCTATATTAACCGCATAACATCTTGCATCCCTAAAAGTGTTGGTATTCGGTTGTTCGCGGGCCATTGCCTTTTATATAGAACTGAGGAATTAATTACCCTCAATAGAAGTCGAAATATTTACCTAATGGGTTCGACTAATGGGGAATGAAGATTAATCGGTTCAGTTCAGAACAGTGTTTATGCGCACAGTTAATATAAAAAAATCTGTTCTGTACGATTACTCAATAACAGGAGTTGAAATTTCACACTCTAACAGCTTTGAATATTTCGGCATAACGTTCACAAATGAGTTAGCCTGACCAACGCATATCGACGACATTTTTGCATCAACACTGTGTGAACTACGCCTTTTAAGAAACAAATGAAAAAAACATTTCCTGTTAACTTCTGTTAACATGTTAAATTAACATGTTAACTTCATGTTAATTTCATGTTAACGTCAATTTGTTTTTGACTTGGTCAGTGACCTGTGTTTCTGGTTTTGTAGTTAACTTCTTGCATATGATACACCAGCCAGGCCTTGTTTAGTATACGCCCGTATCTTTTGGGATACCTACACCAAAAACAACCCTAACAGTCTTCAACAAATTAAAAGGCACCCGCCGCTGTGGATCAGTGGCTAAGGCGTTGTGCTGCTGAGCACGAGGCCGCGGGTTCGATTCCCGGCCGCAGCGGCCGCTTTTCTGATGGAGGCGAAAAGCAGAAACGTGTACGAGATTTCGGCGCACGTTAAAGATACCCAGGTGGTCAAAATTAATCCGGAGCCCTCCACTACGTCGCGCCTTGAACAAAATTGAAAGGCTGGATGCGTTCGGTTCATACGTAATCGTTATCGCCTACATTACTTCCCAATTAAGTTAACAAAACAAACAAAATCACGACATTATAGTTCCGGCGAAAAATAACAAAACTGAACAGTTTATAAAGCCTTAAATTTTCACTTGACCTTGCACCTTATCGGCAAATTTTGCTCCACAGACCTACCAGGAACTATTATCCTTTATTTCCTCCCATTTTTGCGCGGGCGAACAACTTTATAAATTGTCTTCCCCGTACTATAAGTGATTTGAATGCCTTGCCGGCCGTAACCTTCTTAGCAAACAATGTGCCTCAATTCATTAACCAGCTCATCGAATAACATATAACGCTGTTAACTCGTGTTGGGCCTCGGTAAGATAGCTCCGCGATCATCGTGTAAAAATTTCCGTTTTTAATGTCAGAAATTTCTGTATAATCGACTACTTCTTTTGCTTTCCTGTTGCTATCTTAGTGTTACATTTGTACCTGAAATATGGACTCATATTCCTGCTGTCTATTGTTTGTTTACATTACTCACTGCTTTGTTATCACGCGCTATCACTTTTCCCTTCTTCTTTCCGACTGGGTGCACTACCGTGAAGTAGGAACAAGCCACTCCTGCTACAGCCGCCGGTGACAAAGTATTATTCGAATTAATACAGTTAAATAAGAATTTATTTATTCAATACCTTCAATGTCCAGAGGGTGTCACAGAAGGGCGTTGTTTGGGCACAAACATGAGTGAATACAAAAATGACAAAAATATTGTTGAGGGACTCGGGTGGACAATGCCACTCAACGCATAGACCCAAGAACGGCGACGACGGCGACGAAGTGGCTGGCGTGCCTTGCCCTCGAGTACAGAAACTAGTTAAGAATCCTTTTCTTTTCATAAAGACTGATGCTTGACCAATCCTCTGATTTTATATGCGTCATTAATATAGAGGAACAACGACAACAATAACAACCTTGCGCGAGTTCTGTCATGGCCACAATGTACATGATGTAAATAGATCGGTCGTCATCCTTAACCGTGGCTCGCCTCATCTGTTGTAGCGCGATGTAACATTTTGGTGGAGTGTGCGGGTTCAACGCCATCCTGGCCCCCGCATTACGTCGTCTCGTCATGGGCGGAGTGGTAGAGGGAACGTGGGCTGCATTGGGCAGCCACAGCCCACTGCGACCAGCATTCGACCACGTCCAGCGCCCCTTGTCCCCAGCTAGTGAGCAGCCGATCAAGACCAGGTGTTACAAGCCGAGACAAGAACAACAGAAGATGGCGCGTCCCCGGCTCTCTCGTTCGACGTGTTTCGAGTACATGGGGCGGTTCGTCTCTGCCTTCATGACATCGCTGTAGCGGGGCCAGACATCATCAAGGACATTATCGCGTCATCGGTGGCCACATGTTTACTGCCTTTTTCGTCGCATTGCTAATCCGAATCACAAGCCTCACCTTGCCTCGGCCTCGCGACCGGGACGGTCGTCCTCGACCCGGGGAGTTGTTACGCGACTCGGGTGGGCAGTGGCGCACACCGCCTTGACCCCAGAACGGCGACGGCAACGAAGCGCCTGGCGTCCCTTGTGTGAGCTCTATCACGGCCACCATGCACATAATGTAAATATATCGGTCTTCATTCTTAACCTCGCCCCGTCTGCTCTACCGTCACGTAACAATATCAGTAGCGAAAAACATAAATGCTGGACTAATACAAAAGTGCGTTAACAACATAAGTGCGGTCATGATGAACACAACTGATTTCGAATGGCGGCTCTAAATCAAGACACATCGACCATAGTGACTAAATCAGCTGCTAGCGGTTTCCATTGTTTAGCTGTTTTTATAATGAAGGAGGTGAAAAGGGAGTTAGTGTTACAGGGCGGCATGTATCCTTATAACGATGGGAAATGTGGGAGGATACTTATGACAGCGCGGAAAGAAATTCAATTTTGACGTCTGCATTTGAGTAATAAATTTCATGAAAGACCGACAATCAGGCAATTTTTCTGTGTAGGGGTAGCTTGGGAAGGTTCCAGGTGCATATCATGACAGAAACAGTAGATGCCCTAGCATAGGTAATCAACATGAAGCGTGCACTGCGGTTTTGTGCCCTATCATGTTAGTGAGATTACCAATGTAAGGGTCCCAACTGAGCACAAGTACGGAAGTTAGGCCAAAATAAAGTTTTATATATCAGTAAATTAGGATGTGAAGTCATCATAAAAATTACGTCAAAGATATTGATGCATACGTTAAGCGTTATTAACAAAGACATTGGCTCCAATCCAAAGTTGTGAAGGTGGTTGGAAAGCACAGCTTTAAACGACACCCAGAACAATTGCCCATGCGACGTTACTTGAATTCACACATGTGGCTCTATAAAGAGTAGAACCAGATTTTCTGCCTGCCATTACATCGAATTCAAAGGGGCGGCGTCCCGAACGCAGAAGCATCGGCCACGGCCGGGCTAGAGCGGCAGACGCCGCCGCTGTAGCAGGGACGTGCGTCCACAGAAAGAAAACGACGAGGAGCGTCATTCGAAGGGTCAGACATCAGAACCTAGCCATCCTGATGTGCTACCTCGGGGCTCCACCACCGCACGGCACAAGCGCGGACAGCGAAACAATTGCGCATGTGAGCTTAGGGATTCCCATTTAAACCGATTTAAACTAGTTGGTTTAGTAAGTTTGAGAATTACGAGAAAGCTGAGGGAACTTTTATAATCGGTATTTATCAGGACCAGTTGCTCCTTTCGCCTTTGGCAATACCTCTAAAAAAATTGAATTGGTGTTCACCGATTTACATGAAACGGAGTCCCTTTCGTGGCAAGCAGTGCGCAAAAGGTAGCGTTTCTCTAGCGGCCAAATGTCTGTACGTGGTCTCTACCTTTTGTTTTCCCGCTCTGAAAACCAATATTTAGCGTATCTTTGCCGTACGACCCCCCGCACGGGGCACCTTGAGTATTCATGGTGACGGTGTTGGCGACACCGCGGACCCCGAGCCCCCAACATAAACTGTAACCTACCGTGGTGATGTGTTTAAAGGTGAAGGGTAGAAGCCTCAAACGGTGGCCGTCGGAGCCCAGGTCAAGCTCCGGCGGATGGGCTCCCTGTCTGTTTACCAGGCAGGGAGCTCCGGGACCTCTCAGGCTATCAGGGTAAGGTTTGAGAAGAAAGTACCCCCGTACCCTGCTTCTTTTACATGCCATATGGTAAATCGTAACTCCCCCCCCCCCCCCCAACATGATCGGCCCCTGAAAAGGGGCCGCACCGAAGGTTCATTTCCGCCACTCCCAACCCACAGTCTTCCAAAGCCCGATAACTATCCCCGTTTTTTGGTGTTGGAATCCAGTGACCAAGAAAAGCCTCTTGCATCACAGTCCGTGTTCCTAATATCGAAATTTCTGGAGGGCATCATTGGTGACAAATATAAGGCCAAAAAACAAAGAACTGGAGAAATCCTGGTTGAAGTACACAACCAACAGCATGCAAAGATCCTCCTTGAACAAACTCGCATAGCCAATCTTGAAATCAGGGTGACACCCCACCGGAGCCTGAACAGTACTCAAGGTGTCATCTCTGAAGTAGACCTGATGAATGAGACAGATGCTGACCTGCTGGAGGGCCTGAGAAATCAGGGCGTGACAGCTGTGAGGCGCATAACTATGAGGAGGGATGACAAAGTAGTTTCGACCAAGCACATTATCCTTACTTTTGACCGGTCCACACTCCCAGAGTACGTCAATGCAGGTTTTGTACATTGTAATGTCCGGCCCTACATTCCAAACCCGCGCCGCTGCTTTAAGTGCCAGCGGTTCGGGCACGGAACCAACTCCTGCCGTGGTCGTCTGACCTGCGCAAAATGCGCTCAGCATGATCATCCATCTGATAATTGTCCATCGTCAACCCACACCTGCGCCAACTGCCAGGGACCCCATGCCGCCTACTCTCGAACGTGCGAGAAGTTTAAGCAGGAGAAGGTGATTATTAATGTGAAGGTAACTGAGAACATCACCTTCCCAGAGGCGCGAAAGAAGTTCGCCTCTTTCCCCCTGGGGAGGTACGCCGACGCGGCTCGCCGGGGGGCGGAGCGGCGTCTGGTTTCGGCGGGGACCCAGTACCGCGAGTCGGACCTGGTCCCGCCCCCGCCCCCCCCGCTGGGTTGCCTCTGGCAGCCCAACCCGCCACCACGCCGCTTGCTGAGGCAGCAGCGGTTGTGGTGGCAACCTCTTCTGTCGGGACCGGTGCCGTCCCGTCCGTGCCTCCCCATCGTTCAGTGCATTGGAGTGTGCCATGGACACCACGAGCCCCGCACCGGCTCCCACCGCCACCGCACCGCCCGTGCCACTTCTGGTGCCTCCGACACCACCGGCGGTGGCGGGTCAAACGAAGGGCCCCCGAAGGGGGGCCAAGTCCGGGGGGCCCGGTTCGACGGGCACACCCAGGACATCGGACGACGAGATGGACGTCGTGCCGTTTTTGCCTGCAACGCAGCGCAAGGAGCGGCCTCCGACGTCCAAGTCTTAAGATAGGCCGCCCAAAAAGCCCAATCCAAGAGTCACAGCCCCGAAAGACGACACATAAACATACACACTCCAGTAACTCTCACACTAAATAATGGGAAGAGAAAATATTGTTCAATGGAACTGCAGAGGCCTTCTGAATAATCTTGACGACGTGTATGAGATTCTGCATACCAATCAGCCAAGTGTAATGTGTGTTCAGGAAACACATTTGAATTCTAAACACACAAATTTCTTGAATAGTTACCTGGTATACAGGAAAGACAGGAATGGCTGCACACACTCTTCTGGCGGTGTGGCCATAATCGTCCGGAAATCCTTAGCATGCCACCCTGTTACCTTGAACACTATCCTTGAGACTGTAGCAATACGCTTAATAATATTTAATAGGTTGATAACGGTATGCTCCATATACATTCCTCCTGATGTTTCACTTACGAGCTCCGACTTCGAGGCGCTGGTTGACCAGCTGCCCGAACCATACATCCTTACAGGCGACCTTAATGCTCACAACTCTCTTTGGGGCTCTTCCAGAACGGATGCCCGAGGTCGCCTGATAGAAAAATTCCTTACATCTTCTGGAGCATGCCTTTTCAACAATAAACAGCCTACATACCATAACATAGGTGGGAACTGACCCATATGGCAGTGACCACTTCCCCACCTCACTCACATACATAGGTAAAGGCCCAAGCAGTCCATCTTCCCATAATAGGTTCAATGAAGCACGAGCTAACTGGAATACATTTACAGAGACATCCAAACTACCCCACACATCCATAGGACACCTACACGTTGAAGAAGCTACCCAACTCCTCACGGCGCACATCCTCGACGCCGCCGAAAAGTCCATTCCCCACGCCTCTGGAGCCCCGCGCAACCAGCGGAGGCCGTGGTGGAATGAGGACTGTAGGCGGGCGCGAGAGGCCCAGAACAAGGCGTGGGGTATCCTTCGTCGGTACCCCACGTCGGGTAACCTCATTTTGTTCAAACGGGTCAAGGCGTTCGAAAAACGTGTGCGCCGTGAGGCAAAACGAGAGAGTTGGCGCACCTTCCTTACATCCATTAACTCATACACAGATGCACACAAGGTATGGACAAGAATACGCAAACTTAAAGGACAACATACACATAGCCTGCCCCTGGTCAGTACAACAGGGGACACACTCGAAGACCAGGCTAACACTCTTACACAACACTTCCAACACGTTTCCAGCTCTGCACACTACACAAACACTTTCCTAAAACATAAAAATACTTGTGAAAAGAAGTCCCTACATGACAATAACAGGTCAAAATCTGGTTACAATTCTGAATTTACACTCTATGAGTTGAGGGCTGCACTGAGCACGTGTAAACCTTCAGCTCCCGGCGCAGATAAGATTACATACACCATGATACAACACCTACACCCGGACACTCTTGAAACACTCCTACACCTATACAACAACATATGGCTTTCGGGGCACATCCCAAAATCTTGGAGGGAGGCTATTGTAGTGGCGTTCCTGAAGGAGGGTAAGGACCCTTCTTCTCCCACCAGTTATCGTCCCATCGCCCTCACAAGCTGCCTGGGCAAGCTCATCGAGAAGATGATCAACAGGAGACTTGTGTACTTCTTAGAGTTCAATGGTCTTCTCGAGAGCTGCCAGGCCGGCTTCAGGGTGGGGCGATCCACAAACGACCAACTCGTCGCCGTTGAGCCGTATATCAAGGATGCGTTTGTCCATAAACAGTTTTGTGCTACGGTGTTTTTTAATCTTGAGAAAGCCTACGATACCGCTTGGCGATACGGGATACTTTGCGACCTAAAAGCCTTCGGTGTCTCGGGAAATATGTTTAATACACTTCGTAGCTACCTGGCGGAGCGAACCTTTCGCGTGAGAGTTGGCACTGCCCTTTCAAATGTTTTCCTGCAGGAAAACGGCGTGCCTCAAGGCGGCGTTTTGAGCTGCACATTGTTCATTGTCAAGATGAACTCACTTCGAAAGGCGTTGCCACGAACCATTTCCTGTACAATATATGTAGATGATGTGCAAATATCTTTTAAGTCTTGCAATATGTCAATCTGCGAACGCCAAGTCCAGCTTGGTGTCAACAAACTAGCAGGCTGGGCAGATCAGAACGGTTTTAAGCTGAACCCAGTCAAGAGCACTTGTGTTCTGTTTTCCAAAGGCGTGGGATCAGGCCAGATCCAGACATCAAACTGAATGGAGTCTCGATTCCGGTCAAAAAAGAACACAAGTTCCTCGGTATAATTCTTGATGAAAAACTTTCCTTTATCCCTCATATGAAACAACTAAAACAAAAATGTCTTAAAACAATGAATATCCTTAAGGTTCTCTCCCACCTTTCCTATGGTTCCGACAAACAACTTCTACTACGGCTCTATACTGCTTTGGTTGGGTCTCGTTTGGACTATGGCAGTGTGGTATATGGGTCGGCGAGTAAAACAGCATTGCGAATGCTTGACCCAGTACTACACTTGGGGCTACGGCTTGCGTCGGGTGCTTTTCGCACTAGCCCTGTCGAGAGTCTATATGTTGAATGTAATAAGTGGAGCCTTGAGAACCAGCGAACGTACATGGACTTACTTTATGCTTTTAAAATTTCATCTCAGAATAACCACCCTTTTTATCCTGTCCTTAACGATACATCCACATCTGTGCTGTTTGTAAATCGCCCGTCCGTTACTCCGCCTTTTTCACTTCGAGCGAGAGAGAGAGCCTCGGATCTGAGTGCTTCGTTTTTAGACGTGTACAGGTCATCCTCTTTAAACATTTTACCGCCTTGGCAAGTTCGCCCTGTGTCCTGTGACCTTTTATAAAGCTTGACAAAAATCGGGTTCCGCGAGCTGCAATACTTCAGCACTTTCTTTCTTTGCAGTTCAAATACCCACGTGCTGAATTCTACAGTGACGCTTCTAAAACCTCCACTATGGTGTCGTGCGCTGCTCATGGTCCAAATTTCAATAAAGCCAGAACCATGAGCGTGAACACAACAATTTTTTCAGCAGAAGCGTATGAAATTTTACTGATTGTACGACATATCCTTGAAAATCAAATTCCCAATTCTATCATCTACACAGATTCTTTGAGTGTTGTTCGCGCACTGTCATCGCATACACCCCCCAAAAACCGCATAGTTATTCTTGTATTTAACACTATCATGTCTGTGTATGCGCAGAAGCATGAGCTGGTCCTCTGCTGGGTCCCAGGACACGCTGGGATCGCTGGGAACGAGTTGGCAGATGAGAGGGCTGCTGCTGCTGCACTCAGGAACACTGTAGACATTACAATGATACCCTACACAGACCTCAAGCCATACATAAGACAACACCTCCGCAGAACATGGCAAACACATTGGGATGAACAGACAGACAGCACACTACATGTAATAAAGCCACACTTGGGACGGTACACATCTGACTCACACAACAGGCACATTGAAGTTACCTTAGCTAGATTACGGATAGGCCATACACATGTGACGCACTCGCACCTGATCACGGGATCTCCAAGACCCCTGTGTAGCAGGTGTGGGGAGGGCCTATCCGTAGTCCACATACTCATACAATGCAAGGCACTTGACACAACACGACACAAACACTTCAGAGAACACTACAGACAACATATTCCCCTACATCCATCGTTTTTCCTAAGTGATGATGCCATTGTTTCTGTGAAACGTGTGTTTGAGTATTTCTCAGACGTCAAGTTTTTAAACCTCATTTCCTATCATGCATCATGAAATCTGGCCCTATACACCAGCCATGCTCATTGTCGTTTTGTGATTTTACTTTTGTTTTTGCTGATTTTACTTAGTGTTTAAGGTATCACCTCTCATATATGACTATTGTTTTGGCGCTCTTTGCCCCAGTTGGCCTTGCGCCATAAACATCAAACCATCATCATCATCATTGCCGTACGACCACTTAATTCCATCGGGTCCGGGTTACCCAGGAGGTGCTGTCGAACAAGTTAATCAAGCCGTGCGAAGGGAGCGTGCAATGGACGCGAAGAACGCCAGAACAGGCCCAAAACAACTGTCGCTAAAGCAGATGACAAAGCCATACCGCCGACGCGCCCGCCGGTGCGAGCAGGCAGCTGCACGCGGGGAACGCTGGGCAATAGCGCCCTATCACCGCGCCATTGCTCCGGGAGTGAAAACCGCCCTCGCCCTCCCCATCCGCGTTCGTAGTTTCTTGTCCCGCACGCCACGAAGGAATCGTTGGCTGGTAGATGCAGAAATCTTTGTTTTAAAACTTAACCGGAAGTTTTTGTAGTGCCGTGTTTGAATGTTGAGGAACAAAGAGAAAGCTAGAAACGGTATCACGAGAGCGCAGTCGACAGATTACGCCGCGACCGCAAACGCCAACAAGTTCGTTTTGGTATCGGTGCATTACCTGGTGCGATACTAGGCCAGATAATTGTGTACGCCCACCATACAGTACTGTGGGCATAGCCACATTTAATATGACAATCTGCCTGCTTTTTCCGCGCTAAAAATCACTGGAAAGCTTATCTCGGATAAAGCCAGTATTTTCAGGATTACGCGACGTCCGCGTATGCAATATATCCCTCGCTGCCGCTGGATGGTGCCACCCGTTCACACCTGGGAAGGTTCCGCTATGCTAGTAGGCTCTCGGAACTACGCACGAGCGGTTGGGTTCGACGCCAACATTCGCGTGGCCTAAAAAGGACAGTACAGTAATCGCTCGTTAACTCGAACTCGGATATCTCCAAGTATCGGTGAAGTCAAAACTTCTCGAAATGTTTACAGAGAGGAGACTAGGCAAAGTCGGCTACAGACAAGGTCCCCGTTCGAACACTCAGCTTTTACTACGCGCCTAACGCCGTCGTCAGCGGCAAATTTGCGCTGTGCGAGGTCGATGCCGTTACCGGAAAGGTGCCCGACGCCTACATCGTTGACGAGAGCTGTGGACAATGCGGCTCATCAAGAGGACGAAGTGGAGCCTCAAGAAATGCCTACGATGACAGAAACGACAAAGATAGTGCGCCTGCTTCGCAACAAGGTAGAATGTAGCGGTGGCGACCACGAATTGATGCGATGCATTGAGCAGCTCGAGAACCCTTTTCTGAGACCAGGCGCCAACGCAAAACAGGCGTGGATCACGCAGTTCTTTCAAGCGCAACAAGTAACGTTCGTTTTTCCTGTGGGCGTTTTTGCCTTCATTACGAAAGCTCCCCTGTGCGGTGGCGCTTTTGTTACCGGCACTAGCTCGCCACGAATCTCCGGCATTTTGCTTAAATGAGATACTCCGCTTATCTAGAACTTTTCAGCGGATTTTACGACTTCGATTAAAGGAGGGATTACAGTATGCTTTTTTATATTAAAGCGTATAACACTGATCACGGGTATTATGAATAAGCTGTTTGCTTCCTGGTCTAGAGCAGCAAAGGACAAGCGAGTTCGGGAAAGCGCAACTGATTTGACCGAAGCTGACGAAACCGCTCGGTACGAGGTATCGTTGTATTCGTTTCCTTCTATACTGCTATACATCTCCGCTGCCTTTTGGGTTGTGAGCTGCCAGGTTTTTGAACGCCCGTACGGGTTTATAACAGCGGAGCTGTTTAGCAAATCGTTTGAATTTCGTGAACGCAGTTAAAAATACCACGAAAATGCCGAGCTCTCGTGTGTTTGTGCCACGCGGAAACCACCCAGCGTCCCCGCCGCATGTTTGTCAAGCCGAACATACCATTTAGTGAGATTAATACTGATAGCAACAAAGATGAAGTAAAGGTCGTCGCTAAAGCGAAGAAGAAGCAAATCGACCGTCGGGATGGTTGTGAAGGTTGTGTACAGCTTCGCTACCACTACACAGCGGGCCGGTTGTCTGTCCATCATTGGCAGTTTTTTTTTTTTTGCCATCCTGCTGCGATTTTTTTGCGTTTTATAAGCGTCAAATCAGAAACTAAGACGATAAATATCTGGCGACACGCCGGGCAAAGACACGGGAGCAGAGAAAAAAAATTCCCCGCATTTCCCCGAGGGGAAGAATGTGAAAGTGCGAATGCAGGAGTTCAATTTGCGCGGTTCGGTAATGTTCGCGAAAGAGAGATCACACACACACACACAACTACAAAGAAAGAAAGAGGCATTTATTCACAGACACCTATTTGTGTTGTCGTTGTACTTGATTGCTAGAGCGGATCTCAGCTTTGAAATTTCGTGTCAGTACTCCTTTAAGCGGGTGCATTAGCCCTTCTCACGTCCGATTCCTGGCCAATCCCCTACGTGGGTATGTGCCATGTCAGCGGCCAGGCAGCGCGCACCCATCTCCCCCCGTTGCCAAGGAAGACGAGGAGATTCCTGGCCAATCCCCCACGTGGGTATGTGCCATGTCAGCGGCCAGGCAGCGCGCGCCCATCTCCCCCCGTTGCCAAGGAAGACGAGGAGCGCGCGCACCCGCAGCTGTTGCTATGCGGACGGCGGCGGACGCTTCAGGCTCGCTTAAGAAGTGCATTCGCACTTAAAATCGAGGGCGATCGCGCTCCCTGAGATGAAGGGGAGGAACGACACAACGAAATGCCGCCGCATTTCAGTCGTTCTAAGTTCAAACGTTATGTTGATTTCGCTCTAGGAAAACACCGCAATAAATGGCACTGAATGTCAAAAAATCATACCATCTTGTTAACACAAATTCATCCTGCTATACACCCCTCTGCCCCCCTCTCCCCCCTCCTCCCGGAAGGGACTTTTTGTTTTCAGTGAAAGACGGCAAGTTTAGCTGCCTTGCTTGCTTTTGGTTTATCCTGTCGCAAACACCGGCGCTATAGCCCCGGTATGCGTCCCGAAATCGCGGCTAAAGCAATGACGAAAGTACATGCGTTCTTTGATTAGTGATTACTTAGCAATGACGGCATATTTCAGCACTGACTCAACGTTGGAATGGCTTTGGGAAGAGCAGACTTTAGTTTGAAATCAACTTGCTAATTGCCTTCGGTGTCCCAAATTCTTATACTCCCCCCAAAAATGGCCTTCCATTGTTGCCTTGCAAGTAAGGGTGCGAAGCCGGCTTTAATGACGCTGGGTCAACAGCCATTTATAGGTAAAGATGGGGTCTTCTGGAGGGGTTTAAAAAAATTCCCGGGCATCTTCCTACTATGATACCAGACTACTTATATTTCCACTGAATTTGTTTTCCCGGCAATCATTCGTGATCTTTCGGGATTCCATTTGTGGGTAGGAGCGCGGTCCTCCAACGGTTCGAGTACTCACACGAAATTTCAAAGTTAACATAACTATGTAAAAATGCTTCCTTTGTATATGGAGATATCTCCCAGGAAATTTGAACGGTAAAACTTCAATATAACATATTTTAAATCAATTTTAATTTTTGCGCATACCATAGGGCTCAAAACCGATACCCTTTCGGCATCCGCATCAGCATGATGCGATGGGCATAGTGTTTCATACTAATATACACTAGAGGGAAATCTGGCGTCACTGTCTAGGGGAGCCGCGCTTCTACACAGAGTGCCGTGTAGAGACGTAGGAGGGGCCCAGCAAAACAACCTTCTGAGCCGCTGGTCAGCATGCGTAGCACCTCAGAAAAGGAGCCCAGTTTCGCCTTCAGGAGACGAACGTGGGGGGACCACGTCATCGACCTGTCAAGTGTTACGCCCAGGAATCGGTGCGAGTCCACAAAGGGTATAGGGACCCCTGCCGCTGAAAGATGATAGCGGGAGACATCACGCCTGGTGAAGGCTATTGCCGCACATTTCAAACACGCCTGTTGCGGCCAGAGCTCCAGATGCAGATATCGTCAGCATAGAGCGATATTTTGACAGTGTGTGGCACGCACTTCTCAATTCCAATGAGGCTGATATTAAAGAGGGTTGGGCTTAAAATGCCGCCCTGTGGCACACCTCGCGTGACATTGTGAGGGGCTGTTTCGCCGTCTTTCGGGGACATAAAGACGGATCTGTCAGACAGATAATCGGATATCCACGCATACATGCGACCTCCCATACCTACCGACTGCAATGCAGATCTTATTGCCTCATGTGCCACACAGTCAAACGCTGCTTTAATGTCAATGAACACTGCTAGAGTGATGCGACGCTGGGCTTTCGCACTCTTAACGTCATTGACAAGGGCAAGCACGTTGTCGATGCTGCTGCGGGACTGTCTGAATCCAGTCATCTGTGGGGCGTACACGTTCCGCTCTGTCAAGTCCCAGTCTAGGCGAGCAAGGACCATCTTCTCCATCAGCTTCCCCACGCAGCTCAGGAGTGCAATGGGGCGGTAAGACTCAATTTCCGTAGGGATTTTGCCGGGTTTGAGCACGTGAACAAGGTCTTGAAGACCACCATCATATCGGAAGGCAAAGCTTTCTTGATCAATGTCAGTAGCATTGGCGCGTAGCTTTCCAGTTTTACTCCCAATGATTCGAGTCCTCGTTTGTTAAGCTGTACCTTGTTATAGAGCAGCTTGGCTCCCGTTAAGTCTTTCTTGCTCTTGACAGCTTCGAGACTTGTAAGCTCCTTCATATAAACCTCTCGCAGATTGTCCTCTTTGCCGAAGGCTTCCCGCAGCAGTTCTACGGCGTGGTCATAGTTTTCTTCTGAGAACTGCAACCCTTCAACTAGTGACGCAGCTTCCCCTGTTAGCGATGCCAGCAAGTAATTAAATTTTTGCGTCTTTGGCATGCTCTCTCTGCCGTGTATTGTCGTTTCGAATTGATTCCAAAACCGGGGCCATAGCTTCCTCGTTCCGTTAAACTTGATCATTTCGAGCCTTGGCAGCTTGACTATGTCACTTGGTTCCGTGCGGTTAGTACCTTGCATGTCAATATTGACATTATTTTCTTGAGCATGATGGGCTGTGCGAGAACTCAGCTCGTTTTTCTCGAGTTTCAAGTCAATCTTTGATAAAGTCTCTACTATCTTCATTTCATATTCGAGCACTCTTCCAAACTCGGCTTCTGCATTTTCTACTGTCAAAACTTGCTCTATTTGGCTGTCCACTTGCTTTAGAGCCTCCGAGATTCTGGTACTTGGTTACGTAGCGTTACCAACGCGCTCCGATCTACCTGTGTCACAAGCTTCTGACCAACCTCATTCACAAGGGTGGTAGCCTGCCCTCGCAGCGCTTTGCGCTTCTTCACGAGTATGTCTCTGTTCATGTTTCTACGGAATACCGCACTGAGGACTCGCCTGTTCTCGTGATTCTGCGATGCTGCTCCACGGCCTTGATCCTTCCAGCGACGCTTGTCCGATCAACGTTAAATTCCGGCCAGCCCGTTGACGCTGAGGAGGCTGGCAGCGTCGATGACGTAGTCTTCCCCGAATCCTGGTCACGGCACCATTGAGACGAACGAATCGCAGAGGCCGTGGGGACGTTGCGACGAACACATATTTATTCTAGCAAAGCATGATGATGACTCGAACAGGAACGTGCATGTGGTGACTTATTCTTCTTCACTTCTTCTTCTTCGCTTCTTCTCCTTGGTTTTCTACACAAGGCGACCGCGCTTCCAGCCCGGTTCGAGGCGGCCCGTTTCCCAGCTGTGGTTGTATGTGCCGCAAAGGAAGCGCTTAGCTGTGTCTCCAAGGTGTGACAAAGCTGCATAGCTTATGACATCTGGGCCCGGTGCAGAAGCCTTGTTTACGGAAGACAAGGCAGCAAATAGTTCTGCCATTGTAAATGGATTGTCCATGACGGTCACACTTGCAGAGAGCGGAGACACATCGGTCAGTCTGGCAGGTAAGACTTGTGGGGAGCGCCTCGGCACACCTTCTGGTCTAGGGGGTGTCGCCCGGAGCCCCTCGCCATGGGCTCCCTTCCCTCGCCCTCCTCGCCTACCGTGCGGCCCGGTCGCCGGAGAGATGGCGCGAGTGGACGGGTAGGAACGGGCGGTGGTGCTGAAGAACCGCGCGCGGAGACAGGGACTCGGCACAGAGAGTGTTTCTGGTGATGGTGTGTGTGTGTATGCCCGGACGGGCGACAGCGCGTTGGAGGATGTGAGTAAAGAGTTCTTTCACGCAACCGCAGTGTGCCTGATTCCTGGGCATGCCGTAGAGAGCAGGCCCACATCACGTTGGGGGCCCGATGTGGGCCTGCTCTCTACGGCATCCAGGCAACGAATTTCTTGATTGAAGGGCCCTCCACAAAGACCATCCAGCAAGATATATGTAGGCAGGTGATCGCTCCCATGTGACTCGATGTCGGCGTACCACTGGGCCCTACGTGACAGTCCGAGGGAGACCATGGTGACATCTAGTGTGCTCAATACTGCACCTCGGCTGAACGGGGGTTCGCCGGTATTAATGACAGCCAAGCCGTTACGGCAAGCCGCATCGAAGAGGCGCCTGCCTCTAATTGTGGTCTTAATGCTGCCCCAGGAGGGATGGTGCGCGTTAAAATCTCCAGTTAGCACGTGCGGTGCCGGTGTCGTGCGTACAATGTGCTGGAGCCTATCCACGTTAATAGCAGCATTAGGTGGAATGTATGACGCTATAAAGGTAAACTGCTGCGCAGAACTTTTAATAGTCGCTGTGACGTACTCGTTTGTGTCGTCTGGAGACAAGGTATGCTCCATGTACGTCAGGTCGTTCCTGATCGCGAGCAGAACTCTTGAAAGTGCCTCACCTGTTCTAGACTGCAAAACAGTGTAGCCAGAGTGTTGCTTCCCACGGTCCGCACAAAGGCGCGCCGAAGAACAGAGCTTACGCCGGTCAGCAAGAGAGTAGAACGTCGATTTATTGTCAAAGCCAGGCTCGCTTATATTTGGTTCGAACGTAAGAGAGGAAGGGGGACGAGGGAGAGGAGCGGAGATAGCTGCCGCCGCGACATAAAGAAAGATGCGCACGTAACCGTGCGCGCCACGCAATGGTGACGTCGGCGCAGAATATGCAACACAGAGAGCCGAATGTTTGCGCGTAACCGCGTCTCTGATATTGCGATAATTGGAAAGCGGTGCTGCTGTATGAACCGTCGTAAGTCCGGAAGGCGGCTCCGAAGACCGCATGCGTTCCATTGAAACACAGTGGCCTTGTTCCGTATTTCCAGAGTTTTTGGTGTCACAGCTCCTATCGCCATTGCGTGAGGAGAGGCAATACAAAGTCAATGATTGTGCTTATGCCCTTGGCCACCGGAGATGAAAGCGGAGCCAGGAAAACTCGAATGGCCTCCACAACTGAAACGATGAGCGTAAAAATGTTGCCAGAGTTTTGGTGAACACGGCGCCTGGGCCTCTTCTGGTTTGCCTGCTGTCCGGAAGACTCCGCTGTCGCTGTCACAATCGACGACGCAGCTGCAGGCGCTGTCTCGCTTGAGGACGCAGCTGCAGGTGAAGGAAGCGACTCCGACGTCTCCATGGATGCCGACTCGGATGACGGCATGGGTGTCGCTGTAGTGCGCGCTGCAGGTTTCACGGTTCCGCAAGCAGGCAGGGGCGGGAAGTCATCGCCTAAGCTTGCATCTATAGTGTTGGAGGCTGGCGGTTGCCTTTTGGCGGCCTTCTGGGTTCCTAAAGAGGACTTTTTCCAGGCAGCACCCTTCCCCCGCTGCTCATGCAGGGTCGCCTTCGCTGACTTGTAGTCAATGTTTTTGTCACCCTTACGCTTGTGTATGGCCTTCTCTTTCCGAAGGACCGGACAGCGGGCAAACGTTGACTCGTGACTGTTCCCACAGTTGGGGCACCGAAGATTATCAGCGTCACGCGCAGAACTTTCGTGACTGCCACCGCACCGAGCACAGCGGCTCGGATGTCTACACATGGTTGCCACGTGACCAAAACGCTGGCACTTGGTGCATTGCCTGGGCGTCTCAATTTAAGGATATACGCGGTAGCGCGTGTAGCCTAGGAAAACGTGTTCAGGCGCTGTTTCAGTGGCAAATAAAATCCGCACGCTCTTGGATAACTTGCCTAGACGACGCACAAATTTGACAGGTGTTTTCTGTTTGCCTACATAGTATACGTGAGCACTTTACCTACAGGAGCGTTTGTATCTGCTTGTTCTCCCGGGTATAGAAATCTGCATGATGCGAGAGACGTTCGAAGTGACACCAGAGATCTGTCGGGGTTCGGTAAGATGGACTTCGCGCGCAAGAGAATGCTACTTAGTACGTTCTTACTTTACTTCGTAAGCCAGACCACATCTATAAAGCACGCCGCAGTAGATTGCAACGAATTAGTCGAAACCACCTGGAGATCTTTAACGTACGCCAAAGTCTTCACAAAAGGCCGTATTCTAAAAACAGCCATTTTTAGAACACGGCACATTAAGATGTCTAAGTACGGCGTCGTGGCGGGATCTAGCCCGCATCTCTTGTCCCACATTACACGTGAATTATGTGCTGTCAGCTGGGCATACTCGAAATTGAAAAAAAAGGAAAACTGCCAAAGCCTCTACGCGGTTAAATGAAAATTTAAAACGTTTTTGGCACCAAGCTCACCAAGCCTGACACCAAGCTCACTGTCCTTTTATTTTTTGACCTCCTCTTTATGGCAGCTATTTCGTACCTGAGATCAGCCTCCCATCTCAATGCTCGCACACACGACGCCATCCGGCTGCAGACACACCGCTGCGGCAAGAGCCACGCGCGTTACGACTTTTTAATCCCTGAAGTATACGACCCGCGCAAGCGCACTATAATTACCCTCACTTGCTTCTCTTATTTGTCAGTGCTCTTTTTCTGCGGCACACTATTATTGAAACAGTCCGGCGGAAAATTCTGCCGTGAACTTTTTGTTATGCAATTTTAAAGTAGTCCTATTTTCTGAGATCGTATTACTCTTTGGGGCTTTGGGGTATTTTGTTGCGGTCTCTCCGCCACAGAAGCGGCTTAAAATAGCAACGAAACAGGACCGGCGGGCCTCCCATTCTATTCGATCCGGTAAGTTGCCCACGTGCGTCATCGCCACAACAGAAACGAGTGACCGGCATTCAACTCCTGGATAGCCGTGAAATCAGATCTACACGGGAGCACCGCCCACCCGCGGAAAGGCCACAAATAACTCTATAGCTGAGGTACACGCGCTCGAATATATATGCGTGCCTGCCATCCTGGCAGAGGCATGAAGTCCCAGCTTCTGGTTGTGCTTCACAATGTCCCCACGTGGACTGTGACATAGCAGCCGAGACTTGTAAATAAGAATCGGTGCCTACTGCCACAAAAGATTCAGTCTCTGCAAACATAGCGGTAATTCGAGCAACATTAATGTCGCATCGCAAGTCGCCATTGGGTTTAGATATTTTACTAGGGTTTAGATATTGGGTTTAGATATTTACTTATACTTCTGCGGGTCATTGCGTGCAAGCCTCTGTGGCGAAACGTGATTGAAAATTGGGGGTAATGCCTGTTTCAACAAGATTGATTGGAATATTAGAACAGAGAATATGAAATTCTCCGCTTTTAGCAATCCAATTTCGTTGTAAGATAGTTAACTCGCTCATCCCATCCACACCGACCCACATGAAACCTAAATCCACGCACAATATACACAGTCGCTTAACATTTGAACCAATCAGGCCGCATTTCTGATTGCGCTTAAACTTTAAGCGTCCCAGGGACAGAAAATACAGTACCGGGAATTGTATGCAATTCACAGATGAAACTCCCATGAACCCACTGGAATTAATGCTTCAAAAGGCAACTTAGAATCTTCAGGATATTCCCAGCGACCACAGCAATGTGCAATATACCTTACGTTAACTATCTTAGAACAAAATGACCCCCCCCCCCCCCCACCGCCCTACGAACTTATCCCTTAATTTCTTTATTCCATGCACTCTCTACCACATGGTATGGGAGTGCCGCCACACACCATCCCTCGCCCCAATCCCAATCCCTCATTTGAGCAGTGGGAGGGTCGGTTGGCCAGCTCCAACACGGGTCACCAACAACATCTGGTAGACCTGGCGAGACAGGCCGCCAAGACCCAGGGCTTCCTAGACTCAGAAGGTCCCCCAGCTGGTGGTCAACCCAACAACATTGATCGCTCCAGTAAACGTTTATTCCTCCTTCCCCCCTATCGCCAACGGCCGTATGCATAGGCACACCTTCCGCCACTACCCATGGTTGTTTCAGTTCCTTACAGCGCTTTTCTGTGTGCACCGTATACATGATTCTAAATTTATGTTTTCGTTTCGAGATGGCCTTTTTCAGGAATGTTAATTTTTTTTCATGGGTGCAAATGCTGCTGTATGTTTTTCTAACCGACCTCATGATAGGGACTTTGTCCGTACGGCCTATTCCACTTATGGCGTTCCCGAAAGCTTTGCTCACAGTCAAGCGGCATCACTACAAATACCTTCTGCTTCCACTGCCGCCCATACCTAAAAAAAAACTCGTCCTACGCGGCTTCCCTGTTGCAAGCTGTCGCGTTTCAAAAATTCACACCCTCGTTTCCCACTCGTTATCCCACTAATGACACTCTCAAACCAATCCTTTTCTCACCCTCTGCGTCTCTCTCACCAAACCCTCGCCCTCACTCCCTTTCTCTTGAAAGAGGCCTGCTCCTATATAAGGCGTGCCAATGATGAGCCTGTTTCTCTAAAGAAGGCAAGTCTAAAGTCTTCTTGATGAAATGTTGTCAATGCGCTGAGGCTTCCCAACATCCTTCCTCGGTCCCTGGGTTCTGGGTTGCCGCTCAGAATAAACGCTTCCGACAGCCTCCCGACGTCCGTTCTGTGTGACGGCTGTCCTTGACGTCTCCCTCAATATATATATATATATATATTGCTGGACCTCTCCGTCCCCCAGCTGCAGCGCGATGGTCAGAGAGCGGAGAGACACGTCTGAATAGGATGAGGGTGGATGTTCAAGAAAACGGGCGCGAGCGGGCGCAGCCACGAGAGCATGCGATAGCTCGTGAGAAGCAGAATGAAATGATGTTGACAAGCGTCGTATGCTACAATGCTGATGAAGAGGAAGTCACAACAGTCCCCCACCGACAGATGACGCTAGGTTGCTTCCACAGGTTAGAATATACCGGTGCAAAGCAGTTTACGCAGGAGAAACGTTGGGTGCTGGACCTGACGATGCCATTGTGCCCGTCGATGAACTGTATTTTTTTTCCGAAACTTTGCAGTTGTCTTAGACGCTGTCTTTTGCCGAGCAGCCCTTGTTTTGCTTCTCCACAGGGTGTCTTTCTTGCTTGGTTGGGTGCGGTATCCAGAGGATCATCAGTCCTCTAACACGCAGACAGCGCTTTGGCCGCCATCGGTGCTTATACCGTCGTTCTTGTTGTTGCACCCTAGAATGAGTCTAGAGCGTTTTGCAAGCCAGGCTCGCCTCGTGGAGTTCAGAGCGACAAGGGTTTCTGGACCAAGGAAGTTCACTGAAAACGAAAACGTTTTTCTTGCAGGTGTGGAACCGTCCGTAAATGCTTGTTGTTGCAGCCTGCGTTTTGGGTTTTCCTCCGTGAACGTGTTGGCGTCTCAGCTTCTGTATTCGTATTCCGTGTATTCTAGCCGTAAACTTTTTCTCGACTCCTTTACTCAGGGATCGGTATGATGCCTGCTGGCTTGTGCGCTCTTTGTTGCGCGTTTGTGTCTTTTGACTCAGGTGGCTTTATACACGGTCGCACACGAAGATTTCCAATTTTCCTTGACTCCTCGAAGGAATGCAGGAGGTTCTGGGGCTTTAACGAAAAGTTTTCCAAGCGCTGGTTCCGAAGAAGCCCCAGAGTGTTTAGCGTGGCAGCAACGACAGCGTCGTTGCTCATGTTGTAAAATTCCGGTTTACAAGTGTTTATGGAGGCTACTTCCACAATATCCGTTTCCTTGCTCGACTCCATCGCTTCTTTCTTAGTGTCGGACTTCATGAGAAGATCACCCATGGAGTCCTCCCGTAGGGCTGTCGCTGGGTTGCGGTTTTCCGTAGATTGAAAGACGTGCCTCACATGGTGTAGCTGTTAGGAGGACAGGACTCGAAGTAGCTCCAAAGGGCACCCTAGTCATTTTCCACGCGTGTAAGTCGGGCAGTTGGGGGTCTGCTTGTGGGGTTGCCCACTGGACTTTATTTGTGGTGTTTTGCTTGAATTTCGGTAGCACCAAATCGCTTCCCGTCACTCGTTCATCTTGGGTCTTGACACCGATGCTTTCAGTTGTCCCAGAAATGAGTGACATGTTTTGGGACCACTCCATCTTCAACGTACGATCGAAGCAAAACAGCCCTGACACACTCAATGCGGTTGGTTGCTACATGCAGTCGGCCTTCTACAGTCCATCCTAATCTTGTCTCCACGGCTTTCAGCTTTCCGTGCACAGGTTTTACGGTAGTTGTTACCATATGCCAGTAAAAGCCCGATCCGAGGAAGACCACAATCTGGTTGCACTATACTCCTTGTACATAGAGAGCCTGCATGTCCAAATGCATCTCGTTCGTAGCCGTTAAAACTCCCTCTCCTTGTACGGAAATATTTTCGCTGCATATCGTGTCCGCTTCCAGCGCTTCTACAGAAATTTGACGTTTCCTGTTTTCAGCAAGGAAGAGGACTCGCTCCTTTCTCGTTGTTTTCTGCGTATTTTTACCTCCGAACAAGCCTGCGGGCAACGTTTCCTCGCCCACAGGTTCGCAACCGAGTCTTTCAGAAGCACTGGCTGTAATGAAGCTCCGCTGGCTTCCTCAACAGACAGAACTCGTTAACGCCCTGATGTTGGCGTGCCTGCTATTGTGGCTGAAAGAGTCTGCAGCAGCTTGACGCAGCCTGCTTGTATCGTGACTAGATTGACCGGTACAGACGCCACGTTCTCCATGTAGTTCCTTGTGCTGCTTGTAGTGTGGGGCACACGGATGTTGTGTGCCTTCTCGAGCACTTGCCATATTTAAGCTGGCTCCTGCACTGTTTAGCCATGTGGCGCCTCCTGAAGCAACGGAAGCATCTTCCCGCTTTTGCGAGCATCTTTTTTTTTTGGGGGGGGGGCAGAGGATCAGTTTCTTTGAATTGCAGGATTCGGCAGAGTGCTCTCCAGAGTGGCAAAAAAAATGGCGCCAATCCACGCTGGGAATGTGGTTGGAAAGGAAAGCTTTAAACGACACTTACAACAATTGCCCATGCGACGTCACTTGAATTCCCAAACGTGGCTCTACAAAGAGTGAAACCAGAGATTCTGCCAGCCGTTACCTGGAATTCGCGGGGGCGGCGGCAGCGTCCGCCACGGCCGAGCGGCGGACGCCAGCGCTGTATCCCGGCCGGAGTTGAGAGAAGAAAAACAGAGAGGAGCGTATTTCGAAGGGTGAAGCAGCGGAGCCTAGCCATCCTGCTGTGCTAGCTTGGGGCTACACCACCGGTCGACACAAGCGCAGGCACCGCAACAATTCGGATTGTGAGCTTAGTGATTCCCATTTATACCGATTTAAACTAGTTGGTTTAGTATGATTAAGAATTGTGAGAAAGTTGAAGGAACTTTTATGATTACTATTCATCAGAACCTGCTGCTACTTTCCCTCTTGTAATACCTCTTAAAACACAACCGAATCGGTAATCACCAATTTAGAAAACGGAGTCCCATTCGTGGCAAGCAGTGCGCCGAAGGTAGCGTTTCTCTAACGGCCGGATGTCTTTATGGGGTTTGTAGATTTTGTTTACCCGCCCTACAAACCAACGCTTAGCGTATGTTTGCTGTACGACCACTTAATTCCGTCGGGTGCGGGTTACCCTGGAGGTGCTGAAGGTTATCCAACTATCCAACTATCCAAGGTTATCCAACCCTGAAGGTTACCCAACTAGCGCCGCCCCTCGACCACCGCGGGAGACGTAGAACGTCTTTTTTCCCAGCGGCCGCCACGTAAGACGTGGTCGGAGGTCGGGGTTAGCAATTGGCATATCCGAGCCTCAGAGCACTTGTAAATATAAACCCCCCCTGTAAAGTCGAGAGAGGAGCCGCTGCGGGGTAGCGTAATTGGTTAACGCACCGCACGCGTTATGCGGAGATGTGGGTTCGACTCCCGCTCCCGGTAAAACGGCGCATTTTTTCTCGACTTATATTTTCGCCTATTTATTACTGTATCAAAGAAACATGACAAACACACGCTATTCGGCACTGTTAAATATTTCGGAAACAGCCGAATAGCACTAGCAATGACGACTGCAACCTTGATATATGTCCTTACAGAGTCCCTCGTCCCGTATCTTTCTCTTTCTGTTCTGCTATATATATATATATATATATATATATGTATATATATAGCAAGTTCTCTTTGCTGAAACGTAGGCCACAATCGTGCTTTTACCTTGTTCGAAGTTTTTCTTCTCTTGTGTTCTCTACCATCTTCAAAGTTCTACTACACCCTGTATATATATATATATATATATATATATATATATATATATATATATTATATATATATATATATATATATATATATATATATATATATATATATATATATATATATATATATATATATATATATATATATATATATATATATATATATATATATATATATTGGTTTCCCGGGTGGAGACCGCCCTGTCTGAAATTCCTTCGAAAAGGGTCCTCACGGGCCGATACGCAATGATGAATGTTGTTGCTTTAGCGTGGTAGCGTTACCAAGCTCTTTGAGCGGTTTTCAGTAGGCGCTAGCCGTCCGCTATCAGCCGTGCTCAACAAGTGTGATCAGCACAGTTTAAGGAAAGAGCGCTGAAATCCGCCGACACACACGAAAATGATGCCAAATAGATGCGTTCCTCTTCACTCCTCTGTGTCCGATTTTAGCTCTCTTACTGAAGCTTTCATTAGTCAAATAGCCTGACAGCATATGTTACTCAAGTGATCACCCCTTTTGGCCTTGGGACTTAGCTTCACGGTCGTCACGGTTTCTGTATCACTGCATTACGACTAAGTGTGTGAGACGGCGGAGGGGGCATTACGGGTGACGGTTTCCGTACAGCTGAAGTCGAATTACGACGGAGAGCCACATCATGAATAAATGTACAATTCGCCGGAGAGGCGATATATTGCTAGTGGTGGCAGCACGACTCAGCGTGCGATACGGCGGAAAGTCGCGTCTGAACGACTCCGTACGGTGCAAGGACACGCCGTTACTGCGTTCTTTGTAAAATAGAGCGTCGCATTGTTCGTTACTGCGTATATTTGAATCCTCCTGAAATATAAAAGACACATATACTGCTCTAGGTACATAAGGGTTTGGTCAAGAGATGAGACACAATGGACGACGGCTCAAAGAGTAAAAAACAAGTTAAAGAATACTTGCATTGACGCCAAATTTCTCAGCAAAGCACCTGCAATCAAAGTGAAGGATTTACGTTTAAAAAGTGGGCAAGCGTTGGTCTCGGCGGCGTAGAGTCCGGAGCCTCCCGGATGCGAATTTTCATTTGGCCACCACGTCAAACACCGAATGATTCAGATTTGAGTCTCAACGTTGTGACCACCATGGGTACGGCAAACGGACTGTTGATTACGTTGTAGCTGTTACCCTCTATAATGTGCCTTTACTAATCAGAATACATGCCTGTTGTTTAAGAAGAATCACCGCGACTTATATACATCACCATTGACATTGACATTGCTTTATTAAGTAGTTCAGTACAGTACAGTTCTTACAACAAGAGGGTTTTCCAGACGAAGTGCCTGCTTATTTCGCGTCCTGGGCGCCAGAAATACGAAAGACCCCACTTTCCTGCGATTTCCGCACCAGGATCCTACAGTTTTGCACCCAAAGAAATTGCCATCCTTTGTCCTTTTTTTCAATTCCAGGGCTTGGGCGAATAAGTGCTTGTTTTCGGACGTCAAGTGATCGTTTATGTACACGGGTTTGTGTTGCTCAAATTTCATGCCTATCGACTAAGTTGTTAAGCGTGCTTTCCTAGCCTTCGCAGCGAAATCCGGTTCTTTCTTTTTTTTGGGGGGGGGGGGCGAACAGAACCCAGCCATGCTGTTAGAGTCTTTTTGAGGGCGAATTCGATGAAGAAAGTACAATTCATTGCTTGTGATAGGGCAGTTTACTTTCTCGCCAATTTTCTTCAAGGCTTCGGAGCAATCTTCATCCTTTATGACTGGCACACCAGTGATTTCTACGTTGTTTAGCCATGAGTATTGCTCTAAGGCAATTCTTTCTGTTAGCAGTTGGTTCGGTTTGCCCAAATCCTCATTTTCTTCCAGAAGTGCTTCTTGCTTTTGTTTGACTGACACATATAGCTCATTGAAGAGGGTGAGACTGGACTTAAGTTCACCGATTACTGTTCGTAGTGTTTCTATTTCTTTGGTAAACTCCGCGTTAGTTCACACGATAACTTGGAAAAGGGAGAGAGAGAACGGAAGTCCCAAACACAAAAATGAGGAGACACACACACACACACACACACAAATTTAACAGTAGTAGTCTGGCAGTTGTTGGAGCGGCAAAAGTTACACAAAAAGGCGCTATGCAGTGGCTGTGAACGTATGACTAACCTGCACGCAAAGCTAACGGAAATTAGTTGCGCAGTCTTTTGCGGCAACCGCTGGTCCCTCAACTGCAAAGGGGTTAAGGTGGGATCGATCTTTATATTGTCGCGAAGACAAGAACGATGCAGTTGTCTTGAATGAGAAACACGTTTATTGGAGCGAACTTGTGCCCCCCTAACAACTCAAAAGAATACAGAGGCGGCGAAGCAGCGGTCAACAAAGTGACTTGCACAGGCGAGTGTCGTCGAATCGAATGCTCCGGCGTCCGCACTGCAGGCTTTTTATCTTTCGGCGCGCGTGGTTCTCGAAACGTCGATTCACATCGAGAACATAGTAGTTCCAAGAAGATTATTCTGGGCTGTTCACGTTCGATCGGAATGCTCTCCCTATCAGAACAGATAACACATGCGGCACAGAAAGAAAGAATGGAACACGCGCTTCCCTTGGCGCAGAGATAATACACACCGGCGCAGCGGGGCGGTAAAAGCAAAACACAAATAAACAAACCCAATGTATGGTTCGCGGCATTACCCCCCCCCCTCTAAGAGTGCATCGACCCGATGCTAACATAAGCGACAGTCCGAACAAATGAAAATAAAAGTTCGTCATCGTCCGTAGAAAGGTTTTAAGCGAACCACGTGAACGACTTCGGGCCGCGTGCGTCGTCGTGATGTTCCGGAATCACCATCGGGGATCACCTCGTAGGTAAGTTGGCCGACACGTCGTAGAATCTGGTAGGGTCCGAAATACCGTCGGAGGAGCTTCTCACTGAGTCCGCGTCGTCGGATGGGAGTCCAAACCCACACGCGATCCCCTGGTTGGTACTCGGCGTCTCGGCGTCGGAGGTTGTAGCGGCCCGCATCCACCAGCTGCTGGTCCGTTATACGAACTCGAGCGAGCTGGCGGGCCTCCTCCGCACGTTGAAGATATCCGTGGACGTCGGCGTTGAGGTCGTCGTCTTCTACGTGCGGAAGCATGGCGTCGAGCATCGTAGTTGGCCTTCTACCGTAGACAAGCTCGAACGGCGTCAGCTGCGTCGTCTCCTGGATAGCCGTGTTGTACGCAAACGTGACATACGGGAGCACTTCGTCCCAAGTCTTATGTTCAACGTCAACGTACATTGACAGCATATCTGCGATTGTCTTGTTCAGACGTTCTGTTAGTCCGTTCGTTTGGGGGTGGTACGCCGTCGTTCTTCGGTGATCCGTGTTGCTGTAGCGTAATACTCCTTGCATCAGCTCCGCAGTAAATGCCCTTCCGCGGTCGGTGATTAGGACTTCCGGGGCTCCATGTCGCAGCACAACTTGGCTTATAAAGAACTTTGCCACTTCTTGTGCAGTCCCCCTCGGAAGAGCGGCGGTCTCTGCGTAGCGCGTCATGTAGTCTGTCGCTACAACAATCCACTTGTTCTGTGATCGTGAAGTAGGGAACGGGCCTAAAAGGTCCATTCCAATCTGTTGAAATGGTCTCGATGGGACGGCGATCGGTTGCAGAAGTCCGGCGGATCTTGTCGGCGGCGTTTTTCGTCGCTGGCAGTCACGGCAGCTCCGGACGTAGTGGGTGACGTCAGAGGTAAGGCCGGGCCAGTAGTACCTCGCCTTGATTTTTCCAATAGTGCGCGCTGTGCCGAGATGTCCGGAAGACGGGTCGTCGTGGCACGCTTCCGAAATTTCGTCACGAAGGTCCGCGGGGATGACGAGAAGGTAATTCGCTCTTGTTCCGGGGCTGAAATTCTTCTTCACGAGGACGGAGTTTCTCAGGCTGAATTCTGGTAAGCTGCGTTTGAAGGTCCTAGGAACGGCAACGTTGCATCCCTCGAGGTACTCGATTATGACGCGTAAGTCGGGGTCGGCACGCTGCTGGACGGCTAGGTCGCTCTCCGTCACGATCCCGAAGAACGCGCTGTCTTCGTCAGCGTCTTGTGGTGGTGGGTCGATGGGGGCGCGGGACAGGCAGTCGGCGTCGGAGTGTTTCCTGCCGGATTTATAAACGACTGTAACGTCGAACTCCTGCAGGCGCAAGCTCCACCGCCCAAGACGGCCAGAGGGGTCCTTCAAATTGGCGAGCCAACACAGCGCATGGTGGTCTGTTACAACCTTGAATGGCCTTCCATACACGTATGGGTGAAATTTTGAAATCGCCCATATAATAGCCAGGCACTCTTTCTCAGAGGCAGAATAGTTTTTCTCCTCCTTCGACAGACCACGGCTGGCATAGGCGATTACCCTTTCGCAGCCGCTTTGCTTTTGGACAAGGACGGCACCCAAGCCTATATCACTGGCGTCCGTGTGCATTTCCGTTTCGGCATTTTCGTCGAAATGAGCGAGCACGGGCGGTCTTTGCAGGCGTTTTTGCAGCTCGCAGAATGCTTTATCTTGGTCGTTTTCCCAGCTGAAAGGGGTGCTATCTTTCGTCAAGCGCGTGAGTGGCTCTGCAGTGCGTGCGAAGTTTGCGACGAAGCGCAGGTAGTATGCGCACAGCCCGAGAAATCTTCGCACGCCCTTCTTGTCTTTCGGCCTTGGGAAGTTCGCAATGGCTGAAGTTTTTTCCGGGTCAGGTAGGACTCCCGCGGCGTTGACGACGTGGCCCAAGAACTTGAGTTCCCCGTATGCGAAACGGCACTTTTCAGGCTTCAGCGTCAACCCCGACGTACGAATGGCCTCGAGTACAGACTCCAACCTTGCAAGGTGTTCGTCGAAAGTCCGGGCGAATACCACTACGTCGTCGAGGTATACGAGGCAGGTGTGCCACTTAAGGCCAGCTAGCACAGTGTCCATGACTCTTTGAAACGTCGCTGGTGCTGTGCTCAGCCCAAACGGCATC
Source organism: Haemaphysalis longicornis (assembly GCF_048455015.1). Taxonomy (NCBI): domain Eukaryota; kingdom Metazoa; phylum Arthropoda; class Arachnida; order Ixodida; family Ixodidae; genus Haemaphysalis; species Haemaphysalis longicornis. The sequence goes on along the minus strand of NW_027526460.1, from coordinate 142,706,355 downwards.
ACCTTGAACTCGTATAGGCCGTCTGGGGTTATAAATGCAGTCTTCTCTCGGTCTCTCTCGTCCACTTCAATTTGCCAGTAGCCGGTCTTCAGGTCCATCGATGAGAAGTACTTCGCGTGGCAGAGGTGGTCGAGGGCGTCGTCGATTCGGGGGAGGGGGTACACGTCCTTTTTCGTGATTTTGTTCAGTCGCCGGTAGTCAACACAAAACCTTAATGTGCCGTCTTTTTTCTTTACGAGTACGACGGGCGCAGCCCGGGGGCTTTTCGAGGGCTGTATAATGTCGTCGCTGAGCATGTCGTCGACTTGAGTCCGGATGGCTTCTCGTTCATGTGAAGAGACGCGGTACGGTGACTGTCGGGTGGGTCGGGCTCCATCTTCGGTTATTATTGGGTGCTTCGCTAGAGGGGTCTGACGTAGTTTTGCGCTCCACGAAAGACATTCGCTATAGCGACGCAGCTAAGCCAATAACTTGTTCCGTTGTTCTTGCGGTAGCGCCGGATTCACGTCGAAAGGCCGCGGGAGCTTGAAGGTTTCTACGGGTGTGCGTTCAAAGTCGGCGACCGCGATCACGTCACTTGCTTCTTGCGCTTCTTCGAGGAATGCAATTGCCGGCCCTTGTTTAAATGCTGGTACTCCTCGGTGAAATTCGTAACCAAAATGTGGGATTGGTGTTCCTTGAAGCGCGCAATGCCTCTTGCGACGGACACACCACGGTGGAGAAGCACCCTTTGATCAGTGTCTACGATAGCGTCGACGTCAGGAGCAGCATCTTCACAGTAGACTGCGACCATCAAGCTTGCGCGGGGTGGCAGGGTGACATGATCATCGGCAATCCTTACAGCAGCACGTCGTTCGGGGTTCGGTTCCGGCGTCATGGAGGGATTGGGGGAAAAAGTTATTGACTTGGTCTGCAGATCGATTATTGCACCGTTGTCCATCAAAAAGTCCATTCCAAGAATTACGTCGCGGGAGCAGTTAGGAAGAATGACGAACGCCGCAGGGTACGTTGTGCCGTCTATGGTGACGCGCGATGTGCACGTTCCACTTGGCGTCACGAGGTGGCCTCCTGCTGTGCGTATGTGCGGACCGTCCCATCTGGTCATAACTTTCTTCAGTTTAGACGCAAATGGTCCGCTCATTACCGAATAGTCAGCTCCCGTGTCTACGAGGGCGACTACGTCAAAGCCGTCAATGGACACCTTGACGTCAGATGCAGTCTTCCTCGAGTTCCGGGTTCGTCGGGGCGTCGTATCTCTGCTTGTACGTGTTGACGGTCGGGCACTGTGCATCGTCGTTGTCGTCGTCTTCTCAACGGACGTCTCGGTCAGGTCGGGTACGCGTCGCGCCGTGTAGCTGTCGTCGTGTTCAGGAGTCTCGTTACGGCTAGGTCGGGTCGTCGGGTTGAGGGCGTGTCGTGAATGATGGTCTTCAGCGAGTCGCTGCGTCGTTGGAGGGTTTTCATTTTTCCGCCGTTGTGCAACTTTACCTCCCGAAGTTGCTGCTTTTAGTTTCCCCCGCGTGGGCTGGGGGACCTTCCACGTGAGAAATCAGCAGTGCTGCGACGGTTCGATGACTGATACGGGCAGGGCGACGGTGAACGGTTGAAGCGGGCTGGTCCTCGGTTGGTGTTGGAGAGGTATTCTTCGATCTCAGCAGGGCGCTGGCCGTATCGGGGGCGTGGGGCGTCGACGGAGAACCCTCGCAAACCGAGCCTCTTGTAGGGACAGCGACGGTAGATGTGGTCGGCCTCTCCGCAGTGGTAGCACAGCGGGCGATTATCGGGCGTTCGCCACACGTCGGTCTTCCTTGGCGTTTGGTATTGGTCTACAAGGCATCGGGCGGGCGGTATTGGACGGCGGTATGGCTCGGCCTCTTGACGACGGGTTGGAGCAGGGCGGGGTTGACGAACAGCCGAGGAGTAGGTCATGGCTTGTGGTTCGCGGGGTGCTTCCGATGGCGTAGAAGTTCCCAGTGCGTTTTGGACTTCTTCTCGGATTACGTCGGTCAGGGAAGCCACTTGAGGTTGCGGCGTCGTTGGAAAAAGCTTCCAAAGCTCCTCCCTGACCACTGCTCGGATGGTCTCTCGCAATGTATCGGAGCTTCCATTTGCGGCACCGATGGTCTCCGAGAACAGCGCGTTGACAGGGCGGTCGTACTGCCTCGTTCGAATTTCTAGCGTCTTCTCCATCGCGGCCGCCTCAGACGCGAATTCCGCCACTGTCTTCGGAGGGTTACGGACTAGACAAGCAAAAAGCTCTTGCTTCACTCCTCGCATTAGAAACCTGAGCTTCTTTTCCTCGGTCATTTCAGGGTCCGCACGACGAAAAAGTCGCTTCATGTCCTCAACGAAAATCACGACTCCTTCGTTGGGGTGCTGCGTTCGAGTTTCAAGCAAAAGCGCAGCTCGCTCTTTTCTCACCGCGGTAGTGAAAGTCTTAAGGAACTCCCTTTTGAATTGAGCCCAGTCGGTCAAAGAGCTCTCATGGTTCTCGAACCAAGTTCGAGCAGCATCTTCTGAGTAAAAGAAGACATGCCGGAAAGTTTCTTCGTCGTCCCACCTGTTGAAGATGCGGACGCGCTCCAGCTTCTCCAACCATTCTTCGGGGTCTTCAGTGGGGGCTCCCCGGAACGATGGCGCTTCTCGGGGCTGCTGCAGGATGATTGGCGACGTTGTTTCTTGCACCATGGTGTTGGTTTCAGCGTTCCTTCTCTTGGGCCCTTCTGGCAGAAGACCGAACTCGGGTAGCAATCCTTGCAGTCAGGGGCTTTCTCTGGTTGGACTGGCTTGGCGGCTTCGAGATGTCGTAGAGGGCATAAAGACTTAGTACCCAGCACCTCCACCAGATGTCGCGAAGACAAGAACGATGCAGTTGTCTTGAATGAGAAACACGTTTATTGGAGCGAACTTGTGCTCCCCTAACAACTCAAAGGAATACAGAGGCGGCGAAGCAGCGGTCAACAAAGTGACTTGCACAGGCGAGTGTCGTCGAATCGAATGCTCCGGCGTCCGCACTGCAGGCTTTTTATCTTTCGGCGCGCGTGGTTCTCGAAACGTCGATTCACATCGAGAACATAGTAGATCCAAGAACATTATTCTGGGCTGTTCACGTTAGATCGAAATGCTCTCCCTATCACGACAGATAACACATGCGGCACAGAAAGAAAGAATGGAACACGCGCTTCCCTTGGCGCAGAGATAATGCAGACCGGCGCAGCCGGGCGGTAAAAGCAAAACACAAATAAACAAACCCAATGTATGGTTCGCGGCAATATATTGCTTCAAGTGGGTATTGTGGCGAGGGTTTCGGTGACGACTGATGACGTGCTGATGATAGGTCGGCCTGGTAACTTTCACATGCCAAGCTGTTGACACGTTGACGTCCGGATATGAGCTGGTCCTGCACGCAAAGCAGACGGAAATTAATTGCGCAGTCCTTCGCCGCAACAGCTGCTGCCTCGACTGTGTGTATTACAGCATTTCTAGTTTTTTTTTGCGAGAGTTTGCCTTACGGCATAACAGTTATATGTACAACATCACATTTGTGTCACGCAGAAACGTAAGCAGAGACCGGTACTGCGGGCCCCAGATCCACCGCTGTAGATCAGGGGGTCTCCCAGGATGGAGCCCTGTGCCTCGGAGGTGTTGCAGGCGAGAGGTTTGCAGGGCAGGGCAGGTCCATAGAAGGTGGCTCGTGTCGGCTTCGGACGCAGAGACCATACAAAAGAGACAGGTGTCCGCAAACGGTGAATGATAGCGGGCAGGCCAAGCGTGGGTCACTGCTGGGGATAATGCCACCCCAACTCGAAGCCTCCGCAGCAGCACCTCCTCCCAGCGAGCGAGCCCACTGGAGAGGTGAGTTCCACGCGGTGGAAGTAAAGCACGCGTGGAGCGGCGGAGGCTCTCCTTCTCCACCAGCAGTTCTTCTGGAGTGGACACTGGAAGAAGTGGTAGCGGCCGTGAAAGGTCTATACGGCGACAGGCGCGATCCGCCGCTATGTGGGCAGGAAGCATGTCCCGGCGAACCCACAAAACACGCACAGGGCATGGGTATGTGTCCAGGATGGCGTGAATACGTGCCGACATGCTGGTGCTACGCGCAACGCGACGTAAATCACGTATCGCTGTCGTTGAGTCCGTGTAAATTTCCAGTTTCATGCCGGTAGTTACTGTCGATGCAAGTGCTTGAAGACCATCCCGAATAGCAGTAAGTTCTGCCAACAGGCTTGGTAGAGGTCGGAGGGTCTCGTAGGCGCAGGTCTGGTTTAAGATTGGGTAGAAGGACAAGCCAAGGCTGTGGTTACGAGGGAGTCGTGTGCCCCGGCGTCCACAAATCCCTGCATGACTCGTGGCCGCGTCGCAGGCGCCCAGTGACCGACATGAAGTAGGGCTGCATCCGGAGGTTGATGAAGGCCAGAGGTTCGGACATGTAGCCTTGCCAGAGGCTTGTTGTCCGTCACCTGATGGTAGAGCCAGGGCGGCCTTGCGACGGAAATGGCTGGCATCGTATTCGGCGGCTGGCCCATGTACGCGGCCAGAGCTGCCGCCTCTGGAACCAGCCCACGTTTCAGCAGGCGTGCAGAACGATGCTGATGAATGAGTTCATCAAGCGTGTTTAGCTGGGCTTCGGCTTGTAGCGGTGGAATTGGTGTTATGCGAGGGAGGCCAGTAATGGTGCGCATGGCGGCCCTGTTGATGGCCTCAAGCCGAGCCCAGTCCGCTTGCTTCATGTGCTGAAACTGTGCCTGATACACAAGCCGTGGCTGTAGTACGGCGCGCACTAGGAGACGGGCAATCGTCCAGCAGGCCCCGCCAGACTTCTGCGAGATGCGGCGAACGAGGTGGAGCATCTGTCCGGCTTTCTGTCGAGCAGATCGTAGCCACTGAGCTGCTGACCTTGATGACGATATTTCTAGTCCTAGGACCCGAAGACGGTCAACCGGGGGGTGTCGTTCCCATTCAGTTGCAGTGAAATGGGAGACACAGCAAGGAGGCGGCGGCCCCAAGCGTTGGCCACGGGAAGTAAAGCAGTCTTCTCTTGCGAGAGAGTGAGGCCCGCATACTCGCACCACCTCTGGCATTCTGTTAGTGCTTGCTGGAGGCACTCGGCTTGCCGTGACAGGTCTGGATGCACTGACCACACCGTAATGTCATCCGCATACATGAGGAAATATAGATCTCGGATTGAAGCAAGGTGCCAAGCTAGCGGCAACATGACGGTGTTGAAAAGAAGCGGAGACAGAACAGACCCTTGTGGTACGCCTCGGACTGGTGTAAAGTGACCGAAACTTGCTCCGTTGATGCGGATGGAAAAATAACGGTGTTGAAGGAAGTATCGGACGAAATCGCAGACTTTGTCTGGAAGGTGGAGGCCATTGAGAACTTGTAGGATGGCAGCGTGACTAACGTTGTCATACGCCTTGCATATGTCCATGGCGAGCACAGATCTCACACGGCGTCATCGCCCTCCAACTAAAACCATAGATGAGAGGTATTCCAACCCATCCTCAGTACCGAGATAGGGCCTGAATCCAATTTGCGCCGGGTGATACCATTGGAAGGTATCAAGCCACCACTGAAGCCGTGTTGCAAGCATTCGCTCTAACAACTTGCACAGCGTCGATGTCAGGGCGATGGGGCGCAAGTTCTGAAGTACATGTGGTGGTTTCCCGGGCTTTGGAATGGGAACAATATCCGCCTGAAGCCAAGAGTCAGGTAGTTGACCGGAGAGCCACACCTGATTAACCGAGTCCAAAAGCGGCACGAGGGCTGGGTCGTCGATGTTCTTGTACACCTCGTAAGTTAAGCCGTCGGGACCCGGAGCAGTCCGCTGTTTAGCGTGATCGATCGCTGCCAGGAATTCAGCCACTGTGAACGGTGCCTGAATTCCCAAAACGGCTTCATGAGTAGGCCGTAATCCAACATCGTTCGGCAGGGGGAACGGAGACGGCATGGCCACTGGGACAACATCAAATGCAGGAAACAAGGCCCGAGCAACGTCGGGGGCGAATTGTGCCGGATCCTTGTTTGACGCAATACAAGCGCTGGCAGCTGCATCCGGAGGGCGACTGCCCGATTCCATGGCGCGAAACGTGCGCCAGACAGACGCCGTTGAGGAATATGGGCCTAGAGAGGCGCACCAGTCAAGACAGCGCTGCCTCGACAGTCTTTTTTCGTGCCGTCTGGCAGCAGCGGTAAGGCGCTGATACTGAAGCCTGGCTGGTAGGGACGAAGGATCCCGTGCGGAAATTAATTCAGCTTGCTTGCGCTGCGCCCAAAGCTGCAGGAGCCGAAGATCGGGCTTTGGGCGGGACTCCTCCACCCACGTATGTTGAGAGGCGTCCATGAGGACACGCCGAAAAAGAGCGGTGGGGTCCGGGATGGGCGCCGAGAAGGATGCATTCAGTGTGGAACGGAAGGTGTCCCAGTTCACCACTGTGCAACGGCGACGAAGGCGACCCGTCGACTCTGGCATGAGGCCCAGGCGAATGGGGTGATGGTCGCTGCCCGAGCAGTCAGCCTCACGTTGCCAGGATACGGGTTGTGCACCCAGCCACCACGACAAGTCAGGTGAGTACGGTGGCATCCGTGCGTGCGTACACCGGCGTGTCGGGCAAGAGATGTCGTTCAGAAGCGTGAAGCGGGCATCGCTGAAGTGTTCCAGTACCACACGACCACGCTCACTCGAGGACGGATATCCCCAATCACAGTGCGGAGCATTGAAATCTCCTGCCACAAGTATGGGGCACCCAGGGTTGTTTCGCCGAAGTGCGGTAAGCCAACCCAATCGTAGGCGGGGCGCACGACCACTGTGAGGGCGCACATAACAGGAAACCAGGATTACCGCACAACGAGGAAGTTGCACCTTTACCGCTACCACCTCCTGCCAGGCTGTACACCATGTGTCCAGAGGGATGGGGTTCTGAGGAAACCGAGATTGGACATAAATGGCCGCCTTGCCCGGAGTAGTAGAAGTGGAGCTGCACCGGCGATCAGGAATTGATGGCTCCGCGTACGCCGTAAATTGCGGCAGGCGTGGGAGAGAGTTCGTCTCCTGAAGTAAGAAGGCCCAAGCATGGAGCTTGCCCAGACGGAGCCTTTCACGGAGCTCTCCAATTTTCGTAGAGAGGCCCCGACAGTTCCACTGTACAATGTACTGTTGCGAGTCGGGCATATTGACGGAGTGTTTAGCGAAGTTGCGCAGCAAGTACAGATACGAATGACTGTAGCTGGTGCACCACAAACTGGAGAAGTTCTTGGTGGGTTAATGCAGAGGAGGCTGGCGGTGAGGGAATGGAGTTCGTGAGCGGGGCGCTTTGCTGATGCTTGGAGAAAAGTCGATGCGGACTTGTAGAGTCTTGGGACGATTGAGGTAAGCGTTGCTGGCGGCGAGTTAATTGAGACTTGCGCTTGGTGAGTTTGGTAATTTCACCATGCAGCATAGCCAGCTTTTGGTCCAGGGCAACAAGCTCGTCTTCCATAGGGGACGAAGGAACCTCAGAAACAGGTTGCCGACGATGGCGCGAACGGCGAACAACGTCTCGATATGTTGGCTGCGAGGGAGGTTCTGCGGCTTCCTCCTCCATTGCATCCTCATCCTCCTCCACCAAGCAATCGAATCGGTTGAATGTCGAGGTTTGGTTTGGCTGAGAACGAGCACGCCATGCACGACGCTTAGCACGTGTTGCCTTACTCTTGGTGGGACAGCCTTTATCGGTGATCTCGTGATCATCAGAGCGGCAGAGACCGCACTTAAATTTTGGCTCTTGAGACGATGCCGTTGCGTCCTCACGGGCATCCGGAGCTGGGAACGGGCAAGACTTGCTCATGTGACCTTGTCTAAAACAACGGTAGCAGTGCACTACCCCTGCTTTATATGGACGAGGTCGAAGTACACAGCCATTGTAGAAAAGGCGGTTGGGGGGATCAAGCGAGCCCAGTAGCGTAACGAGGCAAGTGCGTCCGGATCCCATATACCGTACAAGAAGCACTTGATGTGTGTCACATTTGATGTTGTCACGAATGTAGTCCGGATTCTCGCCGGGGTCTACACCCGCGACGACATAGCGGCGGATGTCGGTGCCTGAAACCAGGTACGCTTGCACTTGTAGAATCGTGTCGGCTGTGAGAGCTATGTGCTGCAGTGAGCAAAGCTTTGCCACGGCGTCCAGAGTCGGCACCCACACGGATACCGTGTTTGTTGGCCGATGATAAGCATATCCGGTGAATCCACTGGTGCCGAGACAGCTATCTAGCAACGTCTGCAAGGTCTTGGTGGAAAGATTCAGAATATTGAAATGCTGCCGTGGCTTGATGGCAACTTTGTATCTGGATGAGTGCTGGGCTTAGGGCAAAGATGTTCGTGGGGTAGAAGTCGTCGCACATGTTTTTGCGGGAGGTGGTGACGAACCTATCTCCACTAAGGATGCAGGCTGCTGAGTGTTGCCCGGTGCACAAGCCCGCTTCGCAGCAGGCGGTAGGGTAGCTGCCTCTGGCACACCAGTAGTCTTGTCTAGTTGAGTGCGTTTCAGCCATACGTCGGTGCACTCCGTTATTCCATAATGCCGCTTTGTGATTTTACAGTATAATGAAACTGTTTTCTGCTAATAACGAGCACTGTTTTGTGACACCCTTATAGGGAAGTTTTTCATGTATACTGCAGCTTTTTGAAGCAATGACTCATTTCCATCTTCTTTGGATTGGGGGCATTATTTGTAACTTCTTTTTCTCTTGCGTAATACATCGAAAGTATTATTGTATATGCCCCATTTTCTGGGGCGGAAGACCGAGGTGGTCATGTTTTTTTTCTGCAAAATGCTCAAATTAAGAATTCGCTTGTTCCCCAATACCACCACAGCACGTAACGTTAGCTGGTTAAAAGGGGACATAGTGAATGTGTTGTGCATTCTCCTTAAAACCGTGTAGTAGAGGCATGCACAGAGGCCTAAATGAGTAATATGAGCATGATTAAACAGGACAATCCTTGCGGTTGCGTGAGTTACTATATGATTATGACAAAATCCAGCGCAAAAATAATTGACTCAGGATATAAGAAGAACAAACTAGGCTAACACTGGCCTACAACTATGTTTATTTTGTATTCCAAACAAACTATGATGACATTGTAAACGCACCAAAAATACCTAATGATCTCCGCGCAAACATAACGACGTGTCGCCTACACGCATCATGAAAGTAGTAGTAAACTATAATTGAATCGTTAAGCACGAGTGTCTCTCCAGATTAAGAATACAGTGATGACCGCACGTCCGATGCCCCCATTGGACCGCAGATGTCCACCGAGCACCCGTCGGACATCCGCAGAAAGTGGGCGGGATTGCTATAGGCGTCCGTGCGATGGCCTGGTGCAAGGGAACGGCTTATCTCAGGGACATCCGACGGCCGTCCGAGCCAGACATCCGGCGGATGTTTAAAATCGGACATTTACGAACGAATAAGGTACAGGGGATGTCCTGGAGATAACGACATACGGATTCCGGACGTTCAGCGGACGTCCAGTTATTCCGAATGTTGAGTAATCGAGTTTTCAGCAAACTTGAGAAGCTATACTTGCAGCAAACTTGAATGCTTTTGGATAACAGGACTTGAAGCACTACTCCACCGCTAAGTAGTACTTGTAGTAGTACTTGTAGTTGCGCTAAGTAGTAGCCCCCTCTGCATCATCTTCTGATAATACCCAAATTTTAAAGACTTGCACCACGCACTTTGTGGGCAGACAACTCTACGCCCTATTTATATTTATGTTTGCAAGAGCGCGAGCAGTCATGTGCAAGGTAGCATAGTACTATATAAAGCCGCGAGCTGATTATCATGACAACTTTTCACTACGGACAATGTATACACCGAGCTGTCGTGTCGGCGCAAACATAATAGGTCGAAGCATCAATTTCACCGAGGTAGTAACTGGATGCGCCAAACAATTCGTATTTACGTCGACACGGCAGCCCAATGTGCATGCATGGTCTTTAGGGAAAAGTTATGATAATCAGCTTCAACTTTACACAGTACTATGCTACTTGCACCTGACTGATCGCACTCTTCCGAACATAAATATAAATACGGTGTGGAGTTGTCTGCCTACAAAGTGCGTGGCGCAAGCCTTCACGTTTAGCGTTGTACCAGAACAAGATGTAGAGGGGCTTTTGTGTAAAGTATACTTAACGTTTCAATATTGCTTCAAGCCATGTTATCAAAAAAGTGCTCAAGTTTGCAGCATGTTGAGGGTCTCAAGTTGACTGAAAAAAAAAACTATAACCTATAACATTAGATGGATCTTTACCGAATTTATTTATGCAAGTGCCACGTCAAGTGCTAGAAAAGAACTTCAAGCAACATACGGTAAAGGACCAAAAATAAGATTGGAAAATATTGAACAGTAAGGCAGGCTGCCGAAAACAAAAATATTTATTAAAATTTTGCAGCATATATTCCAGGTTATACCTTGCAACGTATGGCACGCGAAACAGCTGAAACGAAGTCCTAAAGCTTGAAAAATCTTGACTGAACTCTTTATTGCTTAGTATTATGAACTCCGATGTAAATACAACTTTGCACGCGTCGATCTCGACTGATTCCAGGGACATATTAGCTCAAAACTTGCCACAATTTTTAAACCTTCAAAACCAAAAGCAACCATTAAACACATCCTTTCGCAGCCACACAGAGAAAAAGTCAAACGAATGGGAATTCAAAATTTATGGTGCATCTTCTCACGTTTGAAGCTATATTAATATACACATTAAAACGATTTTAGATGGCTTTTGAACTATTTTTATTAGCTCGAAGCTGCCGTAAATGTAGAGGCATGTAGAACGTGCCACGCATGCTTAAACACCGATGCTTGACGCGACATCGACTGAATCCTTCAAAAATAATTTTTCTACGTGACATCAGAGATCCTTTACAGATACGGGTGTCGGCACGGGGGTGAAAAGGGGACATATCCCCCCCCCCCTACCACAAGCCGAACCGGAACTTGCCCTCTCTCCCGTCCTCTCCTTCTTCTCTGCGATTCAATGGGTTTGCCCCCACCAGACAAAATCCTGCCGACGCCCATGTTTTTTTCTGACACTTCATACCGAACTTTCTTTCACTCTCGAAAATTTGCACAGGTATAAATGGTGGTTTAGTGATAGGATTTGCATTAATTAACTAGATTCCTTTGACCTCATCTTCTTACAAGATCCGCTGTCTTGCCTAACAGCATAATCAATGTCGTACAGGGTATCCGGCAGAGCAGCTGTCGGGCATCAGCCAGGCACAACATTCTAAAACAACTCTGACAGCGTAAAATTTGTCATTCAGCAATGGAATGAGGGGGCAGGCAGTACGCTGAGCACTGTGATGATGCCATCGAGGCTCAAAGTTTAAAAACCAATTTTGGGGCTCCAAGGTGCGAAAGCTACATTTGGGCTATGAAACGACACATAGCGCAGGGCTCAGGTCAATCTTGACCACCTGGGTATCATAATGTGCGGTGAAATATCGACACACGGGCGCTTTTCCTTTTCGCCTCCACTATAAAACCTGTTCTTGGTCTTGTCTGCACAATGCCATAGTAACTGCGGCTGGTTCTCAGGCACAAGTTGCCGCCACTACTTGGCCAGGCGCAAATCCCCAACAGTTGAAAACAAATTTGGGTTTCGGCCTAGCAAAATTTGGTCTAGCATAGCTTACGACGGGCATCAGGAGAGGTAACAACATTCCAGCCGACGCCCTCAGCCCTATCTTGCCGTTGTACACCCCGGTTTCTGCCTACAAAAACGACCCCAATTCCATGGGGATGAGGACGAGCCAAGAACGCAGCGCTCTTCGAACACTTCCTCTCTGCAGCTCAATGACGTCCTCGGTCCTGGATCGTGGGTTCCCATCGTTCGTGACGTTGACCCTATATCAAAGCAAAAACGTCCATACCTCAGTGCATTTTCCAGGCGTATTGCCTTCCGCATTATTTACCGCCTCTCTCGTCCAGGAGTTCGTGCCCCACAGCGTCTCGTTGCCGAGAAATCCATCTGGTCGGGCGCAGTACCGACGTGCGCACATGTACCCAACCCTGCTTAGCCTGCCAGCAATTTTACGTCCCTCGCCAGGCAACATCGCCTTGGGCCGTTTTTCTGTCGCTGGACTCAAATTTCTCAAAAAAAATTAGCAGTGGCTTAGTTCGGCTATGCCAGGATACACGTAGTGTGATCTAAAATTCAGATGATTATTCATAGCTTTCTTGGTTGTCTAGGATTATCTTGATCACATGCTTACTGCTGTTTCAATGACACACACACGGTATACGAATTATGTGACACATGTATATTTATCAAGCGGCTCCGTCGCAGCGTCACCAATTGCCCCACAGCTAAGCTGGTTCCACAGGCGCACGCCGGTGTTGCTGCGACGCACGAGCCATCGGTTCCACACCCAGCCACCCCTAGCATGATCAAGTGGACCGGGCCGCCAAGTGCGGAACGGAGGTCGGCGAAGACACTGGGTGCGTGGGGTGTGTGAGAGAGGCCGGGCAGCAAGAAACGTTCTGTGCGCCGTGTGAGGTCACTGCTCCTCGCGCATGAGCAGCACGGCTCTCTAGGGGCCACGCGAAACTTCTTAACCTGGGCCAGTGTAGCTCACGCTACAAAATTACTCGGACCCAATCGGCCAACTCCCACCACCATAGAGCTATCGAAGACCTTTGGAGAATCTAAAATGGAAGTTATTTTCCAAATGACCATATATTGCCGTTGTACTCGCGGTGCGGCCGTAAAACTCGGAACAAACGGCCACACCTTTGCATCTTAACTACCATCGATAGTTATACACGCTGCTCGTATGCTGCTCCAATCGAAGATATTAGAGCTGAAATTGTTGCTCCCGCGGTTATTTTACATCAATCGCTCGTTTTGGTGTGGCGGCAAAGATTATCACTGACCGTGGCCGTCAATTTGAGTCCACAAATTTTCATAGCTTGACATGCCTACTTGGCGCCACCCGCCTAAAAATAACCGCGTGGTATCCTCAAGCAAACTACATAGTAGCCATGTTTTGTCGTCCCCTCGTGGTATTAGTCATGGCTTACGAATTATCTGAGCCGTAGACAGTTCACCTTCGTCATGTTCTGCTCAAGTTACCCATCACCAAAGATGATCTTGGATACTTCGTACCTCGCATGGTCGACGGCGCGTCGCTGCGCTTTCTGGCCGACTTCCTGTCCCCTCGAATTCAAGGATAACCTCTCCCCTCCTTGCGCGTCCTACGTCAATAAGTGACGGTGGTTTTTCCCTCCGATTCGTGCCCCACCACCACGACCGTGTCGCACTCAACATACCTTTTTCCGCCAAAGTCTTCATTATAGCCAAAACATATTCATTCGCCTCGACAGTGCACAGCGGCTACTCCAACTACCCTACACTGACCCTCATCTAGAAAATTCATGCTGCCTCAAGACGTTTACTGTTCGAGTAAAGGGTGGCGACGCTGTCGTTTTTATCGATCGCCTCAAGCCCGTTTTCCTCGCATCCACCCATGCGTGCAATTTCGTCACGCTTCCCCAGATCCTCCTTCAACAACGCCTCTGCCCGCACCACCAGCCGTCAAACTCGCTGCCAGCCACTGGCGTAAAAATGAACGGTGATCCAAGTTGGGCTTGACGGCGCGTCTCATATCTCCCCGGCCATCGCGACGCCTCGTTCATCGGAAATTTGGGAGGATGTTGTGTTGATTGAAGCACGGGTTATAATGGCGGCTTTGGCAGGGGCAGTCGCCACTTCCTGCTGCGCGCCTTCGTAAGAGCTGCGGTCTGTTCACTTAACGTAAGGACGAAAGGACGTAAGAGACGTTCTCCTGGGCTTGACTCCGGGCTTGTCTTCTGCCCGGATGAATATTATTGTCTCTGTTCTTGTGTATTGAGCTAACCCGCATACAAGATTTCAATCCTCTGGGAGGGCGGGGAGCGCAGCTGGAGGTGCTCAATACTTGAGTCGTAGATGTTTCAGCAATGCTACGCCTGCAGGTGCTTGTGTGGGTCGGATGCGTTGACTGTCACGGTTACTTTAAGTCAACGGTATGGCGGACACCCGTCGGGCTGTAAAGGGTCATTGTGAGACAAAAAGTACGCCGATAACAGATAACGAAAACAAACACTTGAGGTTTCGGCGCCCAACACGAGTTCCTTGTTCACATTGACCTGTGCCGCTGTGAACACGTCAAGTATTTCCTTTATTACCTGTGGTCGGCGTCCTTTTACTCTCACAATGCCTGCAATTGTTTCCGGCCCTCGTTGAAGATGCCGCTGTGTCTGTGCACTTATAATTGGGCCAAGTGCTTGTTTGACTGCCTTGAGTGAATTTGCCGATTGTTTCTAAGCCTCAGTTAGAGAAGGAGAGGTATGCAGTAGCGTAGGTAAATCTTCACATGAGAAGTGCTCGTATCAGCCTTCTATCTTGTTTTTGTATGCCCCCTTCGTGCTTACAGATCTGCAGGACATCTGTTTCACGGATTTTTATTGAGAAGCTGGGCTGAATGTCCTAGCCGTTAAATGTACAAACACGGGCTGAATATTTAGAGCCAAAGGATGCATCCTCACCGTATAAAGTGCGGATTTCTGAGGTGTGCGTTAAAGACTTACTGGCACAGCGTAAGAGTGAACCATGTCATTGGCTTGTTAAAGAACATATCTTGTATATTTCTTATGAATCACCTTATCAATTTATTTCTCGTGAATTTCCTATGAATTGTACAATTCTTACAATATCACCATGATGTGGTGTTGTCTGCATGTGGCGTTGTGGGGATGACGTGTGCATTCGGAGAATGCTGTAAAACACACTGTTTGGCACGTTTGTGCATGCTTCTTCTAGAAATTAGAGCGGGCGATAAAAATAACGACACATATGGAGCAGGGCAGGACAAGCCCGATATTTGTGTGGAAGATCGCATCCTGATTTCAGAGTAAGTCGAGTACGTCATCATCATCCTTAACAAAAGCAACAGCAGCAGCCTCCCTAGGTCATACTTAGCCAGTCAGGTGTATAGGGTCATAGGTGAAGTCATCGACTTTGTGGATGGCCTTGGGTTGGTAAGATAATCGGATATGTAAGAGCAAACGCGATGGCCGTGTACAGTTTGAATTAGTAGGGGTATAACAGCTGAGAGCAAACCGTCATGAAGGTGCCTTTTATGTCGAAAGATAGGATGGCAAAATTGAAAGTGATCAGTAGCGAGAGCCAGCACTTATACATCTAAGGAAGGAGAATGTCGTGGGTTCCCAGCTGCTTCCGGGACCGATGCCATGCGCCGTGCAGGAAAGGCCGCTTTTTTCCCGGTAGACGAAATGGAATGTCGCATGGGGAATAGGCGTTCAAGCTAAGAAGCCGTTCGAGACGTCTAAGTATCAGTTGTTGGACCAACTTGTGCACGCAAGATGTGATAGATATCGGGCGTAAGTTTTTCGACACGACGGGACCCTTGGGCTTGGGTAAGAAGCGTATATCAATGGCCTTGTGTATGGGGAGGGAAGGCAATCATAGCTTTGTGGCTGCTAACTTTCCTAAATTGGCTCCTATACTTTGTTAACTTGATAACTCGAACCACCGCGCTCCGCATGGTGGTTCAGTTATCTGACAACTCCGGGCTCTGAAATTTGCTGCGACCTGATTTCGCCACTCATGACTCTCTCAAGGGCGCTACCCAGGGGGTTGGTCAAGTGGTGACGGACGCGCCGGAGAAGTTCAACCAAAAGCTCTAGAGCAGATGAACGGAATGTTCAACTAGACCTTCGCCATTATTATTAACAATTACGCGGTAGCCATTAGCAACCGCGTAATTGTTTCGCACCGCCTATTTTCGGCACCTCACGACGAGCCTGCTTCAAACATAAACATCTAAAGTTTTCATGTATCTGCCTGCTTTACTGCAAGTGTAGTCGGTAGGCATAGCCTTCCGCCGTCCGTGCCCTGTAACCTCTCCTTTCACTCCCTCCCCTCACAATCTCCTCTTTCTCTCTCGCTTTTCTCGTGTCGAATTGAGTGCATGTTTCTTCAGTGCAACTCAATTACCCCGACTTTACACTGCCCGGGAGCTATCCGTTGGCACACCGCGCATCTTTTTCTTTACTTTTGCTCCTTGTTCTGCAACGAACCACACAAGGCTGAGTTCTGTTATTTTTTGTTTCTTTTTATCTCCTTTCTTAACACTTTTTCTTTCATTTACTTTCTTAAAAATCATGCCAACGCGCATTATTTGTTAAAAGAGCGCGTGTACTCTTGTGTGAACGCTAAACAATGTGCACATGAACGACCGAAGCGAGCAGTGGTAGTAGTTATGATGGTTCTGCATATATATACTTCACGGTTAAGTATTGTTTCACTTCGGCCTGGCGGCTGAATCACGTTTCAGACAGACAGACAGACAGACAGACAGACAGACAGACAGACAGACAGACAGACAGACAGACGGATGGATGGATGGACGGACGGACGGACGGACAGACAGACAGACAGACAGACAGACAGACGCCCTTCTCGTGTTTAGGTAACCGAAGAAAGAATTTCGTATTTCAAGATGCTTAACCCCGCTTATCTGCACCGTATAATGCTGCAGAGCAAGCATTCTAATTATAAAAGTGGTTTACAGCGTGATGACTTAGGGAGATAATAAATCCGTACAACGTGTAATGAAAGAGGGAGCGTTTGATTGAGCCGGATATACCGTCATTCTTAAGTCCCTTCATTTCTCTACGATGGCAGCGCCCCCATTTTACGCGTGGTTCGTTTCAGGTAACTGACGGATCTACGTGCTTTGTCCCCGCACAATAGTGCCCGTGCGTCACTCCAGAGAAGGATTATCCCCTGAACACTCGAGTAGCTTTATTTAGGCCGGGCGCGGCGCTTCCGACGTGGCAATCACAGTTCCTCCGTCGCCGAGCCTTGACGACTCTACGCTAAGCTGGTATTTAACCAACAGGCGGTCCCTCATCAGCGCTGCGGCCGTCCGTTAAACGGCCTTGCAATTAGCGCCGCTGGAACCCGAATCGCGAGCTGTCCGAATCACAGGCTACAGTCGCTATCGGCGAAGGAAGAGAGGAAGCCGCGGACTGGCGACACACAGACGGCCCTTGTGACGTCAGCATCAATTAGACGAAACTGATGCGGCAGCTCTGGATAATTGGCTCTTTACGGTAATCAGAGTTAAAGAGCGGGGCGAGGGGAGAATCTGCCCACGCAGGTGGTGTGCGCGCGTCTCTACTTTTGTCTCACAGCGCTCTTGGTATCAACAACACCCTCTGGATAGAATAGTTGAGCGCTCCAGTACAAGGGCCAGTGCAAACCCTACGCTGGTGGGCGGCGTTTATAGCCGTAAATTTGGTTTCCTCGGCATAATGGAACTCCAAACAGGTGGCAGGCCTAAAGCGCTTTTTAAAAGAATGGCGAAAACACGGAATTTCGCGAGAGAGAGAGAGAGAGAGAGAGAGAGAGAGAGAGAGAGAAAGAGAGAGAGAGAGAAGAATCTTTATGAGAAGAAAGTAGAGAGGGTCTGTCAGCATGTTGTAGCCTATTGGCGGTGAGCGCGAACACAGGCGGCGCTGTGAAGCGCGCCTCCGTGACGTCAGCTTAGGGATTCTCGCATTTGTCGTCTGCTTCACTCAGGCTCGCTCTCCCTGCTGTTTCTTTGCGCTCGGTCAACGTCTGATGCTTGTTCGCACCAGAATTGGCGTGTGGGTAACTTTTTATCATAATAATAGGCTTAAAATCGCATACACTAGCTCATGGTGTCAATTAGAGTATAGTTTTGGATACCGCTACGGGAGAAACATTGCCGGCGCCACCCCATTCCTTGCGAAGCCGGTACTGTGCGGAATGCGAAGAGTCGGAGCTATGCGTCAGCTTCTCATGTAAACATTCGAACAAAAGGAACAGTCAGCTGCTAATAACCGACAACAGCGAAAATGAAAGACCAAAACAAATTCTAGGCCTTCAGGGCTGTCGGCTTTGGCAGAAGGCATCACGATTCCCGGTAATCATATGTAAGGCAAAACAGTTTTTACAACCTTGCCGAACGCTCGAACGTGTTTTGTCACATCACTTTACGTTGTCAAGGCATGAAAGTTTGCCGACATGCACTATAGACTGCAAAAACTGTGGGTTGAGTTCCAAATAACCCAGTGTATATATACGCGCGTGCAGATTCTATACCAGGCATCTAACCAGTATGGAGGTTTATTGAGCAAAACGAGTCACGTCTTCGTTAAATTTATAGTAACACATATATGTTCGCTAAGACCAGGAGGGATATTTCGGAACATTTTGCACATCCATATCTTCCAGATTTTCGGATAGGCGTTGTAGGAAAACTGCACTCAAGAGGAGAAGGAGGAGTAAGGGTAGCAGGGGAAAACTTTGTTTAACAATTAAATCGATCTGGTTAGTGGGCCGGGTCCTCAGTCCAGGACAAGGGAGTAAAAGTAATTTTCTGCAAATCATAGAACGCCATCCCGAGTAGAATAGGATATGTTTTTCGCGTCTGGAAGGGTTGAAAAGCAATAAAGAGCTACTTGGAATTCCTCTTCGGTTTCGAGTCTTGTAATATATGCAGGTATACTATTTATTACGTTAGTTAGCGAGTATATCATGCCTTCAACACCGTAATCATGTCATCATAGTTCGAGTTGATAACGATATAATTATGATGGAAATTCGGAGCACAAAAGCCGCCTTCGAGTACTGTGGACCACGTTGTTTAGGGCGCGATCGCGGTGGCGTAGCACAAACCTTCTCATTGTATTTGCATGTGAATAAACAAAGCACGCTGTGGATATGCACTTTCTTGCACGCAGCCGTAATGAAAGCCAATTTGTGAAGAAGGGAATGTATGCCATACAAAATGAAGGAAATATCCACACGACCTTTGTGAGGCTCCCAGACATCCCGAAACCTCCTAATAAGAAGTTGGTGACGGCGCAGAAAAAATAATGCGTTGGGCAGAAAAAAAAAGCAAGAAACATTAATTCGATACAAGACAACAACGAAAGAAACAGAAGAAAGCCGCTTTATTTCCTGCTGTGCGATGAGCGTGTAGAGGCCGCTGCTTGGTACGTAGTATTAGACTGTTGAGTCTTCATAGGAGCATCTCAAAAATACTGCAGGGGAGCCTACGCATTTTGAGTACTTATCGAGAAGCTCTGATCGCTGATCCTCGCGAATAAGCAAGAAAGGACGAGTTACACACGATCTTCTGACCGATACTCTGAAGAAAGTTGTTCTCTATCTCTTCGTGTGTTGCAAACTTGTGGGGGATACAGCTTCAAATTATTCAGATGCGTCAGAAGCTGGCAAAATAACTGAGTCGCTAGAAATACGCCTTTTAGCGCACTACAGCAACGAAGCGGGCGATTTCTAGCCCAGGCACTGTTGCCCCTCACAAGCGGAGTGTAGCAGACGACAGCGGCGCGAATCCCTAAGCCGACGTCAGAGCCAGGGGGCGCCACTCAAAGATCTCACTGCCAATATGCTTCTCCGCGGGGATGCGGAGGAGGGAATAATGGGAAGTAATGGGGACGAGAAATAGAGACAGGAGAAATTAAAAGAGAAAAAACTGTGGTTGATTTCTCTGTTATAGGAATCGGTAAAACACGAAAGTGAAATGTGCAGCGAAATCTGCAGCTGAGCATGATTCGCGGGTTGGCGGCTGTCTTGTGGGTGTGCTTGGCGAGCGACGTCCTGCTGCGTGGTCGCTTCTGCAAAGGTGTACTGGCGCCATTTCCGTGAGGGATATGACATCAGTGAAATCGTAGTGTATACCGGCAGAAATACTTTCGTGTTAAAAAAGAAACCCGAAAACAAACAACCTTCAGTATACCGTACTCCTTTGTTCTAAAGCTTGCTTCCCTGCAAGCAGATCTTGTGTGCAGGGCTGCGCCCTTTACAGGCCGCTTGCTCCCTTGTACTGGCGTCACTTCCGTGACGGATATTACGTCAGCGAAATCTTTGCGTATTCGAGAATAAATCACTTTCTTGTTAAAATGTAAAAAATAAGGAGTTGGCCTGTATGTCTCATTGTGTCACGTAAAAATTCTAGATGGTTTTACATAGTGTCACGTTAATGCTATATCGCCTCAGTGACACCGATGTCATGATCATTTAATGCCGATACACATGATGCCGCACAGCCGTTGTTCTTGTGCATTTTTATTTTGAAAGAGCGCTATGTGGCTGCTGTGCATCACATTTCTTGGATTAAAATTGACGCTCCTACTACCGCGGCAGTTTCTCTCTAAGCAATAGATGCACAGGTTTGTCGTCTCAATCTGCAACCAAGCCATGGCATGAAAAATCCCAGTGGCCCGCAGAATATTACGTTAATACGATATGCTATTTTTTGTGTGATTAGCATTCTTGGCAACCTTCTCGCACTTTGTTGTATGTCTATCCCACCTACATTGTAACGCATGGACCCGTGATTTAGTAACATCCATAAAAACGAAATTTCAGCAGTGTCACCGGAAACAATTAAAGTGACGTCTTAATCGTTTAAACGGTACAAGCGCAGGTTAAACCACCTACGGGAGAGTTCTGGAGCGTTACAAGTGCAGTCCACGCTGGCGTAATGAGAAACGCTGATGCCGGTGGCACCGCTGGCCATGAAATGCGGAAAAGCAGTGGTGACTATGTGCGGTAGTCTTTGAATGCATGCATGTTCATTTTTGTAGATATGTTTCCGGACAACTTCAACCGCTCTGTTGAAGAAGTCTAGCCCTTTCTTGGCCAGCCATCTGTGCTTGAGAGAGAGAGAGAACTCTTTAATGTGGGCGGGAGAGGTCAGCTCTGCTAGCGGCAGTGCTTGCTACGCCAGATGGGGATGATTACAATGCAGTGAAGTGAATGTGAGAGATCTAGAAAGCAGCAATAGAGAGAAAAGAAAAGGTAAATAAAAATTACACAGAATGTAGTGCTTGATGCCATGGCGGAAGTGTACAGGAAAACGCGGGGGCGAGGAAGGCGGTAAAAGTGGATGTGGGCGGAGAAAGGTAGCTGTGCAGGGGAGAGCGCAGGAGGATCAGCATCACCAGCGTCCTATTTCTGCCCACTGAAGGAGGAAGGCCCCACCCGCAGAGTTTTACCTGCTGCTATCGCTACTCTTGTTTTTAATTCCTTCTTTCCAAATACTCTTATGTGATCCCGCCATCCAACTTGTCATCATCTTGTATTTCGCTTGCCGTTCCTTAGAACCCTTTGCGGCTCTTGTTTCCAGCGCCACCAAACCACAGGGACAACAAATCACCGCTGTTGCGGTTCACGCCGAACAGCCCACCCCGGCGAAAGTTTCTATCGCCTTTGGTTTACAAACCACGGAATGCATTACCACTCGCACAGACACTCAAGCGTCGTTTCGAAACTACCTCACCGGCCTCATTTCTCATCAAGTCCTACAAATTTTAGGCCAGAAGATCCAAGTGCTCCTCGCACACGTCGTATGGACTGTACGCTACATAGAAAGTAACGAAGTGACTCACACCGCTGCTCGCGATCTTTTACGATGGGCCGTTACCGACTAATCTATGACCCCCTCCCCTTCGCTCGGCTTCAGAGCCCATCCCCTTCTCCCCTCACGTCCGCCCATTTCCTCCCCAAATATAAGCTGCAATGACTCAAATAGCTGTGCTCTCACCATAGTATCTCCAGATTCGACGCAGTTACACTGCGCAAACTTCAAACACCTCTTCCCACAGTACACTTTACAAAGCCATGTTCCCTACCTAATACGCAGCCAAACCTGAGTATCGCCAAACTTTCCTACTCTCTCTTGCGCTCAACCAAAGCGACGCCAAAATTATCATCTCAGCCTCCCAGCCGGCGCGCTGAAACTCTGCCAACGGTCTATTGCCCGTCACAACCCTTCGACTAATCAATCAGAGAACCCCGACGAGGTCAGTCAGGATTGCATGGGCACCAGCTTACAGGGGCATGCCCGGCAACGAGATCGCCAACCTCGTGGCTCGAGATTTCACTAACCGAGCCAACGCTGATGAAGCCGAGCCCGAGCGCATGCATCCTGTTATCACATACCAGGAAATTACGCAGCCCTATAGGCTATCCGTAAAACGTACTCCTCGCCGCACAAACTGCTACCGTGCACGGACCAGGAAAGATTTTTCCGCGCCCTGCAGGTGAACGCCTTCCCACATCCCATGGGCAGGCAGGCTCACTGACGAAAGCGCTCACACACCCCCACCCCCCCCTGACCACTCATGAGCGAGGGGTGAGTGAGCCTCGCCACCGTGTGAGTGAGAGCGAGTGCGAGGCCCACGCGCCGTAAGCCCCGCTCACCACTCGCGAGTGCACTCGCACTATTCGCGCCATTTGCAGAGCTTACCGCGGTGAGCGCCACTATTCCCCTTCTACTGGCTGTTGCCTATTCGTCGCACTAGCCGCTCGCTGTGATGGCTGTTAGTAACGCAATTACTTTTAGCTTCAGATATACGCCGTCACTTAGCTCCTGCTATAGGGTAACATAAAACTAACTCTCTGGGGGCGTCTTGATTTATGAATACGATTTGGATAACAACGCGTGGGTACCAGCGAGTTTGTAATCTGTTATAACTTTGTTGAGCGCAGTAAATAAAACACAGGACCAGGGATACAAATACGAGCGCTACTTACAGCTGAATTTTAATAACAACCACGGGACATATAAATAGAAAAGAATCACAACACGCTCAAATGACGCTGAAGTTTATAAAATGCCGAAGGCAGGCCCCCCACACTAATAATGATTTCGGTTTGCCCTCAAACTTATGAAAGATTGTTCTAATCATCCACTTCGTCCACTGCTTCCTTGCCTACATGGAGGAAAGTGTTTCTAGGCATTTCTGATTAACATCATGTTTCATTTCATCGCGTTCATTTTCAACCCTATAGCTCAGCTTTCAAACCAGAGTTCCTGAAACATGCCCCGTAAGTCCTGACCGGACTGACTCGATCAGACGACATCTTCCGCAAAGTTCAATTGTTTCCTATTTATTCGTAACCATGAATACTCCCCTTAAAGATTCCTAGCATCTTTTCTAGGCAGTCGGTAAATAATTTCAGAGAGATTATGCCTGCCTATCTGGCACGCTTAATTACGAAAAGCTGGTCAGCCTTCTCAGGAATGAATGCCGTACCCGTACATACGTACTTGAAAACTGCTACGTATATGCGGCTCCTCTATTCCGTGTTCTGTCAAGCCTTGTACCTCGCTACGGTGGCGACTGGTTTGAATGCCTTTTCAAGCGAAGCCTAAATCCCACCTTAAAGGGGTCATGCCGGCAAAAGACAAATTTGGTCCATGCGAAAGATTACCTTGTACTGAATTATACTCACACCCCTGCTAACGTAAACATCGCTCAGATAAGCTATATAATTAGAAAAAAGGGAATGGCCGTGCGACCCACTAGCTCATTTTCCGCCACAGAACCTATGATGTCATATGGGATCAGCTGTGCGATTGTCTGAGGCCGGCAAAAGCAAACGCAGATTAGACGCGGCTTATAAGCTTGCCGAACGAGCTATTTGCGCTTAAATGTAATGCATATTCATTTCACAGCAGTCAGAATAGTGCGGTAAAAGTTGAAGGTTACAAAACTAGACATCAGCATAGAAGTGCCAATGCGCACTGCTGTTGATACTCGGCGCACTATGCTTGTTTTAGCTGTCCAGCTGTCCGCCGCTTTGGAGTTGTTTTACACGACACTAGCCGATGGGCGTAAGCGACATTGTCTTATGTGACCCTGTTTCTCGAAGATACCCTGTGTTTCACGAAAAGATTACTTTCTGCAGTAAAAATAATAATCCTGGTACAAATACTGTCACAAACAAAGCAACGGCGAACACAGGTCCGTGGATGAGTATGGTAGCGCCATCTGGAACGACTGACGGCAAGCAAGGCTGCAGAGCCGAATAACGCAGTGGAAGTTCGTTTGAATACACACACCTATGTCTTCATTGCCGACGTCATGAAAACACACGATTTGGCGGGAGAATAAAAGTTTTAACCTAAACTGTAATTTCTCAGTGAATATGGCATCATTTGCTGCCCGACAAGCGCTGGGGGAACTATAAAACACGAAATCATACGAACCCAACAAATGTATTTTGTCTGCATAGCCTCTTTAAGCAGCTCTGATGATGATGATGACCTGAATTCACGTTCGCGGTTTAAAGGTGGGCCACAGGTGATTCGTTCGTCCGGAAAGCTGTACGTTAAACACCCACAATAAAGCCCACCATAAGGAGCCTGAACTTACGTGCGCAGATGTATGGGTAGTCCACGGGTGATTCCTTCGACCGAAGAGCCGCCGCTTATTATACGCGCACGCGCTCGTGACCGTAACTGTTAGTGTGCTCGTGGACGTCGTGCGGGCCCCGCAGTTCGTCAGGCGGAAACGTAGGCCACCAAGCGACAAAGTGCTCAGTTGTCGTTGCGCAGTGCGTGTTTACCTTGAAACTTCACGCGTTTTTGTTTAAAAAATGGGCAAATAATTTTTATAATGCAATTCGACCACAAACGCATCCCACGTGAGCGTTCGTGGGTGACGAACGCCCGTATCTAAAACACGTTGCGTGGACAGAACGGAAAGGACGGCAGCAAATTGGGGGAGGGAGAAGGGGAAAGTGCGTGACCGCAGCGCTGCAGCCGCGCTGCAGCGGAGACTTGGCAAGGCAGTGGAGAAAGAGCGTGGCGTCGGCGCCGCAGCGGGCTGTAAATATTCAAGGCCACGCTCCGATCACGCGCGTAGCAAGCCGCCGATCCCGCAAGAAGCAACACATGCAGCACTAAGGAGGGAACATGGCGGTATAGAACGAGCAGCTAGGCCCCTGAACCACAGCTTCGCTGGCATTCCACCTACACTACTGCTGACCGTGTAAGTAACAGAAGGAACGGGATGAAAGAAGTGGGCGTCCTCAAAATCGTCAACGCTCTCAAAATTTCACGAGTAGCATACTAAGCCCCATTCCGATATCCAATCCCCAATAACCTCAAAACACTCATCGCAGCAGTTATAAAGGTTATCAAAGCGGCGCTGGAATTACCCCAATAAACGTCGACGCACCAACTAAATTAACTCGAAATCAGCAATGTAGCCGAAGAAATACTCGAGCCACACATAATAAGTCAGTTCAAAAGAGTAAAAACCAGCCACATGGGCAGGAAACCCAAAAATGACTGGGTGACCACGTACATGACACTACGCACAGAACCACTCACGAAATTCCTGATTAAATAACCAGGACCCTCATGGTGGCACCTATAACCAACGACATTAACCCGACACTCCACTAGGCCGAACGTTAGATAGATACCGCAGCACTGAAAGAAATATACGGGAGTTTACATATACACGTGGTACACAGGGGCTGCCATTACGAATACTGATGGCATAGCTACCACCTGTGTGCACAACCCAATTTAGAAACGTGTCATCACTGACAAAGTACGGACAACCTCTCCCATCGAAGCCCAAGAAGCGGCAGTAGCACTTTAAACCAGTAGAATGCACGAATACAGATTATATCGGACTCCCAAAACGCCTGCAGGCAATGGGCGAGGGGACGCATTTCCAAAACAGCCCACAGAATAGCAATCGCCGACAAATCAAATTACCTAATCAAAGTGAAATGGGTACCCGACTATGAAACTCTGCAAGACAATCAACAGGCTCACTATGCCTGGGATTGCGCTACCCTTTCCCGGACTAACAGCTCCGATGGAAATTTTTCTGCCTCGTAATGGCCGTATATTCGAAAACCCAAGCTACTACGAACCAGCCCTAATGAGATTCCCAAATCCCCCCTTTCCCAATTTTCAGAGACGGGATCAAACAGCACTCCAGTCAATCCAAACGAACACCTTCCCCCATTTCTACGGCTACACAAACTCTACCCCTCGGAATACCCGAAGCTGCGCCCCAAGTTCAAAGAACTATAGCCACACTCTGTTCTAAACAAATCCTAACAGAGCAGTAGGGTAGTGAGGCAGTGCCTCGCACCGACTACGTCGAGCAGTGACGAACAATCTCCAGAGCAGCCACAAGCGCCCTGGAGACTGCAGCCATGACCTATAGGCGCATCCACCACGTCTTATATAACGCTGAACAAATGATAAAGTTATTGCTCTCTCTCACACACATAGTGGAATGGCTGTTAAGTTTTTCCTCGCATTTTTTTCATCGAATGATTGAAAGGAAGAATGTAGTCTGCAGTTACAAAACCTTCTTAAAGCCAGCCTGTTCTCTCGATAGTTGAAAATCGGGGGATCGCAAGTGTTATTAACTATTACTTAATTATACAACGCATAGAGCACACAGAACGCTGTTGGGCCTATAACCTTTGAACATTTTGACACCAACATTTTTGCGGATTAGAATTAGGTTCGTGTTTCCGAATACCTAAGAACATGTAGAGTCACAAGGCATTGTGAAAATAATTGTGCGAGCTTTTCTACCACAACGACTCGGCAATGACCTAAAAGGTCACTCGCGATTTCGTCGTCCCCTGCAGCTCGTCTTCTTTATTCTCTGTTAGCGCCTGATGGTTAACCTCCGAGCCTCCGCTACAAGGCTCCTTCCAAAACTGTTTTTTGGGTCATGGTCGCAGCCGAAAAGAATTTGTTTGGAACCTCTATGCCTTGTCTAATGTATCATCCGTGTCCCCCTTTCGTCTCCATATGCAAACGTTCATTTTATTCGCGTTGTCGCTTTAGGAGCCCGTAGGCATTCATAAAGGGCAATAATGACAGCTTGTATAATGACATGTTGTATAGAGCACACAATGAACGCAAATGAACAAGCAGAAAAAATCGTTATGTGTATGGGTTAGAAAAGCTTTTAAAAACGAAACTCGCGCATAAATAACACAGGTTATAATAAAGAAAAAAAAGGCATATACACTGTCTTCCGTTGTACACAAGAAAGATGTGAGGGTGGAGTGAAAAAATAATTAGCAAGCGGTAAAACAACGACGGTGCAAAAATTTAGCTCACCTTCACTGATTTAACGTTGTGAACGTTGAAATTAACAACAAAGCTGCATGGCGTTCGTAATCGCAAGGCTAAGCTTCATGGAACTCCTCAAAGCCACTACCAGGTTTATTCCCGTTCGTGCCAGTAGTACTACTAGTAGTAGAACTTTTATTGTGAGAAGAAGGGGGGGAAGGGGATGGGGGTGAAAAGTTGAGAGGCAGTTCATGGATGGGGCCCGACGTCCAGGGCTCCAGATGCAACGCCTCCCATCTTGGCTCTCTGTATCACACGTAGCTGATCTTCGAGAGATTAGCTGGTGAGGACTGCCTCCCATGTCTAGATAGGATTTATCTGGGTACTAGTGTTTTCCTGGGGCCAGATGTGAAGGCACGCCCAGGTTGCGTGGAATAGCGTGGCTGTCTCTCCGCATTTTGTGCACGTTGCTTGGAAGGATTTGGGGGGACATTTTTGCCAGTCGCGATTTGTGTGGGTACGTGTTTGTTTGTATTTCCCTCAGGATTTGAGCTTCCATTGAATTTAATTCCTCGTGTGAAGTAGGAAAGGTACTTCTCGTCTGCCTAATAAGCGGGAGTCTTTCTCCGTATTTTTCGGCAAGGGAGGTGTCATATGCGTCCACTTCATTCACTGCTCACGCCATCCACTAGAACCTCTTGTTACTTTTGAACTTGAGCACTGCCGCGAGGGGCCGCCGTGTATTCGTTTTGTTTTTTGATGGCGCTCCCATCCCGTCCTTTTAATATATGAGCATTAATTAGAGGTTACGAAATGCTTTTATGCTGTTTTTATAGTGCCTATAAATGCCTATTTTGAGCGTCGGTGCCTAAATGCATTAAAAAGACCATACATCGCCATTTTCGATGCCTATGTTCAATATCAGCGCTATACGAACACTATTTACCCTCCAGTTTCGCTTTCGGCTGCCCTTTGAGATCGTTCTTTACGTTAACGGGCAGCATTGACTGTTCAGAACTCTATAGGGTTTAACCTAGTCCTCTAGTTAAACAAACTCCCGGTAAACAACCGCTAACACCAGAAGAGTGTGACGCTCATTCTCCGTGACTGAGGCACAATTTCGGATAAAAAAGTCTGAAGATGGCGGTAGTTTGCAATATTTCACACAGTCTTTACACTGATTCCGAGAATACGTTCCGCGTGCTCTCCAGTGGAGTGGAGTGGAATAAACTTTATTATGTGCCTGCAAAACTTGCGTGCACGCACGCTAGTCGACCGGGCCTAGGTCACCGTCGGGGGGACGTCTTGGCTAGGTTTCTTCTACCCACATGCGGGGTGTCGGAAGCCTGCCTCGTTGTCGCCTCTTGGGCTTGCTGGACGGCCCAGAGTTGTTCTCCTTGGTCGTAGGATGTCAGCGCCGCTTCTAGTCGCGGCGGAAGGGTTCCGGACTTTGCTTCTTCGGGGTGTTCGTTG
Source organism: Haemaphysalis longicornis (assembly GCF_048455015.1). NCBI lineage: Eukaryota > Metazoa > Arthropoda > Arachnida > Ixodida > Ixodidae > Haemaphysalis > Haemaphysalis longicornis. Next base: position 142,677,909 of record NW_027526460.1, on the reverse strand, counting down.
CAATTCCACAGCATGTGCTCCAAAAAGATTTCTTCAAGCATGAGCAGTCGCATCCTCGTTTCTAGAAGCACACTCAAATCCAACTGTATTTTTATCGCAACGGTTGTGCATTGAACACGCCTTAGTAAGCAGATCACCCCTATACTTAACCGCGAAAGGCGGAACATCACTGCGCAGCTTCATTTCTTTGCGCCTTAAAATTCACACTGTTGATTGGCTCTAAAACGCGCTTTGCCATCAAAAATTTTTCCGGCTGCTAAAAACGTTTAAAAAACGCTCTTCAAATGTGTGGAAGTGTATTTGTCAGTGTTGGAACATTTTGACTGTTCAATTAGGAAATCATCAGATATGAGAACATTGCCAGAGTGGTACCCAACGGCCGTCATGTAGAACGTAATAATTTCTTGATAAATCGTAGTCTCGTTTGCGCATATTATTTGTGTCTCTTTCTGTTGCGTGGTAATTATATTCCGTCAAACCAACGTCAAATGTACATGGGTACAATTTAAGTACGACAACGGAAGTTGCCACAGCGCCTCATCATCCCTCGCGTCACCAAGCACGCTTTATTGCGAGCATTTTGCACATGACTCGAGTCGTTTCAGTGCTTTTTTAGGCTTAAACTACTCATAAATTACTGGAACGGCGTCAAAAAACTACGCGAGAAAAGGCAGGCGTTGTCACGCACTAAGCGCAATTTCCTGTCAAAACGCGCTCCCGCCGCTGACTTCCGGCGCCGCCGCCTGGGCGGAGTGACACGCTGTGTGTGGTATTGCCGTTCTTACTCTTGTACTCGAATATAGCGCTTTGTTAATAAGCGTTTCCAGCCCTCAAGTATTCTGTTTCATGCTTGTTTCATTATATGCGACGCTCGAGCAAGCATCGAGCTTCGATTTAGCGGCCATTGAACTTGAATGTGATCACTGCAGTCGTTAGATTAAGCCATTAGCGCACCCAGGATTTTTGTCTAGGGGGGGTTCGAAATTTTCACAACAAATATAAAATATCAGAATATATAAATGTAAAAATGTAAAATAACAAATATAAAGACAAATGTAAGTAACACAAAAAAAAATAAAAATATATAACCACAAAGAATAAAATATATAAAACTATAAAGAGCAGCAGAGTTTTTATGATTCTTTACACGAACAAAATTACGCATTAAATCAGCCGCCATAACCTATACAATTCACCTGCAAAAGGAATATAATAATGGATGCACCTTCACATAAAAAAAGAAGATACGCGAAGCCTTTTGCCATTGCCCGAAGCACCGGACCCAAGTTTGGAAGTAGAATTGGAAGGAAGGGATGACTGGAGATGAGGTTGAGGAGGAAATACAATTAATGGCTTCTTCACAGGTGAAGGCAAGCCAAGAGTAGCACACAAAATCTGTTCGTATAGGCTGGCACAATTTGCACTGAACAGTCAAATTAACACATATTTCTGAAAGCCTATTCAACAAAACATCATTGTTATCCGTGATCACAGGTTTTCGTAACTGCGCACGAAGCGTTGCTGTCTTCGTCCCTATAATGTTACAAACTCAGGCGATATATATAAAAAAAAAACCGAACCTTTTTTTTTTATTCAACGGGAGAGGGAGAGCTCGTACAGTGCTTAGTATTGAAGGACATACAGTTGTTCAAGCTTTAAAATGAAATAAAACAACTTCGATCTGATCTTGTTAGATTTGATTTGAGGCCAGAAGGCAAGTCCCAACGTATGGGAAACTTCAGCGTCTTTTTTTTCTAGAAGGCGACGATGATTCAAATCTCGTGATGGAAGTTCCGCACAGAAGTTCAGAAAGGGGTATAATCTGGCCCTACAAAAATTGTGCGACTATTTGCGGTTTAGCGAGGGCTATGAGGCATGCCATAGGGTGGAGGGGGGCTACGGAATCATTTAAAAACACCACGGATTCTTAAGCATTCAGAAATTTTCTGCCCACGGACACTTTTTGTGTCACTAAAATTTTTTCTCATTCTTTTTCTTAAACTACTTCAAGTTATACGCAAGTTGGTCCGCACTGTCCTAAAAGAACAATCCTAAAAGCTCGTGCTCTAGTTTTGTTTTTAATGCTGGTCATACAATATTCTTCTTCGAGATTTAACTGCGAATGTCCAATAATAAAAGCTTCCGAGACTACACACTTGCGCTCGGCGAACTTCGGTTTGGGTTCGGTGGGAGAGGCGTGCGGAGGGGGTTGGGTCGACGGACATCTGGAGGGGGGGGGGGGGGGGTTACAACCCCCAAAACACCCCCCGTGGGTGCGCCACTGGATTAAGCCAATGGATAGTAGCCTTTAGTTTAGCAGCTTTATGGGACAATTTAACGATTGTTTCAAACTGTTAAAGCGTTTGTGGCATCATTAACAATATCAACTGTGGTTTTCCTGTGGTAGATACAAGTGCCGCATGTCTCCTTCTGAAATTTGAAAAAATATGGTGCCTATTGTACTGACGTTGAAAGCCAAAAACGTTGCTTCATCTGCCTGTTTTTGCGCCTAACACGCGCTTTTGATGCCTTAAAATCCGGTCTCTAATAATCTCACCGAACAAATGGAGGCTTCGTGGGGCTCTGTAACACACTTTGAAGGCTGATTGCGAAGGTTATGCTGATACGCATATTCATTTTGGCTGCATGGTTTCTTCGTAAATTATAAGAAAAGGTTACTATGTATTCCTGACAGCTACAAGACCGCCTCCTCCTGTTCTCCACGCTCGATAGCGGCGAAAAAGCGTAAAATTCAGGCTTGAAGGAAATATTGTGTCATCAATATCTTTGTGAAGCCACATTTGAATTCGTAATTACAACGCCACTGTCGTCGACAAAACAGTATAGATGGTCGCGCTTTCATATTGCGTTTCTCAATTGTAGCAGGAGCAATGCTTCTGTTTCACACACAAAAAAAGACTGCCGAAATGGTCATTTCGACGACGTAAGTAATGTTGGAAGCTGTCAAGCGCGATTAAAGCGAAAGCTTTCTTAGTGGTACCGATGGCGTCCTGTAAAAAAAATTACGTATTTTGCCCTATGGCCCACTGAAAGCTATACGATGTCTGGACAGACGTATGTGCATGAAGCCGGGCTTCCATTGTGTCAAAAATGGTTACTCGAAAATCGCGAGAAATTAACTGTTCAAGATAAGGCAATACGTATACGCATCAATCACTAAGATGAAGTGCAATATTATATACATTTATCTCATAAACCACGTATCGGTATACGTTTAGATCGCTCGTAGATGCGTTTACTTAATGCCCCAAGAGAAATCGTCGCATTGGTTAATTCGCCTTTGCGATCTGTCTCTTCGAAGTATTGACTATCGGTTGGACGCAGTTTACTTATTTTGTACAAAGCTTTCGCGCTTTTCTCAACTTTCTTTACGAAGAGATGGTGTTCTTGATCTAGCTTCTTCACTGCTCACTGGCTTTGAACGGATCAACTGTTTTCAACTATGTTATCAAAGAGTGGATGATACGTTTGTCAACATTAAGCATGAATGCATATGCCTGAGGATGGACTAGCTTTAACAGAACTGATCGGGCGATTCTGGTCATAGGGTAGATGTCTTCATCAAGGGAATATGATGGACTAGTTGGTCTGACATCAAGAGTAAAAAAATTACACCATCTTCCCGTAGGGAAACCCTGAGTAGTATGCGAAGCAGGCATGGGGTCGATTCAAGCGCCCATTAGTTTTCAGTTCGTCGTTTCCATGAGGTTCAGGTACGTAGCTACCGTTATATTTACCGTTTGGTTTCCATGGTAACTACCACACTTTTCACTTACCGGAACTACGAAATGGGAAATTACGTTGACGCCATGGCTGTTTCGCATACTATTCAGGGTTCCCCTACGGGAAGATGGTGTAATTTTATTGGAGGGGTGTGGGGGTGTTAGAGTGGAGAGGCAATAAAGACAGAGAGAGAGAGAGAGAGAGAGAGAGAGAGAGAGAGAGAGAGAGAGAGACGTTGTACGTGGTATGAATTTGTCTGTATTTAAGCATTATCATTATCATGTTCAACGTAGGTGACGTCGAGCTGTGGTTTGCGTTCCGCTTTGATTATGACCGCCTTATGGTCTGTGAAATGCATAGTCAAGGGCTGTTGTAGTGAATGAACCCTACAGTTGCTGAAGATGAGGTCGATGCACCTTCCCTGGATGCTTGTTGGCTGCTTGTAATCACGGCCCGCCGAGACTCACCGACGCACGCTGCTGCCGACGATGATGAAACGTCGAAGGCGCGTGAAGCTTGCTCGTCTCGTGCCGGCCCAGGAAGACACCGGCAACACTATCGCTCCAGGAGCCATAGAAGGGTAAGACACCACCGGGCGTTCAGCAAGCCGACCATGCACAGTGGGGGTGTGGACGGCGCAACAACGACAACGACAAGGGAGGGACATAGCCCCGACCATGACATGATTCGCATCTAAAATTGCGCTAAAAAGACAACACTAACAGAAAGAAGACACACCAGAACAGCGCAGTCTTCACTGATACTGAATATTGAGTTTGCGCCCAGATGACAGAATGTTATTTCTGGTTGTCGAGTGTCTTGTTTCATAATGATTGGCACGCTGTTGTTAAGCGCGAATATTCCAAAGCTGTGCGCATGCTCATTGCTGTTTGCGTCGGATTAAAAACTTGATTGCAGCGAACAAAACGTTAGGACAGAAATCCCGGATTTCTTTCCCCATTTCCTTTTCGTTGGTGGTAACACCGAAAGAAAGCCGATTGTTTCGACGCATGCGGTTGTTTCTGCCAGTGTAAGCGATGTTTAGTATTTCAATATCTTTATTAATATTTTGGCTCAATATCTCCTCAATCTTTCGACTTTCGTTGGACATGAATGGTACGGAAGGCTTACTCTTTTAGGTAGACTTGAAGGCTGAAATTTATTCTGATAAACCAGAAATCTGCTTTCCGCGGATTTCTGTTGAGCCTTGAGTGCTTCCAAATCGGCGCGGGTGATTGACAGAATAGTGCGAATTTATTAGCGCCAGATATGAGGGCTTTGTACGAGAGGTAGAATTTAGTTCAATGTCACCGGATGAAAGCACGTTCAATTAGGTAGCCAATACAAACATGTCAAAGCGCAGATTCCAGAGCTTAGGCCATTTTAAATCACATGGGGCACGATACCGCTACAAGGAAGCGATTGCTACTCCAACTTTCTCTGCAGATTTCTGTATAACAAACCTGGAAGTTTAGCAGTGGCGTCGGCATTGTGTGCTCCAACTTTCTCTGCAGATTTTCATATAAGAAACCTGGAAGTTTAGCAGTGGCGTCGGCATTGTGAGGTCAGCGATATCGTGTCCCCTGCCAATGGTTAGTTCCCTCTTTTTGGTGCTTCAACTTCCTGCGTTGCTGTACGCCTTGTTGTACGCACAAGCATCCGCAATCTAGCTTCTGTTAATCAATTTTGAAAATTCCGCCGATTCAATTCATGTCACCGCACTTATACGGTCTTGGTTCAACTTTTTTTTTCTGTCGCATCCTTTGTTTCTTGCGATATGTTACCTGTATGTTGTTGGGTACATTTGCACCTACAGCTACTTCCGATTCGACGATCACGTTAGTTATCAGATTCCCCAGAAAGTTTTCGATTGCTGTCTTCCTTATCACTAAAGACAATCTGAATTCCTCCACGCTCTTATTTACTGGCTGTAAGTTAGGTTTCTTTTGGTTTACCAGCTTGTTTATTTGCATTATCTGATTCAGCCTAAATCAAGCTCCTCACCGCCTGGTTTTTACCTTGCCACACACATAATTGTGAACACCAAGAGAATCTTGTTTGTGAACCCAAATCTGTCACACAAGCGGTACCAGAACTGCTAGCGCAGACCACCCAGTGCCAGCAAGAACAATCGCCATGTGATTAGAGTGAATTCAGATGAAACGTTGTATCAAGGGTTCACGCTTAAGAATCCAGGTTTGGTGGCAATTTTTTCTTATGCCTTCTTCACCACTGGACCTGGAGTGATGGCTTCTCCGATGGTCAAGCAGGGATAACATTACGCCATACATAACCGGCACCAACAATCAATGCAAATCACATCAACGTGTTGTCCCAATTGCGTGATTTCACCAATCACATTCACGTGGTGAAAAACTGAGGCAGAGACAATTTTGTCGGCAATGGTTATAAGTGCCGAAAGAATGGTTTTTAGCTCATTTTTTTCCTACCCGGCGGAGGTAGCCGAACCTGTCGCTGCTTCGCTGCTACGACTTAAAAACCGGCAAAAACGAGATTTCGTTTCCACCAGATAGAGGCGAACCCGACACCCGCGGTACAATTGGAACACTCCTAATCGTCTTCTGAGCAACTGCTAAAGGAACCACGCTGTTCGGCCGTAGTAGCCGGAAGGCACGTGCAGCCTTGGTGTCAAAGGTGTCCAAAAATATCTTGAGGGCTTCCCGTCAGTCGACGCCTCTTGATAGGCTGCAGACGCTCAAGTGACGGCCCGGGGATTAAAAAGAAGGTCCCAGTAAATTTTACAACGCGTTCGTTGCCCCGAAGTCCCGTGTGGGTCGGGAACCCAATCTCCCGGTTGCCGCTTGATTAGGCAGAAGGATCAGGAGAGCGACGGTGCTGAAATTCCCGACGGAGGATGAGGGGGGCGAAATGACGAACTCGAGACGTTGTTGATATTAAAAATGGAAGTTGTCTTTATTATTTACATTAAAATAATTGAGTACACGAGTAATCGGAGGAAAACTCCCAAATTGCAGCCAGATTTACTCTAGCTCCACTTGAGTGCCTGAATCTCCGAGTCTAACTCTCCCATGCTTCAGGTCTACACAAACCACGTAGAGGTAATGGCCGGGACTTTGCTCCCGCCGCAAGATTCTTATAGCTGCCCGGTATATGACTGTACACTTAACTTCCGATGCGAGAGAGTTAAATAAACTTTATTAACCAAACAAAGTGATTCTTTGGATGGCGTGGTAGCTAGTAGCATTTTCCACATGGCACGTTCTAGGGTTTTTGCTTCTCTGTGCGCGGGGAAGTTCGGGAAGGTGGAAACTATGTTGTAGATTAAGGGGATTCTATGTCTTCATGGCAGGGTACTGGTTTGTACTAGTCGCCATGGCGTTTTCTAGGCACTATGGATAGTGCCAGGTCGGCTGGTGGTAGCTGGCGGGAGGAGAGTAGGTAACGCGCCGTGATGTCCTAGTATGTGCGGAGACTGCCTCGAGTTGATAAAGCTCCGTGGAACGGGCCTGGGCTAGGTCTAGCTCGGACGGCGAGCTCTCGAGCTGTCCTGTTTTGCTTCCTCGTTTCCTCCCATTCCCGTGTGAGCTGGAGTGCATATCAATTCTACCGGGCGTCAGGTGAATTTTGATTGGGAATTTTGAGGGGCTGGGGTGAAATCGTGCCTCTGGAGAAATATCGAACGTCCCCCTTCGAATCTGAGAACCTTTGTTTCGGGCGGCTGGAATTAATCTGCAATAAACCTCTGCCTGCATACCCACAAAGGACATCCACGCAGCTGAAGAAGCAGCAGCCTTCACGTGCAAAGGACATGTGACCGTCATATCAGGCTGTCAGACTGCGTGTCAAAACTTCCAAACCTCTTCTACCACATATTCTCATCATATGGACACCGGCTGATTTATCCCTGGAAGGGAACGGAGGGGCTCATGCCGCAGCCCGAGCTCAATCCCCAAGATGTCTGGGGATAATTTCGCGTGTTGGGCTCATGAATCAGTGACATCCTGGCCCATTACCGCTTGGGACGAAGAACCTTTCAGCCTCCACATTTCAAAATGTCTCGTAAAAACATGGTAATGTCCTGACAGCTCCAGACAGACACATTTGCACATGATACATTACTAAACTTCGTACACCAAATTTCACACGCAAAAAATTGCAACTTCTGCATAGAGCAATGCGCTCTCTACCACATGGTGTGGGAGTGCCGCCACACACCATTCCTAGCCCCAATCCCAACCCCTCATTTGAGCAGCGGGAGGGTCTCATGACGAGCTCCAATTCGGATCAACAACATCTGGTAGACCGGGCGAGACAGGCCGCCGAACCCAGGGCTTGCTTGGCTAAGGAGGTCCCCTACCTGGCTGTAAAACATTCACTGCTCGAATAAAAGATTATTCCTGTCGGCTCTGTGCGTGAATCAACGGTGGAAATGTTTCTTCCGATGTGGGCCATCTACTGCTCGCGCCATATTAATTTCTCAAGCATGTTCTAACATTCACCTCGAGACGCTGCTGTCGCAAAGGTAGATGATGATTGTAGGGTTTAACGCGCCGACGCAACGCAGGGGATGAGGCGCGCCGTAGTGAAGGGCTCCGGATTAATTTTGACCACCTGGGGATCTTTAACGTGCGCCGAAATCTCGCACACACGGGCGTTTTTGCTTTTCGCCTCCATCAGAAAAGCGGCCGCCGCGGCCGGGAAACGAACCCGCGACCTCGAGCTCAGCAGCGCAACGCCTTAGCCACTGAGCCACCGCGGCGGGTGCAAAGGTAGATATTACTGGCCACTTCCCAAGCCTTTTCCGCTTTAATTGTTATTACATAGATAACTCCTGGTTATCTAGAACCACCTTGAACTGAACGGAATTGCGCAATTGCTGATATCTACTAATTTTAGCTAAACACTGATGACGACGTCTGGGGAAAATATGCAGCACTTTTAACTGCTATAATTAGATATAAGAACATGCATTCGACATCTGTCAAATTTAGGAAAAGTGGCTGACGTCAGTTCTGCTAAACATCATAGAAAACGCAAAAACAACATTTCTACCAAAAAGAATAGGAACACTATTTTAATCCATGACCTCGTGTAGCGCAAAAAAACGACAGAGGACACAGGGGAGGCGACGGGCACAAGCGATAACTTCCAACTGAGTTTATTGACAAAATGCATGAATTTAAAACACTTGGACGGGAACCCAGGTATGAACGCGCTATATATAAGCATATAATGATACTCTAAACTATTTGCTAAGGAAGCCGTGGTCTAGTGCACTGGGCACCCGCCTCGGTTGCGAGAGGTGGCAGGTTCGGATACCACCACCACGTACCAACCGTCCGGCGATGGGTACGTGCGGCCCCAGTGCCAAAGGGCGGCATCGTTCTTTCGTGTTTAGCTATGAAAGGGCATCCGCAAATTTCGGCCCCGCACCCGTGTTCCACCCTCTGTATTCGAGCGACCGTCGAAGGGTGTCACTCTGCCGACTGCTCCGCACTTTGGTCTGCTCCGTCCTTCTTGAATGGTTGTCACCCTTACCGACGTGGGCCCCCCCGCCTCCGGTTACAGGAGGTGCAATTCTGGCGAGAGTACAGATACCAAACGGTCGTCTGCGAAAGAAGGCTCAGAAGAACTACAAAGAAAAAAGGCATGCTCACCACTAATTACCACAGTTTCGTGTAGTGGCGTTTAATTTATTGTTTCTCAAACAAGTAGCCACCTCATCTGCAAATTACAAAAATTAATTCTTCTGTGCTTCTGCTTCTCTACTGAAGTCAAGTACCCCTAAAAACCTTCCGTGACGTTAAACGGTCGCTAGTATGCTCGTTCCTGTATGCCCTTGAGTGGTGCCGACCATTATGAGGAATCCTAATACATCATCAGCTACCTTAGGCAGCATTCAATGCCAAGCATATAAATACAGTTGTTTACTTTCACGATGACTCCATTATATAATGATTATCTACCTTCTGGCGTGTTTAGGAAGGAACTTTAAAAGGGAAAAGAACTCCGGTATATGAAAAGGAAAAATGTCTAGTGAGCAATTCAAAGGTCGTCTTTCGTCCTGCCTCATTGCAGTAAAACATTCCAGAACGGGTTTGTGTACGACTGTATAACTTTTTAAAAAGCACAAATTACTGTACAGTAAGCAATTAGTCCGCCTCCTGGTGAACCGGTCCACCATTCGAGTTGTCGTACTTTTGGGTATAGGCCTTGACTGCCACATAAAACTGCACAATATTATATTTACGGGCAGCCTTTTAATAAAGAAGCAGCTGTAAAACAGCACTTCCGTGTGGTGGATGGGGCTGAGCCGGGATGAAGACGAAAGCGGCACTTGGAATGGCGCCCGGCACAAGCTGAGTCTTAGCCAGCTGCTGTGTCTCCTCTGCAATGCAAACACCTCTGTAAATGGGGTAAATAAATCTATTCTAACTTTGTCTACCTCCTTCATCTTCGACGAAGTGCGACGACGATCCCTTGAGGTGACGGAGCTTCGCAGCGGACGCCTGCTTTGTTAGCGCACGATGGCCACTGATTGCGGACTAGTGCTTCAACCGCCCAAGGCGGAAACGATGGCGTCGGCACACCTGAGCCCGTGGAACTGTTTGTGGGATCGACGACACCGCCGCGAACGATGCTTTGATTGATTGATTGTGGGGGTGTAACGCGCCGACGCAACGCAGGCGATGAGGCGCGCCGTAGTGGAGGGCTCCGGATTAATTTCGACCACCTGGGGATCTTTATCGTGCGCCAAAATCTCGTACACACGGGCGTTTTTGCTTTTCGCCTCCATCAGAAAAGCGGCCGCCGCGGCCGGGAATCGAACCCACGACCTCGTGCTCAGTAGCGCAACGCCTTAGCCACTGAGCCACCGCGGCGGGTGCGAACGATGGTTTACCCATGTATGAGCATGTGAGCAGTCAAAATCGGTAATACCTCACACTAACAGTAGCCAAGGTAATTTTCCACCTGAAAGGAACCGCACCTTTGGTTTGAGAACCATGCAGATTCCCTGTCCCATATAGTTTCATACTAATATACACTAGAGGGAAATCTGGCGACACTGTCTAGGGGAGCCGCGCTTCAGCGAGCGTTCCAGCATGTACCGGCCAGGCTACGTTCCACTTGTCCTTGGCGTGGCTCCTGAACAGGCTGAAAAGTTGCCTCTGGCTGCAAAAAAGGGACAATATTACTCTAAAAGATTATTTAAATTTGTTTCGTTATTACAAAATTGAACTTCCAGAAACATTTACTTGTCAGTAATTATTTAGAAGCTTTATGAACGATGCAGAAGAAAAAAATGTTACATTTCTGTCTTCGAGACGAAAAAGAAGCCACATGGCTATAGCTAATGCAAGTAGGTGAGGAACGTCGCTAGCTGCGATGGCGCCACCCACGGCGGCTTGAGATTGCAGCGCCAGATTTCCCTCTAGTATATATTAAGAGCTGAGGAGTTCATTTGGTAAGTCCCTCGCACATCATCTGGTTGCCAAAAGATTACTCTCTACCAGACGGCCATGGAGCCTTGCGTGGCGTACGCACAGGTAGTGCTCTTTTTGCGCCGAGGTCGATCACACGATGTCCGTGTGCGACTATATCCCGAAGACGTTTGAGGGTATTGCGGATGATACCTTTCATTTAGCTGATCTTCAAAGACTGCTCGATAGTAATAGTTACGGCGTCATTTTCGGAATAGCGGTGCTTCGAGAAAGCCAAATCTTGGCGCATCATGCGCAGCTACACAAAGATTCCCAACACAGCGAGGACGTCGTCCTGCAAGGACTCACCAGCTCATTTGTGAGACACGCCTTCTGCGAAAGCCGTGTTGCGAACAGTCCGAAGCAGCTAAAAGCCGTGGCTTCGTCAACTTCCAGTCGTTCAGCGTACAATACTTAGGGCATCGCTAATGGAGCTTCAAAATTTCGGCTTCGGCTCCCTGTGTTCAATCAGCATCTCCGACAGCCGTGATATTTCGAAAACAATCACTCGCCGTACCCAACATGTGTTTCTCCGATAATGTGACGTGAATGAGTGGTCTACATCTGACGACACACCAGTCTGCTTCACCTGTTACTGCATCACCTACATTTCCCTCTACTGTCGTAGCCGCTTGCCCCCACACCACGCTTTCCCTTTAAAGCTACCGTCGTCAAAGCGACCAACCACACTTTTCACCCTCGTGGACCTCAGGACAGCACGGATTTGTTCCAGCCCGCCGAAATGAACCCTGACCGCCCGAGTCAACACCCTTCCCGTCACTGTTGCCGGTGTCCGTTCCCCAGCCCCGTCGTTTCGCATCTCCGCCCGGACACCCCTTACCGGAAAACTAGACAGCGAAGCTCTTGAAGGTGACGCTCTGACGACCTGATCTGGAAATTACGCCGTGGTGATAACAAGCGCCACGCAAGATGAAATGCGTACTAGGGCAGGACACAGAAAAGACAAACAATAAAAATGAACCCTGCCAATCCGACTGGCGAATAGGAAGCCACTCGTCTGGGCTCCAGTCGATATAGTATAGGCTAAGCAGGGTGATAGAGCTTGAGCCTCTCTAACATGATGGCCGAAGGACGAATTCCAGAAGTGGTTGATACGACGAGAAGTAATGAAGACTTCATATAGATATTTTTATATTTACATTACTCAGCGCATTATTATTAACAGGAAACTTCAAACTGCCAACTTTATAGTTCCAAGTTTACACGAATCACATGAGCACCTCAAACCCCGATCCTAACTTTCTTGGGCTATAAGTTTAAATAAATCATTGCGTGGCATTGTGCGGGACTCTGTTGCCGCCGCAGGATCCATATAGGTGGCGGATACGCGGCCCTAGCCGTAATTTCTCCAGCGCGACCCTCTATCTCCAAGTCTATGTCCATCTGCGACAATACATAGATCACCCGAGCGATCAGACGAGACCCCGCGTCTCCTCGGAATCTGCCTAGCTCACATACTCAGACAAGAACGCTCCTTTTCAAAAGGTTGGGCTGCAGAAAACCTCAGCATCTTTCTCTCTCTTTCTGTCTCTCGTGACGCCCCTCACTACCCGCTGCGGCAAGGCCCGCAGCCCGCATTAACAGCCGCCACCTATCGATATCTGCACGTCCATTAGCCGCCACAGCGTGCAGGCCAAGAGCGTGTTCCTCACACAGAGAAGCGACAAAATTAACCGGGCAAAAAACGTGAAATTTTTTCGTATGACGCGGAGCAAGTTGCACCTGCAGTGGTGATGTGAGGCGTTAATTAGCCGTCTCTGGTGAATAACGGTGCGGGGGGACAATTTGGCCGGAACGACTATAGTGTCGCGAGAGGACACCCTAGCCCACGGCGCTCACCAACTGAACTAATTAAGGCTCAAAGAACGCCCAAACAGCACATAGGTTATTTTTCTTCCCCACGCAAGGCGGAAGCGTCCGGTGAATAACATCATCGGTGGCTTTAGATCTAGCACAATTTGGTTCAGCGAATCCACAAAACCAACAAAAGAGCCACTTCGTTGATTTACCCTGTTACAAAAAAAACTACCCCCTCCCCTGTCTAGATGCGACGCATAGGGGGTTCCCGTTGCAGCGTTGGACAGCGGAGGAACGGCGCTGGAACGACGGAGCGGAGCGGCGCAGGCACCGCGTTTAATAGTGCGCATAACGGTGAGGGGACGCACCGGTGCCAGGGCGTCTGCCGCGGCTACGACGCAACACAATCCAACACAATCCACTTTAATCCAATCCAATCCAATCCAGTCCAATCCAAGCCAAGCCAATCCAAGCCAAGCCAAGCCAATCGAATCCAATCCAATGCCCCTCGCGAGAGAGTGTTCGCTATCTGAGAGGAGAGGGGGTGAGCGGCGGACAGCGCA